>NC_089045.1:14345892-14958571 GCF_034140825.1 Oryza sativa Japonica Group | reverse complement strand
CTATGCATTAATGTAAATCCCCCATTGTGTACTAGTAGAACTAAGCATGGCTAAGCAACCCCTAATCTAACAAATGATAAGGCTAACATGTTACATCCCCAAGCTAACAACGGAACAGGATAACAAATGATAAGGCTGAGACAGTAGGTAAACATCCCATAGTAACATTATAAAACAGTGCAACATTTAAAGGAAAACAATAGAGCATTTGCAATATGGGATCAACATGTTCAAGAGACAAGCATGACTTGCCTTGCTCTGCGGATTATCTCAAAGTACACCGGAGCGTCGGGAGAGCCGAATTCTGTGCGACATACAAAGCAAACAATGCAAACAGGCTATAAGACTACTGAAACAGAGAACAAAACCATTTCTAATGGATTCTTTGCATTTTTCTGGATTTACTGAGACTTGAATGGGCTTAAACGGAGCACAGATGAATTTTCTATGAATTTTAGAAGATTCACTTTGTTTTTACAATAAAAGAAAAAACCTTAATTGGATTATTGCGCATTAATTAACCCCGGATGACGTCAGCGAAGGGGGGGGGGGGGGGGCGGCGCCGGCATGCGGGCCGCACATGTCATCGGCTCGGATGTGCCGGTCCATGGTGGACTGAGTCGACGGGACAGGGGATGGGAGTACCACGCGGCGCTGACGTGGCACCGACGTGCCGGCCACGCGGGCGGTGGATGGACGGCCCCGATCTACCCTCACGTAGTTCGGACAGCAGAGGCGGCGCGCGGCATGCAGCGGTGCGGCTCTAGCAGCGGCGGCGCTAGCGGTGGCGCAAGGCGGCAGCTGACGATGGTGACCGGCGGCAACGCGACGGCGACGCGGCTAGGCGGCGGCGCTAGGCGGCAGCTGACGATGGTGACCGGCGGCAACGCGACGGCGACGCGGCTAGGCGGCGGCGCTAGGCGGTGGCACAGGACACAGAGAGAGAGAGAAAGAGAGAGGAAGGAGGGAGGCCGCACCGACAACGACGAGCGGCGGCAAGTGGCGGATAACGGAGGCGACGGCGTGGCTCGGCGGCGGCTCTAACGGCGGCGAGCGGCGGCCGGAGGTAGTTAAAGCGGCGGCGGTGGGTGGTGCGTGGCGCTAGGGCAGATGAGAGCTTGGGAGCGGGCGATTGCAATGCGAAAAAGAGAGAGGAGGGTCCGGGGATGGTTTATATAGGCTCGAGGGGCCGGTGACTGTTGGCGGCTGCTAAATGTCAATTCTATACCGCCAACATCTGCATAAAATTCAGATAATAAAACATCCAACACAGTGATAAGGTCTTAAATCTCACATATTCCACATTATTGGTGTATATTTATATGGGAGGAAACCTAGACTTAAAGTGAGGAGTATCATGTATCCATATAAGGATGGGTTGTGGACTTCATAGGAACACCAGAGAACCAGCCCAAAACACCGAAGAATGGATAGAGGAGGACCAGGAGAGGAGCCAGGCCAAAGGCCAGGCAAGGGGGGCCAGCCCAGGTTCGGCTAAACCCCCTGGTTCAGCTGAACCCTGATGATCACCGTTGATCCCAGGTTTTGGCATGGACACTCCAGATGCATTGCTGATGGCGGTTAAGGTGCACTTCGGACTATATCCCTTCCTATAACTGTCATACATGTCCTATAAATAGACCTCACTTCATTCACTCTCACACACACTTTCAAGCTTTAGCTGAATTATAAGAGGCTCTATTGTACTATATTGTATACTAGAATAGGAAAAGAGTATAGTAGAAGAAGTCGGAAGAATTCTAGAGTTGTCGGTAATCTTCTTATATTTCTTTTATTCTGTTTATTACTCTGAATTCAATATAATATTCTTGTTGAGTATTTTAGATTTATCTTGTGAGAATTATCTCTTGGTTAGTTCCTAAGTAGCATACGGGATTATTGTTCACTATAATCAACTAAAATATAGTGATTGCTTTCGTGTTTTATAAACACTAAAGTAGATATTAATTTCATAGACGTGGTGTTTAGGTAGTTGTTATCCAGTAATTGCTGCATATCCCACAGTACGTTTGAGGTAGGTGTAGACGTGGTGACAGCCCTCAAGATCACTTAAGTCCTCCCTGTCCGGGTACGTAGTAGAGCGACATCTGGGAACAGCGGGTTGCCAGTGCCTGAAGTATTGCATTAGGATTAAAGTTAAGCTTTCCCTAGACACTATTTCTCACTAGTAAATCCTCTCTATCCTGGCCTATCATTCGCTTGGTGTCCTTGGATGAACCGGAGGATGATCTGATCACACACGTTCCCTTGGATTTGACACATTTGGAATACTCCGTAGGGGAAGTGCTAAATCGCGGTATATCCGTGCACTTGCGGATTTTATCTATGATCGTAAGATTACCAACAGCGACATGGGGGAGGTGGGGAGGAGAGAGGCGTGATTCGAAAATCGAATCCCGGCCGTCTCCAGCGCGGGCGCGGGCGCGGGCGGGCAGGTGGGGCAGCGGTTGTGGGGCGTGTGGGAGGTGGCGCGGGAGGTAGGCGATGTGGGCGGGGACGCACGGGAGAGGCGGGAGCGGCGATTGCGGGCACGCCAGCCGGAGGTAGGGAATGGGCCCAACAGGTGGGCCCCACCTGTCGGTGACTCGGAGAGGGGAGGGCGCGGGCAGCCACTGGCTGGGCCTCGGCCTCGATCCGCCCCAGCTAGCGCGCGGGAGGGGGAGGGGAAGTGGGCCGGTGGCCCAAAAGGAAAAAGGAGGGGAAAAAGAAAAGGAAAAAGAAAAAGTTTTTTTCCAGGGATTTAAATAATGCTTTTGCTCGATTTTAATTGGTTAAAATTATTTCTAGAGCTCTGAAAATTCCATTAAAAATCCTGTTAGCATATTTTGACTTGAGGAACCCAAGAAAAATTCCACATGCCATTTTCGATTATTATTTGTGTTAATTAAATTAAGGTTTCTCTCTTGCTTTTACAGAGGTAATTTCTTGAGACCAATTATTACTTTGATTTAGGCTTGGGAAAAGAACTTCAGGGTGTGACAGAAGGTCCTCATGGTATACCTCCAATACATATTATACATATATCCTAGTTATATGATTAACCTTCTAATACCCTCTTTCTGATGCCCTCCTGGTACTTTGAGAAGCCACCCCTGACTGCCGAGTTCCTTACGACAGCCCGTCATGACCATACAACCGAGGCTAAATACGTAGGAGTCCCCTTCCCAGAAAATTAATTTAGGACTATATACACGCGCGGAGGAATACCCGTATTGGGCTGTCACCATTAGTGGCCCACCTCTCATCCACATCATATAACCCCAAATTATATTACCCTATAATCTAGACATCATGCCTAAACTACCAGATACTACTCTAATGTCATTGTCATGACGTAGAGTAATTGCAATTGCAAGCATTATAATTGTACCTATGCATCTCCCAGATAAGCTAGCAGTATAATCAGTATAACTTGAACATAAAGTAAAGCTGGCATTCATATACTCGGAAAGTATTTCAATACCAGAATTGTATAAAGAAGAATATTCTAAATAAAGTACAAATCTTATGAAAGAAGAAAGGAGAGCAACTAGAGCCATACCCGAACTCTTCCGAAGACTTCCAGACTCTGATTTCTATTCTATTCCTACTCCACTAGCTTGAGACTAGTAAACTAAACTTGAGAGAATATGAGAGAGCTCTTGCTTGAAGTGTGTGAAGATAGTGAGGATGAGAGCTCTTTAAATAGGCAGGTATGATGGTTGTAGAGCATGTGAATTGTCGGAAATGTGTATATTTTCTTTTTGTATCCTCACCAAGGCAAAATGTGCCAGAATTTACCCCTATTCTAAGGCTGATATGTGGAGTTCGGTAGGGATAAATTGTGACATACCTGCAACATATATATTGCAAAGCCAAAGATATGGACTCAAGAAGATCATCAGTCATACCCCTAGATCAAGGGTCTTTATTTGTGGTAGAAAATGGAAAAGTAAAATATTTTGTGGAATGGTGGAATAAAGAAATAATTCTCCCCTTTTGCTAGACTTTCTCTCCATTTTGTTTTCTTGGCATGAATATAGAAGGGGCATGGCTATATTTTGTTTTCATCATGCTCAATGTTTTAAGAGCAAACTTTATTTCCTTTTTCTCTCTTTTTTTTCACAGCCATGTCTTTCCCTCCTTTTATCATTTTCTTTTTGCCAAGAATTTTTCTAGGAGAAGAAAGCATGGTCTAAAGTTGGAGTTTATTTGAATGGAATTTTTGTTGGAAGGCAACTTCCAGTGTAGAAGATTAGCTTAATTATATATGTGGAAATGAAAATGGAAATGACTCCTTGATCATGAGTGTATGAAAGATATCTAAGACGAGTCACATAAATTTGACAAAACTCAATATAATGTCAAGCAGTCATACGCATAATAAGGTTTATCAAAGATGCACTTGCATATGGCCTTGGTAGGAATAAAGAATGAAGTCAATTGGAGGAATGAGCTTTTAAAACAATTTTATTTTGAAAACAAATTCCCAAGAGTCATGACAAAAGTTGCAAGAATTCCTTTCATCTTTATTCACCTCACATAAAGCAATTACTTAGATGCATAAGGTTCCCTAAACATGGATGGCTGTTCACAAGCACAAGTTCAGCTGAGAATAATGAATATACAAGATCAATCATCTGAAGAATTTCATTAGTTGAAAATTTTATCTTTTACTTATGCTTGAACCAATTGTTTTCTGATTTTCAGCTCTAGTACTATACCATGGTGGAGATATACAGATAAAAGACGTGCTCACATGCTCACCTGTGAAAATTGAGAGGGATTGGGGCCAGCTCTGGTTCGGCCGCATCTGGTAGTTCGGCCGAACCACTCTGGTGCCCATTTCCTCTGCAATTTTCTGCAGAGTTCAGTGCCTTCCAGGTGTTCAGAGATTCAACAATATTCAGAGTATGTGCACGTTAGAAGCTGCGATATCTGCCCCACACTTATTCAAAAACCTGAATTTTATTAAACAAAAACAAACTTCAGCAAACATTGGGGTTAACACCAATGAGCCACATTATTTATAGCAAGTGCTTACATGATTGGAAAAATAAAACCAAGCACCTACTATTACTTTATTTATGGGAGAGGAGACATCTAATTAGCATAATATTTATTCTCCTTCCCCATCTCTACGAATGCATGCTTTATTTTAGCACACAAACCGCGACTAAGGGTATCAACATTATTTCTAAGTTCAGCGAGTTCTACCCCTAGTTCCGTGTTGCAAGCTCTAAGCTCTATGTTCTCCTTGCGGAGTTCCCTCACTTGCGAGGCGAGCTTATAGACCGAGGGCTCCGGTGACTTCACTTCATCTCCTTGGTATTGGCCGGCCGCCCTTACAATTGGAGGGGGCGTCAAATGACGCTTCACCTTTATAGGTGGAGGGATACGGGATTCTGCTGCCCCCTCCTTTTTTGACACCGTCAAAGGCCGGAGCAAGCCCTTACCATACCCACCGCCAGGAGTTCGCACTCCCTGAATGCGGAACCGATCCTCCTTTGGAGTGGATGGAGTAGTAGTAGATGTGGTGTACTTGTGGAGCACCTCATCTCCTGCCTTAGTGAACAGGGTGCCCACATATCGCTCGGCGGAGGCGGAACGGCCTTCTCATCATCTTGACAATGGCGTCGTGCCTTCAAGAGACCGAGCTTGCCTGTTGTCAGCCGTCGCGCAGGTGAATCCCCCCTGAATTTTGGTCTTCGTAACATGGCGAGGGGACAGGGATCACGCTGCCGAAGAGGGGGCCGAACGTGGCCGAGGAGGGTTCGGCCGAACCAGGGTATTCGCCGAAGTGCTCCAAATTCGCAGGGGAGCCCGACACTGTCACAAGGGGCTGCGCCCACAGTGCATTCACCCCTTCCATGGTGTAGTGTTCCACCGGGATCAATTGATTCGCCCATGTCGGCTCTCCGTCAAGGTTGTATGTGGAGTTGGAGGAAGAGCCGATGAATGGGATCAATGATTTGCCAGCCATTAGTGATTTGGAGGTGATGGAGCAATAGAATTGAGATGAGAATGAGAGGAGGCTTGTTAAAGTGGGAGAGAGGAGGAAGAACAGAGCTCTGGGTCTGATACGACTGATCTACCTCCGAATGCGCATCACAACGGATTATAGACGAGCGGGGAGATTGAGGTTCCAAATTGGGGCTGATCAGGCGCCGCCCTGGTTCGGCCGAACCCTGGTGGGTCCCGTTAGGTGCCAATTTTTTTTCTAGGTCCACTAAACCCTAAGCTAAGCATAAAAATGACAACTATACAATGTTTTAAGCATGCATTAGATGAGATCATCATGGTTAATAATCGATTAATTCAATAACATCCACTTCTTCATCTACAGTTTCATTTGGCTCAAGGAAAATCTTTAAGCGTTGATCATTTACCTTGAATATATTTCCTGAGTCGTCGCGGGGTGTGATTGCCCCGTGCGAAGAGGTGTCGATTACGACGAGCTGTCCTTCCCATTTACTACCCAATTTTCCGTGGCCGAAGAGGCTTAACCCTGTAGTTGAACATCAGTATTTTGTCTCCTAGCTTGAATTGCTTGATCTTTATCCTTTTATCATGCTAGTGCTTTGTCCTTTCTTTATATATCTTTGCGTTGGGGTAAGCCTTCTCTCTCCATTCTTCAAGTTTAGCAATTTGCATTTTTCTCCATTCTCCTGCTCCTTCAAAGTTCATATTCCAGTTCCTGATGGCCCAACATGCTCTGTGCTCAAGTTCTACAGGGAGTCAGCAAGATTTTCCGTAGACTATCTGTAGGGGCACATTCCAATGGGTGTCTTGTATGCTATCCGGTATGCCCACAGTGCGTCTGGCAATCTATCCTTCCATCCTATTCCCATTCTGTTGACCGTCTTTTGTAGAATATTCTTGATCTTGGTATACCCACAGGAATACTTCTCTAGGATAGCAGGGGTAAAGGTAGAATAGAAAAGTAAAAAGGATACGAGGATGAGCAAGGTTTGGGAATGATCAGCAACTGTTCCCCAGCAACAGCGCCAGAAATGCTTGTTGGTATTTCTTACGATCATAGATAGAATCCGCAAGCGCACGGATATACCGATGTAGCACTTCCCCTACGGAGTATTCCAGGGGTATCGAATCCAAGGGAACGTGTGTGGTCAGATCTTCCTCCGGTTCATCCAAGGACACCAAGCAGATGATAGGCTAGGATAGAGAGGATTTACTAGTGAGAAACAGTGTCTAGGGAAAGCTTAACTTTAATCCTAATGCAATACTTCAGGCACTGGCAACCCGCTGTTCCTAAATATCGCTCTACTACGTACACGGACAGGGAGGACTTAAGTACTCTTGAGGGCTGTCACCACCTCTACACCTACCTTAAACGTGCTATGGGATACGCAGCAACCACTAGAAATTAATTACCCAGACACCGCGTCTACGCAATTAATAACTACTCTAGTGCAGATCAAACACTAAAGCAATCACTATAAATAAATGACAATGATCCCGTATGCTATTTAGGAACTAACCAAGAGATAATTCTCACGAGATAAATCTAACTCAAGAAGAATATTATATTGAATTTAGACTAATGAACAGAATAAAAGAAATGAGAGAAGATTACCGACAACTCTGGAATTCTTCCGAATTCTTCTACTCTACTCTCTTCCTATTTTAGATACAATATAGTACAATAGAGCCTCTTATAATTCAGCTGAAACTTGGAAGTGTGTATGTGAAGTAAAAGAGTAATGTCGTTATATAGAGGTAGGTATGACGTTTGGTGAAGGGGAAAGGTCCGAAGTGCCCCTCAACCGCCATCAGGAATGCATCTGGAGCGTCCATGCCAAAACATGGGATCAACGGTGATCTCCAGGGTTTCGCCGAACCAGGGGGTTCGGCTGAACCTGGGCTGGGACCCCCTGGTCTGGCCCTTGGCCTGGCTCCTCCTAGTCCTCCTTTATCCATTCTTCAGTATTTTGGGCTGATTCTCTAGTATTTGATGAAGTTCACAACCCATCCTTGTATGGATACATATTCCTTCTCACTTTAGTCTGATTTTCCTCCCAACGTAGGGTTTATCAGGCAATGAATTCTTATAGGTCTACGCACTTTGTGGAGAAAATTCTTTATGCAGCCTGGAATATTTGGAAACAGAGGAACTCTCTGATTTTCCAGAATTTAGCACCCTCAATTTCTTCTTGGAAAGCTCTCTTTAAGAGTGATCTTTCCCTTTTGGTTTTTGGATTAAATGTTTCTGAGAGACAATCCCTTTTGAATTGGTTAAATCTTTTGTAATTTATATTCTTTAATAAAGTATTACTGTGGGGGCTTCCCCTATAGTGCTTTCCCTCAAAAAAACGTAGGGTCTATCATCTGCATACAAATATGCACCAACACTTGTGAAATATGTGAAATTAAGTACCTATCACTATGTTGGATATTTTATTATCTAAAATTTATGCGGATGTTGGCGGTATAGAATTGGCATTTAACAGCCGCCAACAAGCGCTAACGACCGTCAAGAATTAGCTAAGATATCCACCACCCTGAAAATTAGTCAAGGGCTTGATTGTCTATATATTATGTTTCTTTTCGTACTTAGTACTGCATCAGTTGAGTTTGATCTATTAAGTAGTGCTTAGAACCAAAATCCCTAGCCTGCTCTTGATTGCCAATAAGGATTTAATTCGGGTTCCAGCCGATGAGTTATCTGGACGTTGCATCGACTTACAAAGATTGCATATGACTTTGATTGACCTGATCGTGACAAAGTTTTCACCGTTTATCTAATCGCTTGCATTATGACATTGGACCTCCGGCCGATATATGCTTTATCCTTCGGATTAGTGCTTATTCTATCTTATCGTTGTTAGCCGATTGGTTTCTACTGGATTATATTGTTGTTTTATCACATTATCATCAGTCGATTGTCTTTATTTACATCAAGTGTCATATTCTACATCAACCATATAGCCGATAGCTCAAAATCCATTCACTATCGGCCGGTATCGGCATCGGCTTGAATTACTCCATTGGCTTGTCAGCGTGTTGATGTGAAAAACACGAGGCCTGGAAGATCTGCTTAACTTCGGTGCAGTTCCAAAAAATCTTGCCTTTAGGTTCGTGAGTGTGCCAGTTGATTTGATCCTACAATCAACAAGAAATAAAGACAGGAAAATAGCAGTTAAATCTATAAAAGATAGCCGATCAGCTAGTCGCTGATGACGTATCATTTATCTTTGAGCCGATGTCATATTAGAATCGATCGGCAATCATAAATAAGCAAGAAAGAACTAAATCTTTTCGATCGGCTGTAGATATTAATGGTATATAATACTTCCATCAATATATACTTAAATCAAGTGATTAGGATAGATCGGTCGCCATGCTGAGACTGTATAAATCACTTAGATCAAAATATATATATTAACAAGAAGATTATAAGCATTCATAGCATAGCCGATCAGATAGATCTAGCATGTATCGGCTAGTACTCCGATACCACTCTATATTAAGATATTAAAGCAAGCAAAATATATCAAACAGGAAGCTTAATATACCTAAATGCAACAAGATCTTAACATAAAGTAGTTAAATTAGGTAAGATCGGCTGAAACCCGGATGAAACCCTAATCGGCAACCAAAAAGCAGGCTAGAGATTGAGATTCTAATCATGACTTATAAGGTCAAACTCAACTGATGCAGCTATAAGTATGAAAAGAAGGACAATATCTAGACAATCAAGCCGTTCAGTGTTTCATAGGGTGGTGGATATCTTATATAATCTAGGTCAACGTTGGTATTTAACCTAATCGGCTGCCTTCCAATGATAGATGTTAGCCGATTGAAGGTTAAATAACAAAATTGTCAAAGATTATATAAGATATATGACAACTCGACGAATTACATAAACAAGATTAGAGTATCATAAAGTTGGAAGCACTAATCCCAAGAACGCAAGCCGCCATAACAAGTTTTACCTGTAGCTGAAGATCGAAACCGATGCAGCTCAACTTGAAAGCAATAACTCGTGAAAAGTAAATGAAAGTAAGAGGGTGGTGATGCGCCGAGATTGTATTGAACATGTGTTATTTGATTACATGGGTCCGGGACATATTTATACCCGAGATACAAAATATGTCCTTATCGGACACGACTCTTATCTCTAACAAACTCTAAGATTCCATAAGTCTTTGCGGCAGACTTTTGCCCAAACTTATCTCTAAGGAAATTACATAAAATGTCCTAACTAATAGATACAATTGCCTTTTCAGGACTTAATCCGTGCGTGGCAATCCATATGAAGCACATTAACTCAACCCGACAACGTGTACCGAGTCACATTGTCGAAATCGGCTCAATCGGCTAACCTTGTCCGACTCGAACTCTACCAATTCTGGTCGTGGCCGATTCGGACTTTAGCTGATTCTTGCTCTGTTTCCAGAACGATCTCCATCTTGGATTCCGCTTCGGTTCCATCTCCGATACTTGAATTACCAAATTTGGTCGATAACACATGCCCCCCAAGTCCGGAATATTTGGTAATGTTTCGGATTTGCCATTTCTGCTTCTCCAAGAATATCGCTCATTGCCGTTTTTCTGACTGTAACCGTAGGCTTTAAATACTAACCGTCACCCCAGAGAAATTTCACACCGTTACCTCCGTTTTCACCGCTTAAGCAAACTTTTTCTTCTCTTTCCCCAGTGATCCCCTCAGTGCGCAAGGTGATCTCAAGGCGATTCTCCCTCCGGCCAAGCTTCCACCCGCAGCGATGTCGACTTCCGCCAGCCCGTTCGCAGCGCCATCAGCCGAGTATGCAGAGGTACGTGTCCATCGGCTAGATCTTCTTCTTTATGCAATAGATTGGTTTTTCCTTGTCTCATCTTGTTTTCTTCTTCTCTATTTTTATCCGTAGCATCTTTCCAATCTGGTTGCGATTCCTAGCCTATCACATGAGCATCAGATTGGCCAACCCAAATCTAGGTCACTGGAAAGATACTTTCAAGTCTTGGCCTTCGCTTGAGAAAAGTTCTCCTGAGAAAAGTTAGCCCGTATGGTACAAGCGTGTGTTGGCTAGCAAGCAAGGTCACTGGGATGAACTCGGAATCAGCCAAGCCCTTGCTCTTACTTTAGCAAATTCAGCTAAGGACGAACCCCTGATGGCTTCTGCAACATATTTCTGGTCCAACACCCTCAATGCCTTCCTATTCAATCAAGGGCCGATGACCCCCCACTCTGCTTGATGTCATCATGATCACTGGTTTAGATGTCACCTATTCGGCCAATCTGATGACCCTAAATTCCAAGAACCAGTTTGAATTTAAAACAAAAACAATAGGTGGCTGGTCTGGCTATATCGCCGCAAACATGGGCATAGGATCTGTCACCCCCCAAGAGCACACAGCCTTTCTACTAATGTGGCTTGAGAAATTTCTTTTCTGTGGATCAAGTTGTGGCCCTACTACCAACTGGCAATTCCTAGCAGAAGCCCTTGAAGCAAAGAAGCAAATCCCTTTGGGCAAAATCCTCCTCGGCTATCTGTATCAGATGTTGAACAACGCATCGGCCAAGATAGCCGCAGGCTCAGTAGTAGGTGCAGGTGGACCATCGTGGTTACTGCAAACATGGCTTAACTTAGTTGCCAAGAAAGCTGTGAATCGGCCAGCTCTGTTAGAGTCCCAATTTCCAAGACTAGAACTGATCACAAGTGACGATGGGGAAGTACTAACCCATCGCAGATGCATGTCATATGGAGAAGCTGCATCAACACCAGCCGATTCTGGAGCAAAGCTATCGGCTGAACTGCTCAAAGACTGGTTCTGCAGATTCTATGAGGGCTTCCAGAAAGATGCTCGAGTTTGGTTTGCATATGAAGACTCAATGAGCTTTGAACTGCCATCAGACTTTAGATTTGAAGAAATCAATTCTGAAAGATATGATAAGTCTAGAGAGGTCTTCTTGGCTGCTATCAGTCCATGTATTCTTCCTGTTGGCATCCATCAAGGATGAAACATACAAGTGTCTTACGAGTTCTACCATCCAATGAGCTCGGCCAGGCAGTTTGGGATGGGACAGCTGCCAATCGGCTTTTATTTTGCCGATAAAATTCAATTTAGAGGCGAAATCTCATCAACATTGATGATGGATCGGCTGTTGAACATCCCAGGACCCCCTTTGGGCAGCATCAAAAATGTAGAACTAGCAAAGTTCAGGAGCAGGAACTTTGACAGATGGTGGGGTGAATGGAAGCAGCACTTGTTCCACCAATCAGCTTCCATGTACATGACAGATCTATTCCCAGATGTTATCCCTCAGGTAAATCCTTACTTTGTCAATCCTGTAAAATAATTGTCAGCCGATTTGTACCTTTACTAGTCTCATCTTCTGTCTTGCAGACAATAGAATCTTCCCATCCTCGCAAAAGCAACAGCGGCAAGGACATCGAGTATGCTTCAGGCCTCTTACCAAATGGAGGTGGACTAACTCCCCCGTCATCGGCTACCATGCCCCCAGGACCTCAAGTCTACTCCAAGGGCAGCTAAGAGAACTAGCTGATGCCAGTAGGAATAGGAAAACTAAGGCATCAGCCGCTAATCCATCGGCTCTGGCTCCAAAGAGAAAGGCCAAGAAGAAGAAATCCAAGCCAACCGATGACTTGCCTGCCTTAGATCCATCCATAGAACAAGCCCTAGATGAAGAAGAGATTAAGGAAGATGTCGACCAAGCTGCAGCCGAACTGAGTGACTTAGGAGAAAAAACATCATCGGCTTCACGCAAATAGACTCCTCCAACTCCTGCTGCTCCAGCTCACTTCTCAAGGGGAAATAACCCATCTTGATCATCTCCTGAAAAAACTTGCAGAGTTGATTGGTTATCAATTTTGTATTTGTAGAAAAAAAAAACTGTCGTCAAGAAAAAATAGCACCAGCACCATCTAAACCAGCTCCACCGGTAAGGTTTCCTCTATAAAATCCTTTAAATATGATCATAACTGATGTTAATTAACACTTGTCTTTTTTTCAGCCTTCTCCTCCTCCTTCGCCTCCTGTGCAGTCGACGCCCAGTGATCGTACTCCATCGGCTGCAGGCAGCCACAATATTGAGGAGGAAGAACAACGAGCTGCTCCTGCCATACCAGTAAGTCTTTCATTGTCATAAATCTTAGATCGGCTATATAATTCGCTTTGAAATTTAACTGTCTTCAATTTTCCTTTTGTAGGCTTTAGCCGATCTGTTCTTGTTTGACATCAAGGATTACTTTGATGAAGAGGTAGAAGAAAAAATAACAAGCAAAACTCTAGTCCCTCTAGATGACGATGTCAAAAGAACTCTTGAAGACATATCTCATCGGCTAGAGACATCATTAGACAACTTGGTGGTTGACTGCGGTACAATCCGGGCAAGATTTGCAGAGATTCAATCCCTAATCCCGAATGATCTGGCAAATACCATTTCTCCAGCTGTATACCTCGAGCAACATCAATTCAAGGTAGAAAAGGCCAAGCAAAGGATAGCCGATCGGCGAGAGCGAAGGGATATTGAAGCCACTATTCAAACCAATCGGCAAACCGTTCATGAAGAGAAAGCTAAGCTAGATCAACTCTTGGTTGGGCCAATTCAAACTAAAATAGATCGGCTTGAGGCTCGCAGAATAGATCTCATAGCTCAACTAGAGGAATGCAACGCCGAAATGGCTCTTGAGCAGAAGAAGTTAACTGATATCCCAAAGGCTGTCGAAGAACAAAAGTCCAGACTAAAATTGGCTATCAGGAACGTGGCCGATTTGACCAAGTCTCTCAAGGTCATTCCTGGAACCGACGCCCAAGATATCCAAGCTATTGAAGAAGTAGATCAAATTAGCCAACGGGCTGTATCGGCAATCCAGCGTAACTTGTCTAGATGATTATCTTTGTAATAGGACTTAGAAAATTTTTGTAATCGGCTAAGAAACTTTGGTACTCCTTTTGATTATCACTGAACCTTTCTGCCGATAATTCTCAACTTTTGTATATATGTGCCCCCCTAATTTTGCAATGATGAAGGCATCGATAAAATTATAATTTGGACTAAGGGCGATATATTAAATATCGACCATCATACATCGGCAGAACACAACCGATTATGATAATAAAACAACTAAGGGCGATATAACTATATCGGCCGTCATACATTGGCAAAACACAACCGATTATGATAGTAAAACAACTAAGGGCGATATAACTATATCGGCCATCTCAAGGCGATGTAAACACATCGGCTATCATGCATCGGCAACACCCAACCGATCATGCATTAACCCAAACACTTGGGTAATATCTCTTCAAGTACTTGCCATTAAGTGCTCGTCCATAAACTTTTCCATCAAGTCCTTGTAACATATAAACTCCTTTGGACACAACCTTATGGATTTGA
Organism: Oryza sativa Japonica Group; assembly: GCF_034140825.1. Taxonomy (NCBI): domain Eukaryota; kingdom Viridiplantae; phylum Streptophyta; class Magnoliopsida; order Poales; family Poaceae; genus Oryza; species Oryza sativa. Next base: position 14,944,182 of record NC_089045.1, on the reverse strand, counting down.
AACGGTCCTTCCCAATTCGGTGACTGTCGCGCCCGGAAAAATACCTTTTCCAGAACGCTAGTGTATTAATCCCCGTCCCAGGAAAAGCTGGGGTACACCAAACAAACATGATACAAAAGGCACATCTTTATTATATCGATAATATTTACATTATTACAAAGGCACTTAAGGCCTGACAAACAGAAATAATCAGCAGCGGACTAGCGGGCCGACGGTTCCATCTTCACAGGCGCTCAACTAGGGTATAAGCCAGGACTCCACCTACGACTTCTTCTCCAAAGCTTCTCTTACTGAAGGGGGTAAAGATAGAGCAAGAATGAGTACAACCACAATACTCAGCAAGCCACACCGGCAGATGCATGATTAATGCAAGGGGGTACAAGGGGATAATAATAGGGGTTAAGTTTTGCAGTAAACAACATTTAAAAGTTACTTCATTGCCCAAAGCTATTTTGTAAAGATGATTCTAGAGCTACACAATGTTATTAATCAAGGCTGTGAACCCACACGAACCTGCCTTAACCCAAGGCCTACGATGATTCAGACCGAACTAGCCACCAGACCCAGGTCCCAGCTCGTCCCAAGCCAACCCAGCCCAACCATTTCACATTTTAGTTGTTAAGCGGTTTTAAGAATTAAAACACTAACTTGAGTACATTGCTAGGCTTGCCCATAACCGAGGGCGCGGCTATTCGCATAGATTATACTCTGATCAGAGGTGTACATCATTACCCACAAGACACGTCTTCCTCACGTGTAACCACGTGCCACATACCACCACGGCATACGGACGGACGATGTGACATAGTTCCCAACCCATCCTAGCCATAGACAAGAGTACCGACCCAACCCCGCCTACGGCTGGAACCCCCGAGACAGGTAGGTAGGATTGAGCCCCTAGCAGCAGAACACCGGCCCTGTGCCATGACATCTCAACTACCGAGCCGCAGCTCGTGTAGCCTTCATTTGTCCTAGAGATGTCCATCGAGCCCCGACTTCGTCCATCTCCATCCGTGTACCTTTGTTTATGACCAAACTGAGCCACAAACTTAGCCTTACCCACTAGACATGTGGAAGTATGGTAGTGCTTTGCAATAGAGGCCTGAGCTTAATCCTTATAGTACCCGAGGTACGACTAACAAAACCCAACCACGCACCTCGAGCCCAGGCTAAAACCATTTTGGGGGTTTTGAATAGAGGGGGAGGTGTGTGTCCAATTCCAACATAAGGCAACCAGTCCATAGTGTCTAAATGATATGAGAATTCCCAAAGTCTAAAGTTATAAAACCACCTAATGTTGCCTAATTAATCAGCGAAGCATCTACCTAAGTTCATACTAGTGGAACCATAAATAGAGTACCCACTAGTTGGGGTTTTGTTTATCCTAGGGTGAACAAGGTAATAATAACAATAGAAATAATAATAAGGTCATAACAAAGGTAAATAGGCATGGCTAAATAAAACAGTGATAACGCAGGAATTTAAATAAAGAGATAATGCATTAATTTAAATCAAAATAATTTTATAAACTGGGATTCAATATGCTCAAGGATGATGTGACTTGCCTTGCTCAGAGAGAATGGCCTTCCGAACATTCGGCGACGACCACGAACCACGCTTCAGGAACCTCTGGAACGACAGAAGCTACACGAAGCACACAAGCAAAGCTACAAGCCTATAAAGAAGCAGTAACAATACATAAAAAGGAAGCACATGGTTCTTTAGTTTAATGCTGTTATCTGGAGATTTGCGGATTATTATAATTAGGTTTTGCAATTATAAAACATGTGTAAGCGCTAGCCTAGAAAAGACGAGAAGGCTGCGCTGTTGACATGCGGACCCCACATGTCAACCTAAGGGACCATGGCAAACCGGGTACACAGAGACAGTCCACGGGTCGATGGAAGCGGATCCCGTGTGTCAACCGAGACGAGTGGCTGACATACGGACTCCACTAGACACCATGCGGGCTGCACATGTGGAAACCACGCGGCTACCAAGCGGGCACACAAACACGGTCACCACACGCACACACAAACGACTACCGACACCGGTACACGGGTAGCGGGATCGACAACCGCACAACGGGCAGGGGCGACATCGAAAGGACGAGGGCGGGGCAGCGAGAGGAGAGACCCTTACCACCATGCGACGAGGTGTGGCACGATGATGACGAACGGGCACGGCGGAGACGGCTCAGGGACGACGGAGGCGAACAGCGAGGGAACGACTTCGGCGGCGATCCTTGCACGAAGGCAAGACGCGGCCGGTGCAATGCTTGACGACGCGGAGGCGAGGACGAAGATGACGACGGGGCTGTGGCACTTGATGGAGCGAGGATGACGAACGAGAATGGCTTGACAGAGGGACGAACACCACGACGACCGGGAACGACGAGAGGACGACGGTGGGAACCGGTGAGGAGGCGACGACAAACGCCGGCGGGTTCGGCCGAAGGGGAGGCGATGCCGAGGACGACATCACCGCTGCAATGCCGGAGTAGGGGACGGCGTGGAACACGCCATTGCGATGTTGGAGAAGGTGGTGGTGCAGCGGGGCGACGAGCCGGCAAGGAGGAACGGGCGGTTGGCGCGGCGGCGGCGTTTCAGCGAACTTCGGGCGACGCCGCAGCCGGGCCGGAGAAGAGGATGGCGCTGCAGCACCGACAGAGGTGGCAGCGACGTCGGCCTGCACTCAGGCGAGGTGGCAGGGATGGTTGGAGATGGTATAGTAGCGGCAATGCCACTGCAAGCCGGCGGGGACGCGTCTCCGGCGATTTCCCCACGAATCGGAGGCGGCGCCAGGGAAGATGATGCACCTGTGAGGCCGAGCGAGAACACGGCGCGGCCGGCCGGCGCACAGGCACTGCGGCAGGGGCGGCCGGAGTTGACCGTCAGCACAGGAGAGAGAGGAAGGTGATGGGGAGGTGGCTATGGTTCGGGAGAGGGACAGAGCGGAACGGCCGGCTAGAGGAGGAAGACTACCGCGCGTGGGCCCCTCCTGCCAGCGCGTGGGCCCCTCCTGCTAGCACGCGGTCAGCGCACACAGCGCACGTGCGCGGGAGGGACTCGGCCTGGCTTGGGCCGGGCGGATGGGCGGAGGCGGCCCGGGAGGGGGAGGGGAGGGGAGTTGGGCCAAGGGGAAGGAGGGCGGGGCGGCCCTTGAGAGACAGAGTGTCACGCCCTAAAGTTTCAACCTTTTCCTTGCTTTAAAAATTTGTTAAGTAAATCGTCCGGAGAAATTGTTCTAATTAACCTAGAGTTGAATCCCTAATTAATAAATGCAATTATTAATTGGAAATGGCATTGTGGGATTTTTCTTGGATTCTAGATGTCACAATCGATTAACAGGATTTTTAGTGGAATTTTCAGAGCCCTATAAATAATTTTAACCAACTAAAAATCCCCAAAGTGCAATTTTAAATCCCAGGAAAATCCTTTTTCTCTATTTCTTTTCTTTTCCTTCCTTTTTCTCTTGATGGGCCGTCGGCCCATCACTCTCCCGCGCGCCCCTTGCTGGGCTGGCCCGCTCCTCCCTTCCCCTCCCCGAAGCCCTCCCTCACTCCCTCTCTCTCTGGGACGCCGACAGGTGGGCCCCACCTGTCGGGGTCATCCCCTTCCTCCAGCCGCCCGCCCCACGTCGGCAACCGTCGCCGAAACCGCCGCGCACACCTCCTCCGCTCCTCCCGCGCCCACGCCGTGCCGCTCCCGCGTCCTCCCCACGTTGCCGCCCTCTCTCCCGCGTCTCCCGGCCCGCGCGCGCGCTTGCAAGGGGCGGGATTCGAATTTGAATCCCCCCCATTCTCTCTCTCTCCACCCCACATCGCCGGCAAAATCGGAGGCTTTCCCGGCCACGTCCGCTTCCCCCTCCACCTATAAATTGCTCCCCCGAGCCTCCTCTTCCCCTTTCCGCTCTCGCCGCCCCCTCCCGTGCCTCCTACCGAGCCCGCGCCGCTCGCCGCTAGCGCCGCCACTTGCCGCCGCCTCCGGCCGCACGCCGCCATCGCAAGAGCCGTCGCCTCGCCGCGCAATCACCGCCGCTAGCTTCGCCGCCGTGAGAGCTACCTCGGCCGCCGCTCGCTTTCCGTTCGCCACCGCCGTACCGCTCTTCCCACGCGCCGCCGCCTACTACCGCCTCTGGCCGCGCGCCACCACCGCTAAAGCCGCCGCCGCGCTCGCCAGTGTCGCCCGCACCTCGGTCCCACTCGATTGCCATCCGCCACCGCCGGAACCCGATTCCCTCGCATCGCCGGTGAGGACACCTTTCCTCCTTTCCTTCCCCTTCCCGCGAGCGCCGAGCCACGCCGCTGTTCCGGCCGTGCGCCGTCGCCTTCACGCCGGCCGCCGCCGCCTCGCCGTCCGCCGGTCGTCGTCGGAGGCCGCCTGCGGCCGCTGCCGCCTTGCCATGGTCGGCCGGCTTGAGCCGTGCCGAACCACCATCCACTCCCCTCCCGCCTTGTGCTGCTGCCCGGTGGGCCCCACCAGCTGGTGGACCACCCCTCCCCTTGAGCCACCAGCCGGCGCCCCCTCCCTCTCCCCTTGTGCCACTGACATGCGGACCCCGCTTGCCGGCGCCCCCCCCTTGGGTGACGTCAGCCCTTGGGATTTATTACGCAATAAATAATTAAGGACTTTTTCTTTATTAGTAATTCATCCGAGCTCCGTTTAAGTCCATTCAAGTCTCAGTAAATTCATAAAAATCCCTAGAATCCATTAAAAATGGTTTTGTTTCCTGTTTCAGTAGTCTTATAGCATGTTTTGCTTGTGTGCTTTGTTTGTCGCGTAGATTTCGGCCGTTTCGTCGATCCGCAGTTTCTCGAAGACGTTGCTGTGGTCTCATCAGTGCGAGAGTAAGGCAAGTCATGCATTACAATTGATCATATTGTACCCAATCTACAAATGTCCCGCATTTCTATTAAATGTCGCATTCTTTTACAATGTCATCTGGGATGGGTCCTATTACTCAGCCATTTATTGTTTACCATATGCCATTGATAACCTGGGTATCAAAATGATTAGATGTTGGTTTAGGAAATGCTTAGCCATGCTTAGCTCAACTAGCACACAAATAGGGATCACATTATTACATAGACTTTAACTATGAGCATAGCTTTGGATTGGTGCCACCGCAATGGTGTTAGCTAATTAAAATACACTGGACGGTGGGCTGTGGGTGCATGGTTTTGCTGGTCGCACCCATGGCAGTTAAGGACCGGTTCACGGGAAACCCTGGGAGACTTACCGTGCTTACCACAAGCGGGAGTGGGTAACTGCTTGATCTGAAGTATAGCTCGACCCTTTCCTAGGCACCGGTGGCGAGGGTGGGCGTGATGGAGTTGGGTCGGCCGGGGTGTCAGGTTGTCCAGCTGCCGGATTCACCGCGGCGCAGTAGGGGACCGCCCACTGCCTTTTGACGGGTGGGGGTGAAAACTTAGCGTGGTGTGGATGGTTAGGGGAGGGTTATGTGGAGGGTCTTGTCACGATTTCCCCCTTTGCAGTATCATGGTGATACTTCGGGGCATGGCGACATGTGTGGAATCGTGTCTTGTGGGTACAGTTGTACAACTCTGATCAGAGTAAAACTATTCGAAGAACCGTGCCCGCAGTTATGGGCGATCAACCAAATTCACCGTGGTTAGTCTCACCCCTAGTTTAGCTTAATGAACTGGTGTAGTTTAGGTGGTTGGTTGGGCCTGTTGCAACGTGGTGTAGCGTTGGACAGTGTTTGGTTAATATTGATTAATTACTACAACTGTTTTACTGCTTTCAACTATTATTTTTAAATGCCTGCTTTGTGCAAAAGAACCTTTAGCCTCCTTCGGTTATATCCTGCATCATACCTCCTCTTCCGGTATGACTTGCTGAGTACAGTGGGTAGTACTCAGTCTTGCTCTCTTTTCCCCTATACCAGAGCTGAAGATCTTCCTAGTGGGAGCTGTCTTGTCGAAGTTGGTTTGTCGCTGCCGTCAAGGATTGCCTGTGGAGTCGAGTCGCCTCGCTGCAGAAGTCAAGTTTCCAAGTCTAGCTCGTTTTATCTTTTCCGCTGCATTTGTAATCTTTTCTATTTTTGTAAGACGTGGATCTGTATGTCAACAATTGTCGTTTGTGTACCCTGGCTGGTCCTGGACAGGGATTTAATGCACATTCAGCTTAGAAATTCTGGTTCGTGAATTTCTGGGCGTGACATAGAGGGGGAGAAAAAAGAGAGGGAGAAGGACTTCGGGTGCGGGACGAGAGAGAGAGAGGGAGGCTTGGCCCAAATGAAAAGGAGGATTATTTTTAGTTTTCTTTTTAATAAACTTTGTTAATTGTTGTTGTTGCTTAATAAATATTTTCGGTGCTCTGAAAATTCAAGTAAAATTTGAGGGCTCCTTTTAGACCAAGGAGAATTTAACAAAAATTCTCCGGACCACATTCGAATTTTTCTTGTACGTATTTTAGTGTTTGCCAATTTCTTTTCGAATTTTAATTAATTCTATTATTCCATTTAGAGAATGATTTTTATTTTGGGATGAATTTATCAGGACGTGACAGTGACCACTTGCCGAATTTGTTATCACGAGTTCCTATCGCCAAGATCAACTTCCAAACAAGCTCTCCCTCAGAAAAAGACTTAGATATTATCTTCTTGTTATAATGCCGAGCAACCCTTTCCTTATCCTTAGTAACTTTTGTGAGAGCTCTCAATCTGGATTGAACCAAATCCTCCTTCACATCGGACATGAGATTATAATATTCATCGGCTGACAACGCATTCTGCAAATCTGTTCTCCTCGAGCCGATTCTAATGTCCATAAACAAGCTTATAAGGAGGAACTTGGATCGATCCATGGCAACCCATCCGATAGGACCAGAATGCTTCAGCCAACCTAGTATGCCATTGCCGAGGATAATGAGAAATCTTTCTCTGAAACAACTTGATCAAACTCTTGTTAGATGCCTCGGATTGCCCATTAGCTTATGCATAGTATGGCGAAGAATTCAACAATTTGATACCCATGCTATCGGAAAACTGAACAAACTCATCAGACACAAAGATAGACACTTGATCAGTCGTAATAGTATGAGGAATCCTAAATTGGTAAATAATATGCTCTTGAACAAATTGTATAGCATCCCCTGAATCAACCTTCTTCAAAAGAATCGCCCCTACCCACTTGGTAAAGTAATCGGTTGCCACCAATATGAACTTGTGTCCCTTGCTCGAGGGTGGATTAATCATACCAATGATATCAATTCCCCAACCTCTGAATGACCATGGCTTGATGATAGGTTTCATAGTCGACGCTGGTGCTCTCTGAATTGCTCCAAACTTCTGACAATCCTGACACCTTTTGTAATATCTAAAACAATCTTCCAACATTTTCGGCCAAAAATATCCTGCACGCCTATCGAGGGAAGTCCCTCGATAGCGGGAGGTTGTGAGACGCCCCTTTCGTGAGTTCGGCCGGGGGAAGAAGCTCGCCTCTTAGAAATCACGTATCCGCCCCCTAGGCTGCTAGCTACCTTGCACACAATCGAGTTATACAGGTTCGGGCCGCTGTGGAGCGTAATACCCTACTCCTGTGTTTGGGATTATGGATGAGTATTACAAGGGTTCCTTTACTCCGGAGAGCACTCTCGCCCTTCTTCTCCTAGAGTTCAGGTTTTCTGAGAGTCGTCCTTCTCGGTGGGGAAGGTCCTCCTTTTATATCTCAAGGGGATACCACATGCACCGCCTCTACCTACTCTTCTTTCGGGTGGGGACCCACCCTATCTTGACCGGAACTTGACCCGTGCATTTGCCTGGAAGCTAAGCCACTGCTTGTTCTTGAGTGGGGCCCAGCGCCGTCCCTCGCCTGACACGGGGGACAGCCCTATCATTCCCCCATTAATGGATGAAGACTTGTGGTGGCCGCCGTCCGAATGACCCTCCGATGGGACGGGTCATACCTACCCCCACTCAACCGGGAGCAGACGCGACGTGGGAGTACGGTTGTCGGTCTAGTCAGACGTGACCGGTGTCATGACCGGTCATAGACCGGTCATTCTTGATTATGGCGCGTCAGATTCGCACGCCGCACGTCTGCCTCACTGCATTAAATGTGACACGGGGCAGTTGGGGCGTTGCGCGTATTAATGGAAGCTCAGCCTGGGCCCCCTCCTCGCTCGCTCCCCCCGCCAAATGGTGGCTAGGCGAGGGCCTCGGGGCGAAGCAGTGCAAGGGCCCGAGGGGCATGACGTGGCACCCCGAGGCCCCGACCCCCCCCGGCTGCTCCAGCGGTTCGCGTGCTCGGGGGCAGGGCCAGGCTGTACGGACACGCAGCAGGATAGGAAGGTAGATTCCCCACACTTCGCAAATCCCCGGACCCATATCTCCGACAACGCCAAAGCAGCCACTTCATCTTATCAGCCGATTGATGAGTACCACAAATTCCTTCATGTACCTCACCCATCACAACCATGGCTTGATCGGCACTCAGACATTTAAGCAACACCCCATCAATCATCCGATAATACAACTCATCATCCAATAATGTGTACTTCAAAGCTTTATAATGCAATTTCTGAGAAGCCGATTGAGATAGATTCTGCAAATATTGATACACATCATACCTCCAATCATCGGCTGTTATCGTGGCAACTTCTACTTTGATATCCCTCATCATCGGCTTGTACCCTGATGCCCCTTGAGCCAAATTATTAGCTTCAACATTTTGCTCCCGAGATACATGCTTTAAAATCACCAGCCGAAATCCATCCATCAACTCTCGGCACTTCTCATTGTATACCATTAATGTATCATTTTTGCATTCATATTCTCCTGCCAATTGACTGATCACTAATAACGAATCACCCATAATTTCGACAGCATCGGCCTCAACTTCCTTAAGCAACTGCAACCCCTTGAGAACTGCTTCATACTCAGCCTGATTGTTAGTTGCATATGGCATAATAGTATAGGCAAACTCGAAACTTTCCCCCGAGGGGAAATTATAACTAAGCCGATACCACAACCATGAGTGCACACTGATCCATCAAAAAACAAAGTCCAAGGCACAATATCGACTGAGCCGATTGAGTCATCACGATGATCCACAATAAAATCGGCTATAGCTTGTCCCTTAATCGCCTTTGTTGACTCATACCGAAGATCAAATTCCGTTAAAGCAAATATCCACTTTCCAACCTTACCTTTCAAAATCGGAGCCGATAGCATGTACTTAACCACATCGGCTTTACATATCACAATGCATTCATTGGACAATAGATAATGCCTTAACTTTGTGTAAGAAAAATACAAACACAAACACAACTTTTCCACAGGAGAATACCTTGTTTCTGTGTCCAAGAGCCTGTGGCTCAAATAAAATACAGCCCTCTCCTTCCCTTCAAGCTCCTGAATCAAAACTTAGCCGATTGACTTCTCACCGGCCGAGAGATATAATCTGAAAGGAATCCCCTCATGTGGAGGGATTAAAACTGGAGGAGAACTAAGATATTTCTTTAATATTATTCAAAGCCTTCTACTCTTCTGCCCCCCAGGTGAATTCTTGATCGGCTTTCAATCTCAAGAAAGGTGTAAAACGCTCTAATCTTCCAGATAAGTTAGAGATAAAGCTTCTAACAAAATTTATCTTGCCGATCAACTCCTGCAACTTCTTCTTGTCCTCCAGAGGTTGAATCTTCTTGATTGAATTAATACTCTTTTGAGTTACCTCAATCCCCCTCTCATGAACAAGAAATCCCAAAAACTGACCAGCCGATACGCCAAAAGCACACTTTGTTGGGTTCATCTTTAAGCCATACTTTCTAGTTCTCTCAAAAACCTTCCTCAAATCGGCTATGTGGTCTTCTACTTCTTTTGACTTAACAACCACATCATCAATATAAACTTCAACGAACCAGCTGATCAGATCATGAAATATGTAGTTCATGGCCCTCTGATATATACCTCTAGCGCTCTTTTAACCAAAAGTCATCACACCCCACTCAAACAAGCCAATTGCACTAGGACATCTGAAAGCTATCTTAAAAATGTTTTCTTCTGCCATAAAGATCTGATTGTAACCTGCATTGCCATCCATAAACCTTAATATCTTATGCCATGAAGCAGCATCAACCAATTGATCGACAACCGGCATTGGGTACTCGTCCTTTGGGGTAGCGTTGTTTAGATCCCGAAAATCAATGCACACTCTGACCTTGCCATTTTTCTTGATAACAGGAACTATATTGAAAACCCACTCAGCATATCGGCATGGTCAGATGAAACCAGCATCGTACAAATGTGTAACCTCAGCCTTGATAGCATCGAGCATATCGGCTTTGCATCTCCTCGGCGGCTGCTGGTATGGTCTAACCCCTGGTTTAATAGGAAGCCGATGTTCGACAATCGATCGGCTGAGTTCTAGCATCTCATAATACTCCCAAGCGAAGCAATCTCTATATTCTTTTAAAAGCTCTATCAATTTGGTTCTGAATTTTAGAGATAAATTCTTACTGAGGAATGTCGGCCTGGGTCTATCACCTGGACCTATATCAATTTCTTCCAAATCATCAGCCGACATGAAACCCTGTCCTTGCTTGTCATTGAGATCATCTACTGTATCCTTGGTGTAGACGTTTGAACCCTCCACGACTCCCTCAAAATAATAATTTGGGCTCTCCATCTTCAATTGGCTGTATATCACAATCGGACACTTTTAGAAAATCTCAATCCCAAACTTTTTCAGACAGGCAATCAATATCATTCATCTCCCAAAGAGCTAAATCGGCACTAGCAATGTTAACTGATCTGTCAGCTGGCACAATATCAATCTTGTCGCCTTGCCATTGAATCAAGCACTAGTGCATGGTCGAATGAATACAAAAATTAGCATGAATCCAATCCCTTCCTAGCAACAGGCTATAGGAACCCTTCCCATCGATGACAAAAAATATTGTAGGAACGGTCTTGCTGCTGACTGTCAGCTCCACATTCAAAACTCCTTTAGTTTCCGATGGATTGCCACCAAAATCCTTGAGAACCATGTTAGTCTTAATGAGATCGTCTGAATTTCTATCCAACTTTCTGAATGTAGTGTATGGCATCAAATTCACAGCGGCTCCCCCATCAACCATCATCTTGGACATCGGCTTCCCTTTGACAAATCCATTGATATACAACGGCTTGAGATGCCGATTCTCTGTCCCCTCTGGCTTCTCGAAAATCGCTTGTTCCGGTGACAAAACCAATCTCGCAGAAACCTCTTCAACATCATCCACATCGGCTTGCCTCGGTTCAAATTTTGCTGGTAGCATAAAAACCATGTTTACCGATGCAGGCGCAGTTGCCTTGCCCTTGAGCAATATTTTTGCTTTATCGGCTTCAACTTCATCGGCTGCTGTGACCGTGCACTTAATGCGCTACTCCTGCTTGGTATTTGTTTTCTTCAGTCGATGGTTAATCTCATGTTCTACTTCTTGAAAGCGCTCCTTGTTCCTCATTCTTTGAACCCTTCTCTTCTGATTCTTGGTGAAAATTCCTGTATCACACCATTGTGTTTTCCTATCTTCATCTTCATCATGGTGATAATCTTGGTTTACTAGACCCAACCTCTAATGAACAGGTACCCTCTTTTGACTCAGCCGATTACCTCTATTATAGGATCGGCCTGAACTCCCTGCAGTGTCACTGCATCCAGGATAATCTTCGATCGATGGCAGCATCATACCTTCATTCCAGCAGAATCTTCTTTGATATTTGTTGATAATCCTGGTTGTATTCAACTGAGAACCCCGAGTTTTCCCTTCATCAGCAGATCGTCCAGCTATATGCACCATATTAACAGGGAAAGGATTACCATCAACCTTCATTGGCTTCTTTGAATCATCAAACTTAATCTCCCCCCCTTCAATGGCCACCTAGACCTGCTGTCTGAAAACTTTGCAATCATTGGTATTGTGAGAACCAGAATCATGCCACCTGCAATACCTCCTCTTACCTAGTTCCTCAGCCGATGGAATTACATGACCAGCAGGAAGTTGAATTTGTTTTTCTTAGCAACAAATCGAAAATCTTATCAGCCATGGTGATATCAAAATCAAATCTTTCCTCTTTCCCAGAACTTCTCACCCATGGGCATGGCTGTCACGTCCCAAAACGACGCTAAAACTATATCCTTAAAATTATGCCTAGAATAATTAAAATCCAAGTGAAAGCCTCCAAAATTAAAATGTGCAAACTTAAAAGTCAAATAAGGCTTGGAGGATTTTTGTATATTTCCTAAAAGCCGAAAAGGTGTAAATAAATTTTAGTGGAATTTTCAGAGCACAAATAATAATTATCAAGAAATAAACAAAGTCGAAAAGGTTTTATAAAAAGAAAACCCTAAAAAGCCTCCTCCCCACAAGCGCGCCGCTGACGGACGGGCCCGCCCGCCACCCTCACTGATGAGTGGGGCCCACCCGTCATCCCCCTCCTCCCGCCGCTCCCGCCGCTCTTTCCGCCCGCGCCTAGCGCCGCCGCCACCAAATCCGCCGCCCCCGACTGTTCTGGCGTGCAATTAAGAGGGGGGAAATGTTCCCCGTGATTCCCTCTCCCTTTCCCCCTATTTTCCCCTCCCCCTCCCACATTCAAACGGCCGGATTTGCTCCTGCAAATCACACCGGCGCCATTGATGCCGACCATAACCCCCGCGCCGGTTTCCTTCCCCTCCGGTCGCCCTCTTTCACTCCCAACCCTATATAAACCCTCCTCGTACCTCCCTCGTCCATTTCCGCCGTTTGCCGCCCCTCCTCCTTGTCGGATTCGCGCCCGCGCCGTTGTCCTCTCTCTCCGCCGTCGCCTTCGACTTTCGGCCGGGCCTAGTCGCTTCCCGGGACCGTCCCCCGCCTCGGCGTCATCTCCTCCAGCTTCGCCGCACCACCACCAACCCCGTCCATCGCCTCGCCGAGCTCGCCGACCGCCGGAACGCCGCCGTCCCCGCGAACCCGAGCCGCGCCACCGTCTCCCTCCACTCCGATCGCCTCCTCCGTCGCTGTCGTCGCCCGGGGTGAGCCGTGGACCGCTGCCTCCTTTCACCCTTCCCTTCCTCTCTCTCGGCCGCCGCTCCGCCATGCCTATGGCTGCCGCCGGCGACCATAGGGACGCGGGCGCCGCCTCCCTGCACGCCGTGTGGCTACTGCGTGGGGCCCCGCCGTCAGCCGCCCGTGCCCTCGGGTGCGGCTGACGCGTGGGGCCCACGGCGCCGGCTGGTGAGCCCGCGGGTGCACCCGGTTCACCGTGAACCGAGGGGCTGCCGCGTGGGGCCCACCACTCCTGTGAACCCAGCCTGCGCGCCCCCTCCCCTCGGCTGACGCAATAAATCGTTTTAACTAAAAAATTAAATGAAGAAATTCACAAATATTGACTTAAAGAGCAATAAACTTCAAGTGGCCATAACTTGGTCGTTTGTACTCGGAATTGGACTGTTCAAGTCTCTAATTTTTCCTTAAGAAGTCAAGGACCCATTTTTGTGCTTTGTTTTTGTTTGTTATATGGAGTTTATTAGAGTAAAAGCCTTTTTCCATTTCATTGGTCGTGTAGACGCTGCAGCTTCAGAAGATCCGCTCTACGTGGAGGTTGAAGCCGACTTTTGGGAAAGCGAGCAAGGCAAGTCACATCATCCTTGAGCATATTGAATCCCAGTTTATAAAATTATTTAGGTTTAAATTATTGCATTATTGCTTTATTTAAATTCCCGCGTTATCACTGTTTATTTAGCCATGCCTATTTACCTTTGTTATGACCTCCTCATTATTGCTAATGTTATTATTACCTTGTTCACCCTAGGATAAACAAAACCCCAACTAATAGGTACTCTATTCATGGTTCCACTAGTATGAATTTAGGTAGATGCTTCGCTGATAAATTAGGCAACATTAGGTGGTTTTATTACTTTAGACTTTTGAAATGCACATATCATTTGGACAATATGGAATGGTTGGCTTATGTGGAAATGGACACACCCCTTCTCCTCCATTCAAAACCCCAAAAATGGTTTTAGGCTGGGCTCGAGGTGTATTGTTTTGATAGTAGCACCTCGGCCACTATAAGGACCGGTCTTCGGGCCTCTATTGCAAAGCACTACCGTACTTCCACATGTCTAGTGGGTAAGGCTTAGTTTGTGTCTCAGTCTTGTCATGGGCAAAAGTACACGGATAGGGATGGTTGAAGTCGGGGCTCGATGGACATCTCTAGGACAAATGAAGGCTACACGAGCCGCGCCCAGGTAGTCGAGATGTCATGGCACATGGCCGGTGTCTTACTGCTAGGGTCTCAACCTTGGTTACCTGTCTCGGGAATCCCAGCCGTAGCTAGGGTTGGGTTGGTACTCTTGTTAATGGCTAGGATGGGTTAGGAACTATGTCACGTCTTCCGTCCGTATGCCGTGGTGGTATGTGGCGCGTGGTTACATATGAGGAAGACGTGTCTTGTGGGTATAGATGTACACCTCTGATTAGAGTATAATCTATTCGAATAGCCGCGCCCTCGGTTATGGGCAAGCCTAGCAACGTACCCATGTTAGTGGTTTAATTCTTAAAACTTGCTTAACAACAAAAATGTGGAATGGTTGGCCTGGGTTGGCCTAGGACGAGTTGGGACCCAGGTCGGGTTGCCAGTTCGGTCTGAATCATCGTAGGCCGTGGGTTAAGGCAGATTCGTGCGTGTTCATGGCCTTGATTAATAACACTGTGTAGCTCTAGGATCGTCTTTACAAAATGACCCTAAGCAACTAAAAGTCTTGTTAATGCTGTTTACTGCAAACCCTAACCCCTTTATTATAACCCCCTTGTACTCCTTTGCATTTATTCTGCATTCGTGGGTGTCTTGTTGAGTACGGTGGTTGTACTCAATCTTGCTCATTTTTTTCCCCAATCCAGAAGAGGAGTTCCTGGAGGATGAAGGCTTTGGTGTCTAGCTCGTGCCTACCGTGAAGTGCCTGTGGTCGTCGCCCTAGTCTTCCATTGTTTTTCGTTTCTCTTCATGTGTGCTAGGCCTTCGTCGCCCATGTAATAAATTAACTATTTACGCTTCCGCTTGTTAAACTCTGAATTGTATCAACTTTTGGTGTACCTTGCCTCCTGGGACAAGGATAATACCCGCATGTATGGAATGCCTGTTGGGTTAATTCTGATCGTGCAAGTTGGTATCAGAGCCTCCTTGACCCTAGGACGAGCCTTAGACCCCAAGCCTTATTCGTATTTTGAAATAAAAAACCACCCCTTATTTGCGAAAATCCTTTAGTCTTTCTCTGTCTTGCTGCTTTATTTCTCATCAAAAGCTGATCTCTAAAATTTTTCTTTTGCCTTTGTTTATAGATGGCCAACAACCTCAACCGGTGTGGTCTTGATCTGACTGGCTTCGCTTTGGAGCTGCGGGGCATGTGCGTTGTCCAGGGATATCCGCATGGAGTGGACTACCAGGGCAAGAAGCTTTCACAGCAGGATGGTGACGATGCACAGCCCCGTGCCGCTTGGGAGGTCACTACTGTGATCCTCACCAGCTCCCCCGAGAGCAATTCGCTGGCAGTCACCGCGGGTGGAGACTCCTTCCCCGCCGCTTGGCAGAACGCCGTGCTCCTCGCCATCGGCACTCTTCACCAGTCTATCCGGACGAGTTGCAGCACTCGCCCTACCACTACCACCCTCGTCATGGAGGAACCCGCGACTACGCCGCCTTCAGGGATGCTAGCGCGGAGGATGACGCTACCATCATGCATTTGGCGTGCATAGTGGAGGCGTATGACACGGCCCGTATCGATTTCCATCGATATGGTGCGCCGTGGTTTGGTCGAGAACAACATGAAGATCCTGGAGCTGCGTCAGGAGAATTTCTAGCTGAAGAAGGAGTTGGACGCCGTGGAAGCGCAGCTGTGTCAGCTTAAGATTGCTTAAGGACAGGTCTGCCACCCCAAGCACCGCCGTGTCTGTTGCAGTCAGAAGATCACCGCCCGCAAGAGTACCTCCAGGCCTGAGCTTGTTCGTCAGTCCTTGGCGTGGACCTGCTTCGTGGAGACTCCTTGCGCCGAGCCCGCACCCTTGGTTCCTCAGGAGGAGGGAGCCTTTGGCGTTGGCAGCACAGAGGATGTGCTGTTGCTCACCTTCCGCCCCGGCCCGTCGCAGAAGTAGACGAGCAGCTAGTAGGCCCGCGCGTGTGTTCTTTTCGTTTGTCTTCTTGCAGAGTCGTGTGGGGCATGGTTATACCGGTGTGTGGTATAACTGTGTCGGAGCCTGTCTTTATTTATTTCGCATAAGCGACTTGAACCTTAATGAACCAATTTAATAGCAGAAATAAATTCAAGAATTATGGTAGTCGTGGGTGGTTAGTTTTAATCGTCAACTCTTTCTGTTTTCTGGTTCTATGTGGAATCTTTAGATGGTGACAACCAGGAGAAGCGCTGCTACCGGTGAGGGCTGTCACCCCGAAAGCAGCAACCACAACAACCATGGCAGCCCACCTCCACCTCCCCCTCTGCCGCCACCACCGCCAACTGACACCAACCCCATCCTCACCCAAATCCTTGCCCAGCAGGCCAACATGATGGCTGCTTTCCTCCACCACATCCAGAATCCGCTGCAACACAATGCTCCACCACCACCACCACCCCCACAGCACTCCAAGCTTGCCGAGTTCCTCCGCATCCGCCCGCCTACCTTGTCTAGCTCCAATAACCCCGTGGATGCCTTGGATTGGTTGCATGCCGTGGGGAAAAAGTTGGACACCGTCCAGTGCAATGATGAGGAGAAAGTTATCTTCGCAACCCATCAGTTGCAGGGGCCCGCATCACTATGGTGGGACCACTTCCAGGCTACACAACCAGAAGGGCAGCCAATCACCTAGGCCTGCTTCACCGCCGCTTTCCGGAGGACCCACGTGCCAGCTGGAGTCATGGCCCTCAAGAAGAGGGAATTTCGGGAGTTGAAGCAAGGCAACCGTTCTGTTACGGAGTATTTGCATGAGTTCAATAACCTGGCCCGGTACGCCCAGGAGGATGTTCGTGAAGATGAAGAAAAGCAGGAGAAGTTTCTGGTAGGAATGGACCCTGAACTTTTCGGTGCGTCTGGTCACCGGGGATTACACTGATTTCCAGCGCCTGGTGGACAAGAGCATCCGCCTGGAGACCAAGCACAAGGAACTGGAGTCACACAAGCGTCGCTTGGCGAATTTCCGTAATCAACATGGGGCTAACCAAAGGATCCGCTACACCAATCCCTATCCAGGGGGATCCTCCTCACAGCAGCAGCAGCAACAGCAGCCTCGCCCCGCGCCACGACCTTAATTTGTGGTTTGCGTCCCACAGCCGCAGCAGCAGCAGAACTAGAAAGGGAACCTTCCACCCCGTCCCCCTGCACCGGCCGTGCAGCCTAGTCAAGGACGCAGGGATGTTCAAGGTCAGCCGCGTCTGTGCTTCTACTGTTTTGAGCCTAGGCACTTCACGGATAAATGCCCGAAGCCGAGGCGTCAGCAAGGCCAAGCGCCTCCCCACCCCAACAATGATGGAAAGGATGCCACTCGGGGTCGTGTGAACCACATTACTACAGAAGATGTGCTGACAACTCCAGATGTCATCGCCGGTACGTTCTTCATTCATTCCATCCCCACTATCATTTTGTTTGACTCTGGAGCTTCCCACTCATTTATATCTGTGCAATTCATGGGGAGAAATCAACTGGGGGTAGCAAAGCTTAGGAGCTCTCTGCTCATCACCACCCCTGGAGGGGCTATGACAACAAAGTATTATAGTCCGGCCGTATCTATAGAGATCCAGGGAATTCCTTTCCCCTCGGATCTGATCCTTCTTGACACCAAGGACTTGGATGTGATCCTCGGGATCAATTGGTTGACCCAATTCCAAGTAGTAGTGGATTGCACAAGACGTACTGTCACTGTGTACCGGAAGCCTGATCAACCGGCTGTCTTCTTTGCGCACCCAACTCCCACCGGCAACTCAGTACTTCATTAGCTAGGACTATCAGAAATACCCGTAGCCAACGAGTTCGGTGATGTGTTTCCGGAAGAGCAACCCGGTATGCCGCCCAAAGCGGGAGATTGAGTTCAGGATAGATCTTGCTCTAGGAACCGCTCCCATGTACAAGCGACCCTACCGTGTGGCAACAAATGAATTGGCCGCAGTCAAGAAGCAGTTGGAAGAGTTGAAAGAGAAGGGGTATATATGGCCGAGCACTTCCCCCTGAGGTGCTCCCATGATTTTTGTAGAAAAGAAAGACAAGACAAAGAGGATGTGCGTTGACTACCGAGCTCTTAATGAAGTCACTATCAAAAACAAGTA
Source organism: Oryza sativa Japonica Group (assembly GCF_034140825.1). Classification (NCBI taxonomy): domain Eukaryota; kingdom Viridiplantae; phylum Streptophyta; class Magnoliopsida; order Poales; family Poaceae; genus Oryza; species Oryza sativa. The sequence continues at coordinate 14,925,887 of NC_089045.1, read as the reverse complement.
CCCTCTTCCCCGGATTGATGATTTGTTCGATCAGCTTGAAGGTGCCACTGTCTTTTCCAAGATTGATCTTCGTTCCGGATATCACCAGTTGCGTATCTGTGCAGAAGATATCCCTAAGACCGCATTCACCATGCAGTACGGGCTGTATGAATTCACGGTGATGTCGTTCGGTCTGACCAACGCTCCTACCTTCTTCATGAATTTAATGAACAAGGTGTTCATGGAGTATTTGGAAAAGTTCGTTGTGGTCTTTATTGACGACATACTGGTGTACTCACAGTCAGAGGAAGAACATAAGCAGCATCTCCGTCTGGTGTTGGGAAAGCTCCGGGAACATCAGTTGTATGCCAAGCTCAGCAAGTGTGAATTCTGATTGTCCGAAGTCAAGTTCTTAGGGCATGTGATATCTGCTAAAGGAGTTACTGTGGATCCCGAAACAGTAACAGCCATAACCAATTGGAAGCAACCCAAGACGGTCACCCAGGTCCGCAGTTTCTTGGGTTTGGTAGGTACTATCAGAGGTTCATCGAGAATTTCTCCAAAATTGCCAGGCCCATGACGTAGTTGCTAAAGAAGGAAGAAAAATTTGTGTGGAGTCCGCAGTGTGAGAGAGCATTTCAAACTCTCAAGGAAAAGTTGGTTTCCTCGCCAGTGTTAATCTTACCTGATAATCGCAAGGATTTCCTGGTGTACTATGACGCTTCGGGCCAAGGATTGGGGTGTGTGTTAATGCAAGAAGGTCATGTGGTAGCTTATGCTTCACTCCAGCTACGACCCCATGAAGGCAACTATCCTTCCCATGACTTGGAATTGGCCGCTATGGTCCATTCTCTGAAGATCTGGCGGCATTATCTCTTTGGAAATCGCTGCGAAATATACACCAATCATAAGAGTTTGAAATACATCTTCACCCAGTCGGATCTGAATCTTCAGCAGAGAAGATGGTTAGAGCTCATCAAAGATTATGATGTGGGAATCCATTATCACCCTGGTAAGGCCAACGTGGTGGCCGACGCGCTGAGTCAAAAAGGCTATTGCAGTTCTCTTTGCGTCCGCGGCATTCCACCAGAACTTAATCAACAGTTGGAAGCCCTGAACCTAAGTGTCATTAGCCATGGATTCTTGGCTGCACTGGAAGCCAAGCCCACCTTGCTTGATCAAATACGCGAGGCCCAGAAGAATGATCCGGATATGCACGGGATCCTTAAGAATATGAAGCAGGGTAAAGCCGCTGGCTTCACGAAAGATGAACACGGAACCTTATGGAATGGAAATCGTGTATGCATTCTGGACGACAAGGAACTTAAACAGTTGATACTTCAGGAAGCTCATGAAAGTCCTTATTCCAGCCACCCTGGCAGTACGAAGATGTACTTAGACTTGAAAGAGAAATATTGATGGGTCAGTATGAAGCTGGAAATCGCAGAGTTCGTGGCCCTTTGTGATGTGTGTCGGCGTGTCAAAGCTGAGCACCAACGACCGGCCGGACTCCTCCAACCTCTACAGATACCATAATGGAAATAGGATGAAATTGGGATGGATTTCTTCACCGGACTTCCAAAAACCCAAGGTGGATATGATTCTATATGGGTAGTCGTGGATCGACTAACCAAGGTGGCTCGATTCATCCCTGTGAAGACCACCTATGGAGGGAACAAGTTAGCTCAACTTTACTTCGCCAGGATCGTGAGTCTCCATGGCGTTCCTAAGAAAATTATGTCTGATAGGGGAAGCCAATTCACCTCACTTCTGGAAGAAGCTCCAAGAAGAGCTGGGCACCCGATTGAATTTTAGCACCGCTTATCACCCGCAGATGGATGGACAGACCGAGCGTCTGAATCAGGTCCTAGAAGACATGCTCCACACTTGTGTTCGGGATTTTGGGAAGACCTGGGATAAAAGTGTCCCCTATGCTGAGTTCTCCTACATACAAATGGCACCCTATGAAGCGTTGTATGGACGCAAATGCCGGACTCCACTGTTGTGGGACCAAGTTGGGGAAAGCCAAGTATTCGGGACTGATATCCTAAGAGAAGCTGAAGCTAAAGTCAGAACCATTCGGGATAACCTAAAGTTGGCACAGTCTCGGCAGAAAAGTTATGCAGATAACCGACGCCGCGATCTGGAGTTCACAGTGGACGATTTTGTGTATCTTCGGGTCACGCCGCTACGGGGAGTGCACAGGTTTCAGACAAAAGGGAAGCTTGCACCTAGGTATGTGGGACCTTTCCGTATCATCGCTCGACGCGAAGAAGTTGCTTACCAGTTGGAGCTGCCCGCATCCTTGGGCAATGTGCACGATGTGTTCCACGTGTCGCAGCTCAAGAAATGTCTTCGAGTGCCGTCCGAGCAGGCCGATTCAGAGCAGATTGATGTTCGTGAAGACTTGACCTACGTGGACAAGCTAGTGAAGATTCTGGACACAATGGAGCGCAGGACAAGGAATCGGGTAATCCGTTTTTGCAAGCTCCAGTGGAGCAACCACGCCGAGGAAGAATCTACTTGGGAGCATGAAGACAAGCTGAAGGCAGCCCATCCCAACCTCTTTGCCAGTTCTTCCGAATCTCGGGGTCGAGATTCCTTTTAAGGGGGGTAGGTTTATCACGTCCCAATACAACCCTAAAAATATATCATTAAAATTATGCCTAGAATAATTAAAATCCAAGTGAAAGCCTCCAAAATTAAAATGTGCAAAGTTAAAAGTCAAATAAGGCTTGGAGGATTTTTGTACATTTCCTAAAAGCCTAAAATGTGTAAATAAATTTTAGTAGAATTTTCACAGCACAAATAATAATTATCAATAAATAAACAAAGTCGAAAAGGTTTCATAAAAAGAAAACCCTAAAAATCCCCTCCCTCTCTCTCTCGGCCAAATTCCGCCTGCCCGCCACCCTCGCTAACGGGTGGGGCCCACCCGTCATCCCTTCCTCCCGCCGCTCTCTCCGCCTGCGCCTAGCGCCACCGCCGCCAAATCCGCCGCCCCGACTGTTCCCGCGTGCAATTAAGAGGGGGGAAATGTTCCCCGTGATTCCCTCTCCCTTTCCCCCCCATTTTCCCCTCCCCCTCCCGCATTCAAACGGCCAGATTTGCTCCCGCAAATCTCGCCGGTGCCATTGATGCCTACCGGGACCCCCACGCTGGTTTCCTTACCCTCTAGCTGCCCTCTCTCACTCCCAACCCTATATAAACCCTCCCCGTACCTCCCTAGTCCGTTTCCGCCATTTGCCGCCCCTCCTCCCCGTCGGATTAACGCCCACGCCGTTGTCCTCTCTCTCTGCCGTCGCCGTCGACCTTCGGCCGGGCCTAGCCGCTCGCCAGGACCGTCCCCCGCCTCGACGTCGTCTCCTCCGGCTTCACCGCACCGCCGCCGACCCCGTCCACCGCCTAGCCGAGCTCGCCGACCGCCGGAACACCTCCGTCCTCGTCAACCCGAGCCGCGCCACCGTCTCCCTCCGCCACCGACCGCCTCCTCCGTCGCCGTCGTCGACCGAGGTGAGCCGTGGACCGCCGCCTCCCGCCGGCCACGCCGACGTGGCTGCCTCCGGGCGCGCCGTGTGGCCGCCGCATGGGGCCCAGCCGTCAGCCACCCGTGCCCTTAGGTGCGGCTGACGAGTGGGGCCCACGGCGCCGGCTGGTGAGCCCGCGGGTGCACCCGGTCCACCGTGGACCGAGGGGCTGCCGCATGGGGCCCACCACTCCCTTGGACCCAGCCCGCGCGCCCCCTCCCCTCAGCTCACACAATAAATTGTTTTAACTAAAATTTTAAATGAAGCAATTCGCAAATATTCACTTAAAGAGCATATAAACTTCAAGTGGCCATAACTTGGTCGTTTGAACTCGGACTTGGACCGTTCAAGTCTCTAATTTTTCCTTAAGAAGTCAAGGACCCATTTTTATGGTTTGTTTCTGTTTTTTATATGGAGTTTATTTGAGTAAAAGCCTTTTTCCTTTCCGTTGTTCGTGTAGACGCTGCAGCTTCAGAAGATCCGCTCTACGTGGAGGTTGAAGCCGACGTTTGGGAAAGCGAGCAAGGCAAGTCACATCATCCTTGAGCATACTGAATCCCAGTTTATAAAATTATTTTGGTTTAAATTATTCCATTATCGCTTTATTTAAATTCCCGCGTTATCACTGTTTTATTTAGCCATGCTTATTTACCTTTGTTATGACCTCATTATTATTGCTATTGTTATTATTACCTTGTTCACCCTAGGATAAACAAAACCCCAACTAGTGGGTACTCTATTCATGGTTCCACTAGTATGAATTTAGGTAGATGCTTCGCTGATAAATTAGGCAATATTAGGTGGTTTTATTACTTTAGACTTTGGAAATGCACATATCATTTGGATATTATGGAATGGTTGGCTTATGTGAAAATGGACATACCCCTTCTCCTCCATTCAAAACCCCCAAAATAGTTTTAGACTGGGCTCGAGGTGCATGGTTTTGATAGTAGCACCTCGGCCACTATAAGGACCGGTCTTTGGGCCTCTGTTGCAAAGCACTACCATACTTCCACATGTCTAGTGGGTAAGGCTTAGTTTGTGGCTCAGTCTGGTCATGGGCAAAAGTACACGGATAGGGATGGACGAAGTCGGGGCTCGATGGACACCTCTAGGACAAATGAAGGCTACACGAGCCGTGGCCCGGTAGTCGAGATGTCATGGCACAGGGCCGGTGTCCTGCTGCTAGGGGCTCAACCTAGGTTACCTGTCTCAGGAATTCCGGCCGTAGCCAGGGTTGGGTCGGTACTCTTGTTTATGGCTAGGATGGGTTGGGAACTATGTCACGTCTTCCGTCCGCATGCCGTGGTGGTATGTGGCGCACGGTTACACATGAGGAAGACGTGTCTTGTCGGTAAAGATGTACATCTCTGATCAGAGTATAATCTATCCGAATAGCCGCGCCCTCGGTTATGGGCAAGCCTAATGCGGACATCACTACTTCGGATACAAACAACAATCCTCCAACGGTCATTCAAGGACCGATAACAAGAGCTCGTGCGCGACAATTGAATTTAGAGGTGAGCTCATTCCTATGTTCTTCTTTGTATGAATTCGAGAATAGATTGCTACCTAATGATTATATTGTGATTAGGTACAATGGAGGGGACAAGGAGACACTTGGAGAAGGACTTAGAGCCATGGAGGATCCTCGAGGATGTCCAAGTCAAGGTGGAGGCCCAAACCAAGTCGACCTCGGGTGCAATTCGGAGTCTAGAACCAGTCTACACTAAAATGGGCGCCCAGGTCGCATACGTGCTCGGATTGGGGCATTCTTTATATGGATGGAAAGCTAAGAAGATCGCATTTCCAATGGTTTTGGTCCCACGTCCAAATTCTTTCCGAGTCAATGGGAATCGACAGAACAAGTTGATGTCTAGAATCTATCCCGGTGTTGCGTCACCGTATTTGGGCCTTTGGGCCGTGTATCGTGTTGGGTTCTCCATTAGGGTTGCATCGAGAGCGGTTTGCACGACCCTAAACTCTATGTATCAGTACCCGCCGCCATCTTTAGGTTTTTGGGTTTTTCTTAGATTATTCTATCGAGAACAGTTTCGCCGCTAGATCGGTTTGTAAGACCCCAACTTGTGAGCTTAATCATTCATCTGCAATTTTGGTTGTTTTCTATCTCATTCTTGTTTGTATTCTTCAATTGGCAAACAGGGATTAGCCTTCTCGGCGAGGTCATCCGCGTTTCGACACGGGTGATAACCAGAGGAGACGTGGTGCTGCGATTGCGGGGCTCAAGAGCGTGCGCGTTCATGAAGCCGGATCGATTTGTGTCGCGACTCCGCCCAAATATTTGTTTATCAGAACCTTTCGGAAGATCGGGAACCCTAGTGCACATCAAAGCCTAGCAATGTACCCAAGTTAGTGGTTTATTTCTTAAAACATGGTTAACAACTAAAATGTGGAATGGTTGGCCAGGGTTGGCTTGGGATGAGCTGGGACCCAGGTCTGGTTGCCAGTTTAGTCTGAATCATCGTAGGTCTTGGGTTAAGGCAGGTTTGTGCGGGTTCACGGCCTTGATTAATAACACTGTGTAGCTCTAGGATCGTCTTTACAAAATGACCCTGAGCAACTAAAAGTCTTGTTAATGCTGTTTACTGCAAACCCTAACCCCTTTATTATAACCGCCTTGTACTCCTTTGCATTTATTCTGCATTCGTGGGTGTGTCTTGCTGAGTACGGTGGTTGTACTCAATCTTGCTCAATTTTTTCCCCAACCCAGAAGAGGAGTTCCTGGAGGATGAAGGCTTTAGTGTCTAGCTCGTGCCTGCCGTCAAGTGTCTGTGGTCGTCGCCCTAGTCTTCAGCTGTTTTTCGTTTATCTTCGTGTGTGCTGGGCCTTCGTCGCCCATGTAATAAATTAACTATTTACGCTTCCGCTTGTTAAACTCTGAATTGTATCAACATTTGGTGTACCTTGCCTCCTGGGACAAGGAATAATACACGCATGTATGGAATGCCTATTGGGTTAATTCCAGTCGTGACAATGGCACAACCTTCTTGCTCCTGACCCACTCGACTACTGCTACTTCGGAATCATCCTCTTCATCGGAACCATACATGTAAGGGTACACGTGGTTGATCTTTTTGATATTCTTCTTAGCCTCTGCAAACATTTGTTCATGCAGGGTTACCTTCTGTGCAAGATGAGATAAGCTTTCGAACTCCTGAGATGAAAATTTCTCCTTGATCGGAGCTATCAGACCCTGAAAAGCCAGATCGGCTAGCTAAGAATCGGTCAAAGCCAAACTGTAGCACCTATTCCTTATCTGTCTGAATCTCTGAATGTAATCCTGCATAGGTTTATCATGCCTTTGTCTGATTGCTGTCAAGTCAGATAGTTTCATCTCATGGATTCCACTGTAAAAATAACTGTGAAACTGTTTCTCCAAATCGGCCCAGCTATTGACAGATTTGTAGGGCAAAGAAGAAAACCAAGTAAATGCCGATCCGGACAAGGACAAAGGAAACAACCTAACCCTTAAAGCGTCAATAGCCGATGCCTCACCACATTGAGCCAAGAATCGGCTGACATGTTCATAAGTTGAGACATTGTCTTGTCCTAAGAATTTTGAAAAATCTGGAACTTTGTATCGGTTAGGTAATGGAACCCTCTCAAACCACTCAAGGTATGGATGCCGATACAAGTTTCCAGTATCCTTCGGCTTAAGCCCAAACTGCTCCCTCATCACATCTGCAATCATATCGTCCCATTGTCTCTGTTGAGGCACCCTTGCTTTTGTTGCTGTATCGGCTCAAACTGGTTGAACTGAGGAGTATACTGAGGCTGAGGTGATCCCCCTTGTTGATACTGAGCATGAGGCGAAGGAGGCTGATATTGATAATTGAAGTTACCCCCTTGACAATTATGGAAATTCGGCTGAATATTACGCACTAAGTGCTCAGGGATAACTTAGGCTGCAACCGATTGATCTAGTTGTACAATGTGTACCAGATGCTCAGGGACAACCTGAGTCACATTTTGATGCGTCAGCCGATTATCAGGCGTCCTCAACCCAGTCGGCATCAGCTGGACCATCTGTTGCTGTATCGGCTGAGTTGTCTGCTGTTGAATCGACTGAACTGTCTGCTGCCTTGGCGGCGTCTGCTGAATTGGTCCACCAGTTGGCTGAGTTGGCAAAAACATTCAAGCAATTTGCTCCCGGGACAGCCGATTGATATTCTGACCAGCATGTTGCGGTTGTTCGCTAGACAAGAGGCGAGGATTATTAATTATTTGCCTTGGTGCCGATGATGGCGCAGGTGGTGCTGGAGTCGAAGCTGATGCCATCGGCTGAATTGGTGGTGCATTGGTAGCAAACTTCTGGTTACCAGTTACCAAGTTTTTGTAATATGGGAAGATGCCTCCTGAAAGATAAACTGGTCCCGCAACTTGATGCTCAGCTATTGTACCATCAACCACAGACTTTACCATGTTTGTTAAGGTATTGACTAGGTCTCCTGATTAGTTGATCAAAGCATGTTGCGCTGCATAGTTAATCTGATCTTGGAAGTTGTTAAACTGCGGTTGCACTTCATTGTTATCTTCACCAAGATCCTCAACCACTCCATCCTGAAGGCCGTCAACTTTATTGCCTGAGCCATCTGCAATGCCTTTATCACCTTGGGATGAGCTTGAGCCAACTTCGTCGGCAGCAACTACTTTTACTTTGTACTTTTGGTAAACTTTCCTGCGGGTTTCTGCGAACGATTTCATGAATTGCTCCTGAGCGCTCTTCATCATGAATTCAAAATCCTTTTTTTGTTCTAGTGACAGCTTGTCGACAGTGACTGGAACAATGTTCCCATTATTAACATCGGACCCAGTCAGTTTTGGAATCTTGGTTTGAGGGTCTAACGACTTGCCCATTGATGGCGGAGGTGGCTTATCTGCTGACATGTTTGTCGTGTCCCACCGGGCGTGCCAAAAGCGTGTTAATGCGAAAAACACGAGGCCTGGAAGATCTGCTTAACTTCAGTGCAGGTCCAAAAAATCTTGCCTTTAGGTTCGTGAGTGTGCCAATTGATTTGATCCTGCAACCAACAAGAAATAAAGATAGGAAAATAGCGGTTAAATCTATGAACAATAGCCGATCGGCCAGTCGCCAATGACGTATCATTTATCTTTGAGCCAATGTCATATTTGAATTGATCGGCAGTCATAAATAAGCAAGAAATAACTAAATCTATTCGATCAGCTATAGCTATTAATGGTATATAATACTTCCGTCAATATATACTTAAATCAAGTGATTAGGATAGATCGGTCGCCATGCCGAGACAGTATAAATCACTTAGATCGAAATATATATTAACAAGGAGATTATAAGCATTCACAGCATAGCCGATCAGATAAATCTAGCATGTATCGGCTAGTACTCCGATACCACTCTATATTAAGATATTAAAGCAAGCAAAATATATCAAACAGGAAGCTTAATATACCTAAGTGCAACAAGAACTTAATATACCTAAATACAACAAGATCTTAACATAAAGGGCAGATTTAACATATCAATCAAGCATATAAGATATAAAGTAGTTAAATCAGGTAAGATCAGCTGAAACCCCGATGAAACCCTAATCAGCAACAAAAAAGCATGCTAGAGATTGAGATTTTAATCACGACTTATAAGGTCAAACTAAACTAATACAGCTATAAGTATGAAAAGAAGGACAATATCTAGACAATCAAGCCGTTGAGTGTTTCATAGGGTGGTGGATATCTTATATAATCTAGGTCAACGTTGGTATTTAACTTAATCGGCTGCCTTCCAATGATAGATGTTAGCCGATTGAAAGTTAAATAACAATATTGTCAAAGATTATATAAGATATATGATAACTCGATGAATTACATAAACAAAATTAGAGTATCATAAAGATGGAAGCACTAATCCCGAGAACGCAAGCTGCCATAACAAGTTTTACCTCTAGCTGAAGATCGAAACCGATGCAGCTCAACCCGAAAGCGAGGACTCGTCGAAAGTAAACGAAAGTAAAAGGGTGGCGATGCGCCGAGATTGTATTGAACGTGTGTTATTTGATTACATGGGTTCGGGTCATATTTATACCCGAGATACAAAATGTCCTTATCGGACATGACTCTTATCTCTAACAAACTCTAAGATACCATAAGTCTTTGCGGCAGACTTTTACCCAAACTTATCTATAAGGAAATTACATAAAATATCCGAACTAATAGATACAATTGCCTTTTCAGGACTTAATCCGTGCGTGGCAATCCATATGAAGCACATTAACTCAACCTGACAACGTGTACCGAGTCACATTGTTGGAATCGGCTCAATCGGCTAACCTTATCCGACTCGAACTCTGCCGATTCTTGTCGCGGCTGATTTAGACTTTAGCTGACTCTTGCTCTGTTTCCGGAACGATCTCTATCTTGGATTCCGCTTCGGTTCCATCTCCGATACTTGAATTACCAAATTTGGTCGTTAACATAGCCGATCAGCTCTTTGTATATCTTGTCAGTTGTAGGATCAAACTGACTGGCACGCCCGCATCTCACCAAGATTTGGACCGGCACTGGAGCTAAGCAGATCTACCAAGCCGTTGTGTTCGTCGATTTAGTTCGCACCAACACAGTTCTGGCACCATCGGCTGAGCATGGATTTCTCGTCAACAATATCCGCCAATACTAGTTTGCTATTAATAAGGGGTATTTTGGTCCTTTATCCTCTTATTTAATTTTGCATTGCGTAGCTAGGTGTTGCTTCTTTATGGGATAGAGAGAGTAATGGACAATACTGTTGTGTGATGTGAGAGATCCAACGATGGTCGTACGTGATGATACTAGCAACTGTAGGTGATCTCAATTCACGATATTTTTTAAGCCTCCTTTGGATTGAACTTTTTGCAGGAAAGTCATATGATTTCAAATTCCATTTAAAGTTTTACTGCTCATTGCTTTGCAACAAAGGAACTGCTCGTATACGAACAGTAAGGATCAGCTTCTTTGCCAATATTTTTTTTAGGAATTTAAGCACACAAATTGTGGAGATTATGGGTACCACATACCCACATGGCAAGTATATCCGACTGTGTATAGGGGATAGCTTATACAGGTAGAATATGTTTAGAAAAGGACTCGGGAATTATATTAATTTGTATATCAAGGAAATATCCCGTAGTCCTAGTTAGTTACAATTGTAATATATCTGTTAGCCTAGTCCGTAAGTAATATGGGCTGTACATTGTAAATCTCGGTTCCTCCCCCTATATAAGGAGGGGTCCGAGTACTCCTAGGGCGGCAGAACTTTTCTCCCAGATCGTTAGATCAATAATACACTCGGCGGAATAATTCCCCAGACAGGAGTAGAGTATTACTTCTCATCGACAAGGCCTGAACCTGTATAAACCTTTCTCTACTGACCCATCCACTTTTCCAGCTTGATTGCTACCCCTTTTAGTATTGCCGAAATCTTGTTTCGATAGTTGGCGCGCCAAGTAGGGGTTACATCAAGTTTTTCGCCGACTACTGCAATAGGATTCGTTTCGGGCATCGACGACTCCGTCTTCCTTCCCGCTTCAGTCCAGTCAACTAGGGAAGCACTCGGCAGCCCTCTGCCTCGGTTCATACACCATTTGGCAGTCAGGGTCTCCACCTCTCCGATCTCAAGACTATCACAAACCAAGCCTTAGCGCCGCTAATTCAAGATCACGTCATGATGGCATGGCTTGTCGGGAAAACTCCGTCCACTCTCCCCCCGATAGACATCAAGAGCATCGCTCCCTCATCATCGGCAGCTAGGGATGAAAACGGTCAGAAACGATCGGAAAACAGCCTCAACCATTTCCGTAACCATATTTTTCTCGGAAACGAAATCGGAAACAGTAAAGTCGAAAACAAAAATGATATCGAAATTATCGAAAAACCGAAAACGGAACAATACGGACGGAAACATGTCGGTACAGATCGAAAACTGGTAACAAATATGGAAACATTAAACTATAAAAACATATATTAAACTTTACATAAGTATATTATATATATAGATAAATTCAAGCTTATACTATATAAATTATAAATTAACTTCATTTTAGCCATGTACAAAAGTTAGAGATTTTATTGAAGAGTCATTCAATCTGTAAGCTGTGGGTCAAGTATAGACATGCCCTATAAATATCGACATATTTAGAATACGGTAATTACCATATTATAAGAAACGGTAATTTCCGCAAGAATACGGTAAATACGGAAACGATCGGTATAACAGCAAAACCATTTCCGTTTTCATTTCCATATTTTTTACAATTTCCATTTGTTTCGGTCGATTACCATTTCCATATGGCTTGGCCGGTAGAAAGTCGAAAAGGAACACCGGTCGGTCGGTAATTACCGTTATCGTTTTCACCCCTATCGGTAGCCCGTCCACTTACTTGACACCCTCAAACGTCGTGGTGCAGACAGAGACGACCGACAACGTCATCACAAACCGGATCGCAACGATGGGAACGATGAAGGAGTCGCCGCTTTCACAAGCATTCATCATATCAACGACCGCGTGTCAGCACCTACAACAAGATCATGAACGGCCCCTAGTCACATCACACTAATTTGCAAAGGATTGTTTTATTTACAAGTAATTTGCCGAGCAATATGCCACACAATTGAAGAAGCCGACTGACACAGAGCATAGTACTTCAACTCAAAAGAAAGATGATACCGATCAGGGACAACCAGGTTTTCAAGATCCCCGAAAAGAGCTCAATCACATCTTCGGTGGGCCACAAGATTATGAATCCAAGAGGAAATAGAAGCTGATTGATAGGGAAATCAACGCCGTCCAGCCAGAAACACCTCAATATCTTCGATGGTCTGAAGTTGGAATCAAGTTTGACCGCTCGGATCATCCCGACCGAGTGGTCCACCCGGGGTAGTACCCCCTGGTACTAGACCCAGTGGTTCGCAATATCAATGTAACAACTTGGGTTTTTGCCATAGTTAAGGTCGGAGATCGATCTCAATCTCAGCATCGTGCCGATTCTTCAGCCAATTTTCTTTTTATTTGAAGTTTCTTTTATACCAAAATTCTTAAACTTGAGTTTCTTTTTTTTATGGTCTTCTTAAAAAGAAAAGCTTAGTAATCTTATTCCTTCCCTTCTCCTGTCAAGTCCTCTGCCCTGTATTGCCCGAGAAAGTCTATTCTTGCTCCCTCCACTCCCCTCTCTTGGGAAGCTTAAACTTTCCCCTCACCTTCCACCATCCTCTACCTTTCCTCCCCCTGTTACTGACCCAATTCATCTAAGGACCATCAGTGAAGTCTGTTTCTGGTCCCTCAGCCCTCCCTGCACAGAAAAAGTCTAGTTTCCCTCCTCCCTCTCTTCTTTTCTCTCCTTTTCTTTCCCCTCTTTTTGAGGCTGGCTTGGAAGCCCTAGCTCAGCCGAGCCGAGCCGACACCACAAGAGGACGGGGCTCGATCCCCTTCTCCGCGCAACGCCTTGCCACGCGGTCACACATGGCGCCACGCTCCCAGCCCCACCATCCCTTCCGACGCCTACCACGCCCATCTCGCCGGCGGGCTCGCCCTTGCCCTTCCCCAAGCTCTTCTTGGCTTGCCGCCGCCGTGACACCCAGCTCTGGCAAAGACACCGCCCGGCTCGGTGCTCCACTCAACGGCACGGAGAGAGGGGGCAACCGCGACCATCAATGCAACGCAACCGGCCGGTGTAGGTTGGTGGCGACGGCGGCTCATCTACCCCGGGCGACGGCGTCACGTGAATCGCGTCGCTTTGTCCCCGCGCGGTCAAGCACCTCGCCGCCACGTGCCCTGCTGCACAGGGAGGCCATCCCATTGCCACCGCCTCCCCAACATTCCTCTGCAACGGCGACAGCCCAGCACTCGGAGGCCATATTCAATGCGCCATCATCCGCTCGGCACATGCCCATGCTCTATAAATACCTCTCCGCGCCATGCGCCCCAATCCATCTCTATCTCTGTCTCCTCTAGCTCTCGTTCTTCTCCACTATCACTCCTTGCGCTTGGGCTACCGCCGCTCCGCTTGCTTCGCCTCAGCTCGCCTCCGGCCGAAGCTTAGGTTGAGCAAGATGGGGGGGGTAGGGAGCTGCGCTATGAACTGGACGAACGATTGAACGCTAATTAATCACCTAAAACTTGCAATCTAATTGCTCGAACACCCTCGAACCTCTCTTGAACCAGGACGAACACCGACTAGCACCGGTCGAACATTTGGGGCGCGAGGACGAAATGCGCGCTCGACCTACACCGACCGGTACCTCGTCGGTGTGCCGCTTCCTGGTTGTCGCGCGGTGAGCACCCTTCCCTTCCCTTCCCTTGCTCAACCGCGTTTTTTCCTGTGATGTCGCTGCTGCCGCGGCGTGGCGCCACTAGTGGGTGAAACGCCACCCCCGCAACTCTCAATGGCTGCCATTTTGCTGGCCGTAGCGGCTGGACATTAGGTCCCCAGCGCCTTACCCTCTGAGCCCATGGCGTTTCCCTGGTCGTCGGTTCGACCGTGCCACTGGGACACGCATGTGCACGCGCCGCGCTCCATGGCTCTGTTCGTGACATGCGTGGCCCGGACCAAACGGCTACCGCCGTCCAAGCTGTCCCGAACCACGTAAGCGTGCCAGAGGACACTTACCACGCGTCGTCGATAAACCCCTCAGCATTTGGCACCTAATGTAACCCCTCGCCGGCACCCTCGCCATGCCGCCGGTCGGCCATGCGCGCTGTCGTGGCTAGTCACCTGCTCTTCATTACCGGTCATCCCGACCCCGGGATAACCATCCACCAACCTCCACCAAACTCACACAAATCCCCCCGCCACCTCCTCTCCACCCTTGCAACCTATCGTCGACGAGCCGGATTCCACCACCGCCGCATTGAGCGTGAGAACGGTGCGAGCTCGTTCCGGGCGTCCCCGCTATCCCCTCTCAACCTCGGCACACTCCGTCGAGTCCCTGACCACCTCCCCCGACCCCCAGACCATCACCCACGCACCCCACCATCGTCGCCGAGTTGGTGTCCAGGATGCGTGTGCATAGGCCGCCGCCGCACCCAAGCATTGCGGTCGCCTCGGAGCACCATAACCCACACGCCGCCACCCACACACGGCGGAGGTTCCATAGTGTCACGCCCGGAAATTCACTAGTAATTTCCGAACTTATTTGTGCATAAAATCTTCGTCCAGGAATCAGCCGAGGTACACAAACTGACAATTTAATATACAAATCCATCATAATAATAACATTACATACTTACAAAAGAAAAGAAAACAGCAGCGGAATAATGGTCTAGCGATGGCTTCAGCTCCACTCCCACAGGCAGCTCAACTGGGGTATAAGCCAAACGTCTTCTCCTTCTGAATCCTTTTTCTTCAACTGAGGTTGATTGATTATTGCAAGAATGAGCATATGACATACTCAACAAGCCACACAGCAAATATGCAAGTGCACAAGGATACCAAAGGATGGCATAATATAGGCTCATTTGCAAAAGCAGCATTTAACAAAACATTTAAGAGAAGTAAAACAGTGGAGTAATTAATCAGAAATTTTAATCAACACTGAACAGCACACCCATGCTGCACAGGCCCAACCATCCTGAACAACCATACCCGGCTGCACAGATCTAACTCCAAACCAGGAGCTAAACAAATTATTACCAGTTATAGCATCAATAATTATTGTGAGAGGTGTGAGACTAATCACGAAAAACATTGCTCAACCCGCCCATAACCGCGGGCACGGCTATTCGAATAGTTTTACTCTGGCCAGAGGTGTACCACTGTACCCACAAGACACAGCCTCAACATCATGTCTACCATGCGTCGCGATACTGGAAAGTACCCGAATAGAGGCTGTGACAATACCCTCTGCACAACACAACTCACC
The DNA here is from genome assembly GCF_034140825.1 of Oryza sativa Japonica Group. Taxonomy (NCBI): domain Eukaryota; kingdom Viridiplantae; phylum Streptophyta; class Magnoliopsida; order Poales; family Poaceae; genus Oryza; species Oryza sativa. The sequence continues at coordinate 14,910,492 of NC_089045.1, read as the reverse complement.
ACAGTGCACCATTCCTGGATCATAATCACCCCCTTATAAAACAAGGCATGGATTACCCAGCGACCCCCGTGGGCTTATCTCCGCCACTTCTCAGTCTGGTGCTCCGCAATGAACCATGCTATACAAAAGGTAAAGCCGTTGCCCACGCTGGCTTGTGGTTGGCATGGTTAATGTTTCACAACAGTAGCTCGCGAACCGGTCCTTAATTGCTATGAGCACGACCTTCAAAACCATGTCCTCATAACCCACCATTAATCATATTTTAATTACCAATTTAATTAATTAACCAATCACGATTGACCCTCGTGAACTATCATTAAGCCATCATTAAATAATAGTGAGTCATAAGTTATCCCAATAGTGTGCTAATGTTTCTAAGCATGGCTAAGCAATTATATCTAACATCTAGTTGAACCAATATATAAATCCAACTAGTCAAATTATAACCCGAGGTAATCAAGAAATAGGGTAAGCAATGCAAATTGGCCATAAGAAAGGAATAAGTTCACACCACCCGGTGACATTCGAAAATAAATGCACAGTTGAAATAAATAGAGAATTTAAATATAGGATCAACATGCTCAAAGGATTGTGTTTAGGATCTGTGTGACTTGCCTTGCAATAATCGGTCTTCAATTAATCTTCTGAACACTCCCGACGCACTCACGAACCTTCGAAACGACGGAAACGACAAGCTAACACGCAAAACGAGGAAAAAGACTAATAAAAACCAAATAAACAATACATATAAAGTAAACAAACATGTAAATCATGATTTTAGATGAATTATGAGACTTGAACAGCCTCATTCTGACTTCATATGAATTAGTTACGAATTTTACAAAATTTAATTCCAATTAAACCTATTAAAGAAAAGACTATTCTAAATTAATTAAACAATTTACAAATAATTTATAACCGAGATAAAAGATTAAAGCAACCTGCGAAATAGATTAGATTAGATCAAGACCCTATGGATAAACTACACCGGTGAACGACATCGGAGAGAGGAAAGCTCACTGAGGGGTGGCGCGACGATGGAAGATGACGGCAGACGGCCGGCAGCGAGGTAGAGGCGGCGACGGGGTCGGGTCAGCGATGGCGGCGACGTTTCAGCAATCTTCGGCGAAGAAATAACCGATGGCCGGGCTTCACCTTGCTCCTGCGAACCCAATGGAGTCGACGGCGACAGAGGGCGACGACGGACGACGACAAACGGCGCGACTGAAGATGGAACAGATCGGCTTCACGGTGACGACGGTGCTCCGATGGCTTGCGTCTTCGCGGAGGTGGCTGCCGGGTTTCTCCTCACTGCTGCGATGCCGACAGTGGATACGGCGAGGTCCGGCGACCACGGAGTCGACGGCAAAGCTTCGCCGGAGATCAAAACATGGCAACGGTTCGGCCTTCACGGTGACGGCGACTTCTGGAGGGGTTCGGCGCAAAAGAACGGGTGGCTGGGGTAGAGCTCGACTTTGCGGAGAGGTGGTGGCGCTGACCGGCGACGGCCGGGGCGACGGCGAATGGCGGCTGGAGCGGCGGCCGGAGGTGGAGAGAGAGGGAGAGCGTGGGGAGAGCGTTTCCGGCGACGGCGGAAGACGGGACTTGAGGGGATGAGTAGAGGACGACTAGGGGGTCCTTTATATAGCCATGGGAGGCCGGGATCGAGCCCACAACGACGGGAAAAACTCGGGAAAGTTTAGATCTTCGCCGGAAAAAGGAAAGGTTGAACCGCGAAATTGGAAAGGATTTCCATATAAACTTTTGGGGATTTCTTGGGGACTAGGAAGAGGAGATTGAGAGGATTCCATTCCCGCAACCAATTCGGAAATAAGAGCAACGGAGAGGTTGGATTTTGGAAGGGGATCGGCGGCAACAGGCACGGCACGGCTCTGGCTCTGTCCAGAGCTGGAAGAAGGAGCACTGTAGTGCAAGGGAGGCAAACTAGACTTTTCAGCCGGCTGAGAGGAAGGGAGGGAATGGGCTGAATTCGGCCCAAGCTGATGAAGAGGACTTTTATTTACTTTTCCAAATAAATTAACCAATGAGATGACCTTTCAATTGTTAAAAATACTTCCAATGCTCAAATAATTCCAAGAAAAATCCTGAAAATACTTGGACACTCAAAGTACTTAACAAAATTATAATTAGACCATTTAATGATTAATTTAATATGTGGGTAATTACTGAAATGCTCTTTGTATGATTAAAATTAGGAATTGAGCTCCGAAAAATCCGAGAAAATTCCAGAGAGTATAATTAATCATGGAGAATTTAATAAAAATTAAATCCATCCATGCTTTATATTTAGGAAATTTTATTTCCCACATTTAACTTCACTTGTAAATTAATGAACATTTAATATAAATTCTAATAATAATTTATTAAATAATTTATAAATCCTGAAACAAAAATCAGGATGTGACACATAGGACCCGCCCTGACTGTCCGCCCTATCTTCCAAACCCCTCGTTGCCGGCATGGTTCAGCCCTAGTGGCGATGCCGCTCATGCGTGCGCAAGGCCGAGGAGGAAGGAGGAAGAAGGGGGAGGTGCCTGAGCGGCCGATAGGTGGGGACCACCCATTCCTTTCATCCCTAATTACCGATTTAATACTAATCCATGGGACCCACATGCACCACCTCACTCCGGTTTAGCTGCGCCACTAAAGCAAGGCTGACAGATGGGCCTAGGGCTGTTAAAAGACCACATGGGCTGACATGTGGGTCCTCTGTCTCTCCTGTGGTTTGTAATTCCTTTCCAAATCTTTTAGGGGCCACCACTTGTTCATCTCAAGTCGAATTTTGAAGAACCTTTCGCTAAAATTCTTCTTATCCCAAACCCTTCGGAATGAGCTTGGGTTAGCATTTTCTTTTTCTGCTATTTTATTTGTTTTTCCTCTTTTTTCCGCTAGTCTTAGAATAGACTGTGATTCTCCGTTTCCCGATCAAATCAGGCTACGTGTGTGAGGACGGATACGAGTTTGTCGAAGCCGAACTACTGACTGAACAAGGCAAGTCACTACGCTCCCCTCCTTGAGCATGTTGAACCCATTTTATAAATGTTTTGTTTATAAATAAAGTTGCATGCTAATTATAAAATGCGTACCTAAATTTGTGTATGAACCATCCTTGATATTGTTACCTTTATTATATCCTTGTTGCCTGAGTCTATTATTTATGCGTGGTCAATTATTGACATTGCTTAATATTGCTTATTCATAGACGATTATACACTCCATAGTAGTTGGATATGGATGTGTTGGTGGTGGTCACTCATCGAGAGTGATTGCCAGAAGGCGGGTGGAGACATGTGCACCACCCGCAGCACAAAAAGCTTTGCAAAAACCAAAAACCTAATGGAACAAAATGTTTTCGACTGGGGCGGCATGGATAGAATATTGGTGGTCCTAGAAATGGCTAGCCGCCGTCCCTGGTCAATTAAAGACTGAGTCAAGAAGTTGGGCAGGAAACAATAAGAGTATGACTGCACTTCTCGAGTGGGTATAGACCTGGTGGACTAAGAAATCCTCGTGGGGCGGCACCCCTGTCATGGTGGTTCTGAAGTATGTTGTGAGTTAAGGTGAAGGGATGTGATGTATGGTACCCGGGAAAACTAAAACGCACCTAACCTATATGTAATTTAACCCATTGAGATATCGGGAGCGCCAGGACTCTCCTCACCGCCGGCTCGAGGTGTTGTTTTGTGCCGGGGGTGCAATGGGGGTGAATAGTCCTTGGAGCGGGTGCCGAAACGCTAGGATGACTGAAAAACTGGGCCGTGGCAAGTCTCATGTGTTGGGACTAGACTTATGTGTTTGGCAAGCCGCGGAGTGCAGGATTAAAAGCATACATCCACTACAGTGTGAGTAAATCAAATCTATTCGAATAGACGTGCTTGCGGTTAATGAGCATCGGGACTTGTACTATGCTTGACTAGCCTCATAGTTTTTAATCTTGCTTAGATAAGGAAAGTGGTGTGACCTTGCCCGATGGGCGGGAAGGTCATGATAATGATGGGAATAGGGAAAACTGCATGCGAGGGTAAAGCCGGACCAAGCGAGGCTTTGGGGAAAGGGGATGAACCCTCGTAGATTGAATGATAACTCCAACCTAATGTTGTTTTTAGTTAAAAATGCTAAGTCATAGGTTTGTGAAAAGAGTTGTGCAAATTAACTTTATGCAAATGAACCTAGCCTTCCTTGTATTCCTGAGTGCACTAAATGCATGTTGTGGTAGTGGCTTGCTGAGTACGGTTGGTACTCACTCTTGCTTTCTGAAAACCCTCCTAGACCTGACCGACGCTGCGGAACTGTTTGAGAGCATCCCAGAAGACAGTGAACCCCAGGAGGCGCCATAGGAGTGATCCCCAGTCGATGCTTGTGGAGACGTAGGACCGCCGCAGCTTCTCTTACGCTCACCTTTTTCCCCTTCTCTACTTTTTGGTATTGTACTCGGCCATATAAGGCCTATTCGGGACCCACTTGGGCAACCCGTGTATCAATAAGTATTGTAAGACTTAATCGTGCAGACTCTGTTGTACCATGTGATGTATGATGTGTGTACCAACCTACCGATCCAGGGAGTTGGTTTCAACAAAATGCATCCGATTTCCTGTGTTGTAAAACTAGGGGCCGACAATCAAGCTCAAGCGTTCTCTCATTGATGGTGGCGATGCACTGAACATCCTCTTCGCCAAGACTCTAGACGAGATGCAAATCCCAAGAACTGAGTTGAAGCCGAGTATTGCGCCCTTTCATGGAGTCATCCCGGGGTTGTCATCCACACCTCTTGGCCAGATTACTTTGCCGGTTACCTTCAGCACTCGGGAAAACTTCCGTACAGAGAACGTCAGTTTTGAAGTTGCTGATTTCGAAACGGCTTATCACGCTATACTTGGACACCCGGCGTTAGCTAAATTTATGGCTGTCCCACACTACACCTACATGATGATGAAGATGCCAGTACAACGCGGAGTCATATCTCTGCGAAGCGACAACAAGCAAGCCATCACCTTCGATAAGGAGAGCTGTGAGATGGCCCAAACCTGTGAGACAGCACTCGCTCCTTAGGAGATCCGACTAGTTGCATCAACATCAGCTGAGGGTGAAGAACCTGCTACCAAGCTACCCAAGACTGGAGAAGGCGATGCAAAGACAATGAAAATCCCCCTTGATCCATCTGATCCTACCAAAACTGCTGTAATAGGCACAGAGATTGATTGTAAATATGAAAGCATACTCATCACCTTTCTACAAGCTAATAAAGATTTCTTTACGTGGAAACCATCTGATATGCTTGGTATTCCTAGAAAGGTGATTGAGCACTCCTTAAATGTTAAATAATACGGTAATCATACCAAGCAACGACTCCGCCAATTCGCACAGGACATGAAGGATGCAATCAAGGAAGAATTGACCAAGCTATTAGCAGCAGGCTTCATGAAAGAAGTCTTTCATCCCGACTGGTTGGCCAACCCAGTTCTAGTTCTGAAGAAAACAGGAAAATGGCGTATGTGTGTTGATTTCACGGATCTCAACAAGTCATGCCCTAAAGATCCTTTTGGGCTGCCTCACATTGACTAGGTAGTTGATTCAATAGCCGGCTGCGAGCTACTCAGCTTTTTGGTTTACTACTCGGGATATCACCAGATAGCCTGAAAGAGTCTGACTGCTTGAAGACTTCATTTATCACACCATTTGGTGCTTATTTCTATATCACTATGCCGTTTGGTTTGAAGAACGATGGGGCAACTTATCAATGCATGATTCAGAGATGTTTTTCAAGCCATATTAGCTGCAACGTGGAAGCTTACATGGACAATGTTGTAATCAAGACCAAGCACAAGGACGACTTTTGAAGCAGGGGATTATGTGTACCTCCATGTTACTCCACTCCGGGGAGTGCACCGTTTCCAGACGAAAGGCAAGTTGACACCACGCTTCGTGGGACCATACAAAATCTTGGAACGAAGAGGAGAAGTCGCCTATCAGCTAGAACTTCCATCCAACATGATCGGCATCCATGACATGTTCCATATGTCCCAGTTAAAGAAGTGCTTGAGGGTACCCGAAGAACAAGCCGATTCGGAGCATATTGACATCCAAGAAGATCTAACTTATGTGGAGAAGCCAGTTTGTATCCTTGAGACTAGTGAAAGAAGGACTAGAAACAAGGTCACTAGGTTCTGCAGGGTTCAGTGGAGCCACCACTCAGAAGAAGAAGCAACCTGGGAAAGGGAAGATGAGTTAAAGGCCGCCCATCTGCACCTCTTCACCAGCTCTTCCGAATCTCGGGGTCGAGATTCCGTTTAAGGGGGGGTAGGTTTGTCACACCCTGAAGTTCTTTCCCAAGCCTAAATTCAAGTTATAAATGGTCTCAAGAAAATACCGGTGTAAAAGCAAGAGTAAACCCTAATAAATCAATGCAAATAATAATCAGAATTGGCATGTGGAATTTTTTTTCTTGAGTTCTACATGTCGAAATACGCTAACAAGATTTTTAGTGGAATTTTTAGAGCTCCAGAAATAATTTTAACCAATTAAAATTGAGCACAAGCAATATTTAATCCCGGGAAAAATTCATTTCCTTCTTTTTCTTTTTCTTTTTCCCTTTTTCTCTTTCGAATGGGCCACAGGCCCATTCTCTCTTCTCTCTCCCTCCCTGCTGGGCCGGCCGCAGGACACGGACCAGCCAGCCGCCCGAGCCCCCCTCCTCTCTCCCCGGGTCGCCAACAGGTGGGGCCCACCTGTCGGGCCCGTCTCCCACCTCCAGCCGGCACCGCCGCGCCCTGCAACCACGTCTTCCGGGCCACGTCGCCCATGTCGCCCTCGCGCCCACGTCCCCGCGCCCACTCCCCCTCTCTCCAACCCGCGCCAGCGCTCGACACGGCCAGGATTCAATTTTTGAATCCCGCCTCTTTCTCCTCCCCACCTCTCCCCACTCCTCCGGCGAAATCGCGGTCTCCCGGCCACGATCAACCCTCGTGTGTCTATATAAAGCACCCCCGTTCCTTCCTCTCTCTTTTTCGTTTTGCAATCGCCCGCTCCCGTGCACTCCACCACCCTACCGTCATCGACCTCCTCTCCGCCGCCGCCGCCGCCGCCGCCGCCGCTAGCCGCCGTGCCGAGCCGCGTCGTCGACGTCGTCGCGTTCGCCGTCGTGCGGGCCGTCCCATCCACCCCTCCTCCGTAGTAATCCGCCGCCGGAACCCCGCACGCGCCGTGCGCCGGTGAGCTTCGCCATGGCCGGCGCCTTCGGTCACCGCCCTAGCCATCCATGGTTTCCCTCTCCCTCTCTAACTCATCCCTTTTGATCCCTTAGGTGGTCCCGGAGCTCGTCTCGCCGTCGCCATCGCCCTCCATCGCTCGCCATCGTCGATCGTCGTCGGTGAGGCCCCTCCTCCCCTTTCTCCCTCTCTCCCGTGCCGCTTAGCCGCCGCGCCACCGCCTAGCCGCTTAGCCGTCGCTATCGCCGCCCGCGTCGCCACGACACCGCCGTCCTCCGCCGCCGGCCGTTCGCCGCCGCGCGCCATGGCCGCCGGGCCGGCTTGAGCCGTGCCCGTGCGCGCCGGCCGCGAGCTGCATCCGCCGTCCGATCTACCAGGCGGTAGATCGGGGCCATCCGATCCCGCCGCCCGCGTGGCTGCCACGAGGCCGCCACGTGCGTGCCACGTCGGCGCCACATGTCACCACGTGGTGCGTCGCCCCTTTTCCCCTGGACCAGCGCTCGCAGCCACTGCCATGTGGGGCCCGCATGTCGGCACCGCCCCTCTCTCTCCCGGGATTTATTTATTGCTCAATAAATCAATTAAGGATTTTTTCTGTTATAGTAAAAACACAGTGAATCTTCTAAAATTCATATCTGATTCATCCGAGCTCCCTTTAAGCCCATTCAAGTCTCAGTAAATCAAGAAAAATGCATAGAATCCATTAAAAAGGGTTTTGTTCTTTGTTTCAGTAGTCTTATAGCCAGTTTATATTGTTTGCTTTGTATGCCGCTTAGATTCCGGCTCTCCCGACGCTCCGGTGTACTTTGAAATAGTCGCCGAGGTTCCTCCAGCAGCAGAGCAAGGCAAGTCATGCTTGTCACTTGAACATGTTGATCCTATATTGCAAATGCTCTATTGTTTTCTTTCAAATACTACATTATTTTATACTGTTACCGTGGGATGTTTACCTACTATTATAGCCATGCTATTTTGTTCCATGTTCCTTTGTTAGCTTGGGATATAACATGACTAGATATTGGACTAGGGATTGCTTAGCCATGCTTAGTTCAACTAGCACACAATGGGGGAAATCATATTAATGTATAGACTTCAGGTTCTAGTGTTGATGTTGGATTAGAGCCACCATCCTGGTGTCGCTTCATTAAAATATGTTAAATGGTGGGTTGTGGGTGGATGGTTTTGCTAGTCGCGCCCATGGCACTTAAGGACCGGTTTGTGGGAAACCCTGGAAGAATTCCTCGTACTTACCACAAGCCAACGTGGGCAACGGCTGGGCTTGTAGTGTAGCTTTCCTCTAGCTGACGCATCCAGGCCCTGCGACGGCCTATGCGGCTTCCGGATTCACCTAGGCACGAGAGGGGACTGTCCGCTGCCTTGCGAGGAGTGGGGGTGAAACCTGAGGTGTGGTGTGCTTGGTTAGAGGGGGTTATGCGAAGGGTCCTGTCACGGCCTCTATCCGGTATGTCGTGGTGGCATGTCGTTGCACGGAAGCGTGTCGTGGGGCTGTGTCTTGTGGGTACAGTTGTACACCTCTGATCAGAGTAAAACTATTCGAATAGCCGTGCCCGCGGTTATGGGCGGTCAACCAGATTCACCATGATTAGTTTCACCCTAGTCTAGTCTATTGAATTTGAGTAGTCTAGGTGGATGGTTGGGCCTGTTGCAACATGGTGTAGCGTTGGACAGTGGAAGATTAATATTGATTAATTGTTACAATTGTTTTACTGCTTCCAACTACTGTTTATAAATGCTCGCTTTATGCAAACGAACCTCTGTAGCTATCCCTTGATAATTCCCTGCATCATACCCCTATTCCGGTATGACTTGCTGAGTACAGTGGGTAGTACTCAGTCTTGCTCTATTTTCCCCAAACCCCAGAGTTTGAGTATGCGTCAGATGGTGGCTTCTCCGAGGAGTAGGCTTAGCCGTGCCGTCGAGGATGCCTGTGGAGTGGTGATCCCGCTGCGGTCCAAGTCAAGGCTTAGCTCCAGTTATCTTTTAATTTTCCGCTGCATTTATGTAAGACTTTATGATGTTTGTAAGACGTGGATCTATATGTCAACTTTGTCGTTTGTGTACCCTGGCCGGTCCTGGACGGGGGTTTTAATGCACATTCTGCTTGGAATCCTACTCGGGAATTTCTGGGCGTGACAGTTAGGTGTCGCCCGTGAGAATCCATTGCATATTGTCGATGTCCCGGATAAGTTTGTGAAGGATCTCCTCTCCTCCGAAAGGGAACGAGGTAAGTTAATTAAGTTCTTGTGCTGAGATTCTAGAGGCTTTCCAACTAGAGCAACCCACACTTGTGGCGGATTTCTAGAAATAGGTTGAGTTATATCTTGGTGGTCATTCAATTCTAGAAATTTGCCTAGGGGTATTTGGGGTTGAAGGCTGTGGATTTTCTCTGGGGTTTTTGCACAAGTGAGGCAAGGGGTTAATCGAGACCCAGCTCTTTGGAGCTCCTCAAAGGAGAGTAGGATCGCAAGATCCGAACTTCGGGAAAAAAATCGCTCTTGTCTCTTTCTATGATGTTTCTGTGGATGATTCTGTGATCTATCCTCTGCTTAGAATACATGTTCACCATCTTGTGAAGATTAACTTAGTCTCCAGTTTCAAAATTTGAATTTCATCTTCCTTCTGTAACCCGAAAGTTCCTGTCCTAAGAACACCGGAAGTTCCGGGCCTGGTAGGCCGGAAGTTCTGGAGTTCCTTACCAGGAAGTTCCGGGTCTATTTGAATTTTACCGCTGCGATTTGTTTTTAAGTTTTCAGGGACAGCCTATTCACCCCTCCCCCCTTCAGGCTTCATCAGCGCGTTCAATACGTGTCGGCAACATCTTAGGTAGTGAGTTCGGTGCTTGTCATTGAGCGAGAGGAAGAGGGCCATGTTCAAAAAGTTTAACGACCAATCTACTTCGTTAGTGAAGTTTTGGCCGATTCCAAGACAAGATATCCTCAGGTACAAAAGTTGTTATATGGTGTTCTAATACCATTAGGAAGTTGGCCCTTTACTTTCAAAGTCACTTAGTCATGGTGTTCACATCTTTTCCACTCGGAGATATCTTCACAATCGTGAGGCGACTAGTCGTATTGCAAAGTGCGCTTTGGAGTTGATGTCTTTGGACATATCATTCAAGCCACCCACTTCAATCAAGCCTCAAGCCTTGCCAGATTTTGTTGCCGAGTGGACCAAGTGCTAGTAAGACACGCCTTCGAAAATTGGAGTACTAGACTATGCATTTTGATGGGTCGAAGAGAATATTAGGCACAGGTGCTGGGGTTGTATTGATTTCCCCGACTGGAGAACGACTTAGCTATGTTTTGTAGATTCATTTTTTAGCTTCCCATAATGTGGCTGAGTATGAAGCACTACTTCACGGACTCAGAATTGCAGTATCTTTAGTGTCGAAACAAGATTTCAGCAATATAAAGGGGGTAGCGCATGAGACCTAAAACTGGATGAATGCAGAGACAACAGATTTAGACAGGTTCTGGCCCTCTCAATGAGAGGTAATACCCTACTCCTGTTTGGGGATTTGAATCCACCTGGTGTAGTATTGATCTGACGATCTGGTTGTGAAATCATGCCGTAGAGGGCCTCCTGCCTGCCTTATATAGCACCGGGGTGGGGGGATAGGATTACACGACAAAAACCTTAACAAATACGGTAAGGGTTTCCTAAATCTATTATCAAACCAGGACTTTAGGCCGTTCCGTAATATACAAGGAAACGTAATATTCAAGTTATGATCCGTTACATATTCCATAGATCTAAGCTATCCCTTATAATTAGTCAGATAACCTTGCCGTGTGGGTAGGAGTTACCCACAATATACACAGTAGCCCCTGAGACCTTCACAGTCAAAAAGATAATCTTCTCTCGAACTAGATTACTCCAAAGCTAAGTGTTTCAATCATCTTCGCTATGGTCTCCCGAGTACTTTTACCAGATCTGAAGAGTGTAGAGGGCTGAAAAATAATTAAATGTAAACTTAGGTGCATCGACTAAATGCACCTAATAGGTGTAGCCCCTAACTATGTGGTTAGTTGAACAAACTAAACATATAGTCAAGGAGTAAATAAACCAAATGTAGATATTTCTTACGACCACAGATAAATCTGCAAGCGCACGGAATACCGCTGTAGCACTTCACATTCGGGTGACCCCAAAAGGATATCGAACTTAGGGAACGTGTGTAATCTACCTAAGGCTGAGACTATCCAAGGACAACAACTGATGGTAGGCAGGCTAGAGAAGACTCTCTATGTGTTTTTAATTACCTTTGCTAAGTAAAGGTAATTTCCTATCTATTGCTTCTAGCACCGACCCCTGCTGGTCTGCCAGCGTGGTTCCGGCTATAGCTCTATGATGTATCCGAACGTGGAGGATTACTAGGAAGGGATTCAAGGCTGTCACCACATGCCACCTACCTCTGACAAATCCATGCGATACACAACAAACAAAGGTAATCTCTAACCTAGACACCACGTCTAAGTTATTAATTACTACTCTAATACTTGCACAGGAACTTCCTTCTTTATCCGGAGTCCTGGTACTAGAGCACTTAGTATAAATACTAAACAATAAACCTGCAAAGATAGAAATCTATCTTACTTAGACAAAGTAATTAAATAACAGAAGAAAGAAACACGAATGCTTACTTTATAAAAGAAGTTCTCCGAACCCGAAGCAGAGTATACCGACAGCTCCGGTACTCCTCTAGAATTCCTCCTAGGAAGCTAAACTCGTTGAGGTAGAAGTCGGATGAGCGCCAAGCTTCCGGGCACTCCTCCAGAGCTTCCCCTCACTCTCTACCTTATTCTAATGTACAAAAGATACAATAGAGCCTCTTGTAATTCAGCTCAAAGTTGTGTGTTGGAAATGAGAGTGAGCTGCTCCTTTTATAGGCAGGTATGACGGTTACAGCCTATGCGAAATGACCAAACTACCCCAGAACCACCATTAAGATGTGATCAGGACCGTCCACGTGAAATTTGGCGATCAACGGCCACCAAAATGGTTCGGCCGAACTGGAGGTTCGGCCGAACCCGGGACGGCTCCGTTCGGCCCGTTTTTCATCATGGACACTAATTTTGAGGCCCTCAGCCCATTGGCATGATAGTTGTGCCTATTTGGAGTTATTTAATTGACTTATGGGGCCTCCAATCCGTGTAAATGTGTCCTAAATGCACGGTGGTGCAGTTTGTCGCTTGACGGATGTGTTTTCTTCTCAAAATACTCGCATACACATATTTCACCAATACTAGTGGAAATGATTAGTAATAATACCTACCACTACGTTGGATACCATGTTTTATTTCATTATATGTAGGTATTGACAGTCAGATATTATGATTTAAGGACCGTCAACAACATCCCCACACTTAACATTTGCTCGTCCCGAGTGAAGGCTATGGACTCTACAACAAAGTTATGACTTCCTTACTAATAATCATGCAAACAAATTATTCAAAGTCATACCTGTACTTGTGGATCATTTTTTTTGCGGGGAGTCAATTTGTACTTGTGGATCTTTGTAGTGTCGACCATGCAATCTTGGACAATCGAGAAATGGAATCATCTTGACTCAAGTCACCCTAACTTTTCATGAAGAACAACTTGGGTTTTTTCAAGTAACATAAAATTATAACTTTACTTTGCTCCTCAATAGATTCTCTTGATCACTCAAAGTGTATGATTCCTTACAAAGGCATATGACTGTGCCTTTTCTTTTCCTACCATCTAATAAGGTTTATGTAGAGCTTAGGGTATGGAAAAGAGTAGAGCATTACTTGTATCACATATATTGCAAAGTCAAATAAAGGATCCACGGAAATGCAAGACATACTTTCTGGTCAAGAATGTGCATGTGTATGTGTATGATGAATTTGTGAGTGGAAAAAGGAAAATAAAAATAACTCCTTTTGTATACCTCCTCCTCTATTTCTTTTCTCTTTTGAAATTTTGGAGAGTGCATGGCTATCTCTTTTTTTCTTTTTCTTTCTTTCTATTTTTTTCATCATCATGCTCCATACTTGTATGAGCACTTTTTTTTCTTTCTTTTTTGCATAGCCATGCCATCTCTCTTTTTTTTTTGAAAGAACTTTGGAAGAAGAGGCATAAATAACAAGGAGTATTTATTTTGTGAACTATGGATGAAATGAACGGTAAATGAGAAATGCTAACTTCCAGTGTAGAAGTCAAGCATATGTGCGTGTATGTGGAATGCATGTGATCTTGACCATGAAAGTATGAAACGCATTTCACAAGGGTCACAAAACTTGACAATGCTCAATGTAATGACAAGCAGCGTATGTAGCAAGCTAATCATGACTGATCAACCTATGGCTCTAGTAGGAATAGAAATATCAATGAGGAGTTTATCATCGTTATATATATTTTTTTCTTTTTATAAAATTCCCAAGTGTGCAACATGAAGAGTAGGATTTCTATCATCAGACTATATCTCATTCATCAATTACCTAGATAACATGGGGTCCCTATTGGATATATCACCACCAGCAACAAGTAATGAGCTAAGAATAATAGGCATGCATATTATTTTCAAGTAGACCATGAACTCTAATTGTACCATCCCTAGCTTGAGTTTAATTATGTTCGATATTTTAGAATTGATAATGAAATTAAGCTCAAGATAGAATGGATGTCCAAAGGAAAAATTGTGCAAACCTGCGCTCTGTATAAAACAGAGGACGATTCATGGTAGAGGTGGTTCAGCCGAACTGGAGGTTTGGCTGACCCCTCATTGGGTCTGACTGCATCAATTTTCCTTGTATAGTTTGTCATGGCTCATCACTTCTGGGGTGATCTTGCAAGACCACCCCACACTTGTCTTTGTATCTGGGAAGCTTTATTGGACACAAAAAACAAAAACAAAGACCAGAGTGACGCAAAAAAGGACTCACTTGGTTGGAAGACCAAGGAGCCAACTTTATTTTATTTTATTTTATTTTATCCATGAAAGCTAGACCTAAGATAACTAGAGGGAGGCCTAAGGACTCATGGCATTGAAAACTAACGGATCAAGGGGGACCTAAAGACTCCGGGTAGAAGCTAAAAGAGACTAGATTCACAACATCTAAGTCACGATCAACTTCTAACGGATCAAGGAAAACTTTTAAACGATGGCCATTTACCTTAAAGATGTTACCTTCGTTGTTGCACAGTGTAACGGCTCCATGTGATGAAGCGTCGATGACGGTACATGGACCCATCCATTTACTTCGAAGTTTTCCATGTCCGAAAAGCTTTACTCGTGAGTTGAACTGCAAGACCTTGTCCCCTGCTTTGAACTCCTTGGGCTTAATCCGCTTCTCATGCCATTTTTTGGTTCTGTCCTTATAAATCTTGGCATTGTGGTAGGCCTTGTCCCTCCATTCCTCTAGCTCAAAGAGCTGCATCTTCCTGTGCTGTCTGGCTTCCTTTAGATCCATGTTCCAAGTCTGGATAGCCCAGTGTGCCATGTGTTCTAACTCTACCGGAAGGTGACAAGTCTTCCTGTAGACAAGTTGGTATGGTGACATGCCGATGGGCGTCTTATAAGCAGTCCTATATGCCCAAAGTGCATCAGGTAGCTTGTTCTTCCATGACTTCCCCATCTCATCGACAGTTTTCTGTAGAATATTCTTGATTTGTTTGTTGCTTGTTTCTGCTTGTCCACTTGTCTGGGGATGATACGGAGTGGCAATGTTATGCTGAGCCCCAAGTTCTTGTAAAAAGTTTCGGAAGGTCTTATCGATGAAATGAGACCCTCCGTCACTTATCACCATCCGCGGAGTTCCAAAACAAGGGAAGATAATTTCGTGGAACATCCATGAAGACTTCCACGATATCCTTGATCATGTTAGAGAAAATAGACATCATGCGTCTTTGAAATGACGCGGGTGCATTGCACAACCCAAACGACATTCTTTGGTATGCATACATTCCGTCTTGTGTGCGAATGATCCTCCGGCGGAAATTATCGAGATTTTCGGCAAACTCCAAAAATGTTGTAACAACACATGGTCGGGTAAAGACAAGTCTGGGCCAGACTAAATTAACAGTGAGAACCTGGCCCAGGCTGCACCAAGATATTCCTTCTCGTTCTGTCGGAAAGAGAGGATGTCTAATCGAAGATTAATTACACAGGTTAATGGAAAGAATGTAAGGCAGAAATTGCACTTAAGCTCCTCCCATTCACCGTGGAATTTCTTGACACACAGAGTGTACCATTGCTTCGCTTCATCTCTAAGAGAAAAAGGAAACAATTTCCACTTAAGAGTTTCATGTGTCATGCCTATGATGGATAGGCAAGAACACACTAGCTCAAAGTCCTGAAGATGGAGGTATGGGTTTTCACTAATACCACCAGAGAAGGTTTGCTCTCAAACCATGGCTATAAAGCCAGGACCGATTTCATAGCCATTTGAAAGGATTGGTTTTGAAGAATAGGATGACTCACAAAGATTAGCCCGAGGAGCAGAAATGTTTTGAATTGTGGGTTGCTCCATCAAGGAAAGGAATAAAACAAGAAGAAGTAAAAATAAAGATATGAGGATGACCTAGACTCGGATAAATTAGCAACCGTTCCCCGGCAACAGCGCCAAAAATGCTTGTTGGTATTTCTTACGACCACAGATAAATCCGCAAGCGCACGGAATACCGTTGTAGCACTTCACCTTCAGGTGACCCCAAAAAGATATCGAACTCAGGGAATGTGTGTAATCTACCTAAGGCTGAGACTATCCAAGGACAGCAACTGATGGTAGGCAGGCTAGAGAGGACTCTCTATGTATTTTTAATTATTTAAGCTAAGTAAAGGTAATTCCCTATCTGTTGCTTCAGGCACCGACCCCTGCTTGTCTGCCAGCGTGGTTCCGGCTATAGCTCTATGATGTATCCGAACGTGGAGGATTACTAGGACGGGATTCAGGGCTATCACCACCTGCCAACTACCTCTAACAAATCCGTGGGATACACAACTAACAAAGGTAATCTCTAAACTAGACACCACGTCTAAGTTATTAATTACTACTCTAATACTTGCGCAAGAGCTTCCTTCTCTATCTGGAGTCCTAGTACTAGAGCACTTAGTATAAATACTAAACAATGAACCCGCAAAGATGGATATCTATCTTACTTAGACAAAGTAATTAAATAACATAAGAAAGAAACACGAATGCTTACTTTATAGAAGAAGTTCTCCGAACCCGAAGCAGAGTGTACCGACGGCTCCGGTACTCCTCCAGAATTCCTCCTAGGAAGCTACACTCCTTGAGGTAGAAGTCGGATGAGCGCCAAACTTCCGGGCACTCCTCCAGAACTTCCCCTTACTCTCTACCTTATTCTAATGTACAAAAGATACAATAAAGCCTCTTGTAATTCAGGTCAAAGTTGTGTGTTGGAAATGAGAGTGAGCTGCTTCTTTTATAGGCAGGTATGACGGTTACAACCTATGCGAAATGACCAAACTACCCCAGAACCGCCATTAGGATGTGATCAGGACCGTCCACGTGAAATTTGGCGATCAACGGCTACCAAAATCGTTCGGCCAAACTGGAGGTTCGGCCGAACCCGGGACGGCTCCATTCGGCCCATTTTTCGTTGTGGACACTAATTTTGAGGCCCTCAGCCCATTGGCATGATAGTTGGGCCCATTTGGAGTTGTTTAATTGACTTATGGGGCCTCCAATCCGTGTAAATGTGTCCTGAATGCGCGGAGGTGCAGTTTGTCGCTTGACGGATGTGTTTTCTTCTCAAAATACTCGCATACACATATTTCACCAACACTAGTGGAAATGATTAGTAATAATACCTACCACTACGTTGGATACCATGTTTTATTTCGTTATATGCAGGTATTGATGGTCAGATATTATGATTTAAGGACCGTCAACACCAAACAACCGAGTGATTTCGATAATTGTAGCCAACCAAGTGACTTAATATTAATATATAGTATATGCGGTGTGAATCCCCGATCAACATGATCCGAGTGATATACCGACTGCTTTGCAAAATATGATGTGAGCAACCTAAAGTTGTATACATCATGGAAAATTCACAGAGCAAAACAACAATCAAGAAGCTTGTATGCTGTGAATAAAGA
Source organism: Oryza sativa Japonica Group (assembly GCF_034140825.1). Taxonomy (NCBI): domain Eukaryota; kingdom Viridiplantae; phylum Streptophyta; class Magnoliopsida; order Poales; family Poaceae; genus Oryza; species Oryza sativa. The sequence goes on along the minus strand of NC_089045.1, from coordinate 14,893,152 downwards.
AATTTTCAAAGTATTGGGCATACACTATGCGCACACTGCTTTAACAAATGTGCTTGAGTCCCTAAAAGACACATGGTTTCATCACACCTGGAAATATATGGCATATGTGGTGTAAAATCCGACTAAATAAACTCATAAAGGATTTACCAACCGCCTGGAAAATGACCAAAATATATAATCAGTCTAAGCCCATAATATTTGTCAATAAAAATGCACACTTATGTGGCAAAAAGCAACGATATTGTATCCAATCGATTACTTTGTAAACCCAAACAACGCCTTAAATAAATAAAAACAAGTCAGTGGGGTAACTATATAAAGCTTCACTATTTGACACCTTTTAAAATGCATTTTACCACCTCCTAAAAAGTTAAGTGACAGCGATATAAAGGGATTTTAAGGTATTAGGCACTTGATCATGCACACTTTTGCCTAAGCAAAAAATGCCTTAGTCCCTAAAAGAACGTGATTGGCCACACTTGAAAATATGGGCTGCAGACATATTAGGCCTAGGGCCAAAATATGCCTACCGATACCCCTAGAACACCTATTAATATGCTCCCAGGTGATAAAATTCCTGGGTGATGTAGATCGAGTGCATCTCATTTTAGTGGCTTCTGATCCGAGTGGTTATCCTCATAGAGTGTACCTCAGTAGATGTAAAAATTAAATCCTGACTCTTACAAATACTCAGATGATAGCCCTCGTGGGAAATAACGAATAGTTCACTCGTTGAGCATAAGAAATTGACTCATGATCATGAATTTATGTTGCATGCATCTGGAACAAGTCCAAATTGAAGGTATGATCATCGCGCTTGAGTTCATGAGCCCCCTAAGCATGTAACATGTACTTCTGTTGTAGTTTTAGTTGTCCATTGATGGTAGCTTATGTAGTCGGCATGGAAACGAGATGACTAACAAGGGGATGACATCGCCCATCAAAGGTGACAAAGATATTGGTGGTGGTAAAGACAGTGGCACCAATCAAAGGTGATGAAGTCGCACAGCCGTGGAGGCGAAGAAACCAGTCAGCAGTAATATGGTCTGTCATTAGTGAAGATGAAGGCGCCCAGCGATAGCGACACAGTTGTGTAGCCATGGTGGCGAAATAATCAGTCGGTGACAAATGAGGCAGAAGATGAAGATGCCCATTAGCGGTGACATAATAAGCTAGCGGTGAAGGCGAAGATACCAATCGGTGGCGACGTAATCAAGACGACGATGAAGAAGATCTTATGATGTGGAGTTGCAGTATGACATGGATTTTGGGGACGACCATATGGAGGCCGACAGCATGGCGATTCCTCAACCCCAATCGATGAAGAAGAGCAGAAAGGCGCACTCTTCTCCTCAGAGAATTACTCTCGATAAACCTACTTCAAGGGGGAGAGGAAGAGGAGGAAAGGTGCAGGCCTCATTTTTGGCTCCGAAGAAGCTAGATCTGGGCAAGGGGCATGAAGAGACTAAGGGGAAGGAGGTCCAGAAGAAGTACGTCGCTCCACAAGAGTTCCAACTAGGTATGCCATTGATTGGAGACGACGTGCTAGCCACAATGGGCACCTCTTGCAAGGACCTTCACGTATACTAAATGGAGAAATCTAACGCCAGGAGACAGAATATAGCTAGCAATATCCTTGGAGACCACGATCGAAAGCCATTCCTTGGTCCAACAAATTATATCGTGGTCAACTTTAAGGATCTATTCGACCTCGACAGGCTCCGAGCGGTGGACACAAACCTACTTAAGTGCTACTCCTTGTAAGTATTGTCGCTCAACTCAATTTAGTAATAACAATCCATTTAACCCGCTTATAAGATCGTTTTTCTTGCGTATAGGTTAAGTTGGCAGTGGTGTCAGGAGAATGCACCGGAACTTGCCTTCTTTGATCCACAAGTGGTCACTGTCACAAATCTCGAGAATAACCATTAAGGATTGGTCAACTACATCTACGACACCTTTTGGTCCTACCAAGACAAGGAGTACATTATGTGTGCCTATAATAAATAGTAAGTGTGTTCCCTAAACATACACAATTGCATGACACGTATAGCTTTAGTATATATCACTTGTTATAAAAGTTGTTTGATATAACGGAACGACAAGTAGTCTTCTCGATCACTTTAGTAATTGATTACCAAGATATGTTAGATGACAACATACGAACACATGACATTTGTTAATGAAGTTTAGCACAAGAATATATCTTCGGGCTTTTGATTATAGGCGCTCCTCCCCAATCAACATAGCATCTAGCCGCTATGAGTACATGGCCTAGTCGCCATCGTATCCCTACTTGTATACGCTATATTGTAGTCATAATGATTATATCGTGTTGTCCCACTCTATATTTAAGAGAGAGTATAAGATAGTGTCCGACTCTAACTTTATCCTATACCTATTTCAATTATAAGTCCAGCTCTTAATAGGACTGCTATATTTGACCCCTACTCTAACATGTTGCTGTCTGTTTCAAAATTACACGCGCGCATACAAAAGAAAGGCCAGCATTGCCATTTTCCCGATGTATGAAATTATGGGCAGTCGGGCATAACGAATGGCATGATGCGTAAGGCGATGCCATTGCCGGTGAGACTACTCGAGCGTTGCTTTTTCCTGCTGCCTGATCTTTTGGAGGAGGTGAGGTGCATCCCTTTTGATCTTTTCAAACGTATGAAATCACGGATGCACGGTGGAGGTGGAACAGGCAATGAGTGGCTACCCAAAAGGTAGGTTCTCGATGTTAACCGCTAGTCATATGACTTCCTGCCATGGAAAGGAAGAAAAACAGAGAGAAAGTTAATTTACACGGTGGGGTGCCACTAATTATCAAGCAAACATTTCGCACCTATATATTAGCGGGTTAGCTGTTGTTGCCATGATGCATGATCCCCCTGATTGTGTGATTAACTTATTATCCTTCTCCGTGCGGATCATAATTATTGCTTGATCACATCTTGTCCCGGCGGCCGGCGATGAACCGGGGAATTTAAATTTGCAGCTCCTGATTTGGGTCAGCTCGGATTACCAAACCTTACTGATCAAGCAACGTATACAGACCAAAATATCTCCAATTTAAGTTCAAATTATCTTCAATTGGGTGGGAGGACTAAAAATAAATTACTGGATCTGTGGACCTCATACGGTTGGAAGGGAAAAGGAGAACAACTGCGGTGGTGAAAAAAATGTACTTTTTAAAGTAGTAAAGATAATGTCGTATGAACCAAATAATACTTGTTTACATTATCATTATCTGTCTATACATCTATACATCTATATATATCTATACATCTATCTATATATCTATACATTTATACACATACTAATCAGGCATTTTTTATGAGCTCTCCCGTTAACCAAAAATTTCTGATCGTTGATTTGATGCAACATAATATCATGACAACATATTAATACAACATGTGGCTTTTAATTCTAATGCCCATCTAATCTTGTATTTTAAAGCCCACCAATCTTTGTACGGGTCTTCGATTCTTCATCTAATCCATGCAGTTACCACATATGAAAGTACGGATATCTCGGTGGTTGGCCTATGTGGATATCCAGAAATATCTGATCATTGATTTGATACAACATAATATCATGACAACATGTGGCTTTTAATTTTAATGTGCCCATCTAATCTTGCGTTTTAAAGCCTACCAATCTTTGTACAGGCCTTCATCTAATCCATACAGTTGTGGTGCACCAGTTGGCCTACGTGGATATCATGTATCTGGTCAGGACTCAGCACACGTCACGCGAGATCACAACTGCCGAGCTCCCTGACGACGAGGGAAAACCCGCCTGTGTACACGAAGAAGCCATCGATACCTTGAGATGAAGTACGCCAACACCACGATTTGGCCGCCGTTCTCCAGATCCTGCACGAACATCAAGAAATCCATCACCATCTATCGAGCAGTTACTTGACTGACTTGATCGCCAGATTGATCGGTTGTGTCACCATCTACAAGCAGTTTAGAAGACGCGAGCACGCCGCTGACTATCCACTTGGTGCAGCCGCCGCCGCCGGCATTGCAATGATCTGCACCATCGCAAGAAAGTTGACTGCCCATAGCATCAATTGGAACATAATGTAATCTATATATTGCCGGACTAATCTATATGCCACACAATTTTGTTCTATCATTTAGTATCTTCAAACAAATAGTACGCGTACTATGTCGCTTACTATTTATGTTGTGTTGCAAAGTTTTAATCCTTTGTTAATTTCTGCTAATAAGCAACCATTACAAGCTGTTGGTAACTTTTTATGACAAGTTGACAACCACGATCGCAGCGCCTAAAGCTTTGCGATAATGATGTGATCCGGTCGCCCGACGCGGGGGAGCCGGATCGTGCGCTCCCCCCACGCCCCTCCCCCGTGCATGCATGCTCTGGCCCCACCAGCGTTCTATGCTACCACCCGTCATTGAAAAAAAAAACTCATATTTTTTGAAAACCCCCTGTTAAGAGAATTTATTTTATTTTTTTCTACAAAAAATGTTTTACCTAGTGTACTCACTATGTTTCACTATGTATAGATCTAATGTTGCAGTGAACTGAAATACTCCATTGCAACAAAAAAAACCCACATATTTTAGAAACCCCTATTAAGGGAATTTGTTTTATTTTTTGTTCCACCGAAAAAATGTTTCACCTACTATTCTTATAATGTTTTAGTGTGTATAGATCAAATGTCGTAGTGAACTGAAATATTCTTTCGCTATTTGCTGAAACATTGTTTTTATATAAGGTGAAATAATACCCGATTTAAACGAGTGAAACATTTTCGATCTACTTAGTGAAACAATTCCGATATATCTGATGGAACATCGTGCAACATTTAAAAAAAATTCAATAATAAGCTAAAAAAATTTCATCAGAATATATCTATGTATGGTCTTATTTTGAAGATTTAATTACAACGAATTTAATGGTGCAATCGGATCATGATTTGGATAAGTAATTTAAGAAAAAATCATTTTAAAGTAGTTTTGCACGTAAGTCGGGCGCTGATATCAGCGTGACGTCAGCGCTCGAGTTTTGAAGATTTCGATCGGCCGACCGATCTCTAGTCACCTCCAAGGCTTTGCAGTGATAGTAGAGTCACCAACCACCCTAATATAGCAAGCACTAAATCAAGATGCGTTTCAAAATTTAAACTTCCAAGTTAAATTTTTTTATGAGTTAAATCAATCTTTGTTCAACTTTCAAAAAGATATCATTCCCAAAAATTCCTAAATTTCTGAGAACAAGGAAATTTCAATTTTCCATGAGATAACTATGCTGAAATCCTTTCCCCCACAAAATTCTTATTGAAAGAGGACCACGTGTTAAATAATTCATATTGACACCACCTTCTCCCTTCCGCGGATATCATTGGCTTTAGCATCTTATGTAACAGACGTTGAAGAAACAAAAACAAGTCGTCAGATAAAAGGAGTTCCGAGTGTATCTATTTAAACTCAATTAATTTATGCATGTATTAGCTGCAATTATTTTGACTCTCAACAATTGCAAAGATGAGAAGGTTAGAGTGAAAAGGTAAAATTAATTGATGTCGGTTCACTAGGACGTGTCATAATAGTAACGTCCACAACCATTAAAAAGATCAGTGGGTATATTATTTGTATCATTATTCAAATAGATTGCACTCTTTCAACCATTAAAAATTTCTATTTACGAATTTCAAATTTCAAATTTATCCAGGTAGCAACAAATTATAAACTCACATTTTGAAAAGTCAATAGCAGTAGCTCTTGCTATTTAAGTAAATCATGAAAAGGTATATTTGTGACTCTAACATTAAGTATAACTCGATATTTATTAATTCCAAAATTCTAAATTAAATTATATAGCAAACTAGGTTGGCACTTGCTAATTATGTTTTAAACAAAGTTCATGTACAAGATTCAATAAAATTCAACTCCCAAGATCACATCTCTACTACTTAAAAAATAAGAGGTGCTTCCTTCGTCCATAAAAAAATAATGAAAAAAAATTAAAATGTCCGACTCCTATATCCGAAATAGCAAAAAAAAAGGTCCTGACTCCTATATCAGATTCGGTCTTAGAAACGGAAAAAAAATTTGACTTTGAAAAAAATTGATGTGCCGGATTAAAGATCTGTTTGCAAAAACGGAATCTACAGGTCGACAACATTCCATTTTTATATGATTTTAATTTTTTGGTTTGTACTTTTATATTTGAGTCCCTGTAATTTTTATATTTATATTTGAGTCCCTATAATCTTGCAACAAGGTACTTGAGGTCGTTTTTGTTAAAAAAAAATAAAAGAGAAAGAGAACAAAGACAGAAAGGTGCATAAAAAGAAAAACCGTAAAAAAAGAAAATAAAGAAAAACAACAACAACAAAAGTTTTTTCCCCTGAGTGGCCAAAAAAACTGTAGATCCGACGGGAAAAAAAATCTGATTCATATAAAAGGCAAAAAAAAAAAGTGGTGACAAAAAAAGCTAGATCCGATTCCTTTAAAAACAGAAAAAAAAGTCTAATTCCTATAAAGGCGAAAAAAATCTAAAAAAACATCTTAAAAAGTTTGTTCGATTCCCTAAGAAAGTGGCGAAAAATAGTTCGTAAAAAATAAAAAGCTGGTTCGTATAAAATAAAGAATGCAAGAGAGAAAAAATGGAAAGGGCGAAACAAAATCTGATTTCTAACCAGTATATATCTCTTCTCTATCTCTAATCTAACTATTTAAAAAGAGAAAATGCATGAGAAAATAAAAACGGTTAAAATAACGTGTGAGGCAAAAGTCAGAAAAAAATGCGCAAAAAAACACGCTAAAAAGGTTTTCCATTGTCAATAATAATAAAAAAAGACGCGCGAGAAAAATTATTTCCATCATCGGTAAAATATTTTAAAAAAACATGCGAGGAAAAAACTGTTGAAAAAACACGCCATTTCTAAAAAAATAGTTTTAAAAAACCGTGCAAGAAAAAAACACCGTCTATTAAAAACAAATCGCTCTGAAAAAACTGTCAGAAAAAAACTAAATTGATGGACGCTCGAGTCGAATGGGATCCATCGATTTTTTGCCATCTACTACATGGCTTTATTTCGTCATATATTCTCGTGTATTAGAAAAAAAGCAAAAAAGAACCTTCGAAAAAAACAAGCAAAAAAACGTGCGAGAAAACAAGAAAAAAACACACGAGAAAAAATATGGTTTTCTTCGTCAGTAAAAAAAGCAAGAAAAAACATGGTAGGAAAAAACTGTTAGAAAGAAATACGCCATTTCTGAAAAATGGTTTGAGAAAATCACGCAAGAAAAAAACACTGTTTATAAAAAAACAAGCCGCTCATTAAAATAGATACATCGTCATTGACATAACTATGCATGAAAAACGTATATTGTTATTAGAATTTTTTTACCCGTTGCAACGCACGGGTATTTTTTCTAGTAACCTAAATAATGGAATATCAAAGGATGTGCGATATATTTAAATGCAGAGAAAGCTCTCATATTACAGACAATAATCTTGCTGTCAGGAAGACAGAAAATAATATAATTTATAATGACTGTCAATTGTATTAAGAATTTGATTTAAATGAAATAGATGTATAAAAAACTTCATCGCTATTTGAAGATAATTCATTTACTATTTTTCGTGCTAAAAATTTTCATGTCAAATAAAACAAATGGTTGGAAAACACTAAAGTGTCATTTGTATATAACTTGAAAAAAGAATTAACCTATATATTCACCGTATGATTAAAATTTATAATCTATCTAAACCTATACTAATTGGGCATTTTCTAGAGCCACCACTTTAATTAGAAACTTTTGGCCATTGATTATCTAGACTAGATTGTGTTTTCAAAACCGTAGATTGTAAAATCAACAGCACGTTTAATATTGGGGCCACTGCTAAAGTGTTGAAGTCCGTATAAATATTGTACGTACATGATTGTTCATAGATTGAGAATCCACATTAATAAACGTGTTTGTTTCTATCTGGAGTTTGTTTGTTGTTTTACCGTATATACAGGATTTTCTCAAAGTTTCTAAATTATCTCTCGGACTTGCCTTAATCTAATAAATTAGTGTTTTATACACTATTACAGCCAACAGAAAGGCAGAGAGCCATATATAGGTGGTCGATGGCATCAGCAAGGGACCTCCTTAATCACCATGTAGCTAATCCTCTTTGGTACGGTATTGTATTTGTGGATACTCATCTTTACCTATATCTTTACCTCTACTATTATAAAAATTGAAGATATTTTTACCGGTACTTTGTTACGTTATCCGTGTTTGAGTCAATTTTTTAATTTTATTTTACGTTGTCTGTTAAAAAGAAAAAACAGTCCGACTCAAAGAGGTAAAAAAAAAAAGTGTCCGACTCAAAAGCGATTAAAAAAAACCTTCTGTCGTCACTCATCAGTGAAAATAGGAAAAAAATCATCTAGAGTCCGACTTCCGTAAAAAGTCTTGCCACGGGTATTTTTTCCGACTTTTTACATGCGATTGAGTTTTTTTCGCACGCAATTAGGCTCTTGGTTTTTTTTCTCTTTTTTTTAATCCGATCACGCCTCCCTGGCGCTTTTGTTTTTTTTATCAATTTTTTGTCACCGGTTTTTTCTCCCGTGCGATTTTGGTTTTTCTCATCTGGTTTTTTAATCCAATCATTCGCCGCACGCCTCCCGAGTTGAACCCAGGCACCGTGCCGCCACCATATCGATTGTGCGTTTTTTCCTCCAATTTGATTGCAAAAATCGATTCCTCATTCCTCCCTTATCATTTTCTCCATTATTTTTCCTTTCGATTCGGTTTTAATTTATCGGATTTAATCTCCTTTAACAATTGCGATTCCTCATTCCTCCATCATCATTTTCTCCATTATTTTCCCTTTCGATTCGGTTGTAATTTGTCGGATGTAATCTCCTTTAACAATTGCTGATGATGATGGCGATCTTCCCCGATCATTTTTATCCCGAGTTTTGCACTTTGATTTTAGAAAAAAATGAAAAGAGGTCATCGTGGATCAAAAAACCTCAACCAATTTTGGGTGATCGAGAAAGATTCGGCCGGATTTCCGAATTTGATGGGGAAATAAAGAGTTTTACACTCTAATTTTGGAAAAAACGGGAAGAGAAGATTGAGTGAATTAAAAACGCTTAACCAATTTTTGGTGATCGAGAAAGATTCGACCAGATTTGATGGGAGATTTGCTCCGGCAACCGTACGGCCACGGGACTAGCAACCGTACTGCCACGGGACTATCTTCGGGAGACTGGCCTAAGGTTAAAATGGAAGGAAGGCTATTGACCCTGACCCTAAACCCAGCAAAAAATTTTCATTAACTTTTTCAATTATAATGTATATAGCGATCCCAATATTTCAATTTATTGCTCAGCTCTTAATATATCAGTAAAAAAACATCTTTACCCGTTGCAACGTACAGGTATTTTTTTAGTTATATAAAAATTCAAGGTGTTTTTGCCACTGATTTCGTACGTCATGCACAGTAGTGTATTTTTTTATACGACTCTTTTTTATCCGACTCCGTCTCCGTACAGTGCACGATTTTTTTTCGGTTATCCGACTCCGTCCCCGCACCAATTAGAGAAAAAAAAAAGAGATAAAGATAAGGCACACGCAAACTTTAGTTGCTAGCTTCAGGTAATATCTATTATAAAAATTCAAGGTATTTTTGCCACTAGATTTCGTACGTCATGCAAAGTAGCGTATTTTTTTATCTGACTTCGTCTCCGTACAGTGCACGATTTTTTTTCGGTTATCCGACTCCGTCCCCGCACCAATCAGAGAAAAAAAAGAGCTAAAGATAAGGCACACGCAAACTTTAGTTTCTAGCTTCAGGTAATATATATGTCGTTCCTATTTTTTTTATATAGAATCCAAGTAAATCAATATTGCTTTACTCGGATAGAAAAATCATGATCATAGGCTGAGTAAATCAAGTCTATTCTTTATCTATTATAAAAATTTAACATGTTTTTGCCAAAAAAAAATTTCTTACATCGTCCCCGTAGTAGGCGTGATTTTTTTTCCGACCACCACGTATAGTGCGCCTAAATTTTCCATCCAAATTGCTCCCCCAGATCAGTCCTTCAGGCCCACTTTTCTCAAATGCCAATATGAACACCACAAGAGCACCCTATATTATCTGAACACCACAAAAACGTTGCATACATCCTATCTATCTACTATTATAAAAATTGAAGCTGTTTCCACCAAATTTTTGGTACGTTATCCATATTTGAGTTGGTTTTTTAATATTTTACCTTTATCTATAATCTATCTTTATAGTACCTATAATAAAAAAAAGAAGCAAGGATTCCATGTATTCGATTTTGTACATCGTCCATACGTGTCTAATCCGTTGCCGCGCACCTCCAGCTACCACGACACCGCCCGGGCCAAACCGGGGTACCCTGTATAGAGGGAGAAGGCCGCCCCAAGCCCACGTGGCGCCCCCCTCGGGGGTCGGGCCCGGAGTTGGAGCGGCGGCTACCTCCCATTCTTTCTAGGTGTCGGGCCACCCTGACCCCCTCCACGCTCTGTTTCACATATGTGGCCTGGGCGGGTGCTCCCCGCGCCAGCCTACCGCATTTAAAGAGGTCTTGTCAGCTGCGGCACACTAATGGGCCACTTGCAACCGGAATGACAAATGTGACGGCGGCTAGCAGAGGGCGTGGCTTGCGCCTCCCCCGTCTTGTCACCATTAATGTGGGGCTTCATGCCTCTCATTTGGACTCGCACCAGCTTTTCCCAAACTGGTCCGTTTGAGAGATCCCCTCCCAATTGTGGGGCCGGACAGTCGAAAGTCGACAACAATTAAGAAGGAATGACATGTGCGTCCGCCCGTGACGCTCGGCGTGATGGGATGGGGCCGATGCTGCGGTGAGGCTCACGTGGCTTCACACGTCGGGAGGACAAGACACCCATTAATTACCTGTAAAGAATGTTTTCCTTTCCCTTGAAGCTAGGTCTTGGGCCTTTGTGGTAATCCCTTAAGATATAAAAGGAGGTCTATGCCTGAGTGAAGGGGGGGGGGTCGCAACTCAGAGAAAGAAAGCATTTGTATTCTCCCACCAGAATCAACCACATACAGGAGTAGGGTATTACACTTCTACAGCGGTCCAAACCTGTCTAAATCGCTTGTGTCTCCATCATTCCCGAGGGGCCCGACCCCTCTGCATCTTCCAACATCGACTCTCAAAGCCTCACCCGTGTCCCTGGTTCGAACAAGGAAGGGGGTCCCCACAGTGCCCCGCTCAAGGAGTTTACCCTCCGACAGTAGTTTTAGAGCAAGAGGGTCTAGAATTACCCGTTGTTGGCGGCACTACATTCTGTGGCACAGCTTGAAAAATTGGAATATTAGTCTCTCGGATTTCCAGTATTGGAGCATTAGCCCGGATTTCTTCAAGATTACTCTCCTTATCTTTTGAGTTCCCTACTTTATTATTTTCTAAGAAGATAGCGTGTCTAGTCTCCACAAATTTAGTGACACGGTTTTGAGGAATTTCAATCTAGTTTATCCCCTCCTTCCATCTTTCCTCTACTGCTCGACAAAATAAAATTAGAATGCAACAACAGTAGAGCTTAAAACCTTAATTGGACTCATATCACTTAAAGATTCATCAAGCTGAACCACTTCTCGGTTTAAAATAAAGGCAAATATGGCTTAGGCAGGGATGATGAGATTATGAAGGATGGATTAGGTAAAAGATCAGCTCTGATACCACAATGTTGGAGTTCTAAATTACAGGATCTTATTACTTTAGCTTATAAGCAATTACATTTACTCGAATTACAAATTAATCTACTGACCTGCACTAGAAGCCATTGAAATTGATTCCTCTGTTTTTCTTCTTGCCTTTTCTTCTTCTTCCTTCGGCTTTGCTTTCCTTCTTCACGCCGTTGGCTGAGATAGCGTCACGGCTTTAGGGTTTGGCGAGAGATTAGAGCATTCACTCCTCTCTACGGTTCTTCTATTTATAGCACTGGTGGGACTCGGGAGCTTATCTCCTATAATACTCAAAATTAGTTTTAACCGACGGTGGTAGTGGATCAAGGTGTTGTTTGTTGAGGCCCTCAATACGCATCCCCCAGGGTGCCATTTCCTACCTGCGCTCCATGACCTCGTTGATGCACGACCGTGCCAACGAGAAGCAAACTCGCCAACACAACCGCTGGAGCCAGCTTGCAGCGGCGCCGTATGCGGCGGCATACTGATTCCATGGCATCATGTGCAACAGCCCACATGAGCACGAGCACGAGCCACACGAGCACCGCGAAGGATCCGATCTAGTTGGATCCATAGCTGGTTGACCTGATCTGCTCTCCTCCATGGGTTAATTTCTAGATTATCACCGGATTGGAGCTTTGGAATGTTTGGGCAGGGAGAGATTATCACCGGATTGGAGCTTTGGAATGTTTGGGCAGGGAGAGGGCAAAGGAAGGGGAACGAGGGAAAACGAGAACGTGCGCATGCGGAATTTTCCGGCTGGTCGCGAGAGGAGAGGAGTGGATAGAGGTGGGATTGAGATTTATTTTTGTGGGTCCCACCAAAATCGATTATACGCTGCAGTTATCGAACTAAATATTTCATTCAGTTTCTGTGGTCAAAACACACCGACGGCACACTAATGTTTCTCTTAGAAAAAAAGTTAACAAACTACCTTTGTTCAACGGAAACATATTGTCTGTTTAGTAAATTTTGCACATTCCCTGTGTATTTTTCCTACAAAAATATATTGTTCTGTTCCGAACTATTTTGTAACAATTCGGCCATTCAACAACAAAAATAAAACTTTCTGGAGAAGAAAGGCCCCATCGTTTTCTCCATACAGCATTAGTCGCCGCTAAAATTTAAATTTTAAAACTTAAATATAATATTTGAAGTTTGTTCATCGAAGTTTATTTTTCAGTATTGGTATTTTAAGTCACTAAAATACATATATAAAAGTTTTATATATAAGTTATTATTATTTTGCTGTTATTATTATTTTGTTAATGATACGCTGAATGACCTATTATCCATTTTTAAACTATCGGGACGAAACTTTTCGAGATCCGTTGTACATTTGCAAGTTGTGGCCCCATCAGCTGCTGGCCCCACTATCATTGATGGCCCTAGTTCTAGCTCATCATACTTCAAGAAATAGAGTTCTCATTCCTGATCCGCTCCAAGATACAGTTACTATGATACAGTACATCGTATGCCCGACTTTGCTTCTGCTGTCCGCAACATCAACAGTTAGGGTTTGTCTAGTTCCCAAACAAATTTTTTCACAATGTCACGTGAAATGTTTGGACACATGTATAGAGTATTAAATGTAGAAAAAACCAATTACACAGTTCACCAAGAAATTGCGAGATGAATCTTTTAAGCCTAATTACGCCATGATTTGACAATGTAGTGCTACAGTAAACATTTGCTAATGGTGGATTAATTAGGCTTAATAAATTCGCCTCGCAGTTTCTTGGTATAATCTATAATTTATTTTGTTATTAGACTACGTTTAATACTTCAAATGTGTGTCCGTATAACGGATGTAACATGCAGGGGTAATTTTTTTTTGTCAACTAAACAAGCCCTTACTATGACACAAGTACCTTGGTCGAAACCGAAAGGGGTGTCCTTTCTCTCCACTAGAGGAGTTCGGGCTTCAACACCTATATTCTTACTTACTATCGATCCACAGTTTGAGAAATTTTAACCCTTAAATACCCTTATCTATCACCCACCAATATAACTTTTATAGTAATTAATGGAATTCTGGTCCTTTATTTTGAAATAGAGGGATACATGTGTTTAAGAGTGCTCAACCTGCTGGGCGCATTACTAAAAATGATTTTTTTCTTAGATGCCTCATTTATTTTTACAAACAGGCTATAATGGATACAGTATCCAGTAACGACATATTAGGAAAATCAATTTTCACATATGGTCCTGCTAAGAAGCCAGAGACTGCATTCGTATGTGGCCACAAATCCATCTCTTCCTCTCCTTTTCTCTCATGTTCTTCCCCTTTTTTCTCACAGTCTCCTTTATTTTCCTCTCCTTAGTCTCTCCTTCCTCATCTCCTCTCATTTCGTCTCCTCCCTTTATCTCACCACTCCTCGACAACCAGCCACCAGAGGCCTCAGGAGGAACATGTGGTAGGAGAGGGCGGTGATAGGACCGGCGCTGGCTGCTTGACGAGTGGATCCGCCATCGTTGGATCCCCGATGTGATGATCCGGCAGTGGCAGCTCCACGATGGCTCGATCTAATGGCAGTGGAGGCATCGGATCTAGCGCTACGAGAAGATGTGATGACAATGGCGACAACTAGGATGACAACGATATCCTCAAGAGCGGCGGATCCGGCATTGCTGCCCTAGGGAGGGGTGGTTTGCCACCGGAACTGCGGGGACGACGACGGCGGCCTTGAGTAAGCAGCAGTTTCAAGAATGGCATATCAGCCGCCGTGTTCCTCCAGCTCGGAAGTGGTGGATCCGCGGCCGCTCGGAAAGGGAGTGACCACTAACGACCATGGCAGCCTTTGGAGCGGTGGTGATCACGTGCTCCGAGCACTACCGTAGAAACAACGACGGTTCCTAGGCACGGGAGCGAAGACGGCGGTGGATAAGAGTTAGAGTTTCTATTTTTGGATTTCTTGATTTATATGTGGATATTATGGATACCCCATACCCACACGGCATGTATATTCGACTTAGTATGGGGGTACTATGTATAGATAGAATATCTTTAAAAGGTTTCGGGTTAAATGTCTAAACTTGTATATCAAGGAAGCACCCGGGATTCTAGTAGGTTACGATTGTATCTTATCTGTAACTACCTATTCCGTTAGAGATATGGGTTGTACTTTGTAATACGGACCCCTTCCCCTATATAAGGAGGGGTCCGGGTGCCTCTTGGGACACGATTTTTCTCCCAGATCATACGATCAATAATACACTCGGCGGATCAATCCCCGGACAGGAGTAGGGTATTACATCTTATTAAGAAGGCCTGAACCTGTATAAAATTCTTTGTCTCTAAACCCATCCACTTTTCCATCTTGATAGCCACCCCCTTTTAGTATTGCCGAAATCTTGTTTCGACAGTTGGCGCACCAGGTAGGGGTAGCGTCAAGTTCATCGCTGACTAGTGCGATGGGTTTCGTCTCCGATATCAATGACTTCGTCTTCCCTCCCGGGCAGGCATTCCGGTTGGGCAACCTCGACTTCATCACCAACGACTTCGGCAAGATTTCTCTCCTCGACTCAGATTCGAACCAGTCAGGGAGAGGCCAGGTCTCCGCCCCGTTCGGTATCCCGAACTCGGCCGAGATCTACTCCAAGATCATCTCAACCGAGTCGGCTTCAAACCACTCGGACGAGATTCAATCTACTCCGACACGACTTGATCAAGACGATGGGGCCTATCCCTCAATCCTGATGAACCTCCCCGACGATTTGGCTGCTGTCTTCACCACAAGGGCGTCTTCTCCCTGTAGGCCTAGACGGGATCCGGCCTCGGCCCCAATCCAGTCTTGCTCCAGGGATGTCGGCGTCATACTCCAACCTCTTGGGACAGTTTCGACGGAAGAATTGGATGGCTACCTCAGCTCCCCTGGTGTTGATTCTCGACCGACGGAGATCCTCGAGTACGACGACTTCGGCTACCACTACGACTAGAACAACCTCGACGACTTCGAAGAAGGCTACGAAAACAGCTACACGCCTCTCTTCTTCGGCGTTTTCATGGCTGACAACGAGACGGAAGAACAGCGTCAAGCCCGAGAAACAGAAGAACTGCGCACGCGACAAGAAGCCGAGCGTCGCCGACTGGAGGAGGAGCGTCAAGCACAAGAGCGAGACCGGCTGCAGCGTGAGCAACAGGAGCGTGAACGAGCCGTGAAGGAGGCTGAGGACCGGCAACAGTGCGCCGTGGAGGCTGGGCGACGAGCACGAGAACTTATCAGACAACAAGACGTTGAAGGGACGGCGGTTTTTCACACCCCGCAGCAGAACGCGATAGCAGCGATCACCCTTCTTGACACTCTACTTAAGGAAGACGCACCCAATCACGTCGTCAACATCTTAAACCAGACCAAGACCATGATCGCCGCCTCGGTCCCAGTCAACGCCTCAAGTGTCCGTACGCCGACTGGCAGCCGAGTTCCGCCTCTTCGATCTCAAGACTATCATCAACCAAGCCTCAGCGTTGCCGGCGCGGGATCTAGTCGCAGGAACAGGGACCATGGTGAACGATCTATTCACTCGCCTGCCGACCGACACAGGGAGCGTTAGGCTGAACAGCCCCGCTCTCCACGTCGCAGGCGTCCCGTCGATCTTCGCGATACTATCAACCAGCGTCGTGCGGTGAGAGGCCACATCCCCCATCATTCACCAGATCGTTACGACGACGATGTGGATGGAGTTGTTGCCTTCACAAGTGACTTGCGTCGAGTGGATTGGCCAACCAGCTTCAAACCGACTGGAATCGAGAAGTACGAAGGCATGAAAAATCCCGAGTCTTGGGTCACCGTCTACAGTTTTGCAATTCACGCAGTAGGAGGAGATAGCAAAGCCATGGCTAATTATCTACCAGTGGCCCTAGCAGACTCTGCCTGGTCCTGGCTTCACGGGTTACCCCATGGCACGATTCGATCTTGGGCAGTGCTTCGCGACCACTTCATCGCCAACTTCCAGGGCACTTTTGAATGCCCTGGTACCTAGTTTGATCTTTACAACGTTATCCAGAAGTCCGGAGAATCTCTCCGAGATTACATCCGACGTTTCTCTGAACAACGTAACAAGATCTCAGACATCACCGACGACATTATCATCGCCACCTTCACTAAGGGTATTTGCCATGAACTCTTAGTCGGCAAGTTTGGACACAAGCCTCTCAAGACAGTCAAGCAAATGTTTGAAAAGGCCAATGAGTACGCCAAAGCAGAAGACGCTGTCACTGCATCCAAGCAGTCGGGCAGCACCTGGAAACCAAAGAAAGATGCGCCGACTACAGGGGGGAGTGGAAGTGCCAATCGCAAGGATCGCAAGCGTAAGCCCGAAGAAATTGTGGCAACTACTACACCATCCTCCCGACAACGTTCACGCGTCAACACCTTCAGCAAGATCATGAACTCCCAATGCCCACGTCATCTGAATTAAAATCACACGGCCAAAGATTGCTTCGTCTACAAACAGTTCGCAGAGCAATATGCCAAGAACGCACGGAAGCTGACTGACGGAGATCAAAGCACGTCGAAGAAGAAGGATGATGAAGACGATGCCCCGACTGGTTTTTAAGACTCCCGTAACGAACTCAACCACATCTTTGGTGGGCCCCTGGCTTACGAATCCAAACGAAAGCAAAAGCTGACTGAACGGGAGATCAATGCTGTTTAGCCCGATACGCCCCAACATCTTCGGTGGTCAGAGACAGCTATCAAGTTTGACCGCTCGGTTCATCCTGACCGAGTGGTCCATCCGGGGTGGTACCCCCTGGTACTAGACCCAGTGGTTCGCAACGTCAAGCTCCAACGATCTCTCATCGATGGTGGCAGCGCACTCAATATCCTTTTCGCCATGACTCTGGATGACATGCAGATCCCTTGGACCGAGCTGAAGCCGAGTACTGCGCCCTTTCACAGAGTCATCCCCGGGCTATCTTCTACTCCGCTCGGCCAGATCACTTTGCCGGTTACCTTCGGCACTCGGGAGAACTTTCGCACAGAGAACATTTGCTTCGAAGTTGCTGATTTCGAGACAGCGTACCTTGCTATACTCGGATGGCCGGCGTTAGCCAAGTTTATGGCCGTCCCACACTATACCTACATGATGATTAAGATTCTAGGACCTCGAGGAGTCATATCTCTGCGGAGCGACATCAAGCAGGTCGTCAGCTGCGATAAGGAAAGCTACGAGATGGCCCAAACACGCGAGATCACGCTCGCTCAAGAGGAGATCCGACTGGCTGCATCAACAGCAACCGAAGGAGAAGTGCCTGCACCCAAGTTACCAAAGAGCGGAGAAAGCGATGCCAAAACCAAGAAAATCCCTCTAGATCCCTCTGTCCCACTAAGACTGTTGTAATAGGCGCCGAGTTAGATTGTAAATAGGAAAGCGCTCATCACCTTTCTTCAAAATAATAAAGATATTTTTGCGTGGAAACCATCTGATATGCCTGGTATTCCTAGGGAGGTGATTGAGCACTATTTACATGTTAAGGAAGATGCTAAACCCATTAATCAGCGACTCCGCCGTTTTGCATAGGATAGGAAGGATGCCATCAAGGAGGAATTGACCAAGCTGCTAGCAGCAGGCTTCATCAAGGAAGTCCTACATCCCGACTGGCTGGTAAACCCAGTCCTGGTTCGGAAGAAGACAGGACAATGTCGTATGTGTGTTGATTACACTGACCTCAACAAATATTGTCCTAAAGATCCCTTCGGGTTACCTCGCATTGACTAGGTAGTTGACTCAACGGCCGGCTGTGAGCTACTCAGTTTTCTGGATTGCTACTTAGGGTATCATCAGATCCGCTTAAATGAGTTCGACTGCTTGAAGACTTCATTCATCACGCCTTTCGGGGCTTACTGCTACATCACCATACCTTTTGGATTGAAGAACGCAGGAGCAACTTATCAACACATGATCCAGAGGTGTTTTTCAACTCAGATTGGTCGCAACGTTGAGACTTACATTGATGAAGTAGTTGTCAAGACCAAGCAAAAGGATGATTTGATTACAGATCTAGAAGAGACCTTTGCAAGCATCTGCGCCTTCAGGATGAAATTGAATCCTAAAAAATGAATCTTCGGAGTACCGTTAGGGAAGCTGCTTGGCTTTATGGTGTCCCATAGGGGCATATAAGCCAACCCGGAGAATATCAATGCCATCCTCAACATGAAACCGCCAAGTTCTCAGAAATACGTCCAAAAGCTAACTGGATGCATGGCGGCGCTCAGCCGGTTTGTCTCACGACTCGGTGAGCAGGGGATGCCCTTTTTCAAGTTGCTAAAGAAAATCGACAATTTCTAGTGGGGACCCGAAGCTTAGAAATCCTTCGAAGACTTCAAGAAACTTCTCACAACTCCACCGATCTTAGCTTCACCACACCCGCAAGAGCCGCTGTTGCTGTATGTGTCGGCGACATCTCAAGTTGTGAGCACGGTCCTGGTTGTCGAGCGTGAAGAAGATGGCCATGTCCAAAAAGTCCAGCGACCAATTTACTTCGTCAGCGAGGTTTTGGCCAACTCCAAGACATGATATCCTCACGTGCAAAAGTTGTTATATGGTGTTTTAATTACCGTCAGGAAATTATCCCACTATTTTCAAGGTCACTTGGTCACGGTGGTCACACCGTTCCCACTCAGTGACATACTTCATAATCGCGAAGCAAATGGACGGATTGCAAAGTGGACCTTCACTAAAAGGACGTCTTCTCCCCGTAGGCCTAGGCAGAATTCGGCTTCAACACCGATCCAGCCTAGCTCCAAGGAAGTCAGCGTCATACTCCAGCCACTCGGCACGGTTTCGACGGATCAATTGGAAAGCTACTTCAGCTCCCCCGGCGTCGACTCACGACCAACAGAGATCATAGAGTATGACGAATTCGGCTACCGCTACGACAACCGCGACCTCGACGACTTCGACGAAAGCTTTGAAGATAACTACACCCCTCTCTATTTCGACGTCTTCATGGCCGATAACGAGACGGAAGAACAACGCCAAGCCCGAGAAACAGAAGCACGACGCGTACAACAGGAGGCCGAGCGACGCCGACTGGAAGAGGAGCGCCAAGCACAAGAGCAAGAACGGCTGCAGTGTGAGCAACAGGAACACGAACGGGCTACAAAGGAGGCCGAGGACCGACGACAACGAGCCTTGGACGCAGGGCGACGAGCGCGAGATCTCATCGGGCAGCAAGACGTTGAGGGGACGGCGGTCTTCTGTAGCCCTCAACAGAACGCTGTTGCGGCGATCACCCTCCTCGACACCATCCTCAAGGAAGACGCACTCAACCAAGCTGACCACGTCGTCAACATCTTGAACCAGACCAAGACCATGATTGCTGCCTCGGTCCCGGTTAACTCCAGAAGCGTCCGCACGCCGACTGGCAGCCGGGTCCCCCATCTTCGATCTCAAGATTATCACCAGCCAAGCCTCAGCATCGCCGGCGCAGGATCCAATCGCAGGAGCAGGGGCCACAACGAGCGATCGGTTCACTCGCCTCCTAAGCGACACAGGGAGCGCCGAGTTGAACAGCCTCGCTCCCCACCTTGTAGGCGCCCTGTCGATCTTCGTGATACAATCAACCAGCGCCATGCAGCACGAGGCCATGCCCATCGCCATTCACCGGATCGCTACGACGACGACGTGGATGGAGTAGCTGCCTTTACTAACGACCTGCGTCGAGTGGATTGGCCAGCCCGGCTTCAAGCCGACTGGAATCAAGAAGTATGACGGCACCACTAATCCGGAGTCTTGGCTTACCGTCTACGGTCTCGCAATCCGCGCAGCAGGAGGAGACAGCAAGGCCATGGCAAACTACTTACCTGTGGCCCTAGCGGATTCTGCCCGGTCCTGGCTTCATTGGTTACCCTGTGGCACAATCGGATCATGGGCGGAACTTCATGACCACTTCATCGCCAACTTCCAGGGCACCTTTGAACGCCCTGGCACACAGTTTGATCTCTACAACGTCATTCAGAAGTCTGGAGAATCCCTTCGAGATTACATCTGACGCTTCTCTGAACAACGCAACAAGATCTCTGACATTACCGACGATGTCATCATCGCTGCTTTCACCAAGGGGATTCGTCACGAAGATCTAGTCGGTAAGTTCGGGCGCAAGCCTCCCAAGACGGTCAAACAGATGTTTGAAAAAGCCAACGAGTATGCCAAAGCCGAAGACGCCATTATCGCATCCAAGCAGTCGGGTCCCACCTGGAAGCCAAAGAAAGATGCGCCGACTATGGGAGGGGGTGGAAGTAACAATCACAAGGACCGCAAGAGTAAGCCCGAGGAACTTGGTGCGACTACTACACACACCTCCCGACAACGTTCGCGCGTCAACACTTTTGACAAGATCATGAACTCCCAATGTCCGCATCATCCCAACTCCAATCATACAGCTAAAGATTGCTTCGTCTACAAACAGTTTGCGGAGCAATATGCCAAGAATGCACGGAAGACCTCCGATGGAGATCAAAGCACGTCGAAAAAGAAGGATGATAATGATGATGCCTCGACAGGTTTTCAAGACCATCGCAAGGAACTCAATCACATCTTTGGTGGCCCTCTGGCTTACGAGTCTAAAAGAAAGCAAAAGCTGACTGAATGGGAGATCAACGCTGTTCAGCCCGATACGCCCCAATATCTTCGGTGGTCAGAGACAACAATCAAGTTTGACCGCTCGGATCGTCCAGACCGAGTGGTCCACCCGGGGGGGTACCCCCTGGTACTAGACCCAGTGGTTCGCAATGTCAAGCTTCGCAGATCCCTCATCGATGGCGGCAGCGCACTCAATATCCTCTTCGACAAGACCCTGGACGACATGCTGATGAACCCTGAGTTCCTCTCAACACTCAAGGTTATTGTTGGCCCGATCTTTCGGTGAGTTGTGATAACTACGATTTGGGAGAAACGTTGACGATCCGACTACAACTGTACAAGCCGTTGTGTTGCGCCTTAGCGATCGATACACCTCTCCGTGGATTGTTGATCTTGCCGGTGCAGATCAACCCTATTCCTGCAAGCAAATTGAAGAAACAAGCAAGAACAAGATAAAAGCAATATGATATTGCAAATAGGAATTTATTACAAATGATAAGTTGGGGTTCCGAAGAACAAGCAGACAGACGGTCTAGCCGACACGCGCGCTGCAAGCAAGTAGCAATGGCTAAACTTTAATCTATCAAAACCGGAGAAACCCTGAAGGGGTAACTAGCTATATATAGGGGTGGGAGGATGACCTAGGGGTGCCTAGGGTCGTGCTCCACCAGCTTAGGGCGCACCCCACATGGGCCCCACCTGGGTCGGGGTCCCAAATGAAGTTACAAGCCCACAGGCTCATGACAGGTGACGCAGCACCTTGTTTCTTCATCTGTGGATGACTTGGATGGAATTTGGCGATGATGCCAGATCCGTTGGAAAGAGGACTCCGAGAGCTTTCCATCAAGTACTCATGGGCCGAAAACGGAGGTCGTATGCAGATTCAGCGGCCATTTGAAGTCAGCAGTGTAGCAGGTGGCCGAATCTGATTCCAGCACTTGGAGGACTTGATCTTGATATCATCTTGTTCATCCATGATGTGAGCAATGGTTGTATCCATAGTAGCCATGGTCACATCATCCTCCCCTTCTTCACGGAAAACCGTCCTCGGTTTTTCCATATGGTGCTCAACGCGTGGTCGATTTAAAACAACCTGTTTCATCAAATCAAAACAAGACAAACTCAAGATAATTTTGTTAGCAATAACATTTCTCTCTAGCTTGCATGTTTTATCCATATGTATAGGAGGTTCAAAATCTGAACATATGTAAACTCTATGCACCAAATATATTCCTCTATCATCAGATTCACCAAATATATGAAAAATAGCACTAGTTGGACAAGGCAAATCAGACTTAGCAAATAATTTCTTCTTCAAATTATCGAGCTCACAAAAATCATCAAACTGAACATAGCCCAAAATATTTAAAGAAGATAGCAATTCACGTTCCTGTACATCATTAGCAATGTGAACAACATGCTTAAAATCGGCACACAAAGAAACACTAGAAATAGCATGTTCATTCACTAGTTGTGGTAGGGATATAAGTGAAGCATTATCACACAACTCTTCTTTATCACAAGGAACAGCAAGTAAATCAACTTGTGACAAAGGCAAATCAGAAGTAGTTTCCACCAAAATTTGCTCTAGATTAGCATGGATAGTGGACAAATGTGACTCATCAGAAGCACACTCACCTTGAGTAATACCAGCACCATTTAATTTACCTTTTATGCCCTCTTCAGATAATGTAGGTGCATCAGTCTTCTCTTCTTCCTTCGTGAGTGATGGAGATGACATCTCGAGCATATTGCTCTTCTCCTCATGGTGAATGTTCTGAGCTCCCTGCAAAGTGTCAGTAATAGGAGGCACAAGCATAGCTTATTTCTCCCTTGGGTTCTTTAAAATATTGCTCTCAACACTGCAAGCAATCGTCAACAAATGGCCTATATGATTATATGTCACATTAATAAGCCCAGTCTGAATATCAGAATTAAGCCCTCTAAAAAATCTAGTCATTGTGTTCTCATTGCTTTCTTTTAAACCACTATAAGTGATACAAATTTTAAAGTCATGAAAGTACTCCCGCACGGTTTTGTCACCTTGTTTTAGATGTTCTAATTTCTCAAGGAGAGTACGTTTATAATATGAAAACACAAAATTTTTTCTCATCATTGTTTTGCATTCATCCCAAGTTTCAAGCTTATTGCCAACAGTATACCACCAAGAAGATGCAGAACCAGTACACTTATTACTAGCAGCCTTAATCATTTGAGCATTAGAGAAATCATACTCATCAAATTGTTTGTCTACTGCTAGCTCCCAATTAACATTAGCGGCGGAATCATAATTACCATCAAAAACAGGCAAATTAGATTCTACACTTGCAAGATCGTTATCATGTACCTTGTATGCAAAGCGTGAAGAAGACAATATATCTCGTTGATGGTGAAGAAGTCGATGTTGAGCATGACCATCTCGTTTCCCCTTTCGCAATCCTGCCATGGTTAGTAGCAAACAAGAAACAT
Source organism: Oryza sativa Japonica Group (assembly GCF_034140825.1). Classification (NCBI taxonomy): domain Eukaryota; kingdom Viridiplantae; phylum Streptophyta; class Magnoliopsida; order Poales; family Poaceae; genus Oryza; species Oryza sativa. The sequence goes on along the minus strand of NC_089045.1, from coordinate 14,869,359 downwards.
ACACAAATATATGCACGCTCCTATCAACTACTAAGTAGTGGCAGCTCAAATATCAAACACACTCAAGCTTTTAACCAAGCTCTTACAAGTTCTTACCAATGCAAGCGAAAAGGTGACATACACCGACTCAACCAAGCACCCCAATGGAGGTTGGATGTATCGATGCCTTGGCAAGCACTTGCTGTACGGCTACAATCAAATCTGTAGAGCTCTGGGTAGGCTTAAAATATGTAGCAAAGGAAAGCAATGGTTCAAATCAGAGAATGCAAAGTTGAATAATGGTTCAAAGTCAAGTATCGTGCTGGTCCTAGGCTAGAACGTACTAGAGACGCGAGCCTAGACACAAACAATACGATAAGATAGCACTAGGAACAACTCATGCACAACTCTCATATATGAAGTTCAGCTCAAACATAACAATATTTTCTCTTTTCTTTCTTTCTTCTTTCTTTTTTTCCTTTCCTTTTCTTTTCTTTTTTTTAGGGTGCGGCTTTTCTTTGCTTTTTTTTTTTGCACCTTTCTGCCTTTTTTTTTCTTTCTTTTTTTTTGATTTTTTTTACAAAAACAGATTCAAGGACGTCAATGTAACGCTACAGGGACTCAAACGTAAATATAAAAATTATAGGGACACAAATGTAAAAGTCTAAACCCAAAATTAAAATTATACAAAAATGGAATGCTGAATTTATGCCGGTTCTGTTTTTCCAAATAGATCTCGAAACCGACACCAAATAAAAATTCACCAAGGTGTTTCACAAAACTCGGAACTGTGAAAGGGAGGGAGGGAGTCGGACTCGGCCAAAGGGGCGAGTGGGAGTCGGCCAGGAGGTGGAGTGGATGGCAGCCGAATTTGGTGTATGGGATAAAAAGGAAACTGATTTTTAATCAATCCAATCTACTATATCTTTCCAAAACAAACTTGACTACTTCCAAAATCAGATATGGTAATTCACCTTCCTCCTCTCGTGCACGACACAGGCACGGCCAAAACAGAAGCACGGCGGTCAGCAAACCCAAGATGCAACTCAACAACTGCAAAAACCAACCGGTAAAAACTTTTGAAAACTACAAAAATAGAATCGTGGCAGCGAGCCGATTCCGTTTTCGTAGGTCCCGACGACAACAGATACACGGAGGTGACGACGACTGTATCTGTAAACGAACTAGACGCTAACACCAGCAACTCGACTCGACGATGTAACACAAAACTCAACAAAGCAAAAACTGATAAAAACAATGCAATGGCACAATTTTTTCATGGCAATTTTCTAGTTATGGGTAGATTAAAACTCACCGAGCAATGAAAGCTCTGATACCACCTGATGAACCTTGAGTTCCTCTCGACACTCAAGGCTGTTGTTGGCCCGATCTTTCGGTGAGTTATGATAACTACGATTTGGGAGAAACGTTGACGATCCGACTACAACCATACGAGACATTGTGTTGCGCCTTAGCGATCGATACACCTCTCCGTGGATTGTTGATCTTGCCGGTGCAGATCAACCCTATTCCTGCAAGCAAATTGAAGAAACAAGCAAGAACAAGATAAAAGCAATCTGATATTGCAAATAGGAATTTAATACAAATGATATGTTGGGGTTCCGAAGAACAAGCAGACGGACGGTCTAGCCGACACGCGCGCTGCAAGCAAGTAGCAATGGCTAAACTTTAATCTATCAAAACCCGAGAAACCCTGAAGGGGTAACTAGCTATATATAGGGGTGGGAGGACGACCTAGGGGTGCCTAGGGTCGTGCTCCACCAGCTTGGGGCGCACCCCACATGGGCCCCACCTGGGCCGGGTCCCAAATGAAGTTACAAGCCCACAGGCTCATGACAGGTGACGCAGCACCTTGTTTCTTCATCTATGGATGACTTGGATGGAATTTGGCGATGATGCTAGATCCGTTGGAAAGAGGACTCCGAGAGCTTTCCATCAAGTACTCATGGGCCAAAAACGGAGGTCGTATGCAGATTCGGCGGCCATTTGAAGTCAGCAGTGTAGCAGGTGGCTGAATCTGATTCCAGCACTTGGAGGACTTGATCTTGATATCATCTTGTTCATCCATGATGTGAGCAATGGTTGTATCCATAGTAGCCATGGTCACATCACATGCAGATCCCTCGCACCGAGTTGAAGCCGAGTAATGCGCCCTTCCACGGAGTCATCCCAGGGCTATCCGCCACGCGACTCGGCCAGATTACTCTTCCGGTCACCTTTGGTACTCGGGAGAACTTCCGCACAGAGAACGTCTGCTTCGAGGTTGCTGACTTCGAGACAGCGTATCATGCCATACCCGGGCGCCCGGCGTTTGCCAAATTTATGGCCGTTCCGCACTACACCTACATGATGATGAAGATGCCTTGTCCTCGAGGAGTCATATCCCTACGGAGCGACATCAAACAAGCCGTCACATGCGACAAGGAAAGCTGCGAGATGGCCCAAACCCGCGAGATCGCGATCGCCCGAGAAGACATCCGACTGGCTGCAACCATGGCAAGTGAAGGAGAAGTGCCTTCAACCAAGATCTCAAAGAGTGGAGAAAGCGAAGCCAAGACCAAGAAAATTCCTCTAGATCCTTCTGATCCTACTAAAACTGCTGTAATAGGCCCCGAGTTAGATTGTAAATAGGAAAGCGCGCTCATCACCTTTCTTCAAAATAATAAAGATATCTTTGCGTGAAAACCATCCGATATGCCTGGTATTCCCAGAGAGGTGATTGAGCACTCTTTGCATGTTAAGGAAGACGCTAAACCCATCAAACAACGACTCCGCCGCTTCGCACAAGACAGGAAGGACGCGATCAAGGAGGAATTGACCAAGCTATTAGTAGCAGGCTTCATCAAAGAAGTCCTTCATCCCGACTGGCTGGCTAACCCAGTTTTAGTTCGGAAGAAGACCGGGCAATGGCGCATGTGTGTCGATTACACCGACCTCAACAAGTCTTGCCCCAAAGATCCTTTTGGGTTGCCTCGCATTGACCAGGTAGTCGATTCGACCGCCGGCTGCGAGCTACTCAGTTTTTTGGATTGCTACTCAGGATATCATCAGATCCGATTGAAGGAATCCGACTGCTTGAAGACTTCATTCATCACGCCCTTTGGGGCCTACTGCTACATCACCATGCCTTTGGATTAAAGAACGCAGGAGCAACTTCTCAACGCTTGATCCAGAGATGTTTCTCAACTCAGATCGGTCGCAACGTTGAAGCTTATGTGGATGACGTAGTCGTCAAGACCAAGCAGAAAGATGATTTGATCATGGACCTGGAAGAAACCTTTGTGAGCATCCGCGCGTTCAGGATGAAACTGAACCCTGAAAAATGCACCTTCGCAGTACCGTCAGGGAAGCTGCTTGGATTTATGGTGTCTCATAGAGGCATACAGGCCAACCCAGAGAAAGTCAACGCCATCCTCAACATCAAACCGCCGAGTTCGCAGAAAGATGTCCAAAAGCTGACTGGATGCATGGCGGCGCTCAGCCAGTTTGTTTCACGACTCGGCGAGCGGAGGATGCCCTTCTTCAAGCTGTTAAAGAAAACAGACAATTTCCAGTGGGGACCCAAAGCACAGAAAGCCTTTGAAGACTTCAAGAAACTTCTCACCACTCCACCAATTTTGGCCTCACCACATCCGCAAGAGCCGCTAGTACTGTACGTATCGGCAACTTCTCAGGTTGTGAGCACGGTATTGGTTGTCGAGCGTGAAGAAGAAGGCCATGTTCAGAGAGTCCAGCGACCAATCTACTTCGTTAGCGAGGTTTTGGCCGACTCCAAGACAAGATATCCTCAAGTTCAGAAGCTGTTATATGGTGTTCTAATTACCGTCAGGAAATTATCTCACTACTTCCAGGGTCACTCGGTCACGGTGGTTACATCGTTTCCGCTCGACGATATACTTCATAATCACAAAGCAAACGGGCGGATCACAAAATGGGCCTTAGAACTGATGTCCTTGGATATATCGTTCAAGCCGCGAACTTCGATCAAGTCCCAAGCTTTAGCCGATTTCGTCGCCGAGTGCCAAGAGGATACGCCTGTTAACGGCCTCGTGTTTTCTGTCAACAACGCCCGATGAGAAGATGGAGTATTGGACTATGCACTTTGACGGGTCGAAGAGATTTTCGGGCACTGGTGTTGGGGTTGTTTTAATTTCCCCGATTGGAGAAAGACTAAGTTACGTGTTGTGGATACATTTTTCTGCATCTCACAATGTGGCAGAATACGAGGCGCTTATTCACGGACTACGGATTGCAATCTCTTTGGGAATTAGGCGTTTGATAGTTCGTGGAGATTCACAGTTGGTTGTTAATCAAGTTATGAAAGAGTGGTCCAGCCTTGATGATAACATGACCGCCTATCGGCAAGAGGTACGCAAGTTGGAAGATAAGTTCGATGGACTCGAACTCACTTACGTTCTTCGGCACAATAACGAAGCAGCCGACAGACTAGCACATTTTGGATCCAAACGCGAAGCAGCTCCTTCCGACAAATTCGTCGAACATCTTTACGAACCAACCGTACCAAGGAAAGAAATAGTTGAGGCCACGGACACTCAAGACATAGCTATGGTTGAAGCCGACTGGAGAGAGCCCCTTATACGATTTCTAACCAACCAAGAACTCCCCCAAGATAAAGATGAAGCCGAGCGGATTTCCAGGCGCAGCAGGCTTTATATTATTCATGAGACCGAGCTGTACAAGAAAAGTCCATCAGGAATCCTGCAACGCTGTGTGTCTTTGGAGGAAGGGAGACAATTATTGAAGGATATACATTCTGGTATTTGTGGCAATCACGCTGCTGCACGGACCATTGTCGGCAAGGCTTATCGGCAAGGTTTTTTCTGGCCTACAGCTGTGTCCGATGCTGATAAGATTGTGCGGACATGTGGAGGTTGTCAATTTTTCGCCAGATAAACTCATCTGCCAGCCCAAGATTTGCAAACCATCCCGTTGTCCTGGCCGTTTGCGGTTTGGGGGCTTGAAGGTTACACTCATCTCTTTGTGGCTGTCGACAAATTCTCCAAGTGGATTGAAGCTAAACCGGTCATCAAAATCACGGCAGACAAAGCTAGAGATTTTTTCATCAACATTGTGCATCGGTTTGGAGTACCTAATCGGATCATCACTGATAACGGCACACAATTCACTAGCAGAGTATTTAAAGACTTCTGTGAAGACTTCGGCATTAAAATCTGTTACGCCTCCGTAGCGCATCCTATGAGCAATGGACAAGTCAAACGAGCCAACGGCATGGTTCTCCAAGGAATAAAGGCACGAGTTTTCGACCGACTGAATCCCTATGCCGGCAAATGGGTGGAACAGCTGCCATCTGTACTTTGGTCCTTGCGCACCACCCCCAGTCGGGCTACGGGCTAGTCGCCATTCTTCCTAGTTTATGGAGCCAAAGCAATGTTGCCTAGCAAGGTGGAATTTGAATCTCTGCATTTTCGTAACTTTCGCGAGGAGCGCTACAAAGAAGACCGAGTGGATGATCTACACCGACTGGAAGAGGCCCGCGAAGCAACCTTAATTCAGTCGGCCCGATACTTGCAAGGGTTGCGTCGCTATCATAATCGTAACATTCGATCATGAACCTTCTTAGTCGGCGACCTGGTTCTAAGAAAAATTCAAACTACACGATATCGGCACAAGTTATCCCCCTTATGGGAAGGGCCATTTATAATCTTAGAAGTCACTTGGCCAGGTTCCTATCGACTCAAGCGTGAAGACGGTACACCTATCGACAACTCCTGGAATATCGAACATCTTCATCGTTTTTATGCTTAAGTTTTACTTTTGTATTTCCCTATTTTGACTGCTAACATCAAGCTCCCCCTTGAAGTTATCAGTCGGGGGCTATTATAATAATAATGGAGTGTGATCTTTATCAATTCAATTTGCTTACTTGATTTATCATTGCCTTGCTTGATTTTTCGGATTAGTCCATGAGGACTGAAAGCTTTTTAATAGCTTTTGCGGGTTTTAGGTTCAATAAGGTTTGACAAAAGCTTTTAAGAAATCAGAAGCTAGGTTTGAAATACTGAGCACAGCATAAATTCATCAGTATTGTACAAATTGTGCCTCCATCATCATCATCAGAATCATTGTTGTCAAATTACATCAATTAGTATCAGTCTTTTCATCATCAGAGTTATCAGGACCAGTCGGTCGAAGATCGGTGTCCTGCAATCTCTCAACTACATCAACCGCTACCTTATCGATGGCTTTTTGTGCGTCATTGATGAGGTCAAGAGCAGCTTCTTCGCTTGTCCCGTCTGCAAAGCCATCAACAGCGTCAATATCGATCTTCGGGTATAGGGACTTGGTCATCGCTAAAGCCAGGCTCGCTCCCATACTCCCAGCCTCTTTGATATTCTTGAAATAAGAATCCGGAGCAACACTCAGCTTGTCGAAGATTTCGGGAGCATCGAATGTACTCGAGTGGGGTAGCAGCATTAGCAACTTCATCCCTAGCCCTTTCAAGCCTTTTGATTTTGCCGACTAAGATGTCAAATTGAGCTTGTGACTTGATCTTGCGGTCTGCATCAACAGATTCACATTAATAAGTCAGCATAAAGAAAATGATGGCTTTTGAAGTATTGATTACTGGTACCTTCAACATCTTTCAAAGCCGAGTCCCTCTGTCTTGCTAGTTCAGCCTTGTCATTCTCCAGAGTCTGAATCTGTTTCTCCAGTTGAGATATCTTGGCGGCTTGCACTATATTGACTCCGGTTAATCGAAATTACAAAGATAGCAGCACAAGTTAGTTGGACAGAGTTTATGTGTACCTTTTGATGAGCCACTCAGTTCAAAATTGGATTCCTGGACCTCAGCAATCCGATCCCTCAGATCATGCTTAGTTTTCCTGGCAAGTTCTTTGGCTTCGTGCAGTTGATTTCTGGTGGCCTCAAGGGTGCCGAGATGAGGAACTAATTTCTCCAGGGTTGCGGTTTTTGCTTCGTTCCTGAGATGAATCCTCTGCAAAACAGTTTTATTAGCGCTTGAGCTAAATGGCGAACAGATGGTTGAGGTCGGGCGTCAAGAAACTTACGTTTACAATGCGAGTAGCCTGGCTGAGTGCCTTCTTCAGCAGGCATACCTCCTCATCTTCTTTTTGCTTATTTATTACGATCCCATCGTTATCCCACCACTTGACCAGAATAGGAGGGCGCGAATCTTCAGCCGCTCGTATCCGGAGAATTTCTTCTTCATCACCAATCATTGGCCCTAATGTATCCATGAATAAAGGTGAAACAATCGAATAAAGTCTGTTGGATCAAAATGATTTCAGATAATGTGTTTACCTGTGATGATTTCTCGACGGGGACGAGTGGACTCTTGTGCCTTTACAGGAGATCTGGATCCTGGGCCATTGCTGGCATCCTTTCCGGGAGGGCTGCCTGCTTGAGCTTCAACTTCAGAGATCTCTTGGCTTGGCCCTGTGTCCGACTGGTTTCTAGTCGGGGGCTCCTGGTTAACTTCGGCTCCAGCTTCGGCCGACTGGCTTCCAGTCGGGGGTTCGTTGCTGGGTTCTACATTGTCGGTTGCCGGCTGATTGTCACTCGGATGATCTTTTGCAGTCGGCCCAGTTTCTTTTGAGGAGCCCGTCTCCATGTTAGTCGGATAAGAGTCTTTCCCAGAAGGATCTATATCAGATGGTTTCCTACAAGTTTGAGTTGTGCTATCAGTATCATTTTCATGATGGGTGAGCATCAATACAAGGAAGATCGTTATATGATTTGTACCTGGAAGACTTCCTGATTTTCGGCATAGGACAACTGGATGTTTTCTTCTTTGGATTGGCTTGCTTCGGTAGTTTTCCGGTCGCCCCTTTATCTTCAGGTTTTCTGGCATCATCGCCTTCGTCGTCACTCAGAACTAACTTCCTCTTGTGGGAATCTGACTGGCCGGCTGGATTAGAGGTGTTTGGTTGGGTTTCATACCGAATCTTTGGTCCTCCACTTTCCTGACCAGTTTGAAGGCGAGGTGATCGGCGCTGAGCGATTGGAGGATCCGACTTCATCAACGCGAACTCCTGAGCATGAATGTCAAACAATTTAACAAGAGATGAGATCATGCTTTTGAGGGAGGTTGAGATGTTTGAATATGTACCGGTGGAGGAGGATTGAATACATTGTACGGCACTACCGGCAGCAAGTGTGAGTAGCTGACTACGATAGCATTTGAGAAGATCTTGTACATTCTCTCCTTCATGACCTCAAAATCAAGAGAATCTGGATCTTCACGGTTTGGGTCGTGCTTGCCATCAAATTCGAAGGCTGTACGAGATCTCGCCTTAATAGGAGCTAACCGACTCTTGATAAAGTGCCGAGTGATCTGTTCACCTTGCAGACCTTGTTCCTTCAGCTTTATCATGCGCTCCATCAGTTCCAGTGCTTGAGCAGCTTCATCTCCCATAGGCAATGAGTTACAAGTGTCCTGATAAACTGGGGGGAGACATAAGTACTCCGGGAGTGCAGGCTCAGGGTTTTGAACATAAAACCAGTTCACATGCCAGCCTTTGTTTGAGGTTTTGAAGGGCATGGAGAAGTATTTTTGGCTCAAAGTTCCCCTAAGTTGGAAACTAGCCCCCCCCAACGACGCATGGTTTGCTCTTGTTCGGTTGGGGCTTGAGGAAGAAGATGCGGCGGAACAAGGCGAAGTGTGGCCTAGTGCCCAAAAAAGCTTCGCAGGCATGAATAAAATTGGCAATGTGAACTTTGGAGTTTGGGTTCAAGTGATGCATGCTAATCCCATAGAAATTCAGAATACCCCGGAAGAATCTTGAGGTTGGAAGAGAAAAACCGCCATAGAAGAAGTGAGAAAATACCACAACTTCATGTGTATCATGGGTCGGGAACGCTTCGCCGAATGCTGGTCGCCACCCGATGATCTCTTTCGCCAGAAGAACGTCGTGCGCCACCATTTCTTTCAGATTTTCCTTGGTCACGTCGGAGGGCGCCCACTGACTCTCAAAGCTTTCTCTCTCTTCCGCCATGGATGTGAACTGGATGGTTTGATTTGGTCCGAGATGTGGCTCGAAGGGGATGGGGAATCGGTGCGGTGGTCGTGCAGAAGGATTTCACGGAGTTTTTGAGGATGGATTGGAGCGGATTGGTGAACCCTAGCTTCGTCGGCGCGGTTTTGCACTGTAGCGAGAAATGGGGAAAATGGCGAGAGTCTCGGCGGGGAAGACGAAACGTCGCTTGGACTTCAGTGTTTATTTCACTAGGGTATCGGGAGTGCTAATGGGCCTAGGCCTATACAGTACTTCAGCCCAATATTATTATCAGCGTGGCCCGTTGTGATCCCTAGGGACTTAGGCATTTTTTGCTTTGGCAATTTGTGCTCACAATGGTGTGACCCGATGCTGTTAAAATCCTTTTTGACGCGGTTAGATAATTCCTTGGAATTACTACGATGCAAATAAAAAGGTGCCCGACAGAAAAGTGTTATACTATTTTTGTAAGCTTTTTTAGGCTCCAAAAGCTGTTTGGGTTGATTCGAGATGACTAGTTTACTAATAGTCATTCTCTTAGCATGTCATATGCTTGTTTTGGTTATGGTGAGGGTCATAGCCTAGGCTATTAGACTTGTTAATTACCATGATTTTTATCATATTTGGTGGATCATCTTAAGAGTTTTTACTCGGATTCTTGTCAAATATGTCTATTTATGGACCTTTTGAGTGTTTATCACTCGGGCCTTTTCATATCTCTATTCTCGATATATTAAAGCCAAGAAGCAGTCGGCTGGGTGTTTTATTGAATGCCACGTATGCTTTGCTATATGATGTTTGGTTGTAAAATCTCTCGGTTCTTGACTACATGTTTAGATTTTTAACTAACCACATAGTCGGGGGCTACACCTAATTAGGTGCATCTACTCGATGCACCCAGTTTTTATTTTCTTTTTTCGCACTTCACAGTCTTTGATTTTAGTACTCGGGAGGCCAGAGCAGAAGAAATTGAAGCACACGGATTATTGCTTTATGCTCCAAGAGAAGGTTATTTCGTCGACTGTAAAGGTCTCGGGGGCTACTGTGGAGATTATAGATACCCCATATCTATACGGCATGTATAGTTTGGTTGGGTACGGGGTACCAGATATAGATAGAATATCTTTAGGAGGACTCAGGTTAGTTTTCTAAACTTGTATGTCTAGGAAATACCCAGGATCCTAGTCGGTTACGATTGTATTTTATCTGTAATCACATATTCCGTTAGGGATATGGGCTATATTTTGTAATATGGACCCCTTCCCCTATATAAGGAGGGGTCCGGGTCCCTCTAGGGACACAATTTTCTCCTAGATCATACGATCAATAATACACTCGGCGGATCAATCCCCGGACAGGAGTAGGGTATTACTTCTTGATTAAGAAGGCCTGAACCTATGTAAAATTCCTTGTCTTCAAACCCATCCACTTTTCTAGCTTGATAGCCTCCCCATTTTTAGTATTGCCGAAATCTTGTTTCGACAGTATCTTTAGGGATTCGTCGTCTGATAGTCCGTTGAGATTCTCAGTTGGTTGTTAATCAAGTCATGTAAGAATGGTCCTGCCTCGATGATAATATGGCTGCTTATCGACAAGAGGTGCGCAAGTTAGAAGACAAGTTTGACGGCCCCGAGTTAACCCATGTCCTCCGACATAATAACGAGGCGGCCGACAGACTAGCCAATTTCGGTTCGAAACGAGAAACATCTCCCTCTGATGTGTTTGTTGAGCATCTTTACGAACCAACCGTACCAAGAAGGGAAACAACCGAGGCTGTAGACACTCAAGAAGTAAGCATGATCGACGCCGACTGGAGAGAGCCCTCATCAAGTTTTTGACCAAGCAAGAACTCCCTCAGGATAAAGACGAAGCCGAGCGGATTTCCAGGCGCAGCAAGCTTTATGTCATACATGAGACCGAGCTGTACAAGAAAAGTCCATCAGGAATTCTGCAACGTTGTGTCTCTTTGGAGGAGGGAAGGCAATTGCTCAGAGATATACACTCGGGCATCAGCGACAATCACGCTGCCGCACGAACCATTGTAACATCCTTAAAATTTGACAACTTTTTAAAACCGATTTAGTTTGCTTTGATTCTCTAAAAATATAACCGTCGAGTTAGACATTTATTTAAAATATTATTTTCCAAGTTTGTTTCCGGTGTTTCTTTTCTCGTTTAATTTTTTGTCGCAAAGTGCATATCATCCCTCAAATAATTCCTTTGAATCCGATTTAAATCTATCCCAAATATCGCACCATCTAAATATCACATCAGTTCAAATTCTATCTAGTTTAATTTTGCCCAAAATTTCCTTTTCTTTATTTCCACCCTAGTTTTCCTTTTCTCTATTATTTTTTCTTTTCTTTTCTTTTTCCCTCTTTCTCTGTTTTTCTCTTTCTTCTTCCTTTCTCTGTTTTTCCTTTTCTTTCTTCCTCTACTGGGCTCGGCCGAGCCAGGGCCTGTGTCGCCCGGTGTTGTCACGCGCTGATCCCGCACCATGCTCGCGCACGCTCGCGCCCAGCTCGTGCCAGCCCGCGCATGCCACACGCTCGCACGCGTGCACATGAGGCCGATCGACGGACGAATCCCCGGACGACACCTCCAGCTTCCCGCCTCCGTATCTCCTTCGTCCCTCAACTAGAAGGCTCAATACCGGGGGTAAAAGAACCGCAATTCCGACCTCTCTTACTACTCAAATGCGCACCTATCTCCACTGAATCAAATCGCCATTACCGGAGGAAAAATCCCCAAAACGCAAAATTTGCGCCATTAATAAAGCTCCTAAATTCGTCGCATACATCGCAAATCCTCTGAAATTGAAGGTAAAAATGGATTCTCCATGCCGAGTACTACCTTTTCCCTCTCTTTCCCATTCCAATCCGTCGCCGGAACGTCACCAGCGCCTCCTCCCGGCGTCGCCGCTCTGTTCGGCCACCGCCAGCCATACGGCGCGCCGCCGCTCCCGGCCGCCATAGGCCGAGCCGCCGCCACCACCGCGCTCCCCTTGCACCACTGCCGCCATGGCCGCCGCCGCCTCCTGCTCTAGGCCGCCGTCGCCAGCCCCGCCGCCACCGCCTGCGCCACCGCCTGTGCCGCCGCCAACCACGGGAACGGAGTCGCCCTGACCCCTAGATCGTGAAACCGGCGCCCCCTTGCTCAAAACCGGCCATCTCCACCACCGGCGCCAGGGAGTTGCCGGCCGTTCCTGTACAGAGCGAGAGAAGAAAAGAAAAATCCGATTTTTCTATTGAAAAATAAATAAGAAAAATCCTTTTTCTTATTCCGAATCCATCCGTGTCAGTTTCGTTGCAATCCGAGCACCCGTTGTCACGACCCTAATTTTAGGCCTATGGTTCGCCGTTCACCGAAATTCCAAAAAATCCCTAAAATTATTTCTTTAAATCCTTTTCACCCATTGTTGCACTTTGTGATACTATTTGTTTTGGTTATCTTTGTTTTTCTGTTATTTATTGTGGTGATGATTGTTGCGTAAATAGAAAATGCTGACTTTGGTTCGGTAGTCGAAGCGAGTGAAATCTCCGTGCCAGGAGGAGATGGTTTGTGCGACTACATCGAGCCCGAAGGTTGCAATACATGCACCCTCCCTTGAGAAATTTAATCCGAGTAGATAGAGAGTTATTTTAGTAGCGTACTTGTCCTTTGGAGTACGATAGACTGCACGAATTCTTTTAAATTAATTATATTACTATTATTGCATTATATTTTCTGTTTGTTGTTATAAACACCTTAATGAGCCTTAGAGTCTAACAAACTTAGGATAAAATTTGAGAAACATTTAAACAAACTGTTAATTATTTAGCATGCTATCGATTTAATATGGATATTATTATTATTGCTTATGAAAACATGCTTATGGAACTATTTATGGCTATATGCTAAGAACTGTTGACAGCGCATGTGAGCGGGTGGTACACATGATAGAGTTCATGTGTTTGGTTTTATGGACCTGTTTATGGTCGTGATGGATATATGGATATATTTATGGTTATTTCTTATTTAAAATTGATATAATAATAAACCCCCTTGTGTCAATAAGAATGACATAGTTTCGCCCATCCACACGATCGATTTGTCGAACCTGGCCGTATATTGCTCCAATTGATTAAACTTCTGCAGGCCTTTCAGTGTACTCGCCATTAGCTTTCAAGTGTGTGAAGCAAAGTGACATGGTTCATGTTTATATGATTTATATATGTGGGCTCGATGGGCCCCGAGAGTTCAGAACTGCCCTATTGGCCCATGAAGTTCTCGGCTGCCCATCGAGTAACGAACAATGGTAAGTGGATGCGGACGTAGGTTGGTACACACCTCGGACCGGATCACTCCGAGCAACATCCCAAGCATCCTTTAACTTACTAGGCAGAAGGGAAAGATATATGGAGCAATATTACACCTTGTTACTTTTCAGCCCGGCCAGCTGTGGGTATCGTGCGGGTAAAGCTGGGCATACGCTGCAGAGTCGTTGAGTATTCGAATACGCCGTGCTCCCGGTTAATGGAGATGTGTCTATGGGTGATTCCAGATTATGGGCACAAGTTAAACTAAATGGCTATTAATTAATATGGTTAACTTATTTATTACTTAATGTTCTATTCATGTTAATTATAAGTAACATTTATATTTTTATGCTCGTTATTATTGTTTAAATTAAATGTTCAATAGTGTTGTTTATATCAAATGTTTATTAAGTTAGGCTCTATGAAATAACTGTTAAGGTTAGGGTTTAAACCTTGCAGCTCTCGATACTGCATGTTTTATATTGCAATTATTGTATTTATTATCATAAGCATGTCTTGCTGAGTACCTTTTGTACTCATAAATGGGTTCAGATCATGAGGAGGAGGATGCTTGTGAAGATCCTGTTGACCCGTTAGAGTGGGACAGCTATGGTTTCTAGGTCACCCTACGCTCAGGCATTTCCTGTGGTGGAGTCTAGCAGTTTATCTGTTTGTAGAAATAAGGCTTTATAGGCCATATATGTAATGGTTTGTATTTATGTTGTGTTGTGAACTAAGTGACTTGAGTATTGTATAATCGAAGTTTATACTTTTATATCATTTCATGCTTAACTGAACATCCTGGGCAGTTACATATTCGTGGGGCACCATGACTATATCGGGTGTCCCCACAACCATTGTCGGCAAGGCTTATCGGCAGGGTTTTTTCTAGCCCACTGCTGTATCAGACGCCGATAAAATTGTGCGAACATGCGAAGGTTGTCAATTTTTTGCCCGACAAACTCATTTACCAGCTCAGGAGTTGCAAACTATCCCATTATCCTGGCCGTTCGCGGTTTGGGGGCTCGACATGGTTGGCCCTTTCAAAAGGGCTACCGGTGGTTTCACTCATCTATTTGTAGCTGTTGACAAGTTCTCCAAGTGGATAGAAGCCAAGCCAGTCGTCACAATCACAGCGGACAAGGCTAGAGATTTCTTCGTCAACATCGTGCACTGGTTTGGGGTACCCAATCGAATTATCACCGATAATGGTACTCAATTCACTGGTTGTGTGTTTAAAGATTTTTGTGAAGACTTCAGCATCAAAATTTGTTATGCCTCCGTAGCGCATCCTATGAGCAATGGACAAGTTGAACGTGCCAATGGTATGGTACTTCAAGGAATCAAAGCACAAGACTTCGTCGGACTGCATCCCTACACCGGCAAGTGGGTTGATCAGCTGTCATCTGTACTTTGGTCTCTACGCACTATGCCTAGTCGGGCCACGGGGCAATCACCGTTTCTTCTGGTTCATGGTGTGGAAGCAATGTTGTCAAGTGAGGTAGAATTCGAATCCTTGCGATTTCGCAATTTCAAGGAGGAGCGCTACGGAGAAGACCGAGTTGATGATCTCAACCGACTGGAGGAAGCTTGTGAGGCAGCATTGATTTAGTCGGCACGGTATTTACAATGGTTGCGACGCTATCACAACCGAAACGTTCGATCGCGGGCATTCTTAGTCGGAGACATGGTCTTGAGGAAGATTCAAACTACACGAGATCGGCACAAGTTATCTCCATTATGGGAGGGACCGTTCATAATTTCTGAAGTTACTCGGCCAGGTTATTATCGACTCAAGCGTGAAGATGGTACTCACGTCGACAACTCTTGGAATATTGAGCATCTTCGTCGTTTTTATGCTTAGGCATTACTTTTGTATCTTCTTTCCCTCTTTGACTGCTAATATCAAGTTTCTCCTTGAGTTAACAGTCGGGGGCTACTATAATAATAATAGAGTGTGATTCTTATCAATTCAATTTGCTTACTTGGTTTATCATTGCCTTGTTTGATTTTTTGGCTTAGTCAATGAGGACTGAATGTTTTTAACAACTTTTGCGGGTTCTAGGCTCAATAAGGTTTGACAAAAACTTTTAAGAAATCAAGAGCTGAGTTTAAATTATCAAGCACAGCATAAATACATCAGTATTGTACAAATTGTGCCTCCATCATCATAAGTCACATCACACAATGTCAATCAGACTTAGTTTTTTCATTATCAGAATCATCAGACCCAGTCGGACCGAGATTACTGTCTTGAAATCTCTCAACAACATCAGCAGCGATTTTGTCGGCAACCTTCTATGCATTATTGATGAGGTCAAGGGCATCTTCTTCACTGGTCCCATTTGCAAAGCCGTCGACAGCGTCAATATCAATCTTCGGGTACAGGGACTTGGTCATTGCCAATGCCATGCTCGCTCCCATGCATCCAGCTTCTTTGATGTTCTTAAAGTATGTATCTGGAGCAGCTCTCAGCTTGTCGAAGATTTCAACAGCGTCGAACGAACTCGGACCATTGTTATTAAAAAACATGGCTTGGATGAGTGGTGTGGCGGCGTTGGCAACTTCATCCCTAGCTCCTTCAAGCTTCTTAATCTTGTTGACCAGGACTTCGAATTGAGCCTGAGATTTAATTTTGCGATCTGCATAAAAGGTTCACATCAACGTCCAGGCACGAAGATAAGAATGATTTTAGAGTTTTAACTACAAATACCTTCGACATCTTTTAGAGCCGAGTCCCTCTTTTTGGTTAGTTCACCCTTGTCTTTTTCCAGAGCTTTGATTTGCTTTTCTAGCTCGGTGATCTTGGCAGCTTGTACTGTAATATATTCCACTGATTAATTGGATGCGGATAGCAGCCTAGAATAAGTTAATCAGGTGTAGGGGTTACCTTTGGATGAACCACTCAGCTCGAAATTGGAATCTTGGAGCTCGGTGATTTGGTCCCTGAGATCTTGTTCGGTTTTCCTAGCAAGCTCCCTAGTTTCATGGAGTTGGGCTCTAGTCGCTTCCAGGGTTTCGAGATGTGGAACCAGTTTCTCGAGGGTTGTAGTTTTCGCTTCATTCCTAAGATGAATTCTCTGCATTGCAAATTCATTTCAATTTAGTGAAGTGGCCGATAGGATGAGTAAAGCTATATGTGAGAAACATACATTTACGAGATGAGTGGCCTGATTGAGCGTCTTTGCAAGCAAGGACACTTCCTCATCTTCTTTCTGCTTATTTATTATGATCCCTTGAGGCTGCATTTCATCATCCCACCATTTAACTAAGATGGGTGGGCGAGAATCTTCAGCTGACTGAATCCGAAGAACATCTTCTTCGTCGCCGATCATTGGGCCTTTGAACACTCACAAATGATGATGAAGTAATCGAAGAGAATTTGTCAAGTCAAAATGAATTCGGAGAATTGATTACCTGTTATAATCTTCGGTTGAGGACGAGCAGGCCCTTGCACCTTATCAGATGAATTGGACTCCGGGTCGGTGTTGGTATTTTTTGGGGGAGGGCTGCTTGCCCGAGCCTCTGTTTCCGGGATGTCCTTATTTTGTTCAGTACCCGACTCGTTTCCAGTCGGGGGCTCCTGATTAGCACCGGCTTCAGCTTCGGCCGACTGGTTTCCAGTCGGGGGTTCATTTCCGGCCTCTACATTGTCGGTCGCCGGTTGACTACCAGTCGGGCGATTTTCAACAGTCAGCCCGGTTTCTGTGGTGGTCGTAGGATCAGTCTCCTTGTCAGTCGGTTCAGGGTCTTTTCCAGAGGAATCGATGTCAAATGGCTTCCTGCAGATTTGAGAAATTGCTAATAAAGGAGAAATTGCTACCTTGATGGTGTATGTTTGGCAATACAGGAGAAATTGCTAGATGACTCGTACCTGGATGACTTCCTGATTTTTGGTATTGGACGACTGGATGTTTTCTTTTTCGGGTTAGCCTGCCTTGGCTGTTTTCCGGTCACCTCTTTGCTGCCAGCTTTCCCAACATTGTCACCTTCGTCGTCACAAAGAATTAATTTCCTTTTCTGAGAGCCCGACTAGTTAGTTGGCTTTGAGATGTTGGGCTGAGCGTCAGATTGGATTTTCGGCCCATCACTGGCCTGACCAGCCTGCCGGCGGGGCGAGCGGCGTTGAGCGATTGGAGGATCAGATTTCATAAGAGAAAATTCCTATGCATAATATTTCAAGTTTTCAGCTAACATTACAAAAGACAAAAGGATGTCATCAGGAAGGCCGAGATATTTTTGATACATACCGATGGAGGAGGGTTGAAAGTGTTATATGGCACCACTGGCAGCAGGTGTGAATAGCAGACCACAATAGCGTTAGAGAAGATTTTGTACATCTTCTCCTTCATAATCTTGAACTCAAGAGATTTTGGATCTTCACGATTGGGGTCAGTTTTGCCATCAAATTCGAAGACTGTGCGGGATCTCTCTTTAATAGGTGCCAGCTGGCTGTTGATAAAGTGCCGAGTGATTTGCTCCCCTTGCAGGCCTTGCTCTTTAAGTTTCAACATGTGCTCCATTAGGGTAAGCGGTTGAGCGGCTTCATCTCCCACTGGAAGCGAGTTCCAAGTGTCTTGTTATACTGGGGGAAGGCAAGAGTACTCAGGGAGCGCTGGTTCAGGATTCTGCACATAGAACCAGTTTGCATGCCAGCCCTTGTTTGAGGTTTTGAAGGGCATGGGGAAGTATTTCCGACTAAGGGTTCCCCTTAACTGAAAACTAGCTCCCCCAACAACGCACGGCTTGCTCTTGTTTGGCTGGGGCTTGAGGAAGAAGATGCGGCGGAATAAGGCAAAGTGCGGCCTAATACCCAGGAAAGCTTCGCAGGCATGGATGAAATTGGCAATGTGAACTATGGAATTGGGGTTCAGATGATGCAAGCTAATCCCGTAAAATTCAAGGATCCCCCTGAAGAATTTCGATGTTGGGAGAGAAAAGCCACCATAGAAGAAGTGAGAAAATACCACGACCTCGTGTGTGTCAGGGGTCAGAAATGCTTCACCGCACGCCGCACGCCACCCGATAATTTCCTTCGCTAGGAGAACGTTGTGCGCCACCATCTCCTTGAAGTTCTCCTCTGTAACATCGGAGGGAGCCCATTGACTCTCAAAACTCTCTCTCATACGCCATGGATGCGAGAATGGATGATGGGATTTGAAGCAAGGATGGCGATGAATGAAGGGGAGATTGGTGCGGTGGTTGCGCAAAAGATTTTTGCGAATTTACGAAGCTTCGAGAGGAGTGGATTGGTGTGGATTTGCTAGCCCTAGTTCTCGCCGGAGTGGTCGCTGTACTGTAGCGGAGAATGGGGAAAGTGGCGGAGGTCTCGGCAGGGAAGACGAAGCGGCACTTGTTTAGCGTTTTTTGTTAGGGTATCGGGAGGTGCTAATGGGCCTAGGCCTATACAGTGCTTTCAGCCCAACTTCAATATTGGCGTGGCTGGTTGTGTTCCTTAGGGATTTCAGCATATATTTTTGCCTTGGTAAAAATTGCTCACAACAGGATAGCCCAATGCCGTTGAAATCCTTTTCGATGCAGTTAGATAATTCTTTGGAATTACTGTAATGCGAAATAAAGAAGGTGCCCGGTAGAAAAGTGTAATACTAATTTTGTTGACCTTTTTAGGTTGCAAAGCTGCTTGGGTTTTGTTGAGATGGCTAATTTCAGATAGCTATCCCCTCAGCATGTTATATGCTTATTTTGATATTGACATAAGTCACAGCTTAGGCCATATTGACTTGTCATTTGTCATTCTTTATACAACAGTTGATGAATCCTTTAAGAGTTTTTTACTCAGATTCTTGTCATATATGTTGGTTTATAGACTTTTAGAGTGCTTTTCACTCGGGTCTCGTTATGCCTTTTCTGGGTGTATTATGGTTAAAGCAGTCGGTTGGATATTTTATCACGTGCTGCTTAAGATTAAATATTTAATTCCCAAAGTGATTCGGTGGTTGTAATGTACCTTGAACCACTCGGATGGATCACATAGTCGGGGGCTACACCTAATTAGGTGCATCTGGTCGATGCACCTGATTTTCTTTTTATTTTCAGCCCTTCACAGTCTTTGACTTCAGTACTCGGGACACCAAGGCAGAAGAAGCTGAATCACTTGTATTATCGTTTTGAATTACGAGAAAGGACTATTTCGTTGACCATAAAGGTCTTAGGGGCTACTGTGGAGATTATGGATACCCCATACCCACACGGAATGTATATCCGACTGGGTATGGGGGTACCATGTATAGATAGAATATCTTTAAAAGTTTTTGGGTTAAATGTCTAAACTTGTATATCAAGGAAGCACCTGGGATTATAGTAGGTTACGATTGTATCTTATCTGTAACTACCTATTCCGTTAGAGATATGGGTTGTACTTTGTAATACGGACCCCTTCCCCTATATAAAGAGGGGTCCGGGTGCCTCTTAGAACACGATTTTTCTCCCAGATCATACGATCAATAATACACTCGACGGATCAATCCCCGGACAGGAGTAGGGTATTATTTCTTATTATGAAGGTCTGAACCTGTATAAAATTTCTTGTCTGTAAACCCATCTACTTTTTCAGCTTGATAGCCACCTTTTTAGTATTGCTGAAATCTTGTTTCGACATTATATTTGTGATTTTTTTTTGGACGGGGAGGCGAGCATAACTTGACTAACTGTACTCAATCACTCTCCATGCGCCGTTACGGTACCGCTAAGAGAGATGCCAATTTTTCGGGCACACGAGAAAAATGTTTCCGTACCAGTGGCATTTAACGAAGCACTGTACTGTAAACGCTATAGCAGCACAGTACTTCCTTCGTGTAAACAAACTTAATCAAGAACAGGACGTAACATATCGACCGTGTTATCGACCGTCTTTAGTTCTAAAGTTATTCATCACATCAAAACTGTTTTATACACACAAATGTCTAACTTTTCCATCACATCATTTCAATTTCAACCAAACTTCCAATTTTAGTGTGAGCTAAACACAACCATCGTATAATGATTAATCCGAATAAAACTATTACTCTCTCCGTTTCACATTATAAATCATTCTAGCATTTTCCACATTTATATTGATGGTAATGAATATAGATAGATATATATCTAGATTCATTAATATTAATATGAATATGAGAAATGTTAGAATGATTTATATTATAAAATAGAGGGATTATATAGGACATGTTATATTCTACTCTAAGGGAGCTAGCAGCAAGCAGAAGCAGTAACATCAATTGTAAAGCTTGACGCGACCCATTGTCAGCGGCTCAGCGGAACTTCGTGACTGGCTGTCGAGGCCTGCGAAAAAAAAAAGCAAAAGCCATGCTCCACGGATTGTATGCCATGCATGCAGCTGTGTGTCCAATCCACCGCAGGGGTTACCGCACTAGAGCTTGTCTGACGAGTGAAAAATTTACTCCACTCTCAAAGCCGGTGATTGAATCATGGACTCGTTGATGCCTAGCAGAGTTAGGCCCGGACAAAATTTTTCATAGCTATCACATTTAATATTTAATATTTAGATATATACACGAAGTACTAGATGTAGACAAAAATAATCAACTACACAGTTCACTAAGAAATTGCGAGACAAATCTTTTAAGCCTAATTGCGCTATAATTTAACCATGTGGTGCTACAGTAAACATTTACTGATAACGGATTAATTAGACTTAATAAATTCGTCTCGTAGTTTTCTGGTGGAATCTTTAATCTGTTTTGTTATTAGACTACGCTTAATACTTTAAATATGTATCCATACTAATCGGGCACTTTTTTGGAGCTCTCACGTTAATCAGGAAGATCAAGCCATTGATTAAACAAACCATAATATGTCAACCGTTGATTACAATCTAATCCAAGTTCCACGTGGTGGGTCTTTTAAAGCCCATGTAACCTATATTGTCAAGCCCATCGATATGATCCTTTCACGCACGCATTCTTTTTCCTTTTTCTTTCGAACGTGGGTATTTGTTTCTTTTTCTAAACCGATGAGTCCATCCATATTTACTGAGATCGATCTGATCAGATGCAATGGAAGATACGGGAGGGCACGGCATGGCCATCGCGCCGGCCGGCAGCGGCAAACGACGGAGAAAGGCAGGAGGAAACAGTACATACAAGCACATCGTACGCCATTTATGTTCTGCTCGCTCGGCCGCGGCAAAGGCGAATATATCAACGTTATCGGATCTAGCAACACACAATCACTAAGGCGAGGTTGACGTGCAGCCGGTGAGCGCCGGAAAAGCACACAACGTCAGCCGAATGCTAATTGTTGTTTTCTCCATTGTTAAGGTTTGATTCTAACTTCTAATTTCCAGTTCAATTCTCTTTACATGCATACTTCTCATCTGTCACAGCGTCCAATAGGAACTAATCTACGTCATCACCATACTGTATATATTTTTGATGTTGAGATGTTGATTCAGCATCAACAAGTTCGATAGCACCTGACAAGCCAATCCATGGTCATCGTACCATAATAATTCATAGAAGTCTTCCATCTATTTGCTTTGACAAATTCGCTGGCATTTAGGAAGATCCATAGTGGTCGCCACATGTACTACATGTAAGTATTCCATCAATTTGCATAGTCTGACTTTTTATCTGTATTTGATCTACTTTTACCATTCTTCATATATTCACTCTCTCCTTAAATATAAGCGATTTCAAGAGATTAGGAATGAAGGAAAAATGAAGATAAAGTTTAAAACGGGGTGAAGGGGCAGTAGAACGATGGTTAGGGATAAGATTGATCGAAAAATATTAAATGAGAGGTGGCTTTACAAAGTTCTACTCTTAAATCCCTTATATTTGTGGATAGAATTTGAAGTCTAGGATCAAAAATATTTGTGGATGAAGGGAGTATATTTGTTTTAAAATGTATTTTTTTTCCTATGTGATAAGAATTTGCTACCCTTATTATTATATTGTAAAAAACTTTTTTCATATTTATGTTCAAAAATATGTTCGGACTTTCCTAAACTATCCCCGCAAAAAAAAAAACTCTCCGTATATTATTTAGTTGATTTTTTTTATAATGGAATGTAACATTCCGGCCTTTACTCAAAGAGCTACAGCCAATTATTACAGAACTCACACAGAAAGTTTACGATAGCAGAAACAAAGCTAAGCAAACACAAACTAATAGACACCAACAGAAGAAAAAGATCCTCTAACTACCGAAATCTATTAGAGAACCTCCACCCGATATTGGCAAATAGATGCATAATTATATTATTTAGTTGATTCATCATAAATTTTGTGTTATACAGGTGGTCATGCAAAGGCAAAGGGCATGGAAAAAAACAATAGATATGCATGTGCAGTTTTTTTCGATAATAATGCATGGGTGGAAAAAAGCAATAGATATGCATGCGTTGCTTCAGTAATATACATGCATGCATGAAAAAGACAAATGGTGTGCAGTGAAACATGGTTTATTTTCGTCCCTATTTTCCAAAACCATGGAAAAAAGAATAATCCCATGCATTTTGCTGATCCTACTTTATCCTAACATGGCACACAATGAAAAATTATTGGACACGGAACCAATCCATATTAACATTATGGTAGGATAGTACAGCAGAGTTCTTGATTTGGCTCCTAGAACTAATCCATTAATATTTATACGTAGTACATGGTTTCCTCTTACTATATGTTAATACTATATGTTATTTGATTTTGATCCTTTATTATGCCATGTTCTCACGATAAATAAGTATATATATGTGTATCATCCTATATCACTATAATCTGTTGCATGCTTCATCCAGTTGAACAATTTATGTTTTCATTGATATTCATTACTTCAGAAAAATACATCATTCCTCCAACAAATTCAGATGAAGTACTTTTCTTTTAATCAATGTTGAGGGATAAACATGACTAAAATTGTTTTATTTATTATTAATCTAATAATAGTATATTGGGACATTGTA
This sequence comes from Oryza sativa Japonica Group, assembly GCF_034140825.1. Taxonomy (NCBI): domain Eukaryota; kingdom Viridiplantae; phylum Streptophyta; class Magnoliopsida; order Poales; family Poaceae; genus Oryza; species Oryza sativa. The sequence goes on along the minus strand of NC_089045.1, from coordinate 14,846,119 downwards.
TTAAGAAAATATGCCATTGGAAGTCATACTCAAAATGAATTAAAAAATATGAATTTTATCGTTTTAAGTATTCTATTGATTAGGAATCAATATTTAACAATGTATATTTCATAAAAACTCTTCTTTTAATATAATCTAAGAGCCATTGTAATTAGAAAAGACCACATATTCATACATAACTAAAATTTTAATATTTATTTATGATGATATAAATAAAGAGCCCGTGCAACGCACGGCTTGACGGCTATTATATTCAATGTGTCATGTAGAGTAAAAATTTTTGCAGAGCTAAACAAGACCTGCCTGACACCTGCCTGTAGCTTATTAGCGTCACATTAGATCAGGTCCCTTCTTCCCAAGGCCACCCGAGGTGATGCGAGACCTAATGCTCGAAGATCAGCTGTTGGTCGACGCGCACCCGACCGAAGGGACTGTCTATGTATATTTATTTTGTTCATTTGCACGTAGAAAGTGATTGTATAGGTTTTTACATTGTATTATTGTGTGGCACCAGACGAAGTACACGGTAATACTTACATGTGGTAAGTACAGCCGTCTCCTCCTCCTACCTCTTCATGATAAGGTGGGGTTCTAAAAACGAGTAATTAGACGGCCTAGCCAACATGTGTAACTGCAAGATAAAGTAGCAATGGCTAAAACTTTAATTTAACAAAACTCGAGAAATTCTAAAGAGGTATCTAGCTATTTAAAGAGGTGAGAATACGACCAAGGGGTCTGGAGGGTCGTGCTCCACCAGGTTGAGGAGCACCCAATTTGGGCCCCACTTAGGCTGGGATCCCAGAATAAAGTTACAAGCCCAAAGACACATGGCAAGTGGCATAGCACCATGTTTCTTGAATTGCGGATGAAGCTATATGGGAAATGGGACCATGGGAGGAGTTGAAAAAAAATGTTTTGCCTTGCTTTCTTCCCATTAGTCGTGTAGTTTCTCTCCGTAGGGAGGTTCTCAACTTTAGCATGACTAGAAGGAGTCCATCAGTGTAGCCTGAGCACAGTTCTATTTGCTAACTCTAGCCAGCCCAGACTTGTGCCTATCTGACCACGTGTTGTTGCAATACTTCCATTCGGGTTTAGACAAGGAGTCTCCCATGTATCTTGATATTTCCGCCGAAGGATCATTCGCACACAAAATGACAATGGAAGATAGGGAACTGATCGTATCCTTGAGAACATCTCTTTTTTCCATTGCGACAGCATCCAGGAAATCGAGCATACACAAGAGGAACATTCAACCGTTGAATCGGAGCCATCTACCTCCATACACCAAGATTCAACCGTTGAATTCTCATTCGAACCGCCAGAAACAAAGGAAGAAGAAATTCAGCCTTTGGAATTATCATTCTAGTTTGAGGGTGATCTTTTGAAGATTATGGAAACACCTCAAACTATTCTATGCAAAAAAGACCACCGGTCCCGCTGTAGACGGTCGTTATCGATCAGTTTCGACCGTCAATATTACTAAAATAGAGGAGAACTAGTGATGCTTGCAATGCATATATATGTTAGAATAATAAAATTCCACTAGTATTAGGTATACTAACCTTTTGCAGAGAATGACAATAAAGTGGAGGAGAATCGACATCAACTCAGACGATAAACAAATCGTACGGTGTCAAGAACTATACTTATGTATGAATGAGCCATGAACTCATAAATAACACGACACATTGGGCCAAAATTCACAAGTCTACGGAGGAGGACAACAAAAGAGGCCGCTAGCCGAAGATGGGTTGGGTTAGGCCAGCCCATGGTTTGGTCGAACCTCCCGTGGCACCGATGGATGCAGGGTTTGGATGGATGACTGGAATTGATCCCGAATGACGGTTGGAGGGTATTATCGACCATTCCAACCGTCACAACCGTCATTACCTGCCTATAAAAGGAGCTCCTCTTCTCACTTCACTCACACACCTCAAGCAATAGCTCTCTCATTTCTCTCAAGTTTAGTTTAGTAGTATCTAGCTGGTGGAATAGGAATATAGTAGAAATCAGGAGTCCAGAAGCCTTCGGAAGAGTTCGGGTATGGCTCTAGTAGCATTTCTCTTCTCTTTTGTAAGCTTTGTACTTTTATTAGAATACTCTTCTAAATACATTTATGGTATTGAAATACTTTCCGAGTATATGATTACCTACTTTACATTATGTTCATGTTATACTGAATATCCGGCTAGCTTATTTGTGAGAAGCTTTGGTGCAGGTATAATGTTTGCATATGCAATTACTCTATGTCATGACGATGTGATGTGACCATGGCTACTACGGATACAACCATTGTTCACATCATGGATGAACAAGAAGATATCAAGATCAAGTCCTCCAGGTGCTGGAATCCGATTCGGCCACCAGCTACACTGCTGACTTCAAACGGCTGCCAAATCTCCATCCGAGCTCTGTTTTCGGCCCGTGAGTACTTGATGGAAAGCTCTCGGAGTCCTCTTTCCAACGAATCCATCCTCATTGTGATATTCCATCTCAGTAACCGCAATTGAAGAAACAAGGGGCTGCATTGTCTGTAATGGGCCTATGGGCCTGTAACTTCGTCTGAGACTCTGGCCCAAGTGGGGCCCAAGGGGGGCTGCGCCCCAAACAGAGGGAGGACGCCCTTCTGACCTCCTCCATCCCTTAAATAGCTAGTAACCCCTCCAGGGTTAGTCGGGTTTCGATAGATTAAAGTTTAGCCATTGCTACTTGCTTGCAGCGCGCGTGTCGGCTAGACCGCCCGTCTGCTTGTTCTTCGGAACCCCAACTTATCATTTGTATTAAATTCTTATTTGCAATATCAGATTGCTTTTATCTTATTCTTGCCTGTATCTTCGATTTGCTTGCAGGAATAGGGTTGCTCTGCACCGGCAAGATCAACAACCCACGGAGAGGTGTATCAATCGCTAAGGCGCAACACAACATCTCGTACGGTTGTAGTCGGATCGTCAACGTTTCTCCCAAATCGTAGTTATCACAACTCACCAAAAGATCGGGCCAACAACAGCCTTGAGTGTCGAGAGGAACTGAGGGTTCATCAGGTGGTGTCAGAGCTTTCGTTGCTCGGTGAGTTTTTATCTACCCATAACCAGAAAATAGCCATAAAAAATTGCATCCCTTACCTAGCCATACTTGTGCCATTGCATTGTTCTTTTCAATTTTTGCTTTGTTGAGTTTTCTGTTGCATCATCGAGTCGCGTTGCTGGTCTTAGCGTATAGTTCGTTTAGAGTTTCAAGTTCTGGTCAGGTTTCGTACCACTGTCGCCGCCACCGCCGTGTGTTTGTTGTCGCCGGGACCTAGGAAAACGGAATCGTCTTGTTGTCAGGGTTTCATTTTTCTAGTTTTCAGAAGTTTTTGTCGGTCGGTCTTGTAGTTGCTGAAGTTGCATATGGGGTTTGCCGTCTGCATTCGGCCGTGCTTGTTCTGTTCATGTGAGGACGAAGATCTGTTGCGCGCGGTTAAGGAGAAAGAAATGATAGCAGATCGGTTTTTGGACTTTGTTTCCTTCCATGCGTGATTTGCAGATTTTTAGCTGATTCCCACCCCCCTGCGTGTGGCTTCCCTCCCCCTCTCCCGAGTCTGACTCCCTCCCTCTTTTTTTCTCTCGGTTTTGATCTACACCGTGACTTCTCACATAGCTATGTGAAAATTGTTGGAGTATCGGATTGGAAATCTGTTTGCAAAAATGGAGCCTATGGGACGAGAGCACTCTATTTTTGTATAGTTTTAATTTTATTTATGGGTTTTCTCTTTTGCATTTGAGTCCCTCTAACCTTACGTTGAGGTCCTTAAGTCTGTTTTTGTAAAAAAAATCAAAAAAAAGAAAGAGAAAAAGGCAGAAAGGTGCATAGAAACAAAGAAAAGAAAAGCCGCACCAAAAAAAAGAAAAGAAAACGAAAACAAAGAAAAAAAAGAAAGAAGAAAGAAGGAAAAGAGAAAAATCAGTTGTATCTTTGAGTTTGCTTTCATATATCAGAGTTGTGCTTTAGTGTTTATATCTTGTGGTATCGTTTGTGTCTAGGCTCGCGTCTCTAGTACGTTCTAGCCTAGGACCAGCACGGTACATGACTTTGAACGATCATTCAACTTTGCATTCTCTGCATTGAGCATTTGCTATTCCTTTGCTACATATTTAAGCCTACCTAGAGCTCCACAGATTTGATTGCAGCTGTACAGCAAGTGTTTGCCAAGGCATCGATACATCCAACCTCCATTGGGGTGCTTGGTTGAGTCGGTGTACGTCACCATTCCGCTTGCTTTAGTAAGAACTTGTAAGAGCTTGGTGAAAAGCTTGAGTGTGTGTGATATTTCAGCTACCACTACCTAGTAGTTGATAGGAGCGTGCATATTCTTGTGTATTTCTTGTTTGCTACTAACCATGACAGGATTGCGCAAGGGAATAACAGATCATCGACTTGTTCATCTTCGACAACAAATGGCAGGTGATCCACATGGCGCATATAAGGTACATGATAATGATCTTGCAAGGGTAGAATCTAATTTGCCAGTTTTTGATGGTAAGTATGATTCTGCCGCTTACGTTAATTGGGAGCTAGCAGTAGACAAACAATTTGATGAGTATGATTTTTCTAATGCTCAAATGATTAAGGCTGCTAGTAATAAGTGTACCGGTTCTGCATCTTTTTTGTGGCATACTGTGGGAAATAAGCTTGACACTTGGGATGAATACAAAATACTGATGAGAAAAAGATTTGTATTTTCATACTATAGACGTGCTCTCTTTGAAAAATTTGAACATCTAAAACAAGGTGACAAAACTGTTAGGGAGTACTTTCATGATTTTAAAATTTGTATCACTTATAGTGGTTTACAAGAATCTAATGAGAACACAATGACTAGATTTTTCAGAGGGCTTAATTCCAATATTCAGGCTGGGCTTGTTAATGTGACATATAATCATATAGGCCAATTGTTCATGCTTGCTTGCAATGTTGAGCGCAAAATTTTGGAAAACCCAATGGAGCAACAAGCTATGCTTGTGCCTCCTATCACTGATATTTTGCAGGAAGTTCAGAACAGTCCCCAAAATGAGAAGAACGATATGTTTGAGATGTCACTTCCATCACTCGCGAATGAGGAGAAGGCTGATGCACCTACATTATCTGAAGAGGGCATAAAAGGTAAATTAAATGGTGCAGAAATTACTCAAGGTGAGTATGCTTCTGATGAATTACATTTTTCTACTTTTCATACTAGAGAAGAGCAACCATTAGTGGAACCAATTGCTGAGATGCCTTTGTCACAAGTTGATTTACTTGCTGTTCCTTGTGATAGAGTAGAGTTGTGTGATAATGCTTCACTTATATCCATGCCACAACTAGTGAATGAACATGCTATTTCTAGTATTTCTTTGTGTGCTGATTTTAAGCATGTTGTTCACATTGCTAATGAAGTAAAGGAACGTGAATTGCTATCTTCTTTAAATACTTTGGGCTATGTTCAGTTTGATGATTTTTGTGAGCTCGATAATTTGGAGGAGAAATTATTTGCTAAGACTGATTTGCCATGTCCAACTAATGCTATTTTTCATATCATTGGCGAATATGATGATAGAGGAATATGTTTGGTGCATAGAGTTTATATATGTTCCGATTTAGAACCTCCTGTACATGTGGATAAAACTGGCAAGCTAGAGAGGGATGTAATTTCTAATCATATTACTTCCAGTTTGTCTTGTTTTGATTGGATGAAATAGGTTGTTTTAAATCGACCACGCGATGAGCACCATATGGAAAAACCGAGGACGGTTTTCCGTGAAGAAAGGGAGGATGATGTGACCATGGCTACTACGGATACAACCATTGTTCACATCATGGATGAACAAGAAGATATCAAGGTCAAGTCCTCCAAGTGCTGGAATCCGATTCGGCCACCTACTACACTGCTGACTTCAAACGGCCGCCAAATCTCCATTCGAGCTCCGTTTTCGGCCCATGAGTACTTGATGGAAAGCTCTCGGAGTCCTCTTTCCAACGGATCCAGCCTCATTGTGATATTCCATCTCAGTTAGCTGCAATTGAAGAAACAATGGGCTGCATTGTCTGTAATGGGCCTGTGGGCTTGTAACTTCGTCTGGGACCCCGGCCCAAGGGGGGCTGCGCCGCAAACAGAGGGACGACACCCTTCTGACCTCCTCCATCCCTTAAATAGCTAGTAACCCCTCCAGGGTTAGTCGGGTTTTGATAGATTAAAGTTTAGCCATTGCTACTTGCTTGCAGCGCGCGTGTTGGCTAGATCGCCCGTCTGCTTGTTCTTCGGAACCCCAACTTATCATTTGTATTAAATTCCTATTTGCAATATCAGATTGCTTTTATCTTATTCTTGCTTGTTTCTTCGATTTGCTTGCAGGAATAGGGTTGATCTGCACCGGCAAGATCAACAACCCACGGAGAGGTGTATTGATCGCTAAGGCGCAACACAACGTCTCGTATGGTTGTAGTCGGATCGTCAACGTTTCTCCCAAATCGTAGTTATCACAACTCACTGAAAGATTGGGCCAACAACAGCCTTGAGTGTCAAGAGGAACTCAGGGTTCATCACAATGATATTGTAGGATTGAAACACAAGAACTAAGCCAACCTGAGGGGGGGGGTGAATGGTCGGTATACCCAAAAACCGAAAACTTTTAGCGGAAATAAAAGTTACCCTCAAATTCGACGGAGATCGGTCTGACCGAGATTGATCTGCCAGTCTGACCGTTTGAATGCTGTCATTCTAACCAGTATAGATAGATCGGACCGACCGCCGAAATTGCCTGCCGCGCCTGTTGCCGCCGCCGGTCTGACCGCCTCGCCCCCGCCGGTCTGACCGCTGGTGTGTCACCGGTCTGACCGCCGGTGTGTCGCCGGTCTGACCGCCGAAACCCGGTGAAACACAAATCGGAGAACTCTTAAAATAGATGACAACTTTATTGCTTCTCTCTGTGTTTACAAAGTGCACCAATAGCACTCCTTACAAAAATTTCGACTAAACTCGAAACCCTAACTTAACTCTCAGCTCAATTGCTCTCAAAAGCGATACCGGGAAGCCTCACGCTCCCCCACTATTTATACCCGAGGTAGGCAGCCTAAAGCCACGAACCAAATTCACACTAGAAGTCCTAAACACCTTAGGAAACCCTCTAGTACAAGAAACAAACTTTACATAACCACTCATACCAAATTTAGACACTTTCCAAATTCGCCTCCGCATCCCATACGCACACAATACCTCCATCGTATGCCATATGGAATCTTCACAAACCACGTGTATTGAACTATAGCCTTAGTGTCCCGCAAGATCTCTGACTACCACGGACGTCGTCTTATCCCTAAGTCGACTCCTGGTCCATCACCGCAAATACTCTCCCGAGGCATCGAGTCACCTACACATGAAATAAACAAAGAAACCATATTTCGAGAACAAGCTATCTCCAACTTGACTCATTAGTAGCAAACAACAGTATTACATACGTATAGTATCCTTCTAGAAGCCATAATCATGAAACAATCACGGATATCCAAACAAACAAACCAAAACCGAAACCGACACAGAGTCGGCCGGTCAGACCGCGGGCTGCGCCGGTCTGACCGCGTGATACACGCCGGTTTAACCGACAACACATGCCCGGTCTAACCGGACCAGATCCAGCAGTACCTATAGATTTACCTGTGAAATCCAATCATCTCCAAAACCACTTCGTGAATAAATTCCAAATATCAAAACCAATAATCTCCAATGCCAATTGTTCATCACAGAATAACAATCAAAAACACCTTTGATTTTACAATCTCCCCCTTGAGGAACACGTTGGCAAACCCATCAAAAATGTTTTGGTGTTTGGAAAAATAAAAACAAAAGTGGTAAAAAGCACACTTCGTACAAATGTACACATCGTGCTTGAAAATCCAAAAGAAAACTTCTCTCACTTTTGAAGAGAAAGAAATTCCAATCGAACCAAAAACAACATGTTCTTCTCAACACTTTTGCTTCTCCAAAAATTTTCACCTTGCTTCTCCCCCTTTTGACAAAGATTTCATCAAGCACAGGAATTATGTTCATTAATGTATAAGAGTTTAGCATACATATAGCATATCATGTCTTGTGTTGCGATAAAAAGAAGATGAACCTATCTATAATATAGCAAGCATGCAATAAAGTATAAACATGAACCAAAGATTTTACAATTAAGCTTGAATCAACAATCAAAATTCATGATTTCAAATGATTTATAATGAAACATCTTAACAAGCACATAGGTTGAAGAATAAACACTAAACACATATAACACATATACCTATTGCATTTATCACTCTTTCTCAAATAACCTTTAGCACAAAACAACCAAGAAAATTTTTTAACCTTTTCTTTTCTTGAGCCTTTTTGCTCATATTTTTATCTTTTATTCCGGGTACGTCCCTGTCGTCAAGACTGTTTCTATGGATTCGGCACCCATTATTTTGCTCACATCGAATACGTCCTTGTCGTCAAGACTGTTTCCAAGCATTCGGTATTCATTTTTTTCATATTTTTATTCTCTTTTCACAATGAGCAATTAAAGTGATTTCAGGAATAACAATTCAATAAAGCATATATATAGAGCATTTAGAAATCAAACCACATGCTAGCATCAACATTGCATATTTACTTAATTCAAGTATGGAATTTAAGTGTCATGCATCATCTCCCTTAAAAGCAAAATCTAAATCTCATGCAAAGACTAGAATACATACAAGCTATGCTAGAGACAAATAAACCTTCAAAGTATTGCTAGTATGCACAAGAAAATACCACATGTATAAACAAAGCTCTCTTTTCTCAATTTTTCTCATTGACATATTTTTGCTAGATAAAACCATGAGGTACAAACTCCCCCTCAAAACATGCCAAAAGGATGAATTATTCCCAATCCACCACGAAGAAAAGCAAAACGATTAGAATCCAAAGGTTTAGTGAAAATATCAGTAAGTTGCAACTTTGTGTCCAAAAACTGCAATTCAACATCTCCCTTCTCAACATGATCCCTCAAAAAGTGAAAGCGAATATCAATATGCTTTGTGCGTGAGTGTTGAACAGGATTCTTAGCAATGTTAATAGCACTAGTATTATCACAAAAGAGAGGTACTTTCTTAAAATTAAGACCATAATCTTTCAAAGTAGATAAAAGCCATAGAATATGTGAACAACAACTAGCAACAGCAACATATTCAGATTCAGCAGTTGATTGAGGAACACTAGATTGTTTCCTAGAAGACCATGCAATCAATAATATACCAAGAAAATGACATGTTCCACTAGTACTTTTCCTATCAATTCTACAACCACCAAAATCAGCATCGGAATATCCACTTAAGCATATAGAAGATGAAGTAGAATAACAAATTCCAAACTCAAGTATATGATTCAAATACCTCATTATTCGCTTGACGGCTTGACGATGTGAAGCACGAGGAGAAGCTTGAAAGCGTGCACACAAACACACAGCAAATTGTATGTCTGGCCTAGAAGCAGTTAGATACAACAAAGATCCAATCATACTTCTATACTCCTTTTGATCAACAGCTTCACCATCTTCATCAGGATCCAACATAGCTGTAGAACCAATTGGTGTTGAAATTGGCTTACAATTCTCCATCTTGAACCGTCTCAAAAGATCCTTTGTGTACTTCGTTTGATGCACAAATATAACTTGAGGTGTTTCTTAATTTGCAATCCCAAAAAGTACGATAACTCACCCATCATGCTCATCTCAAATTCCCTGCGCATAGTCTCAGCAAACTCCACAACCAAAGCGTGAGTTGAACAACCAAAGATGATATCATCCACATAAATCTGAACGAACAGTTGATTATCACCATGCTTAAGAACAAAAAACGTTTTGTCAACCTTTCCCATTGTAAAACCATTCGCAGGCAAAAAGTTCTTAAGCCTATCATACCATGCTCTAGGTGCTTGTTTCAAGCCATACAAAGCTTTAGACAATTTAAAAACATGGTTAGGAAAATCAGGATTTTCAAAACCTGGTGGTTGTTTGACATAAACTTCCTCCTGTATAAAACCATTTAGAAAAGCAATTTTTACATCCATTTGATAAAATTTTAAACCTTTTGAAGTAGCAAAAGCCAACAAAAGTCTAATTGCCTCAATTCTAGCAACAGGAGCAAAAGTTTCATCAAAATCCAAACCCTCTACCTGGGTAAAACCTTAAGCAACAAGTCTAATTTTATTTCTCACAATCAAACCATCCTCATTTTGTTTATTTTTGAGAACCCACTTGGTTCCAATAATATTATGTCCAGAAGGTGGTTCAACTAAAGCCCAAACTTTGTTTCTCTCAAAATTTTCTAGTTCTTCATGCATGGCGTTAATCCACGATTCATCAGTTAATGCATGAGTAACATTTTTGGGTTCAAAAGAAGCAACAAATGCAGAATTTGCGCAAACATCATGAATCGTTACCTTAGACCTTGTAGTCCGCTCACCTATATTACCAATGATTTGTTCCGGCGGATGTCTTCGTTGAATGTGCAAAGGAGCAGCGACTTCTGAAGTTGATTCACGTCCTGTATCAGTACTGGTCGAAGTAGTAATCTCCGGAGGTCCATCTCGATCAGCATCAATAGTACCGGAACCCGACGAACCTGGCCGGTCTGACCGCTCCTCCTGAGGTGGTCTGACCATCCTCCCCCTGAACCTGTGACAATGTACCTGCAATATTGGGTCTAGTACCTGGACTAGCTTCATCAAAAGAAACTTCGTTAGTCTCAACAATTTTGTTAGTCTCCAAACTAAGTACACGATAGCCACGAGTGTGTGTGGGGTAACCAAGAAACAATCCATCAGTAGAACGTGCCTCAAACTTATCCAAATTTTCAGATTTCAAGACAAAGCACTTTCAACCAAAAACACGCAAATGTGAAACTTTGGGTTGACGTCCAAATCAAAGTTTTTCCAAGTTTTGATCTCAAGAAAACGCGATTTGAAATATAGCATGCAGTGTTAATCGCCTCAGCCCAAAATTTTCTAGGAGTTTTATACTCATCCAACATCGTTCTAGCCATCTCAACCAATACACGATTTTTCCTTTCAACAACACCGTTTTGTTGTGGAACACGAGGAGAAGAAAATTCATGTTCAAGATCTCTTTCGTTGCAAAATTGTTCAAACGAAGCATTTTTAAACTCACCACCATTATCACTTCGAATTATTTTCAAAGAACTAGGAAATTCAAGATCCAATCGAAGAAACAAACCACGAAAGTGTTGAAAAGCTTCGTCCTTAGTTGCAATGAAAAAAACCCAAGAATATCGAGAAAAATCGTCAACAATAACCAACACATACCACTTTCCCCAACAGATTGCACTCTAGCTGGACCAACAGTGTCCATATGTAATAGCTGTCCTGGTGTATCCGTCATCACAGAAATAATAGGAGCATGTGAGGAAGCAACCATCTTAGCATGACGACACAGTGTACAAACCAAATCAAGATCTTTCTTAAGTTTAGGCAAACCATGAACAAGATCCAAACCACTTAACCTAGTGACATGACCAAAACCAACATGTCTAAGTCTACGATGCCAAAACATTACATCTTTATCAAACTTAGCAACCAAACAAGTTATCACAGGTGAAACAGGATTATCAAAATCAGCTTTAAACACTCTTCCATATCGAGAAATATTCAGCACAGAATCACCACAAGAATCAAAAACTTTACTTCCAGTTTTCTTAAAATGAACCTCAAAATCTTCATCAACAATTTGTGAAACTGAAAGCAAATTGTACTTTAAGTCCTCAACCAAAGCTACATTCTTCAATTCAAATTTTTCATTTACCTTAACCAAACCTGTAGCCAGAACGGCACTTGTAGACGCATCACCAAAGATAATCGATTCAGTTTTGGATGTCTTTTTGAGGGAGGAGAACCAATTTTTATCACCGGTCATGTGCCGCGAACAACCGGGATCCACGATCCACACGTTCTCCTTCCTTGCCACCAAAGCCTTAGTACTGGGGGTTAGATGATAATAAAAATTTAGGAATCCAGTACTGAGACACACGACCAGAAGATCCAATAGGCATATATCTACGTGCAAAAACGATTTGAGAATTTTCTGAAAAATTTCTCCGAGGCCGATTTGACCGAGGTGGTACTGACGGTCTGACCGGGGGCCGGTCTGACCGGTGCCCGGTCTGACCGCTGCTCAGTAGCCGGTCTGACCAGTTTCCTCGAGGAAAAACCAGATTTTTGCCACTTTGATTTTGCAAAAGCAATCTCTCTCTCTCCTTTTTTGTTTATGAGCTAATCTGAAACAAAAACCAACAATATGTCCATCTTTGCCACAACAAGAACAAGTATATTTTTCACGATGTTTAGACACATTAGTAGAATCAGATGATTTAGCAACACAAGTAACAATAGGAGGTTTTGCATGCACAACATTGGATTTTAAAGAAGGTGCACTCAAGGTAGACATGATACCAGCAGATTTAAACACAGTTTTATTAGTATTAGGTTTAACCAAAATCTCACCACTTCTAGCACCAACACCTAACACAACAGGAGGATGTCTAGTATGATGAGCATAAGGATTAAAACCTAAACCACGGTTATGTGTGCTAACCTTAGATTGATCCAAAATCATGTTGAGGTTCTTTTTAGCATCAGAAAATCTTTGCAAGGAATTTTTTAAATAAGAAACCTCTTTTTCCAAATTAGCACAATTTTCACAATCTACCATGACACCTTTGCTTTTACGACACTTGGGGCAAGAAAGCACTTCATTGTTTTTCACAACATCTTCCATGTACTCAACACGACCTAAAGCATCTTTTAGTTTCATCTTACTCAAAGTACATGTTGAGCAATCCAAAACATCATGTGGTTGTTTTAACTTTTTAGCACAAATCATGTTAAACATCAAACTAGCATGAAAAGCAATTTGATATTTTTGCAACAACTTTTTAGTTAAAAACAACTCATCCAAAGTGCCTGGGTGCAAAGCAAAATTAAGAGCTAGAGAAGATCTATTTTTGAAATCATGGGCAGCATTACCATCTCTGATTTTTTTTTGAAGAGAACACAGCAGGGGAGGCCCCCGCTGTTAAAAAAACTTTATTAAGAAAACAAGAACAAAGTTACAACCCATTAATCTAACTTATGATTACATTGTGATATCTCGCAGAAATTCTAAACAACAGAAGAAAGAGGTCACCCTTTAAGAGTTGCCTCCAAGTGATGAAAGAGAGGATCTTTTGCTCAAAAATGAACCCATTTCTTTGCTTCCATATATGCCAAGTAGCATAAAGGAATTTCTCCATGAAACAGCTCCCCTGATAATCCAATTTGGCCCTTATAAACATTGCTTCCAAAGATAGATTAGTATCCCATGTAATGCCTAGAAGACTCCAACAATTTTGGGCAAATGGGCATAAAAAGAACAGATGCATGAGGTCTTCAACAGCTGCCGATTGACAAAGAACACAAGAAAGATCACAATCCGGAGGAGCACAATTCTTATGATCTAGCATGAACTTAGTATTTAATCTATTCATCATGAGTAGCCACCCGAAAACCTTTACTTTTGAAACTGCTTTGCACTTCCATAACCATAGAAAATGAACTGGTGGCTTAATAACTCTGAAATTCAGTGCATAGAATTTCTGTGAAGAATATTTCATATTTCCCCAAATGTAAGACCAAACATCATTTTCATTAATTAGCTCGATATCTAGAAGGGAAGAAGTGAGCTCTTGAAACTTTTGAAAAGCTTGAGCAGATAAAGATAGTGTAAAATTTTCTTCAGCCTCAATGGACAGAAAATCAGAGACAGATGCATTCTGGTTTTGAGAAAAAGAACAAAGCCTTGGCATAGTGTGAAAAAGAGGGGGTTGATCATCCCATACATCATACCAAAAGGAGCAGGTATTTCCACTTTTCAGATTACACTTTTCAATACCTCTAAAGACATCCATCAGTTTGCAAATATCTTTCCACCAGAATGAGTCCTTCAAGTTTGTCAGATGAGGGACAGAGTAACCATAATAGGCAGACTAAACAAAATTGACCCAGGGCAAATCTTTCTTATTGTAAAACTTGTCCAAAAATTTGATGAGCAGAGCATGATTTTGGATAGTAACGTTTAGCACTCCTAAACCACCTTTTCTCTTAGGCTTACAAACTTTATCCCAGGCTGCAAAAGATCTTTTATTGGAATTGACCTCAGAGCCTCTCCAAAGACAATGTCTTCTTGCTCTGTCAATGTTATCAATCACTGTCTTTGGCAACATTAAAGTACACATGTAATAAGTAGGTAGTGAAGAGAAAACTGAATTAACCAGTGTAAGTCTATCTCCATAAGACAAGAATGAAGCATTTGTTGTAAGCCTTCTTTCGATTCTGTCAACTAAAGGTGCAAAATCTATTACCTTTGGCTTAATAGTACCAAGTGGTAAACCCAAATATGTAAATGGCAAAGATCCCAATTGACAGCCAAAAACTGCAGCTAAATTCTGAGCTTTCCCTTCATCAACATTTATTGGGATGAGACAAGTTTTATTAAAATTTACCTTCAAACCAGTTCCCAGCTGGAAGGTTTGCCATAAAGCCTTTAGAGTAAAGAGCTCTTTACTACTAGCTTTCAAATAAAACAGGGTGTCATCAGCATATTGGACAATAGGAAAATTTGGGTCAAAGTCTGATGGAAAAGGCTTTGATAGAATGACCTGGAGAAGTTCAGCTCCTAAAACAAAGAGTAAAGGTGACAAAGGATCACCTTGCCTTACTCCTCTCTTGCAGTGGAAATTTTTTCCAGGTATCCCATTGACCAGAACTGAAGAAGAAGCAAAAGAAAAGATCTTCCTTATCCATCCAAGCCATGTAGCACTAAAACCCATGGCTTCCATTATAAGCAAAATAGCTTCATGTTCAATAGTGTCAAAAGCCTTCTCAAAGTCCAATTTTAGAAGGACTATTTCCCTTCTGGAGTGATGGCACTGATGAAGGAATTCAAAGTTCCATGCTAGACAGTCTTGTATAGTTCTCCCTTTTATGAATCCATATTGATTCTGACTGATTATCTCCAATATCACCTTTTGCAGTCTATCAACCAGGACTTTTGTTAAAATCTTAAGAGAGATTCCCATGAGTGATATTGGCCTATAGTCATTTATACCTTCTGGCACAGATTTCTTTGGAACCAAGATGATAAAAGAATGGTTTAAAGGATCAAGGTCCAGTGTACTAGAGTAGAACTCAGCTGCAAGTCTATAATAATCCTGACAAATGATTGGCCAACATTTCTTCACAAACATCCCATTAAACCCATCAGGCCAAGGGGCTCTGTCTATAGGCAGATTATGTATAATTTTGTCTAACTCAGAAATACCAAAGGGTTGATCCAAAGAAGCTAGAGATTGATTTGCATGGAAAAGTTCTTGCAGCTGAAAAGGCATGAACTCAAACTGAGAACAACCCATTCTTGAAGAGAAAGGACTCCACACTATGTGAGCCTTTTCCTCATGTCTTGTACAAACTAAACCAGAAGAATCTACCAAAGAGGGTATTGCATTTCTTCTAAAAGACTCAGTAGCCATAGCATGGAAAAATTTTGTATTCTCACCCCCAAACTTGGCCCATCTGATAGTACACCTCTTTTGCCAATAAGTTTGTTTATACTTCAGGTATAACAGTAGCTTGTTTCTGATAAGAATTTTAAAGTTCCATTCAAGAACAGTGAGATCTCTCAAGTTTTCAATGGAGTCCAAAAAAGCTATGATAGCATTACAATTTTTAATCAACAATTGAAGTTTAGAGAGAGATTTACTCCACTTCTTCAAACCTTTCCTCAAAGCCTTCAATTTAACAAAAATATTCTTGGCTACATTACCTTCATACCCATGATTTTGCCAAATGGATTGAACTAAATCAAAGAAACCATTATGCTCTACCCAAAAATTTTCAAATCTGAAGATGTCAGCCTTGGGGATGTCAGTTCCAATTTGCACAACACAAGGTGTGTGATCTGAAGTAGACCGAGCAAGTGGCTTTACTAAGGTATGGGGGAAGGTTAAGGTCCAAACAGTAGAGGTAAAAAACCAATCCAATTGCTCTAGTAGAGGACTATGCTGCATGTTACTCCAAGTGAAAGCCCTTCCCTTGAGGGGCAGCTCAACTAGACCCAGATCACTGATCATTGCATTAAACAGGAAAATATCATTCATGTCTGCACCCGGCCTATTTCTATTTGTAACTGATCTATAGAAGATAAAGTCTCCAAGATGAGCCAGAGGTCATCATCAAGAATGTTCAACTGGTGGAGCCAGGACAGGAAGTTATCTCTTTCAGGAGCAGTGCAGGGACCGTAAACTGAAACTAAAGTCCAAACTAAACCAGAATGATTTGAGGTGAAAGTAATCTTAACAGCAAACCTTTCAATTATAATATCTGATCCCCCAAAAACTGAACTGTTCTAGCCAACTAAAATGCCACCAGAAGCTCCAACAGATGGAAAGAAAGCAAACTTATCAAAACGTTTGGGAGCAAACTTCTTTATGTAAGAATGATCAAAAGAAGATCTTTTTGTTTCCTGAAGGCAAAAAACAGCACAACCACTTTCCTCAATTTTATTTCTAATGGCTAACCATTTGTCATCAGAATTCAGACCCCTAACATTCCAACAGAGGACATTCCAATTTCTCATAGCCGAATTCATTTGACAACTAGTCTTAAAGAGAGAAAGATAACAAGCAGGAATAATCCATGCAGTTCCCAAGCACACCAACACATAGTACCATCATAGAGTTTACATAACTTAAACACAAAATAAAAGGGCTGATAAAGGAATAAACACATGCCCCAAAAGAGTGCCACTAGCAGCCCTAAAAGTCTGATAGAACTAGGCTTCATCATTGGATGGTCCAATTGCTTTCGGCTTGATGACCTGAGCTTCTCCCAAGTCCACCAAGCTTGAAACCTCCTCAAGGGAAGTCCCACACATCTTAGATCCAATCTTCTGGAGAAAAGATATATCACAATCAGCAGGTATAACAGATGTAAGATCACTTTCAGACTCACAAGATATATCAGGATTTAAATCAGTAGAAGATAAAGAATCAGATGGGAAAACAATTCCACTTGCCTCAGCCAACTGTTTCAGCTTTTTAACTGCCTTCCCTCTTGGCTTTCCAACACCCATGTTTGGATCCTCTTGCAGAGTATTCTTGAAACTATCCCTAAGAGCCAGAAGTCTACCACTCCTTCTAACTTGAGAGTCAACAAAAGGTGTTCTCTTCTTCCCTCTTTTCCTAGGGGAAGGTGGAAGACTAATCTCTATTTCCATGCCTGTTGGAGTAGAAGGACAAGAATGTTCCTCCATTGAGCCAAAAGGATCCTCAGGCAAAACAGGCATCACAGACTGCGGAGGGATGACAGCTAGAGGTTCTGGGCTCAGGATTATAGCAGAAGATTCAAAAGAAATAGAATCATATGGCACAATTTCATTTCCCAAATTAAAATTAAGCTTTGTAGGATTAAGGGCTGAATTTGCGAGAGAGTTGGCAGACCAGGAATTGAAGGCATCTTTGTAAGCATCAGCAAGGGTGAAAATTAAACTTCTGTTAGTAACCAGATTCCAGCCATGGTTGTTATCAATCTGGCCCATGTTCTCAGGAGCAGCTTGTTCAAGGTCCATGGCCTGATGGCCCACAGCAGCCTGATTCCAAGCCTGGTCTTCTTCTGCAAGAACCACAGGATGTGGGCCAAATTGCCAAATATTATCTTGCTTACAATCATCATCATCATTACCATCAGGATTTTCATCATTATTTGGACCAGCAGGGGGAAGGTCTTCTTCAGGGGGAAAAGGAAAAAGTACGAATTACCCCCCTGAACTATTGGGTGAGTATGAATTACCCCCCTAAACATGAAAACCGGACGTTTTTCACCACCGAGGACAAGGTCAATCGAAACGAAGAACGAGGAACATCAACCACTAATCGAAACGGAGAACGGCTAAAATGAGAGGAAAAGTGCACTGGTGAACCAAAACGGCTCCAAACTTCATCGCGGATGGAATCCTCCGGGGAGAAATCCCATCCAGTAGGCGGCGCCGGCATGACCATCTTCTAGAGAGAGTCGCCATGGATGTCGCCAGAGAAGAGAGTCGCCATCTTTCTAGAGGGTTCAAACTATTTTGATGACGTGGCTAAACATAGTGCCTTTACATCTCTAATTTTTGAAAAAAAAATTAATGAATGAGATTTCTAATTTTTGAAATCTCATTCATTAAAACCTCACAGTTTGAGCAATCATCATCATTAGGAATAAGAGATTTTAATCTAGCAATTTCAGAATTAAGAGATTCAATGATAAACTCCTGTTTTCTATAGATCTTCTCACACTTATTATTTTTTGCACTCAAAATATTAATAGCTTTCCCGAGGACGAGGACGGCGACGCGACGGCGACCACGACGGTGACTTTCTCGAGCGACGACGACGACGGGATCGGCGGCGGCGCACGGCTGGACGAACGGCGACGACGGCGGCGCTAGGCTACACGGGGCTAGGGCGCTACGGGTGGCGAGAGGCGAAGGCGAGGGTGGCGGCAGGTAGCGGCGGGCTTGGGGGTCCTTTTATAGGGGCAAGGAGGCGGCGGCGAAGGCCCACGGTGACCGGCGACGCGAAGGAAATTTTAGGGTTCGGAGGAGAGAGATCGATCCGAATCGAACTCGAATCCACGGATTTCCAAACGATTTAGCCGACGATTCCAAGAGAGAAAAGGTAGAGGAGATCTCAGGAAACATTTCCCCTCAATTGATTTCACCGGAGAAGGAAAGGCGCGAGCGAATTTGGAAGGAGATGGCGGCGTGGCTCGGCTAGGGTTCCGGCCGGGCGATGGCGCGAGGAGGACGACGAGTCCGATAGGTGGGACCCACCTGTCAGCGGCCGAGGGCGCTCGCGCGGGCGGCTGTGGGCTGACTGGGCCGACTGGGCCGAGGGAGAGAGAGAGAGAAGGTTTTGGGCCGACTTTCGGCCCAAAGCCAAAAGAGGATTTTAAAAACCTTTTTCAATTTAAATTATTCATGAAATGCAATTCTATTTATTAAAAATACTTCCTTAGCTCAAATAAATCCCAGAAAAATCTAGGAATTATAGAATTAAGTAAAGTATTTAATGAAATTTTATCTAGCCCTATTTTATATTGGAATTTATTATTTAAAATTAGATCTTCTTTTCTAGACTTTTAAAATAAATTTTAATAATTCCAGTTAAACAACAATTTATATATTTAGGATTTTTAGGGTGTGACATGCTGCAATCTTATTCGGCTTCCTACTACATTGTTGACTTCGAACGGCAGCCAAATATGCATATGAACTCCATTTTCGGTCCGTGAGTACTTGATGTAAAGCTCTCGGAGTCCTCTTTCCAATGGATCCAGCCTCATCTGACTACCATCATGAGTGAAGCAATTCGGATTAGCTCCCCGTCCTTAACCATTCCTTGACTCGTGAGAGAGGTCCATGGTGAAAAATCTTTATAATCTTACTGTTGGTGCAAACATTATGCCTGCAACCTTCGCGCTCTCGTGTTTAGGGGACGAGCCGATGACACCAACTGTGACATACCAGAATTCTAGGTCTTAAAATTTTCTTATCAAAATAATTAGAAACTAACATTTCCAATTTTGGGAGCCAAAAATTGCTACTTTAACCTAGGTGAGGTCAACTTAACTTGTACTTAAGTAAAAATTTGAGAACAAATTAAATCCTTTCCATTTTCAGCCTAGGACAAAAATGCAAACAAAAATGTGTACATGCATATGCATTTAGCATTAGTTTGATTTGTGTCTTTTATGTGCATTTGGATTTTGGTTGCATATCATGTTGGGTTCATGAACATGAATAAAAGGACAACACTACTAGACAAACCCATGGTCATTCTTGTGACATAATTACAAGGACATGAAAGTGAAGTCAAATAATAACAACTCAGTTCAAGTCAATTCCTAATATAAGTTTTTACAAACATTTAGATGCATTTATATAGTGAGAACACTTATATAAATAAATGCTTGCGAATTATTGAAAATAATTCGTGCAAGGTAAAATCATGGGAAAATTCATGTAGTCTCTACTCAACACATACAATTCACTGTAATTTTATTCAAATTTTAACACTTAGGATGATACCTCAAATAAATCAGTCAAATCAATTAAATGATAGACTAATTATAATCCTTAATCGGCTAAAACATACCCTCACCATAATGTGCATTAAACTGCATAAAAGTGTATAGGGGAAATAATTTATTCAAATACTAGGTTATTTATCATGAATAAATAGAATTTTTCCAGAATTTATCTACTCTGTTTAAATCTCCTAAAAATTCAAACAATGATCTACCGAGCCCATCTTCTCGAATTTTCTGAGAGCAAACCACATAAACTTTTTAAGAGAAACAAAAGAAAATGGAAACTAGGTATCCTCATCTACCTCTAGAAAAATCCACATGAATTTATCATGCCCAAAAATTAAACTATAGATTAACAAAGAGAGGAGAGAGATTCAAATCCTGAAAATCGTCCAAAATCGATTAACACCCAATCTCCTACCCACCTCTCTCACTCCAGACTTGTTCCCTTCGCCCTGGACCCACTTGGCAGGCTCCCTTCCTCTGTCTCTCCTCTCCAACCGACCAAGAACACGAGAGAGAAGAGGGGACACGCTCTGGGCGCCGGTCGACGCGTGGCCGAGACGTGAGGACGCCCAGTTCTGCATCTCTAGCTTTCTCCTCCTCCCAGTTGCATCTCCACACATCACTCACCACCCGTGAGCCAAAGAAACCGAGAGGGAGAGCTCCAGCTATCGTCTTCCCTCTCCTCTTCGTTGCCGGCCGCCAGGAAGAAGGACGCCGCAACACATCGTCAAGACTTTGCCAACTCTAACTCTTTCCCGTTCCGTATTCTAATCTTCATGCCGAACAAGTTTCCTTTTGACACCATCTCATTTCATCCACTGCAGCGACGGGAACGCCATCGTGCCCACGGGAGCTTCAGAGCGCGCCCGGAGCGCCGCCGCCACGACCTCGTCGCTGTCCCGGCTGCTGTGGAGCGAATCCGGCCGAGCCGTCGCGCCAAAATCTTCCCCTCGAGGTCCTCTCCAAATGCCCTCAAGAATCCCCAAGATCCGAGCACCGAGGAGAGATATCGAGCTATTCTTCTCCAACTCCGGCCGCCGAGCTCCATCTTTGATTCCTCCTTCTCCGGTGAGCTCCAAGTCGATTCCATGCACACATAGATTTCCTACGACCACTATAACATGAGAGACACGCATGCATGGCAGTTCTTGTAGTGAGTCAAGCCGACGCCGTTCATGGAGAAGGAGCGCCGTCGCCGAGCCGTTCCGAACGCCGTCGTCGACGACCAAGCTTGGCCAACCTCGTCCAATACTACTGTGAGCACCCTGGAGCTTCTAGAGTTGCATGCATGCATTTTATCCACCTAGATCCGGCCTCTAACGTGACATGCATCACTACCCCGAGACCCACCGCCACTCGTGCCGCCGTCGCCATTGATTCCGGTAACCACAGATCACGATAAGACTACCATTAGCTTCGCAAAGAACCCCTCTTCCTTTTCTCTTTTGGTTTCATGCCGAGATCTGCCACCGTTCACCGCCAGAAAGCTCGAGAACGAGCTCAGCCATGGCTAGCTCTGTTTCAGCTCGAACCAGGGACCTCTGTGGAGAAGAAACAAAACTGTAGGTACTACTTTGTAAAAACTGCCACACAATGCAACAGTCATAGGACTGCGGATTGATTGCCTGAAAACCCAGAGATCTTTTTGCATATTGGTATCTCACTGACAGGTGGACCCCATGAGCTTAAAAATCTGAAAATCTAAAGAAAATCCTCTAGAGCTTTATATTTTCAACAGAAAAACATGCAAACTTGTAAAATTCATACAAAGTGAAATATAGCTCATTTTGAGATGATTCAAGTTTCTGTGAACTCATAGAAGGATGAGCTTTAATATGGAAACATAAAACTTGGCACTTGCAGTATAAATTTCACCTCTAAAATTTATCTAAGAAAAACTACACATAAAGCATGCACAAATTTACAAAATGCATAGAGAATTCATTTCAACTTAAATTGAAGCAAACTCAACTTCCACAGATTCACCAACTTACTCTCTAAGGTAAAATAAAATAAAAAGATGCACTTGCTTTACACCAAATACCTCTAAATGTATATTCTACAAAATAACTAGTTTTAGATAAGCTGAACTTTAAAAATTTATATAAAATTCATCTTACTTCCTTTTTGAGTAAACTCAAGTTCCGCAGAATAACCAAGTTTAGCACTTCAAAGATATATAATAAAAATATATACTTACAGTGCAATAAAAGCCCCTAAATATTTATATAAGGAATAAACAACTTAGAGCACCCTTCAACTTCTAAAATTTGTAGAGAATTCATCTTTAGTCCAAATGGAATGAACCAAGTTTCTTCAGAACCAGCAAGTAATGAACTTTAATTAGTTAAATTAAAATGTGGCACCTTCTATACTAAATATGTCACTAAACTTTAAATAGATAACATAAGTGCTAATCACATGGTATTGGTTAGGCAATACATATGTATAAATGTATATATAAATGTACTCTAGCTCTAAGTAACCAAAATAAAACTTGATGGACCAGAGAGGTCATAGTTCCATCCCTAACCACCAAAAACTTAGCACACTTAGCTCATATATCAATTTCTAGGTTGGTATGTTCAGTAACTAACATAGAACACTCCCCTAGCTTATAAAATGTGTAGTAGAGTAATATAATCTCTAAAATTGTGAACTAAGATTATATTGGTTGATAAAATTAGTCATTTTATACATCACAAACAATATGAAACATGTACTGGACATAAAACTCCAAAACCATGTACACATAGAAGCTACCTACCTACAACACGTTAAAACTTGTAAAATACATAAGAAATTCATAATAACTCTAAAAGTTATGAAACCAAATGTATTATCTTTGAAAACACATCTCTACACCCCTGAGAAATCAAACCTAATAAAAATCACTTTGCAAAAATATTTCATAACACTACCTAAGTAAATACCACCCTATACCGAGCAAACTTCTAAAACTCATAACTGACAAATAAAAAGAGATAAAATAGAAATTCTTTCACCTAAATTCATCTTAGACCAGTACCTACCCACGGTGCACAAATCATGCATTTTAGAGCCTTTTGGGTTTTTACCTATTTTGGTGTTTAATTGCATAACGTGTACTTTATATAGATAATTGCGTAAATGGTGAAGAAGTGAATTAGGTGCTAACATTTCCCAGGAACAAGGCAAGTTTTATCCTCCCAATATTTGATCACATTGAATCCCATGTTTTGAGGATTGAAAATATTTGTTTGCAAAGTTGCATGTGAATTTAGACTATAACGGTATTTGAAACTTGGTTATGGTAGCTATGACCTAATTGCTGCATTTACTTCTTTGAATAATTGTGATCCTCACTGATTGTAACCTTAGAAATGGTTAGAGTACTTTCAAAGTGCTCAATTGGGTTTATACATGCTTACATAAAAGCCTTACGCTTGGCCATGCCTAGTAGTTGCTAAATAACTTCATGATCACTTTTTAAATGAGAATTTGGGGAGTATTTTCACTGCTGGACAGAGGTGAATATCTCTGATATTTGTGAATTAAAATGTGTAAAAGTGTGATTTTAGACTTGGGCGGCAAGTGGTATGCATATGGTGCTAGTTGCATACCGATAGGGGGAGTGCTCGCCCTAGTCAATTAAGGACCGAACTTTGTGTCACCATCTAAGTATACTGTGCAACCACATGTGCTAGGAATGGGACGGCCTTAGCTTATTAAGTTGTTTAATGTCTAACATTGCATTGGGAGGCCGTAGTAGTATGAACTAGTTGGAATGATGGTTTATAGGAGCTGCCTAGTGCGGTTGTGCCTAGGCGTCTAAGCGTGTCCAATATAACGGTTAAGTGCCTCGTGGAGGAACGGATGTATTCGCTGCCACGGCGCTAGGGATGGCGAGGCCCCCCCGACCTAGCAGCACGTGGGTTGCTCCTCGTGTGGATAAACACTTGCCGTGCTCGTGCAAGGTTAGGCATTAGGCAATGTAAAGGCTTCGTTATGACCTCTAGACCACATTCGACGTGAAGAATGTGGTAGAGTCTTGCAAACTCAAAACAAACTAGAGTGTTCATATCATGTGGGTAAAGCTGTACAAATTCTGCAGAGTTCTTTAAAACTAATTGATTAGCCGTGCTCACGGTCATGAGCGCTTTGGTGATGTGTCATGAGTATAGTCTTGTGGAAGAATTGTGTTGAGTTGTGTGAGTGATGATGATTATAATAGTTGTGCCATGGAAGGCAGCAAGAGTATGCTTATGATGATATGATGTTATCTATGATGATATGATGTTAATTATGATGAACTTACAAATTTGTTTTGTTAATTGAATCAACTCCTTTACAAAAGATTTGTGAACCAAAACTTGCTTTATGCTGAAATTAAACTATATATTGCCCTCCTTTGAATATATGCCTTACATGTAGTATGTTAGGATTGATTTTTGGCTTGCCAGTACATTAATGTACTGACTCTTGCTACTGGAATAACCTTTTGCTTGCATGTTAGACTTAGTCTTCTTGAGTGGTGCGGGTTTCGGTTGCTCTCTCTAGGACTTGAACTTAATGGGGTAAACCCCTAGTCGGTGTGCTTGTGGTTGGGTAGTCAAGCTTCTGCTGTTCTCTGTTATCTATCTATATTTCGTCGGTCGGCCTATGTAACTATAAAGTAGTTGTAAATTTGAATCGCTTTCATCTTATTTGTATTTGCTATGCATAACCATGCTTAAGATGAAAGTGTGAATCTAGTACACATCCTGGGAACTAGATTCACATGAGTATGAGTTAAGGATATTTGAGATATCGTAGATCTTTAGCCATTTTGTCAAGTCTCCTGAATGTGTGATACATCTGGTCGCCGCCTTCGTGTGGTTTGACGGGCACATCTCAGGCTGAAGTTGACTGGCAGGCTAAAGGCCCATCAATGTCTCTAATATCCTTCTCTCGAGGCGTCGGATGTTTCATTATGTTTGTTTGATGGCTTGAATTATTCACTTCATCCCTCAAATATAATGAGAGGTCCGGAGAGCCTACGACACCAACGGACAAAACCTTTCAGGATTAATCTAGTCCTATCATCGAAGGGTACGGGGTTATCCCCAGAGTGCCAATTCAGCACAACAAAATTCTTAATTTCCACAAGTTCGAAGTCTATGAGTTCAAACTCCACGTCGGCCATCCCATAGAAAAGTTCTTCTTCAATGTGCAAGAACCGGAGTTCTCGACATCAAGCTTGGGAAAATGGTGTTTTTTGTCCAGATCTCACGATAAAAAAACTCTTTGATGGAACCCCATTCCCAAATTCGAGACAATTGTGGAAGTGTTGGCTGTCTCTCCTTTTGAGTCCCCTGAATCCCTCCTCGAAGATGATTTCCACTGCATTTGTTGAGAAAGAGGACGATCTTGGAGAGGTGATTGAGTTACCCAAAACCGATCCGTATTCACGACCTCTATAGTTGTGCTCAAACCTCTTCCTTCAGGCCTTCGTCATGCTTTTCTACATGGTGACTCAGAGTCGCCCGTCGACATAAGTGACAAACTGAGTGATGATCTGACCTCCCGACTCATAGCCATGCTAGCAAAGCATTGCTCTATTCTAGGCTACTTTCTTCAAGTTCTCAAAGGGATTAGTCCGGCTCTCTACACACATCATATCCCCCTAGACCCTTCTTGCGCACTCTCTTGGGAGCCACAACAGAGGCTAAACAATACGATGAGAGAAGTTGTGAAAAAGAGGTCTATCCTATGTCGTATAGCGAATGGGTTAACCCAGTTCAGGTTGTGCCTAAGAAGGGAGGCATGACAGTAGTTGAAAACTTGAAGAACGAGTTAATCCCGGAATGAGCTGTCATTAGATGGAGGATGTGCATTGATTATAGAAAACTCAACAAGGCTATAAAAAAGGACCATTTTCTGCTGCCCTACATTGATGAGATGTTAGAGCGGCAGACAAATCATTCCTTCTTTTGTTTTCTTGATGGGTATTCTGGTTATCATATAATTCCCATATATTCCTACGATCAAAGCAAGACAACGTTCACGTATCCAATGGAATGTATGCTTACTATCGAATGTCATTCAGGTTTGAAAGGACCTTGATGTTGCTTAGAAGGGGAGTGAATAGGTATTCCTAAAAGTTATCACAACTTCATTAGCATATTATAATGATGATAACTTTCGGTTCAAATCGGAATTTCCGGTATGGGATTGGAAGTTCCGGTCTCAACCGAAAAGTTCAGTGGTAATAGAATAAAACACTATCTATGAATTTGTAGCTCGAACAAACAAAATGTATATGAATCAAAAGGTGACAAACAAGGTATCTAAGCAAGATATAAGGTCACCAACTATATTAATTAAGCATACAAGTAGATTGGGTAAAAACAAGCTCAAGCACAATATGAGAATGGCAAGAATGAGCAACCCAAGAGAACAGACACGTTGATTTATTTTCCGAAGTTCGGATCTGCGGATCCTACGTCTCCGTTGGGGGGGCCACAAAGGTGGGTCTATTTCAACCTTTTCCTTACGAGGTTGCGCAAATGCTCTCCTCGATTTCACTCTTCCCTTGCGGAGGCGAAATCGATGCCTTCATAAACTTTCCGCGACACACCTCAACCTTGGGTGCTCACCAGCGATGCCTAGCCATCTACGAGACCTTAGTCCCCAAGAGTAACAAACTCAATCGAAGATTTTCTTGCTATGAACTCGAGAGCTCAAAGTATTGTGTGAAGCTCACTAGTTCTCAATTTCACAATCATTCAATCCAAGTCTCTCCCCTTCTCAAATCCCACTCACAAATAGGCACCACAAAGGTAGGATAATGGGGAAGGCTATTTAGCTTTGGATGTGTCTAATAATGCCCAAGAACAACAGCCACTCAAAGGAGGGATTGTTGATATTTCTTAACGATATTTCTAGAAATATAAATCCCAGTAATGGCGTAGAAATTTTCATGGTATACTTATGGTTATAGATATGTCCGCAAGCGCGCGGATATACCATTGTAGCATTTCATCTAGGAGTATTCCAAGGTATCGTATTTATTTAATCCCAAGGGAAGATATGATAAGAGAATACTATGCTAATAGTTTATATACTTGTATACATCAAGGTCTATGCAAGGGTTAAGTAATTCAAAGGGTATGTGACACACGGAAGAAAGAACTAGGATACTCTCACTAAAATATAATCTAAGCTAAGTGGAGGAATAATAAGAAAAGAATTCATTCCTATACTTCTAGTATACATACATATTTAGTCTACACTTGCTAGTACACAACCATGCAACCAATAACCCCTAACAGTGCCCTCCTGGTGTTTTGAGAGACCACCCTGGGTTGTCAAGTTCCTTACGACAACCTGTCATGGCCTTCCAACGGGGTTAAATATGGAGTAGTACCCTCCCCAGGAATTTGTCTTATGAATTTATACTAACGTGGAGGAATACCCGTACTGAGTTGTCACTATCAGTGGCTCACCTCTACTGTCCCGCAGCATATATGCCCAGATAATGATACTTAATAATCTAGACACCACGTCTATATTATTAAATACTACTCTATATCCCCCGAGATGACATAGAGCAACCGAGTAATCGGACACTAAACCCACACCATTGCACCTATCTGGTAGGCTAGCTACAGAACTATATTGATATAAGTATAAATGAAAGTTGGTACTTAGATAATATAAATGGAATAAAATACCATAAATGTATAAAAAAGAATATTCTGTTAATTCAATAAGTCTTACAAAAGAAGAGTGGAAAGCTACTAGAGCCATACCCGACTTCTCCTGAAGACCCGAGGATTCAGAATACTATTCTAATTCCTACTCCACTAGCACTAAGATACTACTAAACTTGAGAGAGGGAGAGAGCTCTTCTTCTTGAGTGTGTGTTGAAGTGGAGGGAGTGAAGTCCTTATATAGGGCAGTTATGACGGTTATAAGTGTGCGACATGTCCTTTGTGCCCCGTAACCGCCATCAGGACATCATCTGGAGCGTCCACGCCAAAACCAAGAATCAACGGCGCAGATGGGGGGTTTGGCCGAACCATGAGTTGGGCCATTCTGGTCCATTTTCGGCAGGTGCCCCCCTTAACTCCTCCCTTATCCAAATGGCCTAGAGGAATGTGTCAATCTTGTGTTCTTGGCCCATTCATCCATAAGTCTAGATCTCGACAATGTTTGATTGATTGATCTTTTATTTTCTATTGATTCTCCTGCATTTATATGTGCTTCTCCTATATACATGTTAGTAGCATAGTATATAGTGGAGGTAGATATTTTATTTGGAAATTATGCATTGCAGGCATAGCTAGTCTTCATTAATTGAGTAATATTGATGGTCAAAATTGGTCGATAACGACCGTCAACAGGGGTGGAGGAGTTTATATACACGAGCCTCTCAGAACTAGCCATTGAAGGACAAGACTATGACTTTCGGAATTTCCGAAAGGCCTGTTCGGACAAGCCCGAAAATTAACAGAAGTCTATATGAATTTCGCAGTCATTTTTGGAATTTCCAAAAAATTTTGGGCTTTCCGAAATATTTTTCGGACTTTCGGAGTTTTTTCAGAATTTCCGAAAAGCACATAGTAATACGACCATAACATTTCGCTTGGGAGTCTGTTTTTGATAATCTTGGACTCTATGGAAAGCCGACTCAGAGGACTACCCAACTCAACCAAAAAACGTCTAAAAACACTCAAAGGATTTGTTAAATCTTGGGTTTCTCTCAAGGTAGCACTATGACAGATCACTTTGAGCACCGACACATACACAAACACATCGACGTTGCATCACTCTTGATAGTACGACATTCCTGTACTCAAATTTAAATAGGAAGAGAATTATACTAATAGGAATACCTTCTTTCCATCTTCCTTCCTTTGTCTTAAGGGACCGCAACGCCAAAACCGTTTCACCATATATTCTTCAAATGATTTATGCGGTTACTTGTAGCTTCAAATGGTCTCGCACGGTCCATCATGATAACACCGTCACTTCCCCTTTACCACCGGATTTGGTTCTTCGGTGCTATGCCCCTTGCTTGCCCTTCACCGCCGCATGGTGTATCGCGACCCCTTCACCGTCTTGCCATAGTAGCCACCTCATATCCAACATCTTCAATATCTCTACTGTGTTATTCTTGGTATTTTAGGTGTAATCATATCACTTGAGCATCAACATCTTTTCAATCCTTGGGACCTATTTTTCTCATTGAACTCAATGAAATTATTAGTCTCAATGATCCGGTTGTCAACCTCTACATGTTGATTTACCGATCGCGCATATAAAAGGATAGGAATAAATCATGAGTATTAATCAACACCATAAGTGTCATATACTCAAATATATGCTCAACTGTAAAGATCCGAATTAAATAAAAGTGAATAACTTGGATCAAATACATGCATAACTAAGGTATAGGATTTGCTTCCCCTAAATGTATGCATACAAAATATTTGTGTGAAGCAATAGTATGCATAAAAAGAAGGAAAAAGTACGAATTACCCCCCTGAATTATTGCGACAGTATGAATTACCCCCTTGAACCACAAAACCAAACATATTACACCTCGAACTATTGATACCGGATGAATTACCACCTGACTCAATCCTGAGCGGTTTTTCTCCTATGTGGCATACACGTGGCGCCGACGTGGAAATCTAATCAACAAAATGAAATAAAATAAAATATTGGGCCCACCTGCCATTACCACTCTTCCCTCTCTCCTCTCCTCTCTCTCTCGGGTGTGCGTGAACGAGCAGTGGGCGGCATCGGCGGCGCGTGGACGGGCGGTCGGCGTGCGGGGGCCGGCGGGAGATGTGGCACGGCGGGCAGCGCGCGGCGTGGAGGAGGCGAGGCGGCGGCGAGGTTCTCTCTCCTCCTCGTTCTCTCTCTCTCGTCTGGTGCCGTCGGGAGAGCTGAGGAAGGATGAGGCGGCGGATCCTAACTGGTAGTGGAGGAGGCGAGGCGGCGGCGGAGGTGAGCGCCACGGCAGAGGAGGCGAGGCAGTTCTGCCTGCCGCCGTCTTGAGGTCCCTCCGTGACTCTCCCTGTCGGCGCTATGAACGGCAGTGGCGCACGCCGCGCCTACGACAGTCAGGTGCAGGCGTCGCTGCCATGAGGCCCTACGCCCAAGTCAACATCACGACCTTCGGCGAGCTCGTGAGCCTCCTCGTGGCGGAGGCCGAGGATGAGGCGCGCGCCTCACCCACCCCCGCGCGCCGTCGTCCACCGCTCGTCGCTGCGCGCCCCGCTGCAGCCTCTCGCCCGCCCGCTGCGCTCGCCGCATCCGCCCTAGCACGTCGCCATCCACAACTAATCGTTGCGTGCCCCGCCGCAGCCTCCTGCCCCCAGGCTTGCTCTGCCTCCACCTCCACCGCCGGCCACCCGAGCTACCGCCGACCACCTGGAGGTCAAGTGGCGCCACGGTCAACGGCGAGGAGGTTGGGGATAGGGAAGCCACTGTCGGTCACCCGAGCTCGCTCCGTCTCTGTCCTCGGCCCCGCGCTTCTCCCCCACCCCTGTCTCCAGCACGGCGATGTCCTCCGTCGATGAGCGCGTGCGCAGTGACGCCTCTCTCGTCTCTGCCTCCATTCTGGGCATGCTCGTGTTCCTCCTCCGTGGCGAGCATGTGCGCTGGTTGGCCGCCGCTGCGAGCTCGCCATGGAGGCGGCGAGATCAACGGCGAGCTCCGCTACCTGCCTTGATGCGCTAGAGATGTAGAGATCGAAGGGAAGGGGCAAAGAGGAAGGGGAGAAGTGGAGGCTCGGGCTGACAGTGGGCCCCACCATCTTTATTTGTTGTGGCTGACAAGTGGGTCCCATATATGTTTCTTTTGTTTTGGCTGACCGGACTGCCACGTGTGTGTCCACGTAGGACCGAAACCACCCTGGATCGATCTAGGGGAGTAATTCGTCCGGTTTGTAATGTTCAGGGTTAAAAATAACTGGTATTGGAGTTCAGGGTTAAAAATCGAACAACCGTAATTGTTGAGGGGGGTAATTCGTACTTTTTCCTAAAAAGAATGAAACATTAGGAGCTTATCCTATACAAGAATAGAATGCATTTATCAAACATACGCATTAAAAGAAATGTATACCTTCATCATCTTCATGTTCTCAATGTAAAGAGACTAAACAAGCAAAAAATGCTCAAACAAAACATTAGTCTCATGTGTATAATGTTATTCACATCGAAATATTATATATGAACATATCAATATGTACATGGAGAGAGAGTGATAGATATAGCTTTATCTCCATGTATTTCATCCTTGTAATTTAGGTGCATCACCAATGAACGTTTCTATCTCAACTCAACTCATATGAAGTCTAGGAATCAGCTCTCACACACTCCACTTTCATATCCACATTTTTTTGACCTTGAAAACTGCCAGGGCTTTGCCTAGCACTTTCATATCCAAATTAGTCTCACATAATTGAATTTATCAGTCATCATCAAAACCAAATTATTAGCACTTGAACTTTCTATCTCCCCCTTTTTGGTGATTGATGACAAAGCCATCAGGCTTTTGGTATTCTATATCTATATAATATTATAAAGCTATTTCACTAGTTTGATTTACATATTTCAGTCATGTTGTTTGTCTAGCCTTCAATCAGAACCCCACCGGTTCCGAATATTCTTTCGGCATCACAATATGCTTTTGGAATCTTCCTGACGAGGACACAACTAGCTCGGATATAACCATTACTACCTTATATATTAATCAACCAAAGGTGCATATGTTCCATATTAGATTTACTAGTTATATATTTGAACAAACGTTGCTACACAATGAGTTTTGTGTGTTTTCGTTTGCAGAGGTACTTGCTTGGGTGAAAGAAAAGAGGCGAGCGTAAGGAATTCATGGATAATTAAAGAAGTTGATTGGGGACCAAACCAAAACCTTCTCCAAGTTCACTTCCATCTCACCACGTCACTTTTGGTCCATAGAAGACAAGACATAAAGTTCTACACGTTTTGAATTCGGATTTGGGCCTCCTGATAGCATCAACTTCAAACGAACCTAGCCGCTGATCTAGAAAGAATTTCGGGGCCCATGAGTACTTGTTGGAAAGCTTATGGAGTCTACTTTAAGATGGATTTGGAAAGCTTATAGGCTTAGGGTAACCCTAGGACATCCCTAATCATACTTAATCAGTAGCCGTCATCGTTTAGAGTCGGGTTTTGCTTAGATTATTCTGTTAAGAACAGTTTTGCTGCTAAATCGGTTTGTAGAACCCCAAATTCGAGTGCTTAATCATTCATATGCAATTGTGTTGCAATCTATCTTGTTCTTGCTTGTGTTCTTCGATTCGCATGCAGGGATTAGCCTTCTCGGTGAGGTCAACCGGGTTTCGGCATGGTTGATAACCAGAGGAGACGTGGTGCTGCGATTGCGGGGCTCAGTAGCGTGTTCGTTTAGAAGCCGGATCGAGTTGTCCAGCGAATCCACCCAAATTGATTGTTTATCAATACTTATCAGAAGATCGGGACCTAACTTTCTCATCAGTTGGTATCAGAGCGCGGTTGCCTATTAGGTAATTTGTCTTCCCATAACCAGAAAATTGCAACACAAAAATATTTATTCTTTACCTAGACAATTTTAGTTGTTGCATTGTTCTATTAGATTTTGCATTGTTGAATTCTAGATTGCATCGTCGTATCGAGTGATGGTTTAGTTTTAGATTTAATTTTTAGTTTTGAGTAATGCATCTGTTCAACACTTTGGGTCTAGGGTTTATCAAGGTGTGAGTTGTACGTCAATTTTGTGTCCAATTTTGTAAATTGTCGGTTGTTGCCGGGACCTTGAAAAATCGAATCTAATCATTGTCAGGTTTCCGTTTTTGTGGTTTGGAGAAGTTTTAATCGAGCGGTTTTGGAGTTGCCTGGTTGTTAGGTTTTCATGTGTGGCGTATGTGCGCGTGTGCTGTGAGAAAGAAAACCGAGCGACTCCCACCTTCCACCTCCGAACCTGGGTATGAGTTCGTAGTCATCCATATATCAAATATTTATGCGGATTTGAGATATTTTTGTAAAAACGAAACCTACATGATATGAGCAATACATTTTTGAGGTTATCCAATTTTAGTTTTGCACTTTGTGTTTGAGTCCCTGCAATATTTATATTTACATATGAGTCCCTGTTCGAGGTTAGTGGTCAGCTCTTGTTGAAAAAAAAGTAAAAAAAAACTAAAGAAAGAAAGAAAAGGAAGAAAGGTGCAAAGAAAAAAGAAAGAAAAAGCCGCACCTAAAAAAGAAAAAAACAAGGCAGAAAGGTGTTTAAATAAAAGCCACACCGAGAAAGAAAAAAAATCATTCATCCTTTGAATATGTTTTGAGAGTGCAGAGTTGTGCAATTATTAATATCTAGTCCTTAGTGTTGTCGGGTGCTTGCTTGAGCTAGAATTGAGTCTAGGCTAGGCCAACACATTGACTAGTACTTTGAACTATTATTCAACTTTGCATTTTCTGATTAGCACAATTGTGTCTCTTTGCTACTATATATTGTGCCTCCCAAGCTCCACAAATATACTTCTGGTCAGCACCACTTTGATCATTGTGTAGCAACGTTTGTTCAAATATATAACAAGTAAATCTCATATAGAACATATGCACCTTTGGTTGATTAATATATAAGATAGTCATGGTTATATCCGAGCTAGTTGTGTCCTCATTATCCTCCCCTTCTTGATTGGAAACCGTCCTCGGTTTCATCTTGTCATGGAGTGTATTGAACTTATCTTTATCTATCTCAACATCTGGTGAGGAAAATTTTTGATGGTCAAAATCACAACACTCCCCTTCTTGCAAACCAACCTGTAACTCATTTAAACAACTAAAGCAACTAGATAGAGAATTACTTCTACACATGCAGTCCCCTAGACAATTCATTTCATCATGAAAAGGAGGTATGGTCAAATTCAAACAAATATATACTCAATGCACATTATATTCTCCTTTACTACCATAATTGCCAATAACATAAAAAATCACATCTGAAGGTCATGGCAATAAAAATCTAGCAAATAATTTCTTCTCTAAATAGTTGAGTGGACAAACATCATCAAATTGAATGTAACCCCAAGTATTTAAAGAAGATAGCAATTTAAGCTCATAATTCTCGCTAGCAATGTGAATAACATGTTTAAACTCAACACATGGTAGCTCTACTATGGAACTAACATGTTCATTCACTAGTTGTGGCAAGGATATAAGTGAAGCATCGCACAACTCTTCTTTATCACAAGAAACATCAAGCAAATTGTTTTGTGACAAAGGTATTTCAGCAATTGTTTCCACTACGGGTTGCTATAATGTAGCATAAGTAGTGGACATAGTTGGCACATCATAAATATGCATACCTTGAGTAGTTGTAGCACCATTATCATTACCTTTTTTCTCATCTTCAGAAATTACAGGCGCTTGGTCAATTAAACATTCCTCAAGCATGCATGGAGCTATAGATAGGTCTTTTTGCTCTTTGTCTTTCTTCTCTTCCTCCTCATCATCTTCAACATCGGAAGTGCTGATGTAGTCATCATCCGTAGCAACGTATACCAGTTGACTAGGGCAAACCTTCTGGACATGGCCAAATCCATGGTAGCGGTGGCACTGAATCCTATGCGTGCATCCCGTCGAAGCGACAGACAAGGCACTCTTGGTGGATACGTGCGAAGAACCTTTACCTGAATCTGCGGGTCGTGGGGAAGGTGGTTTCGGCACTGTACAAACTCCAGATGTAACCGGTCGCTTGCTCTTTGGTGGAGACGCCCAGAAATAGATAGGCTTGGGCAACCTTGATGATGGCTTCGCCTGCGGCGTGTACGTGCTCGCCTTGTTCTTAACCTGTTGATCACGCCCCTACAATTCCTTCTCTGCATGCATAGCAAACTGAAATAACTGGTTGATAGTGTTAAATTCCTTATTATCAACTATGTCCTAAATTTCGCGCCTCAATCCCGAGTAAAAACGACAAATAGAATCCTCAGTTCCCTCCACTATGCTACATCGCATCAATCCATTTTGTAGTTCACCATAGTAACCTGTACAGTTTTATCCCTTGTTCTAAATGCATCAGTTTCTTGCTTAATTCTCTAAGATAAGATGGTGGAACAAATCTATTGCGCATAGATACATTCAGTTCTTCCCAACTAGTAGGTAAAGCTCCCTCTGCAACTAACCCAGCCAACCAAATATAAGCATAATCTTTAAACTCACAAGTAGCTTGTCGAACTCGATGTTGCTCAGGCACAAGGTGGGTACTAAATTTTTGCTCTACTATCATCTCCCAATCAAAATATTTCTCAGCATCATAATAACCCGAAAAAGATGGTATTTTAAACATAACCTTAGCACAAGGATCATCGGGCACGCGATTATTGTTACCTTGTTGGTATCGCTGATTTTGAGCGCCACCCATACCTGTCATTGCAAACACAAAAACAGCAACAAACAGTGAAGGTTATCACTAATAATCAGCTACACGGTGTAGTGGTGTCTCTCAACAACTCAGGAAAATGGAGCACTTTATCAAGCTCTTACAAGTGTCTTATCAGCAATGCTAAGGACGGTACAACCGGTGGCTAGTTCGTGACACCTTCAAGGACGTGATGTGGCGATTGCAAGGATCAAAGTGGTGCTGACCAGAAGTATATATGTGGAGCTTGGGAGGCATAATATATAGTAGCAAAGGAACGCAATTGTGCTAATCAGAAAATGCAAAGTTGAATAATAGTTCAAAGTACTAGTCAATGTGCTGGCCTAGCCTAGGCTCAACTCTAGCTCAAGTAGGCACCCGACAACACTAAGAGCTAGATATGAATCATTGCACAACTCTACACTCTGAAAACATACTCAAAGGATGAATATTTTATCTTTTTCTTTCTTGGTGCGGCCTTTTTTAAGCACCTTTCTGCCTTTTCTTCTTTTTTTTGGTGTGGCTTTTTCTTTCTTTTTCTTTGCACCTTTCTGCCTTTTCTTTTTTATATTATTTTACTATTTTTTCCAACAAGAACTAACCACCGACCTCGAGCAGGGACTCAAATGTAAATATGAATATTACAGGGACTTAAATGCAAAGTGCAAAACTAAAATTAGATCATCTCAAAAATGAAATGCTCACATCGCGTAGGTTTCGTTTTTATAAAAATATCTCAAATCCGCTACTTAACAATTATATGATATAGAGAAAACTACGGACTCGATACCCGCTACCCGGAAGTGGAGAGGTCAGTATGGTCGTGATGAGGTGGAGGGTGGTAACAGCCTCGGTCAAGTTTGAGAGAGGTGGGCTTGTGTAGTGGCTGGTCAAGGTGGAGATGGACTCTTCTATGTGCCTTGATGTGAAACGTACAGTGGCCAAAAAAAAACAAACCGATCTAATTTGTTGTTCTCTCTCACGTGCGCGAACAATCACGACGCTACTCACAAGAACGGCAGGTGTTGACGGTCATTATCGATCAGTTTCGACCGTTAATATTACCAAAATAGAGGAGAACTAGTGATGCTTGCAATGCATAAATATGTTAGAATAATAATATTTCACTAATATTAGGTCTACTAACCTTTTGTAGAGAATAACAATAAAGTGGAGGAGAATCGACATCAACTCAGACGATAAATCAATCGGACGATATCGAGAACCAGACTTATGTATGAATGGGCCAAGAACTCAGAATTGACATGACAAACTGGGCCAAAATTCACTGTCTGCGGAGAAGAACAACAGAGGAGGCCGCCAGCCAAAGCATGGGCTAGTTGGGCCGGCCCCAGGTTCAGCCGAACTAGGGGGTTCGGCCGAAACTCCCTCGCCTCCGTTGGATCCAGGTCTTGGCTGGACGGTTGAGATGAAGCCCCAATGACGGTTGGAGGGTATTACCGACCATTCCAGCCATCACAACCGTCATAGTTCAGCTATAAAAGGAGTTCCTCTTCTCACTTCACTCACACACCTCAAGCAATAGCTCTCTCATTTCTCTCAAGTTTAGTTTAGTAGTATCTAGCTGGTGGAATAGGAATAGAGTAGAAATCAGGAGTACGGAAGCCTTTGGAAGAGTTCGGGTATGGCTATAGTAGCTTTTCTCTTCTCTTTTGTAAGCCTTGTATTTTTATTAGAATACTCTTCTAAATACATTTATGGTATTGAAATACTTTCCGAGTATATGAGTACTTACTTTACATTATGTTCATGTTATACTGAATATACGGCTAGCTTATCTAGGAGATGCTTTGGTGCGGGTATAGTGTTTGCTTATGCAATTACTCTATGTCATGACGATGATATTAGAGTAGTATCTAGTAGTTTAGACGTGGTGTCTAGATTACGAGATATCATTTTTTGGGGTTATATATTGCGGATAAGAGGTGGGCCGCTGATGGTGATAGCTCAGTACGGGTATTCCTCCGTGCCGGTATATAATCCTAAGTTAATTCCTTGGGGAGGGTATTCCTCCGTATTTAGCCCCGGTTGTATGGTCATGACGGGCTGTCGTAAGGAACTCGGCAGTCAGGGGTGGCTTCTCGATGTACCAGGAGGGCATCGGATAGAGGGTATTAGCTAGTATATCGGTTACCTAGAATGTATGTATACTATGTATTTTATAAGTATAGGAATAGATTATCTTTCTCTTTTCTATCCACTTAGCTTAGATAATATATTATGAGAATGAGTAGTTAATGCTTGTGTGTCACTCTACCCTTGGATTATCTTAACCCCTGCTTAGAATATGATTATCACAAGTAATATATAAATTATTAGTCAAGTTCTCTCTACATTATCTTCCCACAGGATAAAATAAATACGATACCCTTGAAATACTCTTGGGTGAAATGCTACAATGGTATATCCGTGCGCTTGCGGATGAACTCTGTAACCAAAATATACCAGAAGTATTTCTGCGCCATTGCTGGGAATACCAATAAGCATTTATGGCGCCGTTGCCGGGGAAGATTCATAATAGAGACTACTTGAACTAATATTTTATATTTGCCTCTGTATAATCATTTTCCTTTGCAGGCTAACCTTGGTTGTTTTCACTTTTGTTGTGAAAATAGGGTAGTGCATGACTGGTATCAACTTGCCGGAAAACTTCAAAGAAAATCCAGAAGCTTTCTTCCGGAGCGTCAGGCCGCAAGTCGCTGCTCCGCAGAAAACTCTACCGACAGAGAAACCAGCCGTACCAGCGCCACCAACCTTCAAGACTATGGCTAACAAGACTCTCCGTGAGTTCGCTGCTCCCTCTGCTGACAATGTGGCCATTGGGCCGTAGGTCAACATAGGGGACGTGGATTTCGACTTGAAGTCTAGGCTCATCACGATGGCGCATGCTAGCCCGTTCTGTGGCAAGCCTAACGAGGATGCCAATACTCATCTGCACTCCCCCAATTGAAACGCCTCAGATGATCTATCAGATAGGAGTATCATATAAACCAGCAGTTGAGGCTACGAGTAAGCTAGTCGATCCGGTTTTCACGGAGGTGCTCTGATGGGCGATTTCCAGTGATCCTCCATGGTGACTCCGGCACCGCTGGGAGGGTGGAATTTCTCTCCCGGTGATGCAATTAGGGATGAAGCTTGGCATCGTTTTCGATCGCCGGTTTATTTCTCTGCTAAGTTCAGCTCGCCTCCTTTCCGGTTAGCGGTGGATATTCCCCGTTCAAATTTTCGTTTGACAACGTCTTCTGTTGCTCTAGCCCTCAGGGCTGTGATTGGTGGTTCTCCTGTGGATCTCTCTGTTACCCTTCTTAAAGATCGTTCTTATTCTTTCTTGGTCTGCTCCAAGCCAGTGGGTTTATGGATTTATCGTTTGAGGTCTTTCTCTTGTGATGATTTTGTTCTACGCTTCTTCCTTTGGAGAAATGGTGGACCTAATTGGCAATGGGAATTTGATGCTTGGACCCGTGATCAAGAAAAAGAATGGATTTCGGTGGCTCCTAAGAAACGTATCTCTGGTTCTCTGGGACAACCGGGTCGTTCTTACGCTCAAGCTGTTCACAGTGATATTCCTTTGAAGAGTGTTTTTGATAGATTAAAGGAGCCCTTGAAGGTGCATGGCGTGGTTTCTCCAGCGACCACCATTCTGGTGACCAAAGCTCCGGTGATCCAGCCGGCGGCTAGTCTCAAATTTCAAAATGAGCGAGGTAATCGGGATCCGTTTCCTAAGCAAGTTTTAAATTCAAATTTAATTTGTGGACGTTGCTTAGAGAAGGGGCATTCTTTGTCTGCCTGTGTTGGGCCTTTCCGGTGCCGCACCTGCATGAATATGGGTCATGCAGCTCTAGGCCTGTCTCCATGGTTAAATTGTCAAAGTCTTTTTTTCCCCCCGCATTAATTCTACTGCAGTCCTAAACTCCCGGGGTAATGGCAATTTTATTTGGAGACCTAAAGAGATAGTGCCGGTTATCACGCAACCCCCTCATCTCCTCCAATCTACTGTTGATACTACTGTTCAAGCCTCCCCGGACCCCGATTCCCTTGCCAATGGCGAATCTTAACCCTAACCCCCTTCGTTTCCTCCATCAAGGTCACATTGTGCATTTGGGAGGAAATTTGCGTGTCCCAAGAGTTGATCTCACATTCCCTGAAAGGCCTGTTCATCGCCATGAGGAGTTCTGCCTTGCTTTGGTGGAGCCGCCAGTGCCGGAGTAAGATTGGGATCACCACCATATGCTTATCCTGCATCACATTCTTGATGAGCATCTTTTTGAGGTCAGAAATAGCTTTCGTCATGCTTCTGCGGTGGGTATGTATCAACTTCGCTCTGCTATGCATAGAGATGCTCTGGTCCATAGTGAGCCATTTATCTATGATGGTGTGCACTCGGTTTCTTTCGTAAAGCATGATCAGGGAACAAATTGGAGAGCCTCGCAGTACAATAGGGAGGGCTGGTTTCTTTTCTTGGATTTTCCCCTTGACTTTGTTGATTGGGATCATCTAAACCTAGCTACAATCACTTTTGGTCAGCTTTCCTTTTAGCTTGAAAGGGATGAGATGAAATGGAGAGTTCTGATAAGGCCTAAGTTTAAAGACAACGATTATGTACCGCGCAAAATTGTTCTGCACGACCCAGTAGGTATGGGTGGGGGAGGAGAGTCTTGGACAGTTTCAGTTTTCTTGTTAGAAGGGGATTTTCTCAACTTGCCCCCTAATGAAGATCTGCCCCCTGCGGGCCCTCAACATGATCCAAATGACCCATATAATGATGATGATGATCTTGATGCAGGTAACATTTGGCAGATGGGTCAGCCTCCTGCGGGTCAACAAGCTGCAGATGCTGAGCTGGACAATGCATGGAGCCAAGACCATCCAATGGGCCAAGTAATGGAGGTTAATCCTGATGGTATGCTAGCTTTGGTACCTGCTATTCCTGATGTCAGTGCTCCTGTTCCTACAGCTGTTTCTCTTGTTAGGAAGGACAAGGTCCAAGTTTCAGTCCAGGACCCAAAGGTTCAGGAATTCCTAGCTAAGTTGGGCAAAATTGCTAGAAGTGAAAATCCTGCGCATCCATTTTTTTATCCAATGTCTGGCCTGAATGATAAGATTGATCTTCTGCGCAAAGAAAAGGGAACTATGCATCAGTTTTTAGCCTCCAGTTCTGTTCCTGCTGCCATACATGCAACCAATCCTTTTACCACACTTGTCCTTCCCAAAACGACAATGTTTGATTTTGCTCCTTTGGTGGGTCAAGAGATGTCACAACCTGATTTTCGTTTCAGGATTTATAAATTATTTAATAAATTATTATTAGAATTTATATTAAATGTTCATTAATTTACAAGTGAAGTTAAATGTGGGAAATAAAATTTCCTAAATATAAAGCATGGCTGGATTTAATTTTTATTAAATTCTCCATGGTTAATCATACTCTCTGAAATTTTCTTGGATTTTTCGAAGCTCAACTCCTAATTTTAATAATACAAACAACATTTCAGTAATTAT
This sequence comes from Oryza sativa Japonica Group, assembly GCF_034140825.1. Taxonomy (NCBI): domain Eukaryota; kingdom Viridiplantae; phylum Streptophyta; class Magnoliopsida; order Poales; family Poaceae; genus Oryza; species Oryza sativa. Next base: position 14,804,976 of record NC_089045.1, on the reverse strand, counting down.
CCACATATTAAATTAATCATTAAATGGTCTGATTATAATTTTGTTAAATACTTATAGTGTTCAAGTACTTTCAGGATTTTTCTTGAAATTATTTGAGCATTGGAAATATTTTTAACAATTCAAAGATCATTTCAGTGATTAATTTAATTGGAAAAGTAATTGAAATTCCCCTTTTCCTTTTCGGGCTGAAACTGGAAAAGTCTACTCATCCTCAGCCCATCCTTCCTCTTTGCCTGTCTCTGTTTCCTGTCTCCTTCTTTCCCAGAAAAGTCTAATTCTAGTCCCTCTCTTCTTTTCTTTTCCGCCAAGCAAAAACTCTACTTCCTCCCTGTCACAACAGTGTCATCTTCTACCACCAGAGCCACTGTTCTTCCCGATCCGGCGCCATTCTCTCCTCTCGGGTCCGAGCTAATCTCCTCCACCTTTGCCTATAAATAGAAACCCCAGGCTCTCCTCTTTCGTTTTAAACCCCTTGCTCGAGCTCCCGTGCCCTAGCCATCTTCTCTCTCCGTCGCCGGCAGCCGCTCCAGCCGTGCCGCTCGTCACCGTCCATCGTCGCCTCTGGACGCCGCCGTCACCACCGGGTTCGCAAGGAGGAGAAGAAGCCCGGCCACCGGTTCCTTTTTGCCGTAACCCGCTGGAAGCTCCTCGTCGGCGTGAATCCGATCTACTTCACCTCCGGCCGAGCCTCGCCGTCGACTCAGTGGTTGCTGGACGTCGTCGTCGCCTTCTTCGGCATCGCAGCGCCAAGGTGAAGCCCGTCCGCTAATTTTCCTCCGCTAAAGATCGCCAGAAAGCCGCTGTCGCCGTCGACCAGTACCTCGCCGCCCTTCGGAGCTCGTCGCTGGCCGTCTCCCGTCGTCGTTCTTCGTCGTGCCGCCCCTCAGTGAGTTCCCCTCGTCATGTTCTTTCTTCTGGTGCCCTCGGTTTGGCCGCCCAAACCCTCCAACGCCGGCAGTGATGTCGTCATGACATCGTTAATCCCTTTCTGTATAAGTCTAAAATCAGATTTATCTTGTAAAGTACATAACTAATTCATATGAAGTCGGAATTAAGTGGTTCAAGTCTCTAAATTCATCTAAAATCATGATCTACATGTTTGTTTACTTTTATGTACTGTTTATTTGGTTTTTATTAGTCTTTTTTTTTGTTTTGCGTGTTAGCTTGTCATTTCCGTCGTTGCGAAGGTTCATGAGTGCATCGGAAGTGTTCAAGAAGACTAATTGAAGTCCGATTCTTGCAAGGCAAGTCACACAGATCCTAAACACAATCCTTTGTGCATATTGATCATATATTTAAATTCTCTATTTATTTCAACTGTGCATTTATTTTCGAATGTCACCGGGTGGTGTGAACCTATTCCTTTGTTATGGCCAATTTGCATTGAATACCCTATTCCTTGATACCTTGGGTAATAAATTGATTAGCTTGAACCTTATATATTGGTTTGGTTCAGTTAAATGCTATATATATAATTGCTTAGCCATGCTTAGAAACATTAGCTCATTAATGGGATGAATCTTACTACATTATTATTTATGATTATATTTAATGGTAGCTCACGATGGTTAATCATGTTATGATAATTAATTGATAATTAAAACTTGTCAATGGTGGGTTGTGAGCACATGGTTTTGAAGGTCGTGCTCATGACAATTAAGGACCGGTTCGCGAGCTACTGTTGTCAGACATTAACCGTACCAACCACAAGCCAGCGTGGGCAACGGCTTTACCTTTTGTATAGCACGGTTCATTATGGGGTCCCAGACTGAGAAGCGGCGAGAAGTCCATGGGTGTCGCTGGGGAGTCCATGCCTCTGGTTGTAGAGGGGGTGATTATGATCCAGGAACGGTGCACTGTGGTGAGTTGTGTTGTGTAGAGGGTATTGTCACAGCCTCTATTCGGGTACTTTCCAGTATCGCGATGCATGGTAGACATGATGTTGAGGTTGTGTCTTGTGGGTACAGTGGTACACCTCTGGCCAGAGTAAAACTATTCGAATAGCCGTGCCCGCGGTCATGGGCGGGTTGAGCAATGTTTTTCGTGATTAGTCTCACACCTCTCACAGTAATTATTGATGCTATAACTGGTAATAATTTGTTTAGCTCCTGGTTTGGAGTTAGATCTGTACAGCCGGGTATGGTTGTTCAGGATGGTTGGGCCTGTGCAGGATGGGTGTGTTGTGCAGTGTTGATTAAAATTGATGATTATTTACTCTACTGTTTTACTACTCTTAAATGCTTGCTAAATGATGTTTTTGCAAATGAACCTATATTATGCCATCCTTTGGTATCCTTATGCACTTGCATATTTGTTGTGTGGCTTGCAGAGTATTCCATGTACTCACCTTGCAATAATCAATCAACCTCAGTTGAAGAAAAAGGATCCAGAAGGAGAAGACGTTTAGCTTATACCCCAGTTGAGCTGCCTGTGGGAGTGGAGCTGAAGCCATCGCTAGGCCGTTAATTCCTCTGTTGTTTTTTCTTTTCTTTTGTAAGTATGTAACGCTATTATTAGGATGGATTTGTATTTTAAATTGTCAGTTTGTGTACCTCGGCTGTTTCCTGGACGAAGATTTTATGCACAAATAAGTTCGGAAATTATTAGTGAATTTCTGGACGTGACAAGAGATAAAGGATTGGGCCCTGGTTCCCACTAAGACTGATGATGATACCATGAATTCCCAGGCCCAAGATGCTATGGAAGTGCTGGAAGTCATGCCTTTGTCTGTTCAGCCTTCCTCTAGCCTTGTTGGTCAAGCACTAGCTCTTCCTGTGCTACCTAAGGCTCCAGTGAAAAAAAGAGATGGCAAGACCTTACTCTATAATCCTTACAGGAGGCAGAGTGCAAGGTTGCAGCAGAGCAAGGAGGAAGTACAACTACAAGTGAATCCTATAATGGGCATTGGTAAGCCAAGGGGAAAATTTGCAAATAAATTGAAAGAGCTTGCAGGTATAGCAAAAATCCTTGATGATGGTAACATTAAAGAGTCTGATTTTGCTGAATATGCCCCTGATGATAATCACTCTGATTCCTCACCATCTGACTGTTCTATCTCTTTGTTGCAAAAGATGGGAGTGGATATGTGCAGCCTAGCTCCTGAGGAGGTAGCTGAATCCAGCCTGGGGGGTGCAAGAAGAAAGAAGGTGCCCAGGCCTGACATGGAGGGAAAATGATTTTAATGTTCTGACAGTTTTTGTCAGACCTGTGTTTCTTTTTAGTTAATTCTATAAGGGTCTGTGTTTGGTCAAGTGGTTTTGAGACTTTGTCATATATTGATTCAGTTGTTAGCACTATGTTGGCTATGACATTATAGGCTAGTTATACTAGCTCTGTTTGGTTGTTGTTTCAATCCTATTTTATTCATGAGTAATTACAAGTCTTGGAATGTGCACTGGAATATTAGGGGAATGAATGCAGAGCAAAAATTGCTCTCCTTAAGACAAAAAATTGATAACTGTGCATGTTAGGTTTTCTGTATTCAGGAGACAAAAAAGGAACATTTTGATATCTCTGATATCAAGAAGTTTGTCCCAAAACGGTTTGATTCGTTTGCTTTTGCACCCTCTAGTGGTGCATCAGGAGGAATTCTGGTGGTCTGGTCCTTAAGAATGTTTGTTGGAACTGTGGTTCAAGTAAATTTGCTCTCTGTGACTGTTGATTTCACTTCCAGACATACTGCTCAAACTTGGTCCCTTACTTGTGTTTATGGCCCTCAAGTGGCCCAGAGCGATCTGATTTTGTCAATTGGTTCAGAATTTAGTGATTGGTGATCAACAAAATTGGCTTTTCCTGGGTGATTTCAATTTTTATAGGTATGTGCATGATAGAAACAAAGCTGGTGCTGACATGAATGATATCTTCATTTTTAATGACATTATTAGCTCTCTTGGCTTGCTTGATATCCCACTTAAAGGTAGAAAGTTCACATGGAGCAACATGCAGCATAATCCCCTCCTTGGAAGGTTGGATTGGGTCTTTACATCAGCTCCTTGGACTTTGGATTTTCCAAACACAACAGTTGTCCCCCTTACTAGAAATATTTCTGATCAAGTGCCCTGTGTAGTGAAGATTGACACAAAAATTCCAAAGTCCCCTATTTTTAGATTTGAAAACTATTGGGTGGAGATGGAGGGATTTTTTGACATTGTTCAGCAGGTTTCGCACACAGATCCAGGTTTTGAAGACCCTGCTAAATGCATTTGTTTTAAGCTGAAAGTGTTAAGGAAAAGGCTTCTTGCATGGAGGAAAAATCTGTCAAAGCTGTTGTTACTTTTGACTAACTATAACAAAGTGATAGATTTTTTGGATCTGGTAGAAGAAACAAGATGTCTTTCAATCTTTGAATGGAATTTCAGGGAAATTGTGAAAATGCAAATCCTCAAGTTATTGGAATTCAGAAAGATATATTGGAAAAAGGGGTGTACTAATAGATGGATGTTACTTGGTGAGGAAAATACAAATTTTTCTAGTCTATTGCAACAGAGAGATATAGAATCAACACAACGTCTCAGGTTCTTGATCAAAATGGGCAGTTTGTGCATTTACATGAGCAAAAGGCCTCTCTTTTTCTTCAGTGTTTTAAGAATAGAATGGGAGTTGCAAGGGACCCTAAAATGGTTTTTGACTTGAGTACACTCTTCCCAAGACATACAGACCTAGAATGTTTGGTGGACATATTTTCCACACAGGAAATTGACAGTCTTGTTTCTGTTATCCCGACAGATAAAGCCCCTGGTACAGATGGTTTTAATGGTTTTTTTATGAAAAAATGTTGGCATATAATAGCTCAGGACTATTACAGACTAGCAGCATATTTTCATGCAGAGTGCACTAACTTGAAAATCTTGAATAGCTCTTATATAACCTTGGTTCCAAAGAAGAATTCACCAGAGACTGTCAATGATTATAGACCTATATCTCTAATGGGGCTTTCTCTGAAGTTCTTAACTAAGCTATTGGCAGACAGACTTCAAGGCATAATCCTTAAGCTAGTAAGTGAGAATCAGTATGGTTTTATCAAAGGAAAGACAATACTAGATTGCCTTGCTTGGTCTTTTGAGTACATCCATCAATGTCAGCAATCTAAGAGGGAAATTGTTCTTTTTGAAACTGGATTTTCAGAAAGCTTTTGATACTATTGAGCACTCAGCTATTCTTGCAGTTCTTCAACACATGGGCTTTCCTGAAAAATGGATAGAATGGGTGAAAATGGTGTTCTCTTCTGCTTCTTCTGCTGTCTTGCTAAATAGTGTTCCAGGAAAATCTTTTAAATGCAAGAGGGGGGGTAAGACAAGGAGATCCTCTCTCACCACTTCTTTTTGTTCTTGGAGCTGAGCTGTTACAAAGAGTTGTGAATAAAGCTTTTTAGTTGGGTTTGATCTCTAAGCCAATAAATGAGAATGATGGTAGTGGGTTCCCAATAATTCAATATGCTGATGACACACTCATTCTGCTTAAAGCCTCTCAAAAGGAAGTCTTATGTTTGAAAGCCATCATAAATATGTTTGCTCAGTCCACATGCCTAAAGGTAAATTTTAGCAAGTCAAGTTTATATCCTTTGAATCTATCTCAGGACAAAGCATCATTATTGGCTGGTATTTTGGGATGCCCCATTGGTTCCCTGCCTTTTACTTATTTGGGATTGCCCCTTGGTACTACTAGACCCAGAGTGGTTGATTTTGCTCCATTGGTGGATAGAGTGGAAAGGAGGCTGACAGCAAGTTCTATGTTTTTGCCTCAAGGGGGAAGATTAACTTTGATCAACTCAGTTCTTTCCTCCATCCCAACATATTATATGCGCTGTCTGCAACTTCCAGTCACTGTCATCAAGGCAATTGATACAGCAAGAAAGAATTGACTCTGGAGAGGTAACAATCCATCCTCAACTAGAAAATCTCTAGCTTCATGGGATAGAGTATGTATGCCCAAAGACAAGGGAGGAATGGGTGTGATCAGCTTGAGAGTTCAGAACACTGCTTTGCTTTTAAAGCATTTGGTCAAGTTTTATAATGGAGCTGACCTGCCATCGGTCAGGCTCATCTCTCAAACCTATTATGAATCCAGAGTGCCACATCTGGTCCTGAACAAAGGTTCTTTCTGGTGGAGAGACAATGTTTCCCTATCTGATATCTTCAGAGGTGTAGCTAAGTGCACAGTTCAGTCAGGGAAATCTGTTCTATTTTGGAATGACTTATGGAATGATGATTTTAGGTGCACAAGCTACCCTAATCTCTTCAACATGACTTTATTCAGAAATGATTCAGTTTAGGACATGTGCTCACGGCCACTGGAAGATTCTTTTATCTTGCCCCTCTCAGATGTTGCTTATGGAGAGTTCTTGCAGTTACGAGAGGAGTTAAATCATCTGCAGCTTCAGCCAGAAAGAGGTGATGTTTGGAGTTTCATTTGGGGTTCAGATGTGTACACAGCGAAAAGATTTTATAAGCTCAATTTCTCCACACTACATCCTCCCAGGCCCATGATTTGGCTGTGGAAGACCAAATGTGTCATGAAGATAAAGGTCTTTGCATGGCTCTTGTTTTGTGATAGACTCAACACAAGGGACATGCTTTGACAGAAGACATTGTGCAAAAGAGGACGATGACCTCACATGTGCCTTATGCAACACACATCAAAGAGAGACTAGGCTCCATCTGTTTTTTACATGTCCCTTCAGTGTGGCTTGTTAGCAGCAGATGGGCATTTCCTAGAATTATAACTTGGAGTTTTTCCAAATGCTTGTCTTGGCGAGAATCAGATTTGCTCGAAAGGGTTTCCTTGATGTTTTTTTCATGGCAGCATGACATATTTGGAAGCAAAGGAATGGATTAATCTTTCAAACTGTTCAGCCATCACTTCAATCATGGAAATCTATGTTTGTTAAAGAAGTTCTTCTACATATGTGTAGAATGAAAGATCCACTCAAGCAATCTCTTTCTGATTGGATACAAACTTTGTAGCATATTTGTTTTGCCTTCCCTTTGTAACTTTGTACATATTTATATTTTATAAAATTTAAACTGCTGGGCAAAGCCCTGGCAGTACTTTCAGTAAAAAAAAACAGTTCCTGGAGATATGTAGCACGTACACCATCAAGGGCGTCAGTCCCAAAGCCGTTAGGCTGCGATTGTTTCCGTTCTCCCTTCTTGGGAGAGCGAAGCAGTGGTTCTATGCCAATCGTGCTGCTGTCAACACCTAGGATAAATGCTCTACGGCATTCCTCTCGAAATTCTTCCCGATAGGCAAAACCAATGCCCTTAGTCGAAGGATTTCTAGTTTCCAACAGACAAGAGATGAGTCTATTCTAGAAGCATGGGAGCGTCTGCAGGAGTACGTGCCCGCCTGTCCTCATCATGGGATGGACAACTGGCTGATCCTGCAGAACTTTTATAATGGACTCACTCGATGTCCCACGATCACCTGGACGCGGCAGCTGGAGGGGCTTTCTTCTCTAAAACGGTTCAAGGAGCCGCTGATTTAATAGAGAAGATGGTCTCCAATATGGGTTGGAGTGAGGAACGACTCCAGACCCGTCAGCGAGGCATGCACACCAATAAGGAGACGGAGTTACTTGCTGCCAAGCTGGACCTTCTCATGAAGCGATTGGACGACCACAAGAAACGACCACAAGGCACCGTCAAGGCCTTGGACTCTCACATCACATGTGAGGTCTACGGCAACACGGGTCATTCTGGGAATGACTGCCCGGAAACCCGTGAGGAGGCGATGTACATTGGCAACAACAACAACAGGTATCGTCCACAAGGAGGTGAGGGGTGGAACCAACCATGCCCATATTATCAAGGAGGTAACAACAACGGTAACTTTTCTAACCAGCTCTCCTTGAAGGATCTTGTTTTTGCGCAAGCTAAAACCACTGATGCGTTAAGCAAAAAGCTTGCAGCCAATGACAAGGTCCTAGAAAACATAAATGTCAAGTTAGATGGCTTTGCTTCCGCTTTTCAAAATCAGCTGAGCTTTAACAAAATGATAGAAACCCAGCTAGCTCAGTTGGCATCCTTAGTCCCTGCAAATGAAACTGGGAGGATTTCGGGGCAACCCGACTCCTCCATTGAGAATGTCAAGGCGATCATGACGAGGGGAGGTAAGTCCACTCGTGATTCGCCGTATCCTAACCCTGTAGGAACTAATGGGATATCAAAAGAAGCGCCATCTAATGGCTCGACTGACAAGGAAGTTCAGCCAAAAAAGACAGTGCCGCAAGAGTACTGCGACACATGATTGCTGCTGTTCCCTCAACGGAGTAGGAAACCGTCAGTGGACGAGCAATTCACTCGTTTTGTTGAAGTAATCCAGAAGATCCACATCAACGTGCCGTTGTTGGACGCCATGCAAGTGCCAACATACGCCAGTTATCTCAAGGACGTATTCAACAACAAGAGACCGCTCCCAACAACGGAGGTGGTCAAGCTGACGGAACAATGCAGCAACCTGATACTCCACAAGCTCCCAGACAAGAAGAAAGATCCGGGGTGTCCTATGATCACCTGCTTGATCGGGGCACAATAGTTCGACCAGGCATTGTGCAACCTTGGAGTTAGTGTCAGGGTCATGCCAAAAGACATCTTCGACAAGCTCAACTTAACAGTGTTGGCACCAACACCAATGCACCTTCAACTGGCTCATTCGTCAGTCCGTTACCCGGCAGGGATAGCGGAAGATGTGCCAGTCAAGATACGGGATTTTTTCATCCCGGATGACTTCGTGGTGCTGGATATGGACACGGGAAAAAAGACACCGCTCATCCTGGGATGCCCGTTCCTTAGCACCGCGGGAGCCAACATTAACGTGGGAACAGGAAGTATCCGTTTCCACATCATCGGCAAGGAAGAGAAGTTTGAGTTTCAACCGAGGACGGAACAATGCTCCATGGTCAGAATAAAGTACGGGCCGAACCCACAGAATATTCAAGAGGTCGAAGTGGAGCCACCCAAGACGGACAGCCTGGTGAAATTCATGCAGAATTTCCTAGAGAAGAAAACAACAATGCCTAGGAATCGTTATTGGAAGACGCTAGTAAAACCACTGTTAACAACCAAATTTGGTAATCTGAGTATCGGAGATGGTGATTGTCACGCCCGAAAAATCACCTAATTTAATAATTCATTCTTTAATGCATTTTTAGAAATTATTTTAAAAGCTTACAAGTTAAACTCTAATAATCTAGGAAAAATCGCAACATAAAACTGAGTTAGATAAAATTTCATTAAATACTTTGTTTGATTATCTATTTTCTAGATTTTTCTAGGAATTATTTGAGCAAGGGAAGTATTTTTAATCAATGAAATAGCATTTCACGGATTATTCAAAGAAGGAAAAGTTTTAAAACCTTTCTCTAGGCCGTTGGTCATTTTTGGCCCATAAAGCCTCTCTCGGGCTGCTAGCCATGCCAGCCTGCTACTCCATTCCTTTCTTTTCTTTTCTTTTCTTTTTCCTTTTCTCTAAAAGTCTACAATGCTTCCCTCGGCACTGTTCTTCTTCAACCTCAGGACAGTCGACTGAGCCCGGGATGCTGCCGCCTCCCCTTTGAACCCGCCTGCATCAGATGCTCGCGAGTCTGATTGGGTTGTGCACTAGGGTTCCCGATCTTCTGAAAGGTTCTGATAAACAACGATTTGGGCGGAGTCGCGACACAAATCGATCCGGTTTCTTGAACGCGCACGCTCTTGAGCCCCGCAATCGCAACACCACGTCTCCTCTAGTTATCACCCGTGTCGAAACAGGGATGATCTCGCTGAGAAGGCTAATCCCTGTTTGCCAATCGAAGAAGACAAACAAGAACGAGATAGAAAACAACCAAAATTGCAGATGAATAATTAAGCTCACGAGTTGTGGTCTTACAAACCGATCTAGCGGCGAAACTGTTCTTGACAGATTAATCTAAGCAAAACCCAAAGACCTAAAGATGGCGGTGGTACTTATATATAGAGTTTAGGGTCGTGCAACCCCCTCTCGACGCAACCCTAATGGGTTCCAACACGATACATGGCCCAAAAGCCCAAATACGGTGATGCAGCACCAGGACAGATTCTGGATGTCAATTTGTTCGATCGATTCCCATTGACTCGGAAAGAATTTGGATGTGGGACTAGAACCATTGGAAAGGTTATCTTCTTAGCTTTCCATCCATATAAAGAACACCCCAATCCGAGCACGTATGCGACCTGGGCGCCCGTTTTCGTGCAGACTGGTCCTGGACTCCGAATTGAACCCGAGGTCGAATTAGTTTGAGCCTCCACCTTGAGTTGGACGTCCTCGATGATCCTCCATGGCTCTACGTCCTTCTCCAAGTGTCTCCATGTCCCCTCCATTGTTTCTAATCACAATATATGTTAGTGATATGCCCTAGAGGCAATCATAGAGATGATTGTATCACATACTATTTTTACATATTTATCCGACATTGTTCCTTGAAATAGATAACTCCTTATTGGTTAATGAATATGTGATCCTTTCATGAGACTCTTTATGTTGTTTGTTACTATTTCTAAAGGATCCCTGATCAAATATCATATGTGGAACAAATATGTTTATCTGATCAGCATATGTATTAATTGATGATCATGTCTCATGGATCATGGTATAGAGATATCAAATTAATAATGTGGACACATGTTGGTGCACATGTTGTTGGATAGACGCAACACGAGACACTGCAAGAGCTATATGTGTTGTGTCATCAGTAATCTCATTTAGTGTTGGTGTTGAATCCTTAGACTTGAGATTATCATGGTTCTCAACATATGTAGTAGCTTACTTAGGGACCGCTAAACGCTACTCCGTAAATGGGTAGCTATAAAAGTAGTTTTCGGGTATGTTATGAAACATGTAGTGGGATATGAATAATCAAGATGGAGAGATATCTTTGGGCCCCTCGATGTTGTAGATTATGGAAGGGCATGACCATGCCAAAGGTGATTGAGGAGTCAATCACAAGTTATATAATCTATCAACAGGTTCGAGTGAATGATTGAGCTATTAGAGGATGGCATATATCTAGCATTGAGCTTAATCGATATCGTGAGGCAAAAGGGTTCATACAAGTATACACTAGAGGTTCAGCCGATATGATCTTTATGTATGCCCGGTGGGTCAATACGTTCTGCTAGGGGCCGCTGTTTACGCGTGGACCGAAAAGGAGTTTTCGGGTTACGGTCGAGTATATATGAATCTACAGGGTCACACGCTTAATGGGCCAGAATAAGGGGATTTGATAGAGATCCAATATGAGCTTAATTCGGATAGGGATCCGAATAGGAGTCCTACGGGCCTTGGAGGCCCGAGTGATGGATCCTATATATTCGTGAGGGGTGTGACCGGCGGAGGCATTGCATCACGTGAGAAACCCTAGCCGTCACTTCCCTCCCGAGCAAAACCCTAGCCGCGCGCGGGTGCTAGAATATCTGTTGTGGCGTTCTGTCTCTGTACGTGTGGATACCGGTAAAGGCGCCGCTGGTTTGCGGTGCTAATCAGCGTGGGAGTACAGCGAGGAGAATGCACGAGGAGGAGAAGGTCGAGTAGGTGCGATCGATTACTTCCTCTACATCGACGCGCGTTACTTCGCGAGAGTTCCTTCGACTTCTCAGCGTCTTCTTCCGTTGCACAACGCATCGAGTGGTAACGATCTATGATCTAATACTTGCATGGTTCCTGGTTTACGCGATAGAAAATTTTGATTTATGCTATCGTAGCCTACGCGTATCCCAACAGTGGTATCAGAGCCGCCTTGTATAGCTTATGATCTAGATCATTGCATATAATTGATATGCGGATGTAGTGGATGAGATCTATTATGTTGTATATGAGTTCTTAGGTGATCGGAACATGAGATGAACCGACAGACGCATGGGTTGATGAGATCAATCGGTATATGTGTTGGTGACTTCACTGGAATGTCTAGTACTCAACAAGGCCGAGCGCGATTGTGTTCATCAGATAGTCCGATGTCCACTGGAACCGCACGCCAATGAGAAAAATGAGCCAATGAGATTGACTCGGTTTCGGCATAATTTGTTTATGCCGTTAAGGTTTTTACATGGCGAATCGTAGATGTGATCTATGTATCCCGTGACCGCCGTGTGCGTTGCCCCTTAGATTTCGCTTGGGGTTTTTATATCTATCTTACTTTATTGTTGTTGTATATTTGATATAACATGGTAGGATAGATTCCCTCAGAAAAATTAACTGTAATTTATGCTCTTCCAATAATTGCACCTATTATGGTTGTGATCATAAGTGATGGGTTTGCCATAGCAAAGTGTCACTTTTTATCATGATAAAATAGGATAGATGTCGGACATCTATATGCGGAGATTATTGGTTTACTTGACAAGGTTATCAAAACAGTTTTGGACCTTGGGGCATAGGTTGGGCTGGACATGGAGATGTCACCCCAACAGCACAAGAGTCACATATGATGTGATTAGCAAGGTGTTGCTTACCTATTTTGATAGTTGTGTAGCTGTGATGCCAAAGCTAACTAGACACTAATAAAATGAGGGAATTTTGTTTCACAATACATGGTGGGAGTATCTTTTGTTAAATTGTTTAATGAAAGGTTAAATGTAAAATGGTGCTGATTTTGCACACATATATTTCTATTGTAGATCATGACAGCTCCTGCACCATCCAATTTTAACTTGCGGTCTATTCTTGAGAAAGAGAAGTTGACTGGAACAAACTTCATGGATTGGTATCACAACCTGAGAATTGTTCTCAGGCAAGAGCACAAAGAGTTTGTGCTTACACAGCCTTTTCTAGCTGACTTGCCCAACAATGCTCCTGCTACTCAACGTAGGGAGCATGAAAGGCGATGCAATGAATATCTTGATATAAGCTGTCTCATGCTTGCTACTATGTCCCTTAAGCTTCAAAGGCAATATGAGGCATTGGATGCTCATACGATAATCACGGGACTACGTAACATGTTTGAGGACCAAGCAAGAGCTGAGAGGTTTAATACCTCAAAGTCCTTGTTTGCGTGCAGGCTTGCAGAAGGTAATCCAGTGAGCCCACATGTGATCAAAATGATTGGTTACACCGAGAGTCTGGATAAGCTTGGCTTTCCCCTTAGCCGAGAGTTGGCTACTGATTTGATTCTCCAGTCGCTCCCTCCCAGCTTTGAGCCATTCATAATGAATTTCAACATGAACAACCTGAACAGGACCTTGGCAGAATTGCATGTGACGCTAAAGACTGCCGAGGAAAGCATTAAGAAAAACTCCAACCATGTGATGGGTATGCATAAGCGCAAGCCAAACAATAAGAAGAGTGGTCAAAAGAGAAAGCTAAACTCTGATGAGATCACGACTACTAGCAACTCTAAGACCAAGGTTCAAAAGACAGGGCCAGCTAAGGATGCAGAGTGCTTCATTTGCAAGGAGATAGGTCATTGGAAGAGAAACTGTAAGAAATACCTAGAGCAGCTCAAGCAGAAGCAGCAGGATGGAAAGAGTTCCACCTCAGGTATTAATGTTATAGAAATTAATCTTGCTACTTCCTATACTGATTCTTGGGTATTTGATACCGGGTCACTTGCTCACACATGCAAATCGTTGCAGGGGCTGAAAAGAAGTAGGAGCTTAGCAAGAGGCGAAGTGGACATTCACGTGGGCAATGGAGCAAGAGTTGCTGCTGTTGCGGTCGGCACTATGCCATTATCTTTACCGTCAGGATTAGTTTTGGAGTTAAATAATTGTTATTGCATTCCAGCTTTGTGTAAGAACGTTATCTCTACTTCTTGTTTGCAAGTAGAGGGTTATGGTTTTAGATCTGTGGACAATGGTTGTTCAGTCTATTATAATGACATTTTCTATTTCCATGCACCCATGATGAATGGCTTATACATTGTGAATCTTGATGGATGTTCAGTCTATAACATTAATGCAAAAAGGCAACGTCCTAATGATTTGAATCCCACTTTTATTTGGCATTGTCGCTTGGGTCATATAAATGAGAAACGCATGGAGAAGCTTCATAGAGATGGACTTCTACACTCTTTTGATTTTGAATCATTTGAGACATGTGAATCTTGTTTACTTGGCAAAATGACAAAGGCACCTTTCACGGGTCAAAATGAAAGGGCAAGTGAACTATTGGGACTAGTACATACTCATGTATGTGGATCAATGAGCTCAACTGCCAAAGGTGGTTTTGGGTACTTTATTACCTTTACCGATGACTTAAGTAGATATGGTATGTCTACTTAATGAGGCATAAGTCTGAGTCCTTTGAAAAGCTCAAGGAATTTTAGAATGAGGTACAAAATTATTTGGGCAAGACAATCAAGTATCTACGATCTGATCGTGGTGGAGAGTACTTGAGCCTAGAATTTGGCAATCATCTAAAGGAATGTTGAATTGTTCCACAACTCACTCCTTCAAAAACGCCTCAGTGGAATGGGGTGTCTGAACGGAGGAATCGTACATTGTTGGACATGGTGTGATCAATGATGAGCCAAACTGATCTGCCGCTAAGCTTTTGGGGTTACGCTCTAGAGACAGCTGCGTTGACACTAAACAGGGTTCCATCAAAATCAGTGGAGAAGACACCATATAAGATATGGACTGGGAAGCATCCCAGTTTGTCTTTTCTAAAGATTTGGAGCTGCGAGGTCTATGTAAAACGTTTGCAATCGGACAAACTCACACCTAAATCAGATAAATGCTTCTTTGTGGGGTATCCTAAGGAAACGAAAGGATATTATTTTTATAATCGGGAAAAGGGAAAAGTGTTTGTCGCCCGACACGGTGTTTTCTTGGAAAAAGAGTTTATTTCAAGAAAGGATAGTGGGAGCATGGTGCGACTTGAAGAAATTCAGGAAACACCAGAAAACGCTTCAACGTCCACACAACCATAACAAGCTGAGCAAGATGTTGTTCAATAGGTTGAACAAGTTGTTGTTCAACCAGTTGTGGAAGCACCGGCTTCATGAAGGTCCGAAAGAATACGGCGTAACCTGCGAGGTATGCGTTGTTAACTACAGGACATCGTGATATATTGTTGTTAGACAACGATGAACCTACTACCTATGAGGAAACAATGGTGGGACCAGACTCTGAGAAATGGCTTGGAGCCATGAAATCCGAAATAGAATCCATGCATGTCAATCAAATTTGGAACTTGGTTGATCCACCTGATGGTGTAAAAGCCATTGAGTGCAAATGGGTCTTTAAGAAAAAGACAGATGTAGATGGAAATGTTCACATCTACAAGATACGATTGGTGGCGAAAAGTTACAGACAAATTCAAGGTGTTGATTATGATGAAACTTTCTCGCCAGTCGCCATGCTAAAATCTATTCAGATTGTTTTAGCGATTGCTGTCTATTTCGATTATGAGATATGGAAAATGGATGTCAAAACAGCTTTCCTCAATGCAAATCTCGATGAGGATGTGTACATGACACAACCCAAGGGTTTTGTTGATCCACAATTAGTTAAAAAGATATGCAAATTGCAGAAATCCATTTATGGGTTGAAGCAAGCAATCTCGGAGTTGGAATATTCGTTTTGACGAAGTAGTCAAGGCGTTGGGCTTTGTCAAAAACGAAGAAGAGCCTTGTGTATACAAGAAGATTAGTGGGAGCGCACTGGTGTTTCTAATACTATATGTAGATGACATATTATTGATTGGGAACGATATTCCTATGCTTGAATTCGTTAAGACATCGTTGAAAAATAGTTTTTAATGAAGGACTTAGGGGAAGCAGCATATATTCTAGGCATAAGAATCTATAGAGATAGATCAAAGAGGCTAATTGGATTAAGGCAGAGTACATACATTGACAAGGTGTTGAAGAGGTTCAACATGCAAGATTCTAAGAAAGGTTTCTTACCGATGTCACATGACATTAATCTTGGCAAGAATCAGTGTTCTCAAACGACTGATGAGCGAAACAAGATGAGTGTGATTCCATATGCCTCGGCAATCGGATCCATCATGTATGCTATGCTATGTACACGTCCAGATGTTTCATACGCACTTAGTGCAACAAGCCGATACCAATCAGATCCAGGTGAGACTCACTGGATAGCTGTAAAGAATATCCTTAAGTACTTGATAAGAACTAAGGATATGTTCCTAGTCTATGGAGGACAGGAAGAGCTCGTTGTAAATGATTACACCGACGCAAGCTTCCAAACCGACAAAGATGATTTTAGATCGCAGTCTGGATTTGTGTTCTGCCTGAATGGAGGCGCTGTGAGTTGGAAGAGTTCCAAGCAAGATACATTGGCTAATTCTACAACAAAAACCGAATACATTGCCGCTTCTGAAGCAGCAAAGGAGGCTGTTTGGATAAAAAAATTCGTTTCTCAACTAGGTGTGATGACTAGTACTTCTAGCCCTATGGACCTCTATTGCGATAATAGTGGTGCCATTGCACAAGCCAAGGAGCCTAGATCGCATCAAAAGTCCACACATTTTATGGCGGTATCACCTCATTCACGAGATAGTGAGTAGAGGATATGTGAAGATATGCAAAATACATACGGATTTGAATGTTGCAGATCCGTTGACAAAGGCACTCCCTCAGCCTAAGCATGAGGCACACACTAGGGCAATAGGTATAAGATACATTCATGATTGACTCTAGTGCAAGTGGGAGACTGTTAGTGATATGCCCTAGAGGCAATCATAGAGATAATTGTATCACATACTATGTTTAAATATTTATCCGACATTGTTCCTTGAAATAGATAACTCCTTATTGGTTAATGAATATGTGATTCTTTCATCAGACTCTTTATTTGTTTGTTACTATTTCTAAAGGATCCCTGATCAAATATCATATGTAGAACAAATATGTTTATATGATCAGAACATGTATTAATTGATGATCATGTCTCATGGATCATGGTATAGAGATACTAAATTAATAATCTGGACACATGTTGGTGAACATGTTGTTCGATAGACCCAACATGAGACACTGCAAGAGCTATATGTGTTGTGTCATCAGTGATCTTATTTAGTGTTGGTGTTGAATCCTTAGACTTGAGATTATCATGGTTCTCAACATGTGTAGTAGCTTACTTACGGACTACTAAACTCTACTATGTAAATGGGTAGCTATAAAAGTAGTTTTCGGGTATGCTATGAAACATGTAGTGGGATATAAATAACCAAGATGGGATTTGCCCCTCCTATGGAGAGATATCTCTGGGCCCCTGGATGTTGTAGATTATGGAAGTGCATGACCATGCCAAAGGTGATTGAGGAGTCAATCACAAGTTATATAATCTATCAACAGGTTCGAGTGAATGATTGAGCTATTAGAGGATGGCACATATCTAGCCTTGAGCTTAGTCGATATCGTGAGGCACCGGGTTCATACAAGTATACAGTAGAGGTTTAGCCGATATGATCTTTATGTATGCGTAGTGGGTCAATACGTTCTGCTAGGGGCCGCTGTTGATGCGTGGACCGAAAAGGAGTTTTCGGGTTACAGCCGAGTATATATGAACCTACAGGGTCGCACGCTTAATGGGCCTGAATAAGGGGATTGGATAGAGATCCAATATGAGCTTAATTTGGATAGGGATCCGAATCGGAGTCCTACGGGCCTTGGAGGCTCGAGTGATGGATCCTATATATTTGTGAGGGGTGTGACCGGCGGAGGCATTGCATCACGTGAGAAACCCTAGTCGTCACTCCCCTCCCCGAGCAAAACCCTAGCCGCGCGCGGGTGCTAGCACATCTGCGCGTGGCGTTCCATCCCTATACGTGTGGATACCGGTAAAGGCGCCGCTAGTTTGCGGTGCTGATCGGTGTGGGAGTACGGCAAGGAGAACACACGAGGAGGAGAAGGTCGAGTCGGTGCGATCGACTACTTCCTCTACATCGACGCGCGCTACTTCGCGAGAGTTCCTTCGACTTCTCAGCGTCTTCTTCCGCTGCACAGCGCGTCGAGTGGTAACTATCTATGATCTAATACTTGCATGGTTCCTGGTTTACGCGATAGAAAATTTTGATTTATCCTATCGTAGCCTTCGCGTATCCCAACAATATAATCATTAGATAGCAATCTATTCTTGAATTCATACAAAAAAGAACATAGGAATGAGCTCACCTCTAAATTTAATTGTCGCACACGAGCTCTTGTTATCGGTCCTTAAATGACCATTGGAGGATTGTTGTGTGTAACCGAGGTAGTGATGTCTGCATCATCCTCCCCCTCTTGAATTGAAGTCGTCCTCAACTCAAGCTCATCCTCTTCTCCCAAGTATGGCTTCAAATCTGAAATGTAAACGTGGGACTAACCCTAAAGTCGGGAAGCAACTCAAGTTTATATGTATTATCATTAATCTTCTCAACAATTTTAAAAGGACCATCAGCACGAGGCATCAACTTAGACTTTCTCAATTCTGGAAATCTATCCTTTCTCAAGTGCAACCAAACTAAATCACCCGGTTCAAGCTTAACCTCTTGCCTACCTTTACTACCAGCAATTCTATACTTTTCAGTCATCTTTTCAATGTTGAGGTTAGTTGACTCATGCATTTTCAGAATAAATTCAGCGTGTGCCTTAGGATCATTATGAACCCTCTCACTAGTAGGTAAAGGCAAAATATCAATTCGAGCACGAGGGTTGAAACCATACACTATCTGAAAAGGACTTACCTTGGTAGTAGAATGTGTTGCCCGATTGTATGCAAACTCCACATGAGGCAAACATTCTTCCCACATCTTCAAATTTTTCTTCAAAATAGCCCTCAATATGGTACCCAAAGTTTGGTTGACTACCTCTGTTTGTCCATCTGTTTGTGGGTGACATGATGTAGAAAACAATAGCTTTGTACCCAAGTTGTTCCATAGCGTGCGCCAAAAATGACTTAAGAGTTTTGCATCTCGATCTATAACAATAGTAGAAGGCATACCATGCAAGCGAACAATCTCATGGAAAAACATATCAGCAATATGAACAGCATCATCACTTTTATGACATGGTATGAAATGTGCCATCTTAGAAAAACGATCCACCACAACAAAAATGCTATCCCTCCCCCTCTTAGTTCTGGGCAATCCCGAAACAAAGTCCATAGAAATATCTGCCCAAGAAATAGAAGGTACAGGAAGAGGCATATACAAACCATGTGGATTCAAATGAGACTTAGCTTTCTGACAAGTGGTGCAACGTGCTACGAACCTCTCAACATCTTTTCTCATCCTTGGCCAAAAGAAATGCATGGCCAAAACATCTTCCGTCTTCTTAGCTCCAAAATGTCCCATCAAGCCTCCTCCATGCGCTTCCTGTATTATCAAAAGACGAACGGAACCAACTGGAATGCATAGACGGTTAGCTCTATAAACAAATCCACCATTGATCACAATTTTTTTCCAAGTACGTCCCTCTTTGCAATTTAACATCACTTCATTAAAATCAGGATCAAGCGCATATTGTTCTTTAATTGATTCAAGTACAAAAATCCGACAATCAAGTTGGGACAAGAAAGTATAGCGCCTAGACAAAACATCTGCAATCACATTATCTTTCCCTTTCTTGCGTTTGATAACATAAGGAAAAGATTCAATAAATTCAACCCATTTAGCATGTCTACGATTCAAATTATTTTGAGACCGAAGATATTTAAGCGATTCGTGATCGGACTGAATAACAAATTCTTTATGCCACAAATAATGACGCCACGTCTCTAAAGAACGTACAAGAGCATACAATTCCTTATCATACGTGGAATAATTCAAAACAGGACCATGCAACTTCTCGCTAAAGTATGCAACAGGCTTACCATCTTGCATCAACACACCTCCAATGCCAACTCCACTAGCATCACATTCTAACTCAAAAGTCTTACCAAAGTTTGGAAGTTGTAGCAATGGTGCGTGTGTAAGCTTGTTCTTCAAAGTGTCAAACGACTTCCCCTGTGTCTTTCCCCAATGGAAGACCACCCCTTTCTTCATCAACTCATGCAATGGTGCAGCAAAGGTACTAAAATCTTTGACGAAACGGCGATAGAATCCTGCAAGACCAAAAAAACTCCTCAACTATGTGATGGTTTGGGGAACCGGCCAACTCTTTATGGCTTCAATTTTCGTCTCATCCACCTCAATTCCCTTTGGAGTAACAACATATCCAAGAAAAGAAACTCGTTCCGTGCAAAAGATGCACTTTTCAAGGTTAGCAAACAAACGTGCATCACGTAGGGCATTAAAAACAGCACATAAATGATCCATGTGTTCATCAAAAGACTTGTTGTAAATCAATATGTCATCAAAGTAAACTACCACAAATCGTCCAATAAAAGGCCTTAAAACCTCATTCATTAAGCGCATGAAAGTACTAGGTGCATTAGTCAAACCAAAAGGCATTACTAACCACTCATACAAACCAAATTTAGTTTTGAAAGCTGTTTTCCATTCATCTCCAAGTTTCATTCTAATTTGGTGGTAGCCACTACGCAAGTCAATCTTTGTGAAAATTATAGAACCACACAACTCATCAAGCATGTCGTCTAACCTAGGAATAGGATGACAATATCGGATAGTAATATTATTAATGGCTCTACAATCAACACACATTCGCCAAGAACCATCTTTCTTAGGAACCAAAATTACAGGAACTACACAAGGACTAAGGCTTTGACGTACATACCCGCTGTCCAAAAGATCTTGAACTTGCCGCTGAATTTCCTTAGTCTCCTCTAGGTTAGTTCGATAAGCAGCACGGTTTGGCAATGATGCTCCTGGAATCAAATCAATTTGATGCTCTATCCCTCTCATAGGTGGCAATCCCGGGGATATCTCAGCTGGAAAGACATCCTCATACTCCTGCAAAAGGTTAGTAACAACAGGAGGTATCGAACGAGCAATATCATCTAGAGAAACCAAGGCTTATTTGCATATCAAGAAATAGCACATATCATTATCTGAAATTACAGCAATGTCACATTTCGTAGCAAGCATAACACCACCCTTCAACTTAATTCCCTCAACCTTAGAACTAGGTGAAAGCTTATCCTTTTTGGGTGGAAAAACAGATTTAGCCACTTGCTGATTTTCAGACTCATCAAGTTTCAAACTAGCAGCTCGCTCTTTATCAGCTTCTACAATTTCAGCAGGGGTAAAAGGTAGAAAAGTAATTTTCTTTTCATTATGCACAAAAGTGTATTTATTACTCCTATCATGGTGTGTAGCATCATTATCATGTTCCCAAGGACGACCCAGCAAAAGTAAACAAGCTTGCATAGGAACCACATCACAATCAACAGAATCTGCATATGAGCCAATGGAAAATGAAACCCTACAAACCTGTGTTACCTTTGCTCTTCCGGAATCGTTTAACCACTGAATATGGTAAGGATGTGGATGTGTACGTGTTGTCAAGCCAAGCTTAGTGACCAAATCAGAACTCACCAAATTATTGCAGCTACCTGCATCAATGATCACACGTGCACGATGGTTGTTGATGACAAAGAAAATCTGAAACAAATTATGGCGTTGCAACCTCTCAGGCTACTGTACCTGCGTGCTGAGCACCCGCTGCACAATGATGGTCCTGTAATCCGATGTGTCATCATGACCAAAGACTTCGCCATCCTCATCCTCAACTTCTTCTTCCTCCTCTTCCTCTTTCACGTCGGAGGTGGTGATGTAGCCATCTTCTGTAGCAACATAGGCCCGTTGACTAGGGCAATCTTTTTCTGCACATGCCCAAACCCTTGGCAATGGTGGCACTGAATGCGTCCCGTCGAGGCGATAGATGAGGAACTCTTGGCAGGTATCTGCGAAGAACCTTTACCTGACTCTGCTTGGTGGAGATGGTTTTGGTGCCGTAGAAGCTCCAGATGCAGCTGGTCGCTTGCTCGCTGGCTGGGAATGCACCCGAAAAGAGACAGCCTTGGGCAGTCCCGCAGATGGCGTCGTGCGCGGAGTGTATGTACTTGCCTTGTTCTTGCCCTGATGGTCACGCCCCTGCAATTCCTTCTCTGCAAGCATAGCAAACCGAAACAACTGGTTGACAGAGTTAAATTCTTTATAATCAACAATATTCTGAATTTCCTCCCTCAAACAAGAGTAAAAACAACAAATAGCATCCTCGACCCCCTCCACTATGCCACAGCGTCTCACACCCTTTTGTAGCTCACCATAGTAATCCTGTACAGATTTATCCCCTTGTTCCAAACGCATCAGTTTCTTGCGCAAATCTCTATGATAAGATGGAGGAACAAACCTATCGCGCATAGCTACCTTAAGTTCTTCCCAAGTAGTAGGTAGTACCCCCTCATCAGACAACCCAGCCCACCACATGATAGCAAAATCCTTGAACTCACTACTGGCTTGTCTAACTCTATGTTGCTCAGGTATAAGTTGGGCATTAAACTTTGTTCTACTGCCATCTCCCAATCAAGGTATTTCTCAGCATCATAATATCCCGAAAAAGATGGTATTTTAAACATAACCATAGCATAAGGATAATCGGGCACACGATTATTATTACCTTGTTGGTGGCGAGTGCCACCCATACCTGTGCGGTTTGTGCGTAGGTGACGTCGTAGCTGTGCTTGCCTTGTAGCTGGTGTGTCAATATAGCCACTGGAATCATACACCGTATCTTCCGGATGAGCATCGTCGTCACCACTCACCACTTCCTCATTGGAAGGTGTCTCCAACGCGGCAACCCGATCAGTTAGCGTGGATATCCGTTTGTCCAACCTCTCCATGTGGTTCAGGAAGCTGAGTTTAGTGAAGGCATCTTGCACAGACTTTCCAACGGCCTCCGTGATGTCCTTTTTCTTGGAGAGTTCATAGTTGCTCTTAGCTGACATAGTCAGCAAAATCCTGGGGACTCTTCTCACCTTCGTTACCTGCCATTGAAACACCAAAACAGAAACAAACGGTGAAGGTTATCCCTAATAATCTACTACGCAGGTGTAGTGGTGCCTCTCAACGATTCTCAGCAATATGGAGTACCTAACCAAGCTCTTATAAGGTTCTTAGTAGCAAAGCAAAGGATACCTGGAAGGCGTAGTCAGCGATGCAGGGATCAAGAACCTGTGCTGTCCAGAAGTAAATATGTGGAGCTAGGAAGGCCAAATATATGTATATGAGTGGTACACAATCCAATGACAGATAGTAATGCTGAATAAAAATCCCAAGTCACTTGCCCTTAGTTGCTGGTCTACTCGTGTATTAGACAGTAGTGGTAACAATAATGGTTCAAGGAAAATGACACTAGTAAATAGCAAAGAAGGACTTGCAGGCAAGCTTCGGCGAGTTTTAGCAAAAACAACAAAACCGAACTGGCAGATAAGCTCAACGGAGCACGTCGTGAGCTTAATGCAGTAGTGGAAATCAACTTTTCTTTTTTTTTCTTTTATTTTTTTGATATTTTTTTCTTTTTCCAGAACACGAAAATAGGCACACCTCTAAGTTACAGCTAAATCGGAGTTGATATGTGGCCTATGGAATTTTCTGAAACCACTATAAACAAGGTGCAGGAACTTGTGGGCTCGAACAGACAATTTTGCAAGCCAAATTTTAGAATTTTTTTCTCTTATCTGAAAAGTTAAAATTTGCCTGATTCCGAGTCCGTATGCAAAAGTTATGGCTGTTTGAAGTTTTGGCTTCTGGCTAAGTTTTCCAAAGGGGATATAACCTAGCCTATTTTGCGGTGGAATTGGGATATGGTGGCAGCGGAGTTTGTAGGATGTTGTGGTGATGCGTGGTGATCTGGAATTGGGTGTTTATGATGGCGGAAATGGCTCTCAAAGGATAGGGTTATAAAGGAAAAAACACACGACTAGACTAAAACACGCACTAGACCAGCAATAGGAACTTAAACTAGGACTCAAACTCAACACTACGGACTCTGAAAAAGAATCATGCAAAGGCTAAACACGGTCTAGGTTAAGGTTACTAACGACTAAATTTTTTTTGGCTTTTCTGTAGACTCTAGGATAATTACGAAAAACAAAAACTAATCTAGGGCAAAGAAACTGAGCGAACCTGACGGTGAACCTAGAGCTCTGATACCACTTGATGTGCACTAGGGTTCCCGATCTTCCGAAATGTTTTGATAAACAACGATTTGGGCGGAGTCGCGACACAAATCGATCTGTCTTCTTGAACGCGCACGCTCTTGAGCCCCGCAATCGCAGCACCACGTCTCCTCTGGTTATCACCCGTGTCGAAACGCGGATGACCTCGCCGAGAAGGCTAATCCCTGTTTGCCAATCGAAGAACACAAAGAAGAACGAGACAGAAAACAACCAAAATTGCAGATGAATGATTAAGCTCACGAGTTGTGGTCTTACAAACCGATCTAGCGGCGAAACTGTTCTCGACAGATTAATCTAAGCAAAACCCAAAGACCTAAAGATGGCGGCGGTACTTATATATAGAGTTTAGGGTCTTGCAACCCGCTCTCGACGCAACGCTAATGAGTTCCAACGCGATACACGGCCCAAAAGTCCAAATACGGTGACGCAACACCGGGACAGATTCTGGACATCAACTTGTTCGGTCGATTCCTATTGACTCGGAAAGAATTTGGATGTGGGACCAGAACCATTGGAAAGGTTATCTTTTTAGCTTTCCATCCATATAAAGAACGTGTAGCGCCCGTTCCGTCGTGGCGCCTAGCGGGAAAACTATCTCTTAAAAACCCTAATTGCGAAATCTGTTTCCTTGCTTGTTGTCTATCCCCGATCTATCGTCAAAGTTCAATCCCGAATCTAAATCCTTCCCAAATCAAATCCCTCCGCAGAAGTCTATTTTGCCTCCCTCAGGTTCGATGGGCCGAATTCCTCTCGGCCCATCTCCCCCCTCCCCATCTCCCCCTCTCTCTCTCTCTCTCTTTCTCCCGCTCTGCCCATGAGCCGCGCCGAGCCCTCCCTCTCCGCTCTCGCTGCCGTTCCCACCGATGCCACCCAAATCGCCGCGCCGCCCGCGCGCGCGCGCGCCGTGGTGGCCGACCGGCCACTCGCCGCTGCCGTCCGCGCCTGCCGCGCCTGCCGCGCCTGCCCGTGCCTGCCACCCGTGTCGTCGCTCCACTCCAAACCGCCCCCGCCGTCATCGCCGTCGTCATCGACCCGGCCTCCGCCACTCCGCGCGCTAGCCTCCAAGGGACGGAGGCAGAGCTCCTCCTCCCTCTGCCGCGTCGCCCCCGTTCCCTCCTTCTTTTCCCAAAGTGGCAATGGGCAAGCCCCCTTTCTTCCTTCCTTTTCCCTTTTTCTCTTCCTTCGCTGGCGTCATTCCCCTCCTCCCTGTGGACGATTTGGCCACTAGCCGGAGCGCCCGATCACTGGCTTGACCGTCCAATGTCGGTTCCCCTCTCCCAAACCGACTTTGTCGCCCATATAAACCCAAGCTCCCCCCTTTCCTTTCCTCTACCATTCGCCCTCGCTCCACCGCGCCATTGCCGTCCCCTCTGTCCCGCCCCCGCCGTCACCGCCGCCGTCACGTGTGCCGAAGCAGCCGGTGTGCGTTAGGACGCGGAAGGGGACTTCGGGCGCGCCCTCTTCTTCCTCTACCTCGGCCCGAGGCCGGAGTGATCACTCCCGTGCCGTCAGCCTCTCGTCACAGCGCCCCACCTCGTCTCAGTAGTGCCTCCCTCCGTTCTCCATCCTCGTTCCATCTCCTCCCCTTAGACTCGGGTAGTAGCACGAGTAGCCTCCTCGTAGCTAGCTAGCGCCGCCCCGACCATTGCAGCCGCTCGCTGTGTGCTCGCCACCGTCGCCGCCCGTGCTCCGTAGCGCCCGCTCGTCGCTGGCCTCGCTCGGCGTAGCTCCGCCCAATCCGACGCTAGCAACGGATTCCCGGAGTCGCGTAGATGCTCTAGCTCGCCCGAATCGGTCTCCCGTCACACCTTCGCCGTTTCCCCCTTCTCCCACCGCCGGTTGCCCCCGCCGCAATCCGCCGCCGTCGAGCATCCTCCGGCGAATCCGAGCCGTTGGCTCGTCTCCCCTCGTCCCGAGCAACTTCCCGGTGTGCTCGCTTTCGACTGTATCGCCGTGGTTCGCTACGCCGCCTGCCACCGTCGTCCGCCGTCCGTTCCGGCCGACGTCGTCATCTACCTCCCGCCGGCCCGCGTGGCAGCCACGTAAGCGCCACGTCGGCGCCACCTCGGCCGCGTCCGAGTCAAGCTGACCCCGGTCCGCCGCTTTCCCTCCGCCCCACTCGCGCGCGCGGTCCACCACGAGCCGTGAGGCTGCGCGTGGGCCCGCCGCACCGCGTCCTCCGTGAACCGCGCGCATGCGCCGCGCCTCCCTCCCCAAACCCTAGCACACCCTGCGTGCACCTCGCTCACGGTGAGCCAAGTCGCCGACAAGCGAGTCCCACCCGGGACCACGCGGGATGGACCCGGCCCACCGGCTCTCTCTCTCTCCTCCCCGCCCGCGCGCATGTTTTGGGCCGCCTTCTCGGGCCGGCCGGCCCGTTAAGTTCGGCCGAGCCGCCCCTTTCTCTCGGGCCGCGCCCTAGCCGCCTAAGGAAAGTCTAATTTCCCTCCCTCCTTCTTTTCTTTTCTTTTCTTTTTCAAAAAGGATTTAAATAAATCCTTTTCCTTTAGACCAAAAATCCAATAATCTTAGAAATTCAATATCTTCCCAACCGTAAGTCCGTTTGACTCTGTTCAACTTCCAAAATTCCTCAAATCTCGAGATCTATATAATGGCACGCTTAGAGGTCAATAATAGGGCTTTATTTTTGCCGTTTGCTGAGTTGTCCCGTTTCGCGTGTAGTTTCGGAGCCCGAAGACCCGCAGTGCGAGGATTTCGAGGATCAAGCTCAAGATCTCGAGCAAGGCAAGCCACCTTTGAACATCTTGAGCCTATATTTGAACTTAATTATGTTGCTTGAAAAATATTATGCATTAATAGGATTGCACTTAATCTGCTTGTCCCGTCTGCAAGGCAGATTGGCGGACCTACCTAACTTGTTGCATTTGACCCTTCCATCGAAATTCTTATACCATGTTCCCTTGTAACCACCTAGTTACGCCTCGGCAATCGTGCACTCTGCACGAGTAACGACGGTCGCCTTCAAACTTAAAATCTGAGAAACATCTTGGGTAAAACATGGGTTTTATAAAAGACTTGGAAAACCTGACACCAGGGTCGGTGCTTGCGAACCTAAATGAATTTCCAAAATCGCGGACCGGGGAACGTACCGGGTGTACGGTTTCCCGCTCTTGCACTTAAGGACCGTTTCCTTGGAATTTCATCCGAACATAAGACAAGTACGACCACATGGGTGGAATGGGACACCCCTGGCTAAGTAACTAGCTAATCGGGGGAGCCATGATGCCAAGAGACATGTGGATTCAACGGGGTGGTGTCGGGGAGGACCCCCGGGTTTCTTGGCACAGTATGGTCTGGGACCTCATCTAGTGTTGGTCTGGGACCCCTCTCGTTGGCATATGGTGAACCTGTGTCGGCTTTCCAAATGCCTTGTCATGAAAGCCTTAAGGTCTCTAGTCGTGGCCGTTCTGCACGGGCTGGATGATCTGGGTTAGTAATGTCGTGTGGGTAAAGTGTACCCCCTCTGCAGAGGTTATTAAACTGTTCGAACAGCCGTGCCCACGGTCATGGGCGGATGTGAGGTGATTCCTAGCGTAGTTTTGTTTGACTACTGCTTTGTGAAATTTGCTGATGTGGTTTGGGATTGATGTTTGGAAAATCTGCGGCTGATGGGATCATCCAGGCCCAGGTGGCCGTTTAAAAGCCGTTGGCCGGGTGCCAACCTTGATCAATTCAAAAGACTGATACCTTGCACATACTTCGACCAGACGAGACGCACTGTCTCATCTGTATCGTTTGAGAAGCACTCACTTAGTTGTTTCAGAAAAGAGTTTAAATAAAATCAATTGCAAAAACAACAGCCTTTCCTTGAAGCCTGCATTAAACACTTATTTCCCATGGCTTGCTGAGTACTCCCGTACTCACCCTTGCTGTATATAAATAATCCCCCCCAGTTGTTGAAGAAGATGAAGCGGATCCCGCTGACGAGGAGTTCTTCCAGGAGCAAGCCGGCTACGATGAGTTTTAGGGTTTTCGGCCTAGTTCCCAAGTCGCGCCTGTGATGTTTGGTCCAAGTCTTGGCTTCCGCTTTCCTTTTGTAATGCAGTTGTGAGCTCGGGATCTGTCCGCAGCCCAACATGACTGGGCTCCTACTCTATAATAAAGAGACCTCTGTTGCTGTGATATTCTGTCTTCCTGTGATACTAGCACTGTTTCCTGGGACTGGTATCGATTAACAGGTTAATTTGGAGCGTCACGGGCTAGTTCTGCTCGGGACTAGTCCGGGGCGTGGCAAGAGATGGTATCAGAGCACAGGCTTGGCCCTAGGGCGAAACCCGACGTTTAGGACGACCCTAAGGATGCTAAGTTCAAAACTACTTGCGAAAAGCTAAGGCTCCTTTTGGTTTCTTTATTTTCAATAGTTTGTTGCTAAAATGGTTATTGATCTTTTCTCCCTCTTTCAAAATTGTAGATGGCAGTGAACGCCAGCTTCAGTTCCCACGGTTTTGGCGAGGGTCACCACGTCGCTCAGCTTCGTGACCTCGCCCGCTTCCTTGGCTTCTCGTGTCCCGAGTACACGGGGTACTCCGTGGACCGTGTTCCCCCTCGCTGTGAGCTCTGTGTACCTTTACCCTCGTGGAGGTATACACGGAGCTGGCCTTTGCCCACACCACTTCACTGTGGCCAGGCCCACTCTCCAGATCGCGTACCAGGACCTCTCCTGGACTGCGCTTCGACGCTTGGCCCATGACTACAGCCACCGTCTCGGGGGCTCTGCCTTCTGGCAGCTCCCACGCCTTCCTTCTGGCCACGCAGACGCCAGGTACCCTTGTCCGTACAGCGAGTCTCAGCCAGTGCTGACTCGCATGGTGGAGCTTTCGGAGGCTTAGGCCACTCAGCACGACCTACTCCTCGAGGCTTACCGCTCCCTTGCCCGCCGCTACGCCGCTCTGGAGGCCCGTCTGGCCGAGGAGGGTGTCACCTCAGTTGACACTGTCTCTTGGGACTCAGGCCGCCTCTGCCACGCCAGCCACCTGTCCTCCCACAGCTCTCGCGGCTCTTCCTGCACTCCCAGTGGCCCGCGCTCCCCCAGCTCGCGTGCGCCGTACTCACCAGTGTACTCCCCCTACCCACACCCAGTTAGCCCCTCCTACACCCCCGGACACACCCCAGTTGCTTCCTCCCGCCGTGGCCCACGCTTTATCCGCACTGTGCGGAAGCATGTTGTTGGTTCTTCCACCGTGTTCCGCTTCGACTACCCAGCTCCCCCACCGCCAGCGGCCCGTACTGCTGCCGGCCCTCGACAGGTTCCGCCGGTCCCTTCGCGCTAGCCGATCGACGTTTCTTCGACTGAGGAGCCGACTACAAGAGGCAGCCAGGCAGACGAGGAGTAGAGGAGGCAGTCTTCAGCAGCTGTCCGTGTGTTAGGCCCTTTTGTTCCGCCGCCAACTCTTTTGGAGTCATGGCGAGATAGTGCGTGCGTGTGTTTGATGTGGGTGTTGTTTGGTAGTCTGGTTCTCGTAGGTGGTGTGCGTACAGTCAAGCTCGGCGTAGCTCTGTGACTTGTCCACACCCGTTGTATCAGGTGTTTTTATGATTTGAAAAATCCAGTTTATGCCTAGTGCGTGCTATCTGAGTTGTTATTTACTTTGCTCCTTGCCCTCCTAAGTGCTTATCTGATTCTTACCTCGCCCTCTTCGGTTTAGATGGCTAGCCGCCCCCGCCGTGCTGCTCATGCATCAGCCTGCTTCGGTTTTGAGGAAGGTAGAGTTGAGCCAGAAGCAAATCATGAGTCAGCTAATGAGCAATCTCACCACAGCAACCGTTCGCACCGTACTGCTTCCCGCAATGCAGAAGTTGAGCAACCCCGCCGCAGCAACCGCTCGCATCACACAGCTTCCCGTATAGCAGAGATGGAACAGTCTCACCAATCTCACCGCGCTGCTAGTCACAATTCTGGAGAAGAACGCATCCCTTCCCCACCTCATGTGGAAAACAACATGCAACACCTGATGGCAGTTCAGACACAGATCTTGCAAGGATTAGCCGCGGCTATAGCCGGCTTTCAGCATAATGCGCATGGAAATGGCCACCCTCACATGAGCAACAATAGATCCAAACTGACCGACTTCCTGAGGTCTCGGCCGCCAGAGTTCTCTCAGACCGTCGAGCCCGTTGAGGCTGACGATTGGCTGAAGGATGTTGATAGAAAACTCAACTTAGTGCAGTGTACTCCTGTTGAGAAGACGCTCTACGCCTCTCACCAGCTAAGAGGACCTGCTGCAGATTGGTGGGAGAATTACTGCAATGCACACCCTGAACTCACTAACATTGCTTGGGATGAGTTTGCTATGGCTTTCCGTGCAGCTCATGTGCCCGAAAGCACCATTGATATGAAGAAAGAGGAATTTAACAGGCTTAAGCAAGGCAACAACAGTATCAATGAGTACCTAAGTCAGTTCAACAAGTTGGCTCGGTATGCCCCTAAGGAAGTGGACACAGACAATAAGAAGATCAGGAAGTTCTTGAAGGGAATCGCAGTTGGAATGAGACTCCAGTTGCTTGCTCATGACTTCCCCACTTTTCAACATATGATCAACAAGGCACTTCTACTTGAGGATGCCAGAAAAGAGTCTGCCGAAGAATATAAGAAACGCAAGTCTAACCATCAGGGGAATTCTTCCCGAGGCGCACCTCGCCCTCGCTATGGTCAACCCATGCAATACCACTAGTCGGTCACTCAAGCTAACCGCCAGCCAGGCTACGCCCCTCGTCCTCAGATGAACCGCTCGGCACCTCAGCCACAGCAGCATGCCCCAAGTGGCAATACTGCGCCCAACAGGGTTACCTCTTTCAAGTCACCGCTAGGACTGTCAGCAGTTCAGTGTTTCCGGTGTAACCAGATGGGTCACTATGCTAGATAGTGCCATCAGAATCCTACCAACACCAACTCAGGGCATGCTAATGGCAGCACTGCCAGAACTCCTACTCCAGCAGCAGCTCTGTCTCGTCCTAACTCTCAGGCAAGAGGACAAGGTTCTCGTGCCTCCAACAACTTTGGTCGAGGCCGGATGAACCACATTCAAGCTGAGACCGCTCAGGATGTTCCAGACGTTGTGATGGGTATGTTCTCTGTCAACTCCGTACCCGCAATAGTTCTGTTTGATTCAGGAGCTTCCCATTCTTTCATATCACAAGCTTTTGTGAAAAGAAATGGTTGGAAAACCCAAAATTTACATGTACCAATGATAGTACATTCCCCTGGAAGGAATATAAGGGCAACTCAAATATGCCCGGAAGTTAACCTTAGAATTGAGGAAGTTGACTTCCTAGCCAAACCGATAGTCCTGGACTCGCAAAGCTTGGACATCATCCTAGGGATGGATTGGTTGGCTAAGCACAAAGGACAGATAGATTGTGCCGAAAGGTCCATCACCTTGCAAGGACCTGGAGGAAAGCAAGTCCGCTTTACCTCTAACACCCCTACCACAAGTCGGTCTATCCTAACCTGTTTACAAGTCACCTCCTTGGAGTCGGTGCCCATAGTCTGTGAATATCCTGACGTATTTCCAGAAGAATTAACGAGTATGCCACCAGACCAAGAGATTGAGTTCGCCATAGAACTGGCACCAAGCACCGCACCAATTGCAAAAAGACCCTACCGAATGGCAGCTAATGAGTTAGCAGAAGTCAAAAGACAAATCGAAGAATTGGAGAGTAAAGGTTATGTGCGACCCAGCTCATCCCCTTGGGGAGCCCCATTGCTCCTGGTTAAGAAAAAGGATGGCTCTGAGAGAATGGTAATCGACTATAGAGCCCTGAATGAAGTAACTATAAAGAACAAGTACCCGTTGCCACGGATTGATGATTTGTTCGATCAACTTAAAGGAGCAAGAGTTTTCTCTAAAGTTGACTTGAGATCAGGTTACCACCAAT
Organism: Oryza sativa Japonica Group; assembly: GCF_034140825.1. Classification (NCBI taxonomy): domain Eukaryota; kingdom Viridiplantae; phylum Streptophyta; class Magnoliopsida; order Poales; family Poaceae; genus Oryza; species Oryza sativa. The sequence continues at coordinate 14,773,039 of NC_089045.1, read as the reverse complement.
TGAAAATCAGATCTGAAGATATCCCGAAGACTGCTTTCTCAACGCGTTATGGTCTATATGAGTTCACAGTGATGTCCTTCGGACTCACCAATGCTCTAGCATTCTTCATGAACTTAATGAATAAGATCTTCATGGAATACCTGGACCAGTTTGTCGTGGTATTCATCGATGACATCCTGATATACTCCAAGAATGAGGAAGAACATGCTGAACACCTGAGGCTGATAATGGGAAAGCTCAGGGATCATCAACTATTCGCTAAGTTCTCGAAATGCGAATTCTGGTTGGACCGAGTAGCATTTCTTGGACACGTGATCTCCTCCAACGGTGTCAAAGTAGATCCCAGCAAGGTTGAAGCTGTACTTGCTTGGAACCCGCCCAAGAATGTGTCAGAGATCCGCAGCTTCCTTGGCTTAGCTGGATATTATCAAAGATTCATTGAAGGATTCTCTAAGCTAGCCAGACCTATGACCGAGCTGTTAAAGAAGGAAAAGAAATTTGAATGGTCAGCAGCCTGTGAAGACGGCTTTCAAGAAATGAAGAAAAGGTTGACCACTGCCCCAGTTCTCACCTTGCCAGATATCCGAAAAGATTTCGAGATCTTCTGTGATGCATCAAGACAAGGCTTAGGATGTGTCCTAATGCAAGAACGAAAGGTTGTGGCCTATGCATCCAGGCAGCTCAGGCCTCATGAAGTCAACTATCCCACCCATGATCTCGAGTTGGCAGCCGTGGTTCATGCTCTTAAGATCAGGAGGCACTATTTAATCGGGAACAGATGTGAAGTATACACGATCACAAAAGTCTTAAGTACATCTTCACTCAGACCGAGTTAAATATGAGACAGAGAAGATGGCTGGAACTAATCAAGGATTACGATCTTAGAATTCATTACCATCCCGGTAAAGCTAATGTGGTCGCTGATGCGCTAAGTCACAAGACCTATTGCGATGTAGCTCAAATATGGCCAGACCAAGATCGCCTGTGCAGAGAATTGGAGAAGTTAAGGCTGACCGTGGTACAGTCAGGTGTCCCTACCAGCTTGACAGTGCAGCCTACCCTAGAATCGCAAATCCGGGAAGCTCAGAAAGATGATGAAGGGATAAAAGAATTAATAAAAAGAATACAGGAGAAGAAGGACACCGATTTCTCCATAGACGATCAAGGCACAATTTGGTGCGGTCCACGCATCTGTGTACCGGCCAAGAAGGAGTTAAGAGATCTCATTCTAAAGGAAGCTCATGAGTCCGCCTACTCCATTCATCCAGGAAGTATGAAGATGTACCAGGATATCAAGGCATACTTCTGGTGGGCTGGAATGAAGCGAGATATCGCAGAATACGTAGCCCTGTGTGACATTTGCCAAAGAGTCAAGGCAGAGCATCAGAGGCCAGCTGGTCTGCTGCAACCCCTATCGATTCCCGAGTGCAAATGGGAAGAGATAGAATGGATTTCATCACCGGTTTGCCAAGAACCCCTAGTGGGTACGACTCCATCTGGATAATCGTGGATTGACTCATGAAATCAGCTCATTTCGTGCCAGTGAAAACCACCTTTGATGGAAAGAAACTAGCAGAACTCTACATGACCCATGTCGTATGTAGATTTGGCTGTCCCAAGAAGATTGTGTTAGATCGAGGCACTCAGTTCACCTCAAGGTTCTGGAAACAGTTGCATGAAGCTCTTGGAACCGATCTAAATTTTAGTACAGCTTACCATCCGCAGACCGATGGTCAGACAGAAAGAGTAAACCAAATCCTAGAAGACATGCTACGTGCGTGTGCCATGGATTTTGAAGGCACTTGGGATCATTGTTTGCCGTATGCTGAGTTCTCATACAACAACAGTTATCAGGCCAGCATTCAGATGTCGCCAAATGAGGCAATGTTCGGAAGAAAGTGCCGCACTCCCTTGTGTTGGAATGAGGTGGGCGAAGCACTGGTATTCGGTCCTGACATACTCAAGGCAGCAGAAGAGCAAGTTAAGCTGATCCGAGAACGTTTAAAGACAGCTCAGAACCGTCAGAAGAATTACGCTGACAATCGGAGACGTGACCTTGAGTTCGAAAAAGGAGACCATGTGTACCTGCGGGTATCACCTCTCCGTGGTATGAGGAGGTTTGGGATGTCCGGCAAGTTAGCACCCCGCTACATCGGCCCCTACCTCATAACCGCCAGGCGTGGCGAAGTGGCTTATTAGCTTGAGTTACCTGAAGGTCTCGCAGATGTGCACAACGTGTTCCATGTATCCCAGTTAAAGAAATGTCTTCGAGTTCCAGAAGAACAAGTTCCCCTGGGTAATATCGAGCTGGAAAGGAATCTGACCTACAAGGAAAGACCGATCAAGGTTCTTGAAGAGGCAGGACGTCAGACTCGAAGGAAGACCATCAAGTTCTATAAGGTCCAATGGAGCAATCATTCCGAAGATGAGGCAACCTGGGAACGAGAAGATCTTCTCCGCGCCGAGTTCCCGGAGCTGCTCCCTTAGGGCTGAATCTCGGGGTCGAGATTCTTGTTAGGGGGTTAGTCTGTAGCGCCCGTTCCGTCGTGGCGCCTAGCGGGAAAACTATCTCTTAAAAACCCTAATTGCGAAATCTGTTTCCTTGCTTGTTGTCTAGTGACCGTGCCATCTCGGATCTCAAATCCCCGATCTATCGTCAAAGTTCAATCCCGAATCCAAATCCTTCCCAAATCAAATCCCTCCGCAAAGTCTATTTTGCCTCCCTCAGGTTCGATGGGCCGAATTCCTCTCGGCCCATCTCCCCCTCCCTCCCCATCTCCCCCTCTCTCTGTCTCTCTGTCTCTCTCTCTCTCCCGCTCTGCCCGTGAGCCGCGCCGAGCCCTCCCTCTCCGCTCTCGCTGCCGTTCCCGCCGATACCGCCAAATCGCCGCGCCGCCCGCGCGCGCGCGCCGTGGTGGCCGACCGGCCAGTCGCCGCCGCCGTCAGTGCCTGCCACGCCTGCCCGCGCCTGCCGCCCGTGTCGTCGCTCCGCTCCAAACCGCCCCCGCCGTCATCGCCGTCATCATTGACTCGGCCCTCGCCACTCCGCGCGCTAGCCTCCAAGGGATGGAGGCAGAGCTCCTCCTCCCTCTGCCGCGTCGCCACCGTTCCCTCCTCCTTTTCCCAAAGTGGCAAGGGGCAAGCCCCCTTTCTTCCTTCCTTTTCCCTTTTTCTCTTCCTCCGCCGGCGTCATTCCCCTCCTCCTTGTCGCCGATTTGGCCGCTAGCCGGAGCGCCCGATCACTGGCTTGACCGTCCAATGTCGGTTCCCCTCTCCCAAACCGACTTTGTCGCCCATATAAACCCAAGCTCCCCCACTTTCCTTTCCTCTCCCATTCGCCCTCGCTCCACCGCGCCATTGCCGTCCCCTCTGTCCCGCCCCCGCCGTCACCGCCGCCGTCAGGTGTGCCGAAGGAGCCGGTGCGCGTTAGGACGCGGAAGGGGACTCCGGGCGCGCCCTCTTCTTCCTCTTCCCCGGCCTGAGGGTGGAGAGATCACTCCCGTGCCGTCAGCCTCTCGTCACAGCGCCCCGCCTCGTCTCGGTAGTGCCTCCCTCCGTTCTCCCTCCTCGTTCCATCTCCTCCCCTTAGACTCGGGTAGTAGCACGAGTAGCCTCGCCGTAGCTAACTAGCGCCGCCCCGACCGTTGCAGCCGCTCGCTGTGTGCTCGCCGCCATCGCCGCCCGTGCTTCGTAGCGCCCGCTTGTCGCCGGCCTCGCTCGGCGTAGCTCCGCCTAATCCGACGCTAGCAACGGATTCCCGGAGTTGCGTAGATGCTCTAGCTCGCCCGAATCGGTCTCCCGTCGCGCCATTGCCGTTTCACCCTTCTCCCGCCGCCGGTTGCCGCTACCGCAATCCGCCGCCGTCGAGCATCCCCCGGTGAATCCGAGCTGTTGGCTCGTCTCCCCTCGTCCCGAGCAACTTCCCGGTGTGCTCGCTTTCGCCTGTATCGCCGTGGTTCGCTCCGCCGCCCGCCACCGTCGTCCGCCGTCCGTTGCGGCAGACGTCGTCGTCTACCTCCCGCCGGCCCGCGTGGCAGCCACGTAAGTGCCACGTCGGCGCCACCTCGGCCGCGACCGTGTCAAGCTGACAACGGTTCGCAGCTTTCCCCCCGCCCCACTCGCGCGCGCGGTCTACCGCGAGCCGTGAGGCTGCGCGTGGGCCCACCGCACCGCGTCCTCCGCGAACCGCGCGCATGCGCCGCGCGTCCCTCCTGAAACCCTAGCACACCTCGCATGCACCTCACTCACGGTGAGTCGAGTCGCCGACAAGCGAGTCCCACCCAGGACCACGCGGGATGGACCCGGCCCACCGGCTCTCTCTCTCTCCTCCCCGCCCGCGCGCATGTTCTGGGCCACCTTCTCGGGCCGGCCGGCTCGTTAAGTTCGGCCGAGCCGCCCCTTTCTCTCGGGCCGCGCCCTAGCCGCCCGAGGAAAGTCTAATTTCCCTCCCTCCTTCTTTTCTTTTCTTTTCTTTTTCAAAAAGGATTTAAATAAATCCTTTTCCTTTAGACCAAAAATCCAATAATCTTAGAAATTGAATATCTTCCCAACCGTAAGTCCGTTTGACTCCGTTCAACTTCCAAAATTCCTCAAATCTCGAGATCTATCTAATGGCACGCTTAGAGGTCAATAATAGGGCTTTATTTTTGCCGTTTGCTGAGTTATCCCGTTTCGCGTGTAGTTTCGGAGCCCGAAGACCCGCAGTGCGAGGATTTCGAGGATTAAGCTCAAGATCTCGAGCAAGGCAAGCCACCTTTGAACATCTTGAGCCTATATTTGAACTTAATTATGTTGCTTGAAAAATATTATGCATTAATAGGATTGCACTTAATCTGCTTGTCCCGTCTGCAAGGCAGATTGGCGGACCTACCTAACTTGTTGCATTTGACCCTTCCATCGTAATTGTTATACCATGTTCCCTTGTAACCACCTAGTTACGCCTCGGTAATCGTGCACTCTGCACGAGTAATGACGGTCGCCTAAAACTTAAAATCTGAGAAACATCTTGGGTAAAACTTGGGTTTTACAAAAGACTTGGAAAACCTGACACCAGGGTCGGTGCTTGCGAACCTAAATGAATTTCCAAAATCGCGGACCGGGGAACGTACCGGGTGTACGGTTTCCCGCTCTTGCACTTAAGGACCGTTTCCTTGGAATTTCATCTGAACATAAGACAAGTACGACCACATGGGTGGAATGGGACACCCCTGGCTGAGTAACTAGCTAATCGGGAGAGCCATGATGCCAAGAGACATGTGGATTCAACGGGGTGGTGTCGGGGAGGACCCCCGGGTTTCCTGGCATAGTATGGTCTGGGACCTAATCTGGTGTCGGTCTGGGACCCCTCTCGTTGGCATATGGTGAAACTGTGTCGGCTTTCGAAATGCCTTGTCATGAAAGCCTTAAGGTCTCTAGTCGTGGCCGTTCTGCACGGGCTGGATGATCCGGGTTAGTAATGTCGTGTGGGTAAAGTGTACCTCCTCTGCAGAGGTTATTAAACTGTTCGAACAGCCGTGCCCACGGTCATGGGCGGATGTGAGGTGATTCCTAGCGTAGTTTTGTTTGACTACTGCTTTGTGAAATTTGCTGAGGTGGTTTGGGATTGATGTTTGGAAAATCTGCGGCTGATGGGATCAGCCAGGCCCGGGTGGCCGTTTAAAAGCCGTTGGCCGGGTGCCAACCTTGATCAATTCAAAAGACTGATACCTTGCACATACTCCGACCGGACGAGATGCACTGTCTCATCCGTATCGTTTGAGAAGCACTCACTTAGTTGTTTCAGAAAAGAGTTTAAATAAAATCAATTGCAAAAACAACAGCCTTTCCTTGAAGCCTGCATTAAACACTTATTTCCCATGGTTTGCTGAGTACTCCCGTACTCACCCTTGCTCTATATAAATAATCCTCCCCAGTTGCTGAAGAAGATGAAGCGGATCCCGCTGACGAGGAGTTCTTCCAGGAGCAAGCCGGCTACGATGAGTTTTACGGTTTTCGGCCTAGTTCCCAAGTCGCGCCTGTGATGTTTGGTCCAAGTCTTGGCTTCCGCTTCCCTTTTGTAATGCAGTTGTGAGCTCGGGATCTGTCCGCAGCCCAACATGACTGTAGTCCTACTCTATAATAAAGAGACCTCTGTTGCTTTGATATTCTGTCTTCCTGTGATACCAGCACTGTTTCCTGAGACTGGTATCGATTAACAGGTTAATTTGGAGCGTCACGGGCTAGTTCCGCTCGAGACTAGTTCGGGGCGTCACAGAACGCCCCAATCCGAGCACGTATGCGACCTGGGCACCCATTTTAGTGCAGACTGGTACTGGACTCCGAATTGCACCCGAGGTCGAATTGGTTTGGGCCTCCACCTTGACTTCGACATCCTCGATGATCCTCTATGGCTCTAAGTCCTTCTCCAAGTGTCTCCTCGTCCCCTCTATTGTTCCTAATCACAATATAATCATTAGGTAACAATCCATTCTCGAATTCATACAAAAATGAACATAGGAACGAGCTCGCCTCTAATTTTAATTGCCGCGCACGAGCTCTTGTTATCGGTCCTTGAATGACCGTTGGAGCATTGTTGTGTGTATCCGAGGTAGTGATGTCCGCATCAGATTGGATGAGGGGAATTTATCTCCTCGTTGTCCTCTTTCGTTTCCCTCAAAAAACGGTGTTTAATTCCTCGTATTTCAACCGAATCAAACTCGTTTCGAGTTTATCTCTCCAAACTAACCATAGGATTTTCCGGTTTCGATTCCTTTCGTTCCGAGTTTGATCTCTTTAATCCGAGCCTATAAACAGCATCCCCAAGTTGTCCTCTTCCATTTGCCTCAAGTCCAAGCCGTAGCCGTCGCCCATAGCGCTGCCGCCACGTGAGCCCTAGCGTCGCCGTTGCCGTCGCTGCTTCAGCTGCGCTGCGCCGCTGCTGTGGTCGTCGCCGCCGCCTTCTGTCACCACCGTCGGGTTCGCTAGGTGGATGAGCATCCCGTCCACCCCTTCGCCGTTAGTGTATCTCGCCGGAGCGCCGTCACCGACGTTGACCCGAGCCGAGACACCGTCGGACCTCGTCGTCGGTCGTCGTTTGTCGTAGTTCTTTGCTTCGGTGAGTTCGCGTCGTCGTCCTCTTCGTGTTGGTGTCTTCGGAAAGACCAACCGAGCTCTGTAGCGCTGGTAATCTCGTGGTCCAGTGCCATGGCCGGCGATGATGTCGTGATGACATCATAACTCTTTTATTTAAATCGTAATAATTTTCTGTATTAGATGAAAATCTGATTAAACTTCGGAAATTCATAACTAAATCATAGTAACTCGGATTCAAGTGGTTCATGTTGCTAAATTCATCTTAAATCGAGATCTACATGTGAAAAATATCCACATGTACTGTTTTTGCTTGTTTTTGTACTATTTTGTTGATTTTGTTCATTTGCTTTAGTTTCCGACGTTCCGGAGGAGAGCGTTTACATTGAGGAAGGTTTAGAAGCGTTTGAAGAAGCTCAAAGCAAGTCACACAGATCCCAAACAACCTTTTGAGCATGTTGAACCTATTTAAAGCTACTGTTTTATTTCAACTTATGCATTAAATTTGAATGTCATCGGGTGGTGAGCCTTTCCCAATTAATTAATGGCCGAAGATGACTTTATTTTCCAATGGGTAATAAATTGATTAGCTTGAACCTTATATATTGGTTTGGTTCAGCTAAATGCTATATACATAATTGCTTAGCCATGCTTAGAAACATTAGCTCATTAATGGGATGAATCATAATACATTATTACTTATGGTTAGATTTAATGGTAGCTCACGATGGTTAATCGTGTTATGATAATTAATTGATAATTAAAACCTGATTAAAGGTGGGTTGTGAGCACATGGTTTAGATGGTCGTGCTCATGACAATTAAGGATCGGTTTGCGAGCTACTGTTGTGAAACATTAACTGTGCCAACCACAAGCTAGCGTGGGTAACGGCCTTACCTTATGTATAGCATGGTTCATTACGGGGTGCATACTGAGAAGCGGCGAGAAGTCCATGGGGGTCGCTGAGGAGTCCATGCCTCTGGTTGTAGAGGGGGGGGGGATTCTGATCCAGGTATGGTGCACTGTGGTGAGTTGTGTTGTGGAAGGGGTACTGTTACAGTTCCTTTCCAAGGTACCGTGGTGGCATTGAGGCGCATGGAGACATGTTTTGGAGCTGTGTCTTGTGGGTACAGTGGTACATCTCTGGCCAGAGTATAACTATTCGAATAGCCATGCCCGCGGTTATGGGCGGGTCTAACAATGTTTTTCATGATTAGTCTCACATTACTCATTATTGGTGATAACCTGTGATAATTAAATTGACTCCTGGTTTGGAACGGTATATTCCTGGTATGGAGGTTTGGTTTGTACAACCGGGGTTGGTTGTTCAGATGAGGTTGGGCCTATGCAACACGGGTGTGTTGTATAGTGTTTATTTAATATTTCTTAAATACTTAATTGTTTTACTATTCTCTCAAATGCTTATTAAATGTTGTTTATACAAATGAGCTTTGTTATGCCATCTTTGCTATCCTGTGCACTTGTATATTTGCTGTGTAGCTTGTTGAGTATGTCATATGCTCATTCTTGCAATATTCATTCATCAGAGGAGGAGTACTTCAGTGAAGGTGATGATCAGGTGGATTAGGCTTTGTTCGGGTCAAGTTGCTTGTGGAGTGGAGTCGCCATTAATTTTTCCGCTGCGTAGAATTTTATTCTTTTGAGAGGAACTATCCACCTCTATAATAATTTATTATTTTGTGAATATTAATTAGTAGTTTGATAGTACTCTTTTATCAATTTATTATTGTGTGCCTCGGCTGATTCCTGGACGAGGATTTAACGCACATATAAACGTTTGGAATTTTGGATAGAAATTCCGGGCGTGACAAGTTGGTATCAGAGCCATGTTGACCTTAGGACAAGCCAAATGGTAAACCTTAAGTAGCCTTCAAAATATTTTGAAAAATTAATTAAGTTGGCAGCACATGCAAGGGTATGTACAAAATTTTCTAAATCCTACTTTACCAAAACAGAAAGCTGTTCTTTTCTTTTTTAAAAAAAACTTTACTGTTCAGTGTATTAAATAGTTTGATTTTATGAATTTCATTGGTTAGTCAGCACTGTACATCTATTATGGTATTGATGCAATCAAGATAGCACCAGTACTACTCATCCCTGTTAATGGTGACACTGTACCGTGCTTATGATAGATCCTAAGTATTTTAGTTTTATTTTATTCATTTGTCTAAAGCAATTTGTCTCTGTCCAAAGTTGATTTCATTTTCCAAACAAAAACTTTGTTTAGTTCTGTTCCCACGAGTACTGTACAGGAAGAAAATATATTTGCTTCTTTTTGTTTACTTTTGAAGTCTATGCCCCTGTATAAATTAAAATTTTCGAAAAAAAAATTCTGAAAAAAAAACGAATTGGTTTCTGAAAATTTATGTTTCGGTCAGAAAAGAAAAAATCGAAATTTAATTAAACAAGAAAAAAATTAGTTATGTTTGCTCCTTTTCTTTTATTTTTCTTTTTGGGTCAAATTAATTAAGTCTAGTTTGTGCAGCTAACTTAAATATATGCATTAATTCCTCCTTTCTGTGCTGCTTTAGATGTCGCCCCATCCGCCGGAAAGATTGATCGATGTGGTAGGATTCGTCAGGGGGCTGAGAATGATGGCATTTGAAGTAGGCTACGACGTTGCCCCTGAGTATCGTCAGATTCCCCATGACCCCAACGAGGAGCAATGTCGTGTTCGCGTGACGTTGACTAGTGATCGTGAAGACCTTCCGTCAATAAAGTTTGAAGCTGGGGGAAAAAAGTATAGTCATGCTTGTCAGGAGGCAGCCTTGGTGGCCATTGGAGAGCTACGTCATCGCTTTGATGAGGAGTTAGAGTCATCAGCTTTTTAGTATCATCCACACAAGCCACATGGTCAAGACTATGGAGTTCACAACTACCCTGAAGATGAAGATAGCACCACTCTGAAGCATGCCGTGTATATGCTTAGCGCCATGGATGCAATAGGCGTGGAGCGGGAGAAAGCAGCTCATGATAAGGAAAACTAGAACCATGGCAAGATTTACAAGCTGGAGAGCAAGGTGTACCGTCTGCAGAAGGAACTGGCCGAGCTTAAGGGAGAAGCACAACCGCCAGCACCCAAGCTTCGCCTCACCGCAAGGAAGAGAACCCGTCCTCCACGTCATATCCAGTTGGCTTCGAAGACTCGTGTGGTGGGAGATGCTGTGCCTGATCATGCTGAACCTGTCATCCATGTCTTAAGTGATGATGAAGAGGAGGAAGACCTAGAAGAAAGAGAGCTAGCTACTCCAGAGGAAGAAGATCCATCTCTTCGTTCCGACGCAAGGCGGGATTAGTTGCCTAGTTAGACCGTTGCCATAGTTCGATGTGTTAGTTTGCTTGCTTAAGTTCGCTCATGCGTGTGTGGGTTTAGCGTGTTTCTTACATCATTGGTGGGATGTAACTACAGGAGTTTAGTTCTTTTGCTTATCAGAGAGTAAGTTAGCTGGTGAGATAGTGTTAAATCAACTTAAATGTAACATACTCAGTTAAGAGCAATATATAATTTAAATTAATTAAAGTTCTTTGTTCTAATGGTATCTCTCTGTCGTTCTTTCCTTTTGCCCGTGCTTTTCTTTTGATGGTGAACACCCGCACTGGAAGTGGAAGTGGTCACAATGAAGGAGATCCCACACTTGCCCAAGTTTTGGCTCAGCAAACTCAGTTGATTAATCTACTAGTGCAGCAAGCGCAGAACCAGCAGGCAAATAACAACAATCAACCACCACCTCCACAGAACAAGTTGGCAGATTTTCTACGTGTCAGAGCACCTACCTTCTCAAGCACCACTAACCCAGTAGAGGCAGGTGATTGGCTGCATGCTGTTGAAAAGAAGTTAGATTTGATTCAGTGCACCGAGCAGGAGAAGGTTTCTTCTGCTTCGCATCAGTTGCATGGTCCTACTGCTGAATGGTGGAATCACTTTCGTCAAAATAGAGCTGCGGGAAAGCCTATCACTTGGCGGGAGTTTACTGCTGCTTTCAAGAAGACACATATACCATCAGGTGTTGTGGCACTTAAGAAGAGAGAGTTCAGCGCACTCAATCAGGGATCCCGTTCTGTCATAGAGTACCTCCATGACTTTAATCGCCTAGCTCGTTATGCCCCAGAGGATGTTCGCACTGATAGAGAACGTCAGGAGAAGTTTTTAGAGGGACTGAATGATGAGTTGTCTTATGCATTACTGGCTATGGAATAACGGGATTTCCAGCAGTTGGTGGACAAGGCGATTCGCCAAGAAAACATGTACGATAGGATGGAACAGAAGAAGCGTAGGGCTGCTCATTTCAAGGCTCAACAGGGTAGTAGCCAGAGGCCGCGCATTCTATGGGACCTCAAGCTGCACCATACCCACAGGGAAGATCCTCTTCAGTTGCTCGCCCTCAATGCCAGTTCTACAACAACAACACTGGTAATCGCAGCAACAACAATCGTAATGTGGTCACTCGTCCAGTAGCAACTCCAACTCAGAATCAGCCTGTCAGGAAGGAACAGGGAAGCAAGCTAGGGGTGTGCTTCAATTGTGGTGATCCAGGACATTATGCTAATAAGTGTCCAAAGCCTCGGCGTGTGAAGACTGCTCCTGTCCAGAACAACTCCAATGCTCCAGCACCGAAGGCTCGTGTTAATCACGTTACAGCTGCAGAAGCCCAGAATGCACCTGATGTGGTTTTGGGTACGTTTCCTGTTAACACTATACCCACAACTGTGCTTTTTGATTCCGGTGCTACACATTCCTTTTTGTCTAAAAGTTTTGCGAGCAATCATGGGATGGAAGTTATTAGTCTTGGGAGGCCTTTACTAGTTAATACCTCAGGCAATCAAGTGTCCTCAACGCAGTACTGTCCTTCCATTACTATAGAAATAGAAGAAATTCCTTTCCCATCCACACTTATCTTGCTAGAATCCAAAGATCTTGATGTTATCTTAGGGATGGATTGGCTAATCCGCCACCGAGGAGTTATAGATGGTGCTAACCGGAAGGTGACTTTAACAAGTAGCAATGGGCAAACAGTGTCTTTCTTTGTGTTCTCCCCTAGATCTCATGGTTTGACATTAAATCAAGTTGCTTTGCAAGAGATCCCAATAGTACAAGACTATCCAGATGTGTTCCCTGAGGATTTGCCAGGTATGCCACCTAAGAGAGATATAGAGTTCCAGATAGACTTAGTACCTGGAACCAACCCTATCCATAAGAGACCTTACAGAATGGCAGCTAATGAGTTAGCAGAGGTAAAGAGACAGGTGGATGATTTGCTCCAGAAAGGATATATCAGACCCAGTACTTCGCCGTGGGGAGCACCAGTCATCTTTGTGGAGAAGAAAGATCATACCCAGCGAATGTGTGTGGATTATCGAACGTTGAATGAGGTCACTATCAAGAATAAGTATCCTCTACCTAGGATTGATGACTTGTTTGATCAACTGGAAGGTGCTACAATCTTCTCCAAGATAGATCTTCGTTCCGGATATCACCAACTTCGAATCCGTGAGGAGGATATACCAAAGACTGCCTTTACAACACAGTATGGTTTGTTCGAATGTACCGTTATGTCGTTTGGACTCACTAATGCCCCGGCCTTTTTCATGAACTTGATGAACAAAGTGTTTATGGAATATCTGAATAAGTTTGTCGTGGTGTTTATTGATGACATCCTTATTTACTCCAAGACAAAAGAAGAGCATGAAGAGCATCTTCGTCTTGCTTTAGAGAAACTACGTGAGCATCAGCTTTATGCCAAGCTTAGTAAATGTGAATTTTGGTTGCCCGAAGTAAAGTTCCTTGGTCATGTCATCTCAGTTGGAGGAGTTGCCATGGATCCAAGCAATGTGGAGTCCGTGCTAAATTGGAAGCAACCCAAGATGGTCTTAGAGATTCGTAGTTTCCTTGGTCTTGCGGGGTACTACCGCAGGTTTATTGAGAACTTCTCAAAGATCGGTAGACCAATGACTCGACTGCTTCAGAAGGATGTGAAGTATAAGTGGACGGAAGAGTGTGAGCAGAGTTTTCAAGAATTGAAGAAAAGGCTAGTGACTGTGCCAGTGTTAGTCTTGCCTGATCCAAGGAAAGGTTTTTAGGTGTATTGTGATGCATCTAGACATGGTTTGGGTTGTGTTTTGATGCAAGATGGGAAGGTGGTTGCCTATGCATCTAGGCAGTTACGCCCTCATGAGAATAATTATCCAACGCATGACCTAGAGTTGGCAGCTGTGGTTCATGCATTGAAGATTTGGCGTCATTACCTTTTTGGCAACCGTACGGAGATGTATACGGATCATAAAAGTTTAAAGTACATTTTCACTCAACCTGATCTGAACATGCGTCAACAAAGATGGTTAGAGTTGATCAAGGATTATGATATGGAAATTCATTATCATCCAGGTAAAGCAAATGTTGTAGCAGATGCTCTCAGCAGGAAAAGCTATTGTAATATGTCAGAAGGACGACATCTACCTCGGGAGTTATGCCAGGAATTGGAAAAGTTGAACTTGGGAATAGTCAACAAAGGTTTTGTTGCCGCTTTAGAAGCTCAAACTACTCTTTTTGCTCAAGTTAGAGAGGCTCAAGTGAATGATCTTGATATCCAAGAAATCAAAAAAAACATGAGAAGAGGAAAAGCCATCGATTATATAGAAGATGAGCAAGGAACTGTGTGGCTAGGAGATAGAATTTGCGTGCCCAACAATAAGGAGATGAGGATACTATCATGAAAGAAGCTCATGAAACATTGTATTCCATTCATCCAGGGAGCACTAAGATGTATCAAGACCTAAAGCAACAATTCTGGTGGGCCAGCATGCGACGAGAAATAGCGGAATATGTGGCTCTATGTGATGTGTGTCAGCGAGTTAAGGCGGAGCATGAGAAGCCAGCTGGTCTGCTGCAACCGTTGAAGATTCCAGAGTTGAAATGGGAGGAAATAGGAATGGATTTTATCACTGGTCTACCCAGAACGTCGGCAGGACATCATTCTATTTGGGTAGTAGTTGACAGACTTACTAAAGTTGCTCATTTCATACCTGTCAAAACAACCTACTCGGGAAATAAGCTTGCAGAGTTATATATGGCAAGAGTTGTATGTTTACATGGTGTTCCAAGGAAAATAGTGTCAGACAGAGGTAGTCAGTTTACTTCAAAGTTTTGGCAGAAACTACAAGAAGAGATGGGTACTCGTTTGAATTTCAGTACTGCTTATCACCCTCAAACTGATGGTCAGACAGAAAGAGTGAATCAAATTTTAGAAGACATGTTGAGAGCCTGTGTTCTATATTTCAGTGGAAGTTAGGATAAGAATCTGCCGTACGCTGAATTCTCTTATAACAATGGTTATCAAGCTAGTCTTCAAATGGCTTCATATGAAGCATTGTATGGTCGGAAGTGTCGTACACCGCTCCTTTGGGATCAAACCAGTGAGCGTCAAGTTTTTGGGACAGATATATTGCGAGAGGCAGAGGAAAAAGTGAAGATTATCCAAGAAAGGTTGCGTACTGCCCAGTCGCGTCAGAAGAGCTATGTAGACAATCGTTGTAGGGATTTGAATTTCGAAGAAGGGGATTATGTATACCTACGGGTTACACCGCTGTGGGGAGTTCATCGTTTTCAGACCAAACGGAAATTAGCATCGTGATTTGTGGGACCTTTTAAGATTGTGAGTCGGAGAGGTGAAGTAGCTTATCAACTAGAGTCGTCTCCGTCAATGGCAGGAATACATGACGTGTTCCATGTGTCGCAGTTGAAGAAATATTTGCGTGTACCTACGGAGGAAACAGATCCTGAGCGTATAGAGCTTCAAGAAGATTTAACTTATGTTGAGAAGCCAGTCAGAATTTTGGAGGTGAATGAGAGAAACACCAGGAATCACGTCATACGGTTCTGCAAGGTTCAGTGGAGCAATCATTCAGAAGAAGAAGCCACTTGGGAGCGAGAAGATGAATTGAAGTCAGCTCATACTCAACTTTTTGCTAGTTCCTCTCAATCTCGAGGACGAGATTCATTTTAAGGGGGTAGGTTTGTCACGCCCGGAAAATCGCCTAATTTAATAATTCATTCTTTAATGCATTTTTAGAAATTATTTTAAAAGCTTACAAGTTAAACTCTAATAATCTAGGAAAAATCGCAACATAAAACTGAGTTAGATAAAATTTCATTAAATACTTTGTTTGATTATCTATTTTCTAGATTTTTCTAGGAATTATTTGAGTAAGGGAAGTATTTTTAATCAACGAAATAGCATTTCACGAATTATTCAAAGAAGGAAAAGTTTTAAAACCTTTCTCTAGGCCGTTGGTCATTTTGGCCCACAAAGCCTCTCTTGGGCTGCCAGCCATGCCAGCCTGCTGCTCCATTCCTTTCTTTTCCTTTTCTCTGAAAGTCTAAAATGCCTCCCTCGGCACTGTTCTTCTGCCGCCTCCCCTTTGAATCCGCCTCCATCAGTTGCTCGCGAGTCCGATTGGATGAGGGGAATTTATCTCCTCATTGTCCTCTTTCGTTTCCTTCAAAAAACGGAGTTTAATTCCTCGTATTTCAACCGAATCTAACTCGTTTCGAGTTTATCTCTCCAAACTAACCATCGCATTTTCCGGTTTCGATTCCATTCGTTCCGAGTTTGATCTCTTTATTCGGAGCCTATAAATAGCATCCCCTAGATGTCCTCTTCCGTTTGCCTCAAGTCCAAGCCGCAGCCGTCGCCTGTAGCGCCGCCACCACGTGAGCCCTAGCGTCGCCGTCGCCGTCGCTGCTTCAGCCGCGCCGCGCCGCTGCTGTGGTCGTCGCCGCCGCCTTCCGTCACCACCGTCGAGTTCGCCAGGTGGAGGAGCATCCCGTCCGCCCCTTCGCCGTTGCTGCATCTCGCCGGAGCGCCGTCGCCGACGTTGACCCGAGCCGAGCCGCCGTCGGACCTCGTCGTCAGTCGTCGTTTGTCGTAGTTCTTTGCTTCGGTGAGTTCGCGTCGTCGTCCTCTTCGTGTTGGTGTCTTCGGAAAGCCCAACCGAGCTCTGTAGCGCTGGTAACCTTGTGGTCCAGTGCCATGGCCGGCGATGATGTCGTGATGACATCATAAATCTTTTATATAAATCGTACTAATTTTCTGTATTGGATGAAAATGTGATTAAACTTCGGAAATTCATAACTAAATCATCGTAACTTGGATTCAAGTGGTTCAAGTTGCTAAATTCATCTTAAATCGAGATCTACATGTTAAAAATATCCACATGTACTGTTTATGCTTGTTTTTGTACTATTTTGTTGATTTTGTTCATTTGCTATAGTTTCCGACGTTCCGGAGGAGAGCGTTTACGTTGAGGAAGGTTCAGAAGCGTTTGAAGAAGCTCAAGGCAAGTCACATAGATCCCAAACAACCTTTTGAGCATGTTGAACCTTTTTAAAGCTAATGTTTTATTTCAACTTATGCATTAATTTTGAATGTCATTGGGTGGTGAGCCTTTCCTAATTAATTAATGGCTGAAGATGACTTTATTTTCCTATGGGTAATAAATTGATTAGCTTGAACCTTATATATTGGTTTGGTTCAGCTAAATGCTATATACATAATTGCTTAGCCATGCTTAGAAACATTAGCTCATTAATGGGATGAATCATATTACATTATTACTTATGGTTAGATTTAATGGTAGCTCACGATGGTTAATCGTGTTATGATAATTATTTGATAATTAAAACCTGATTAAAGGTGGATTGTGAGCACATGGTTTTGATGATCGTGCTCATGACAATTAAGGACTGGTTCGCTAGTTACTGTTGTGAAACATTAACCGTGCCAACCACAAGCCAGCGTGGGCAACGGCCTTACCTTTTGTATAGCATGGTTCATTACGGGGTGCCAGACTGAGAAGCGGCGAGAAGTCCGTGGAGGTCATTGGGGAGTCCATGCCTCTGGTTGTAGAGGGGGTGATTTTGATCCAGGTATGGTGCACTGTGGTGAGTTGTGTTTTGCGAGGGGTACTGTCACAGTTCCTTTCCGAGGTACCATGGAGGTATTGAGGCGCACGGTGACGTGTTGTGGAGCTGTGTCTTTTGGGTACAGTAGTACATCTCTGGCCAGAGTATAACTATTCGAATAGTCGTGCCCGCGGTTATGGGCGGGTCTAACAATGTTTTTTCGTGATTAGTCTCACATTACTCATTATTGGTGATAACCTGTGATAATTAAATTGACTCCTGGTTTGGAATGGTATATTCCTGGTACGGAGGTTTGGTTTGTACAACCGGGGTTGGTTGTTCAGATGAGGTTGCACCTATGCAACACGGGTGTGTTGTATAGTGTTTATTTAATATTGCTTAATTACTTAACTGTTTTACTATTCTCTCAAATGTTTATTAAATGTTGTTTATGCAAATGAGCTTTATTATGCCATCGTTTGCTATCCTGTGCACTTGCGTATTTGCTGTGTGGCTTGTTGAGTATGTCATATACTCATTCTTGCAATATTCATTCATCAGAGGAGGAGTACTTCAGTGAAGGTGATGATCAGGAGGATTAGGCTTTGTTCGGGTCAAGTTGCTTGTGGAGTGGAGTCGCCATAGCTATTTAGTCTTTTGTTTATTTTTCCACTACGTAGAATTTTATTCTTTTGAGAGGAACTATCCACCCCTGTAATAATTTAATATTTTGCGAATATTAATCAGTAGTTTGATAGTACTCTTTTATCAATTTGTTATTGTGTGCCTCGGCTGATTCCTGGATGAGGATTTAACGCACATGTAAGCGTTTGGAATTGTGGATAGAAATTCCTAGCGTGACAGTGATAAAGTCGAAGCAGAATCCGAGATGGAGATCGGCTGCGACCAGGATCGGCGGAGTCTGAGTTGGACAAGGTTAGCCGATTGAGCCGAATCCGACAATATGACATAGCATACGTTGTCAGGTTGAGTTAATGTGCTTCATGAGGATTGCCACGCACGGATAGAGTCCTAAGAAGGCAATTGTATCTATTAATTAGGATATTTCATGTAATTTTCTTAGAGATATGTTTGGGCAAGAGTCTGCTGTAGAGACTTATGGTATCTTAGAGTTTGTTAGAGATAAAAGTCGTGTCCGACATGGACATATTTTCTAAATCTCGGGTATAAATAGACCCCGAGCCTCATGTAATCAATCTAACATACGTTCAATACAATCTTGGCGCATCGCCACCCTTTTACTTTCGTTTTGTTTTGACGAGTTCTTGCTTTCGGGTTGAGCTGCATCGGTTTTGATCTTCAACTAGAGGTAAAACTTGTTATGGCGGCTTGCGTTCTCGGGATTAGTGCTTCCATCTTTATGATACTCTAATCTTGATTATGTAATTCATCGAGTTATCATATATTCTGTATAATCTACGACAATATCGTTATCTAACCTTCAATCGGCTAAGATCTATCATTAGAAGGCAGCCGATTAGGTTAAATATCTATGTTGGCTTAGATTGTATAGGATATCCACCACTCTATGAAACATCCAACGGCTTGATTGTCTAGATTTTGTTCTTCTTTTCATACTTATACTTATAGCTGCATCAGTTGAGTTTGACCTTATAGGTCGTGATTAGAATTTCAATCTCCAGCCTGCTTTTGGTTGTCGATTAGGGTAGTATCGGGGTTTTAGCCGATCTTACCTGATTTAGCCTTATTATCTCATGCGCTTAATTGACATGCTAGATCTGCCCTTTATATTAAGATCTTATTACAACAAATTATATTAGGCTTCTGTTTGATATATTTTACTTGCTTTAATATCTTAATATAGAGTGGTATCGGAGTATTAGCCGATACGTGCTAGATCTATCTGATCGGCAATGCTATGAACATCTATAATCTTGTTGTTAATATATACTTCGATCTAAGTGATTTATGCTGTCTCGGCATGGCATCCGATCTATCCCAATCACTTGATTTAAGTATATATTGTCACGCCCGGAATTTCTATCCAAAATTCCAAATGCTTACATGTGTGTGAACCCTCGTCCAGGAATCATCCGAGGCACACAATAACAAGTTGATAATAGAGTACAATTATTACTCTAATAAATAAGCGAATAAAATGTCATTACAGAGGTAGATAGTTCCTCTCAATCAATAAAGATCTAAGCAGCGGAAAAAAATAAGATAAACGGCGCAGACGACTCCACTCCACAGGCAGCTTGACCAGGGCTACACCTAATACTCCACACCATCAGCATCACTGTAGAACTCTTCCTCTGATGAATGATTGCAAGGTGAGTATATAACATACTCAGCAAGCCACGCAGCAAATATGCAAGTGCACAAGGATACCAAAGAATGGCATAATATAGGGCTCATTTGCAAAAGCAGCATTTAGCAAACATTTGAGAATTATAAAACAGTAGAGTAATTAATCATCAATTTTAATCAACACTAAACAGCACACCCATGCTGCTCAGGCCCAACCATCTCGAACAACCATACCCGGCTGTACAGATCTATCTCCAAACCAGGAATATACCATTCCAAACCAGTAGCTAATCAAATTATTACCAGTTATATCATCTTTTATTATGATGAGAAGTGTGAAACTAATCACGAAAGACATTGTTAGACCTGCCCATAACCGCGGGCACGGCTATTCGAATAGTTTTACTCTGGCCAGAGGTATACCACTGTACCCACAAGACACAGCCCCACAACATGTCACCATGTGCCTCAATACCACCACGGTACCTCGGAAAGGAGCTGTGACAGTACCCCTCGCACAACACAATCCATCACAGCGCACCTTTCCTGGATAATAATCACCCCCTTATAAACAAGGCATGGACTCCCCAGCAACCCCCGTGGGCTTATCTCCGCCACTTCTCAGTCTGGTGCTCCGCAATGAACCATGCTATACAAAAGGTAAAGCCGTTGCCCACGCTGGATTGTGGTTGGCACGGTTAATGTTTCACAACCGAAACTCGTGAACCGGTCCTTAATTTTCATGAGCACGACTCTCAAAACCATGTGCTCACAACCCACCATTATCAAGTTTTAGTTGGCAAGTAATTAATTAACCAATCACGATTGACCATCGTGAACTATCATTAAGCCAACATTAAATAATAGTGAGTCATAAGTTATCCCAATAATGTGCTAATGTTTCTAAGCATGGCTAAGCAATCATATCTAATATCTAGCTGAACCAATATATATAGTCCAACTAGTCAAGTTATAATAACCCAAGGTATCAAGGAATAAAGTAATCAAGAACAAAAGGGCTATAACAAACAATAGGTTAATTCCACCCAATGACATTCGAAAATAAATGCAATAGTTGAATAGAAACAATAGCTTTAAACAGGATCAACATGCTCAAAGGGTTGTTTGGGATCTGTGTGACTTGCCTTGCTGGCCTTGGAACTCTTCAAATTCTTCTCCTGTAAAAACGGACTCTCCGGAAACGTCGGAATCTAAACAGAAAGGTGCAAAATCACCAAAACAGCACATAAAAAAGCATGAACAGTACATGTGGATATTTTTAACATGTAGATCTCAATTTTAGAAAAATTTAGAGACTTGAACCAACTAAATCCGAGCTAAGATGAATTAGTTATGAATTTTCAAAGATTAAATGGGATTAAATCATTTATTTAGATTTTAATTGAATTATGACGCAATAATGAATTATTTTTGAAAAGGAAAAGGGAATTATTGTGTCAGCGGCTAGGGTTCGCGGTGAACCGGGTGCACGGCGGCGGCTCACGAAAACTAACGACCGAGATCTTTCCATTCAAAACGAATGGCCGAGATCGACCGGTCCACGGCCGGACCACGGGAGACGACGACGATGACGTCAGCGGTGACGTCACCACCGGCGGCGGCTCGGGCGTGCATGCTCGACAGCGCGAACGGAGAGCACCTACGGGTAGCGGACGGCACGGCGAACTCACCGGTGACCAAAGCGGCGGCGGAAGATCAACGGACGGCGACAGCGATGAGGAAGAAGCGGCGGCAACCTTCAGCTTGACGACGACGGCGGTGCTCCGGCGGTCTACAGCAGCGATGGAGGGGCGGACGAGGACGGCGACGCG
Organism: Oryza sativa Japonica Group; assembly: GCF_034140825.1. Lineage (NCBI taxonomy): Eukaryota > Viridiplantae > Streptophyta > Magnoliopsida > Poales > Poaceae > Oryza > Oryza sativa. The sequence continues at coordinate 14,751,928 of NC_089045.1, read as the reverse complement.
ACGGCGACCACGACGGTGACTTTCCCGAGCGACGACAAACAATTTATATATTTAGGATTTTTAGGGTGTGACAAACCTACCCCCCTTAAACAGAATCTCGTCCTCGAGATTTGGAAGAACTGGCGAACAGATGCGGATGAGCTGACTTCAATTCATCTTCTCGTTCCCAAGTTGATTCTTCTTCCGAGTGATTACTCCATTGAACTTTACAAAAACGGATAACTCAATTTCTGGTTCTTCTCTCATCTATTTCCAAGATACGGATTGGTTTCTCAACATAGGTCAGATCCTCTTGGACTTCTATCTGTTCAAGATTAGCTTCTTCGGTAGGTACCCTTAAACACTTTTTCAATTGCGACACATGGAACACATTATGGACTCCTGCCAAAGATTGAGGTAACTCCAACTGATAAGCAACCTCTCCTCTTCTACTGACAATCTTATAAGGTCCCACAAAACGTGGTGCCAATTTTCCTTTGGTGTGAAAACGATGAACTCCTCGAAGAGGCGTGACACGAAAGTACACATAATCTCCTTCGTCAAAACTTAGATCTCTACGACGATTGTCGGCATAACTCTTATGACGAGACTGGGCCACGCACAATCTTTCTTGAATGATTTTCACCTTTTCTTCTGCTTCCCTTAGGATATCCGTCCCGAAAACCTGACGTTCTCCCGTTTGATCCCACAAAAGCAGAGTGCGGCACTTCCGACCATACAGTGCTTCGTAAGGAGCCATCTGAAGACTAGCTTGATAACTGTTGTTGTACGAGAATTCGGCGTAAGGCAAATTCTTATCCCAACTTCCACCGAAGTCTAAAGCACAAGCTCTCAACATGTCTTCCAAAATCTGGTTTACCCTTTCGGTTTGTCCGTCTGTCTGCGGATGATAAGCAGTACTAAAGTTCAGCTTAGAACCCATCTCTTCCTGAAGCTTCTTCCAAAACTTTGAAGTAAACTGACTGCCTCGATCAGACACTATTTTCTTAGGGACGCGGTGCAAACACACAATCCTTGCCATATACAATTCCGCCAACCGACTTCCGGAATAGGTTGTCTTTACTGGGATGAAATGAGCCACTTTGGTAAGTCTGTCGTCTATCACCCAAATAGAGTCATGGCCTAATGACGTTCTAGGTAGACCAGTGATTAAATCCATACCGATTTCCTCCCACTTCCATTCAGGAATCTTCAAAGGCTGCAACAAACCTGCGGGTTTCTGATGTTCTGCCTTGACTCGCTGACAAACATCACATACTGCTATGTATTCTGCGATTTCACGCTTCATACTTGCCCACCAAAATCTTTCCTTGAGATCCTGGTACATCTTGGTACTACCAGGGTGAATGGAGTATAAAGTATCATGAGCTTCTTTCAGAATTGCATCTTTTAAATCTTTGTTGTCGGGGACGCAGATTCTCTTGCCCAACCATACAGTTCCTTGCTCATCTTCCAAGAAACCGATAGCTTTTCCTCTTCTCATATTCTTCTTGATTTCATGAATATCAGGATCATTAATTTGGGCTTCTCTAACTTGATCAATTAGAGTGGGCTTTGCTTCTAAGGCTACAACGAAACCTCTACTGACAATTCCCAAATTTAATCTTTCAAATTCCTTGCATAACTCCAATGGCAGCTGTCGTCCTTCCGTAGCATTGCAATAGCCTTTCCTGCTAAGAGCATCTGCTACAACATTAGCCTTTCCCGGGTGATAATGAATTCCCACGTCATAATCCTTAATTAATTCCAACCATCTCCGTTGTCTCATGTTCAGATCTGGCTGAGTAAAGATGTACTTTAAACTCTTGTGATCAGTGTATACCTTTGTACGAGTACCGAAAAGATAATGACGCCAAATCTTCAACGCATGAACCACTGCAGCTAACTCAAGATCATGAGTAGGGTAGTTCTTCTCATGCGGACGTAACTGACGAGATGCATAGGCAACCACCTTCCCATCTTGCATCAGAACACAACCTAACCCAAGCTTGGATGCATCACAATACACTTGAAAACCCTTCTTTGGATAAGGCAAAATCAAAATAGGAGCTGATATTAAGCGATTCTTCAACTCTTGAAAACTCTGCTCACATTCTTCTGACCACTTGTACTTTACATCCTTTTGAAGTAATCGTGTCATGGGCTTAGCAATCTTGGAAAAATTCTCTATAAACCTCCGATAATATCCTGCGAGGCCTAGGAAACTGTGAACCTCTGAAACTGTCTTTGGTTGTTTCCAGTTGATTACGGATTCCACATTACTAGGATCAACGGCAACTCCTCCGGCTGAGATGACATGACCAAGGAACTTCACTTCAGACAACCAAAATTCACATTTGCTAAACTTGGCATACAGTTGATGTTCTCGTAGCTTCTCTAGTGCAAGGTGAAGATGTTCTTCATGCTCTTCTTTTGTTCGAGAGTAGATAAGAATGTCATCAATAAAGACCACCACGAACTTGTCTAGATATTCCATAAACACCTTATTCATCAAGTTCATGAAGAAAGCGGGGTAATTGGTAAGTCCAAAAGACATAACAGTACATTCAAACAACCCATACCTAGTGGTAAAAGCTGTCTTAGGTATATCTTCCTCTTTGATTCTTAACTGGTGATACCCTGATCGAAGATCTATCTTGGAGAAAACAGTGGCACCTTTAAGCTGATCAAACAAATCATCAATTCTGGGCAGCGGGTACTTATTCTTGATAGTCACATCATTTAGTGCACGATAGTCCACACACATCCTCTGGGTATGATCTTTCTTTTCCACAAAAATAACCGGAGCTCCCCATGGAGATGAACTCGGTCTGATGTATCCTTTCTGAAGCAAATCATCTACTTGTCTCTTGACTACTGCTAATTCATTGGCCGCCATTATATAAGGTCTCTTATGGATCGGAGTTGTTCCTGGTACCAAATCTATTCTGAACTCTATATCCCTTTTAGGCGGCATACCAGGTAAATTGTCTGGGAACACATCGGGATACTCCCGGACTATAGGAATCTCTTCCAAAGTCATTTGGTTCAGTCTTGACCTTAAAGACTCAGAAGACAATGCATGAACAGTTACAACTCGACCATCATTGCTGGTGAGAGTTACTTTTCTGTTGGCACAGTCTATCACACCTTTATATCTGGCTAACCAGTCCATCCCTAGGATGACATCAAGGTCTTTGGATTCTAACAGGATAAGATTGGCTAGAAATGGTACTTCTTGAATTTCTATTCTGACAGAGGGGCTACGTTGCAAAGAGAGTGCTTGATTACTTGGGGTACTAACCATCAAAGGACGTCTAAGATCTTCTACTTCCATCCCATGATTTCCCGCAAAACTCATAGATAAAAATGAATGTGTAGCACCAGAATCGAAAAGCACTGTTGCAGGAACTGAGTTGACAAGGAACGTACCCAAAATCACATCTGGAGCACCTTGAGCTTCTGCAGCAGCAACATGATTGACACGGGCCTTTGATGCTGGTGTGGTAGAGTTGCTCTGGGCAGGGACAACCTTCACGCGTCGGGGCTTCGGACACTTGTCAGAGTAATGTCCTGGGTCTCCACAGTTGAAGCACACCCCGGGCTTGCTACCTTGCTCCCTCTTGGCAGGCTGTTGCTGTGTTGGAGCTGCAACAGGGCGTGGAGCTTGATTGCGGATGTTGTTGCCAGCATTGTTGTTGAAGAACTGACGCTGCGGACGAACAACAGACGAAGAACCTCCCTGTGGCATGGACTGGGGTCCTAAAGTAAGACGCGGCCTCTGACTATTCCCCTGTTGTGCCTTGAAGTGAGCAATCCGGCGTTTCTTCTACTCCATGCGGTTGTACTTGTCCTCCTGGCGAATAGCCTTATCCACTAACTTCTGGAAATCATGATAATCCCTAGTCATGAGTGGGTAAGAAAGCTCATCATTAAGTCCTTCCAAGAACCTCTCCTGGCGCTCTTCATCAGTGCGCACATCTTTCGGAGCATAACAAGCCAGACGGTTGAACTCGTGCAGATACTCGGTGACCGTGCAAGATCCCTAGGTGAGCGACCTGAATTCCTACTTTTTGAGAGACACCACTCCCGATGGTATATGCGTCTTCCGGAAAGCAGCGGTGAATTCAAGCCAAGTGATAGGTTCAGCAGAAGTTCTGTTAAGGCGGAAGTGATCCCACCACTCAGAGGCAGGGCCATGCAGCTGATGTGATGCAAATGAGACCTTCTCCTGATCAGTGCACTGAAGCAAATCCAACTTCTTCTCTATGGCATGCAGCCAATCGCTAGCTTCAACAGGATTAGTGGTTCTAGAGAAAGTGGGCGGCCTCACACGAAGAAATTCTGCTAACTTGTTCTGGGGAGGTGCATGGTTATTTCCCTGGTTCTGTTGGTTCTGGAGTTGCTGCATCATCATGTTCATAAGCTGTGCCTGTTGAGCCAGGACTTGGGCAAGTGTGGGATTCTCTCCATTGTTGTTGTTGTTATTGTTGTTGTTGGGGCCATTCCCGTTGCTGCGAGTGTGCACCATCTGGCATGGGCAGGATCACAAGAAGAGAAACCGGGGAAAACTACTTAGGACAGAGAATTAATTTTTCTACTAACTTAACTTTTACTGATCTTAACTGAGTTTCATTATTACAAAACTGAAGACTCTCACACCACTAAACTCACCAACTTCCTAACACTCAAAAGCAAACAAACGCATGCACTTACATCCCACCACTGATGTAAATCACATGTGAGACACACACAACCAAACTTAAACGAACAAACTAACACAACGATCTAATACAACGGCTTAACAAGGCACTCTAGGTCTTCCGGGCATCGAAGTTGATTGAAGGCTCGTTCGGCTCGTCTCCATCATCTTGAGTAGCTCCCCACTCGACCTTTGAATGGGTGTGCTTCGATTCTTCTCCTTCATCATCACTTACATTGACGACCGGAGGATCCGCTAGGGCTGGGGTAACTTCTTTCTCCACCACACGGACCTTTGGCGCCAATTGGTAGCGAGGGACAAATAGAGCTCTCTTCCTTGCGGTAAGACGAATCCTGGCCTTCTGCGGTGGTTCTTCTCCCTTCAACGCGGCTAGTTCCTTCTCCAAACGATCCACCTTGTCCTCTAGCCTGCAAATCTTACCACGATTCCAGTCTTCACGATCTTGAGCTGCTAGCACAACCTCCGCACGGGTTTCATCCATAGCCCACAGCATCTCAACCAAATGCCTTGTGGTAGCATCATTCTCAATCCCCTCAGTCTCAAGGTAGCTGCCATGGTTACTTCCCTGGGGTTGGCGAGGATGGTAGCGATACTCAGTGTCGGCCAACTGATCACTGTAGCGATCGCGGAGCTCTCCTATGGCGATCCTTGCCACCTCCTGACATGCATGGATGTAGTTTCCTTCTCCAGCTTCGAACATCACTGATGGGATATCTTCACTATTACTGTTCAAGGTGACTTTGACTCGGCACTTCTCTTCGTGACGATCATGAGGAATCTGGGCATACAAAGGGGCAGTCCCAAATCCTATGGCAAAGGACATCGTACGCAACTCCTGGACAAATCCCTCAACACCAAACAAGTATTTAGGCTTGTAGCGCGGCATCTAAAGACAAGTGAAAGGAGGGAGTTAAGACATTTATCCAATTAATAGCACAAGTTTTTGGATTAATTTGAATAAAGTTAGAAAATCAAAGTAAAAGGTAAGCAAATAAAGTAAACCAAGCTTGCAAGATAAGTTGAAACAGTTGGAAACAAGGTCACAAATTTTGTACTTTTGAACAACAGGTTCCAAAAGAAATAAAAGAAAGTTATAAAATCAACATGCTAAATTTATTTCATTGCAGCAAAATAAAACAATGTTGTAAAACATTTGCTGGTAAATGAGCCATTAGTACAGTATTAGATGTACAGTACTAACAACACTGGAATAAATTTTGAATGAGAACCACTAAAAGAGATTATGAAGTGCATGTGCTATTAGTTTGGTTTAATTAAAAGAGAAAGGGAGGAGAACAGTTCTACTTTTCCAATATTTTTAGAGGGCTTCTATGGGTAACCATTTGGCATAACCTAGGGTCAAGGAGGCTCTGATACCAACTTGTCACGCCCGGAATTTCTATCCAAAATTCCAAACGCTTACATGTGTGTGAACCCTCGTCCAGGAATCAGCCGAGGCACACAATAACAAATTGATAATAGAGTACAATTATTACTCTAATTAATAAGCGAATAAAATGTCATTACAGAGGTAGATAGTTCCTCTCAATCAATAAAGATCTAAGCAGCGGAAAAAAATAAGATAAATGGCGCAGACGACTCCACTCCATAGGCAGCTTGACCAGGGCTACACCTAATCCTCCACACCATCAGCATCACTGTAGAACTCTTCCTCTGATGAATGATTGCAAGGTGAGTATATGACATACTCAGCAAGCCACGCAGCAAATATGCAAGTGCACAAGGATATCAAAGAATGGCATAATATAGGGCTCATTTGCAAAAGCAGCATTTAGCAAACATTTGAGGATTATAAAACATTAGAGTAATTAATCATCAATTTTAATCAACACTAAACAGCACACCCATGCTGCTCAGGCCCAACCATCCCGAACAACCATACCCGGCTGTACGGATCTATCTCCAAACCAGGAATATACCATTCCAAACCAGGAGCTAATCAAATTATTACCAGTTATAACATCTTTTATTATGATGAGAAGTGTGAAACTAATCACGAAAGACATTGTTAGACCCGCCCATAACCACGGGCATGGCTATTCGAATAGTTTTACTCTGGCCAGAGGTGTACCACTGTACCCACAAGACACAGCCCCACAACATGTCGACATGTGCCTCAATACCACCACGGTACCTCGGAAAGGAGCTGTGACAGTACCCCTCGCACAACACAATCCACCACAGCGCACCTTTCCTGGATCATAATCACCCCCTTATAAACAAGGCATGGACTCCCCAGTGACCCCCGTGGGCTTATCTCCGCCACTTCTCAGTCTGGTGCTCCGTAATGAACCATGCTATACAAAAGGTAAAGCCGTTGCCCACGCTGGCTTGTGGTTGGCACGGTTAATGTTTCACAACCGAAACTCGTGAACCGGTCCTTAATTGTCATGAGCACGACTCTCAAAACCATGTGCTCACAACCCACCATTATCAAGTTTTAGTTGGCAAGTAATTAATTAACCAATCACGATGGACCATCGTGAACTATCATTAAGCCAACATTAAATAATAGTAAGTCATAAGTTATCCCAATAATGTGCTAATGTTTCTAAGCATGGCTAAGCAATCATATCTAATATCTAGCTGAACCAATATAAATAGCCCAACTAGTCAAGTTATAATAACCCAAGGTATCAAGGAATAAAGTAATCAAGAACAAAAGGGCTATAACAAACAATAGGTTAATTCGACCCAATGACATTCGAAAATAAATGCAATAGTTGAATAGAAACAATAGCTTTAAATGGGATCAATATGCTCAAAGGGTTGTTTGGGATCTGTGTGACTTGCCTTGCTGGCCTTGGAACTCTTCAAATTCTTCTCCTGTAAAAACGGACTCTCCGGAAACGTCGGAATCTAAATAGAAAGGAGCAAAATCACCAAAACAGCACATAAACAAGCATGAACAGTACATGTGGATATTTTTAACATGTAGATCTCAATTTTAGAAAAATTTAGAGACTTGAACCAACTAAATCTGAGCTAAGATGAATTAGTTATGAATTTTCAAAGATTAAATCGGATTAAATCATTTATTTAGATTTTAATTGAATTATGACGCAATAATGAATTATTTTTGAAAAGGAAAAGGTAATTATTGCGTCAGCGGCTAGGGTTCGCGGTGAACCGGGTGCACGGCGGCGGCTCACGAAAACGAACGACCGAGATCTTTCCATCCAAAACGAACGGCCGAGATCGACCGGTCCACGGCCGGACCACGGGAGACGATGACGATGACGTCAGCGGTGACGTCACCACCGGCGGCGGCTCGGGCGTGCATGCTCGCCGGCGAACGACGGCACGACAGCGCGAACGGAGAGCACCTACGGGTAGCGGACGGCACGGCAAACTCACCGGTGACCAAAGCGGCGGCGGAAGATCAACGGACGGCGACAGCGATGAGGAAGAAGCGGCGGCAACCTTCGGCTTGACGACGACGGCGGTGCTCCGATGGTCTACAGCAGCGATGGAGGGGCGGACGAGGACGGCGACGCGACGGCGACCACGACGGTGACTTTCCCGAGCGACGACGACAACGGGATCGGCGGCGGCGCATGGCTGGACGAACGGCGACGACGGCGGCGCTAGGCTACACGGGGCTAGGGCGCTACGGGCGGCGAGAGGCGAAGGCGGGGGTGGCGGCAGGTAGCGGCGGGCTTGGGGGTCCTTTTATAGGGGCAAGGAGGCGGCGGCGAAGGCCCACGGCGACCTGCGACGCGAAGGAATGTTTAGGGTTCGGAGGAGAGAGATCGATCCGAATCGAACTCGAATCCACGGATTTCCAAACGATTTAGCCGACGATTCCAAAAGAGAAAAGGTAGAGGAGATCTCGGGAAACATTTCCCCTCAATTGATTACACCGGAGAAGGAAAGGCGCGAGCGAATTTGGAAGGAGACGGCGGCGCGGCTCGGCTAGGGTTCCGGCCGGGCGACGGCGCGAGGAGGACGACGAGTCCGACAGGTGGGACCCACCTGTCAGCGGCCGAGGGCGCTCGCACGGGCAGCTGCGGGCTGACTGGGCCGACTGGGCCGACGGAGAGAGAGAGAGAAGGTTTTGGGCCGACTTTCGGCCCAAAGCCAAAAGAGGATTTTAAAAACCTTTTTCAATTTAAATTATTCAGGAAATGCAATTCCATTTATTAAAAATACTTCCTTAGCTCAAATAAATCCCAGAAAAATCTAGGAATTATAGAATTAAGCAAAGTATTTAATGAAATTTTATCTGGCCCCATTTTATATTGGAATTTATTATTTAAAATTAGATCTTCTTTTCTAGACTTTTAAAATAAATTCTAATAATTCCAATTAAACAACAATTTATATATTTAGGATTTTTAGGGTGTGACATATATCGACATAGAGATTATATATTATCAATATCTACAGCCGATTGAGTAGATTTAGTCCCTTCTTACTTATTTATATATGCCAATCGATTCAAACATGACATCGGCTAAAAGATAAATGATATGTCATCGGCAACTAGCCGATCGGCTATCATTTATGGATTTAACAATGGTTTCGTTGTCTTTATTTCTTGTTGATTGCAGGATCAAATCAACTGGCACTCTTACGAACCTAAAGGCAAGCTTTTGGACCTGCACTGGAGCTAAGCAGATCTCCCAGCCCTCGTGTTTTTACATCAACACTCTTTTGGCATGCCCAGTGGGACCGAGTTGCAACAACGTTCTCTCACGGAGGTCCCTCCCAAGACTAATAGCCCAAAGCCTAGTGGGTTTGAAGTTCATGAGGGAAACATTGTTCCCGTCACTACAGACAAATTAACACCGGAACAAAAGAAGGAGCTCGATCTGATGATGCAGCAAACACAACACCAGTTCTTGAATTCTTTCATGGAGACCCGTAAGGGAACAGTTGTTCAGAAGTATAAGGTAAAATTAGTTGCTGATGTTCCTGGAACAGGTTCTTCTAAGGATCGATGGAGAATTACAACAAGTTCCGGCTGCTACAGCTGAATCAGGTAGTAAAGGCATTCTAGAGGGCTCGGGAGATAAAGGTGACAGTTTTCAGGGGGTACAAGTTGAAGATCTTGGACCAGATGGCAATGTAGTACAACCACAGTTTAACAACTTCCAAGATCGGATTGACTACGCCGTGCAACATACTTTGATTAATCAATCTGGAGTGCTAGTCAATACCTTGTCAAACATGGTGAATTCATTGTGTAGTAGTAGTACTAATAATAATAATAATAATAATTATTATTATTATTATTATTATTATTATTATTATTTTGTGAACTTAAAAGTGTGAGAAAGATAGAGATAGAAAGAGAGTGGGGAGGGTTGTATATTTTAATGATCAAAGGGGATAGGATAAACATGTACCAGTGGATAGGATCGTAGGGACCAGTTAAAAAAAATGAGCAGATAAATGTCTAGGAGATGAAAGCTATCCATCACTCTCCTATCTGGGTAGGTGTCTCCTTAGACTTGAAGGAAGCTGCTGCTATAAAAGCCTCCCAAAGCCTAGGAATACTACTTGCACCATAGAAGCCAGCGTGAGCACAGGGCTGCACAGAGCAAGCAGGTAAGTGTATGGTTACATTTTAATAGTTTTCAGACCTAGCAAGAAGTAAGCTAGCTATATTAGCAAAATTTTCTTGTGGTACTAGTAGGCTGCTACACTTACCATATTTTTAGGGTGCTTTTCATGATCCTGTGTACTAAACAGGGGCAGAACCACCCATTAGGCGGGGTTGGGCGACCGGCCCAGCTATGGCCCACGTCGCCCCACCCCCCCTTGGGCCTCCAGATACCCAAAAACCGATCAGGCGCAGGTGCACCGAAGAAATCAACCAATCACGGAAATAGCGATGCATCGTATTCCAATCGGCGACCTGTTCATCTTCATTCTTTCTTTGCTAGTTCATGCCGCATCGCCACAAAGTCGTCATCGTCCCGTGCGTGCCGCCGCCGCCCTGTTTGCCTTAGCCCACCAGCCGCGCTTCCCATCCGGCCAGGCCAGCCCATTGTGGCGGCGTGCCTCCAGCCAGCCTGGAGCCGGAGGGAACCGGCTGGCGGGCAGCATGGAGCCTCTGCTAGCCACCACGCTGCACGCTGCAACCACCAACAAAGGAGGAGGAAGAACTGTTCCCCGCTTGCTGTTGCTGCTACGTTGCTTGGCGTCTTGGCCGCTAATGCACGTCTGTTTCTGATCTGTAGCAAGGAAGACAAGAGGAGAATAGAAGACAACTGTCAGGACATTTTTTATCGGTTCCAAAGAAGAGTAGGGAAGAAAAGGTGGAAATTCGTCTCGAATTGATGTTCCTTGTTGCAAGGGTAATTCAAAAGTAGTCCCTAATTAAATTGTTCTCAAAAACACAAAAGTTGTAGATAATTTTCTGTAGATATATAATATATTCTTTTATTTCTATTTTTATTCAATGTTTTAAATATTATAGTTGCAACTGTGAGGACAGTTTTTATCTAGCTTACAAAATATCAAGATTTGGAATTCTGGAATAAATATTGAGCAACTAGCATTGGTACCCATATCTAGCCACACGGTTGTTTGTAATTAGATTTTGAGGGTTATCTTACTCTTAGGTCTAGAGGGTTATGGGCACCACTAATGTGACACTAGTTTAACGACGATGCTAAAACAACCACATGACAAACTCGCTTAATTGATGCGTGGTCACTACTCATGTCATTTATGCCTTACTTGTTAATTGTAGAATTATATTATTTTTTTTACAATTGCATCATAATATAGTATGTGTTGCGTTCATATGTCTTTATCGTGTTAGTATTTTTCGCCCCATCTGTATTTTAGTCCTGGTTCCGCCAGTACTACTAAATGGAGCAGGAGGTAGATATATTAGTGTGAAAGGTTAATACTTGTTGTGGCTAGTACAGAGACTAGAAGTTACTAGCAAGCAGCTGTACTATATGCTATATGCGTGCATGCATGCAGTACTGCCCACTCGAATAGATGCATGCAAGCACCTACACACTACTCCATGTTGGTTTTCTTTCTCTAGTATAGTCACATCAACCAGCTATCTATGGTGCTAGTAGCTGATGTCAGTAGCTAATGTCCTGCATGACAAATATAGATATAAATTAATACCGAAGACCTGTATATTTGATTAGGTGGGACGCAGAGGAAGAACAACAGAAGACAAGGCAAGACTACGCCCGTCAACTATTTTACTTAATCACCTCTAACTGAATTTGTTTACCTACATTATATTGAGATGGTGTACTAATAATCTAACAATAAACATTATTAACACTCGAATAATGGATTGATGATTTTATCAGTGAGAATAATAACGTGATTATGATACTTAGCCTGAGACGGCCGATACCTGAAATCCGATACCTGAAATAACGATATCGGGTCAGCTGATATCAGTGTGAGATGATGAATGCCTCACACAAGTAGGGAATCCGGCGGCGTGATTCTCAGATGAGGGTATCACTAATTGGGGAAAAAATGGATTGAAGGAACGAGATTATGACGATTATTTTAATACCTCTCCAGTGTATTCTTAACTCATTTACTATGTTTAATGTCCTTTATTATTTATTGGCTGTTAATATCTATGGGTAGTAGTATTTTTCTTCTGTCTTTAAAAACATATATATATTGCTATATGTACTAATCTTGCTGAGTATGTATAACATACTCATATATTATTATTACTATTTGATGTGCGCAGAAACTAGTCAAGATGAGATGTCAGAGGGGAATGATGACATGCAGAACTAGTGGGGAGTGTGGTCTACTTAGTCTTTAGAGATATCCAGAGGACATACTTGCATGCTAGGTATAGGGTTTCGTCCTGGTGACAATAAGTTGGTCAGTGAACCAACCGATGTAATATGCAGTAAAGCTGGTGGAAAAAAAGTAATAATAATAAACGGAACCACTGTTGTAGATGTCCAAGCTTCAGTTGTGATGGTTAGACATTGCATCTTGCCTTGCATCCTTATGGACATATATAAATATTAGTATATATGCGTATAAGGATATGACAGACTGTCACGGAATATATATATATATATATATATATATATATATATATATATATTTATTTATTTATTTGGGGTCGTGACACATTGGTTGATGGTTCAATGGCTGAGTATCAGGTTACAGGACCAGTATATTTACCAAGGGGTGTTTTCCCAAATTATCGGCCCCTGATCACAAATAATCAGCCGAATGTTTCCAGTGTACCACCAGCTTAGCCGACAGCACCAGTATCAGCTCCTGCACCTGCTGCACCATCATCGGCATCAAGGCAACTGACCAATCCTCGCTTGTTGACTAGAGAGCAACCACAACATGCTGGACAAAATGTCAATGATGACTCAGGAACAGGTTGCTATGATGATGATGATGACTCCGAAGTAGCAGCAGCCGAATGGGTTAGGAGCAAAAAGGTTGTGCCATGCCCATGGGTGAAGAGTTCTGGAAAAAAAGAAAGGTTTGATTTTGATATCACCAAAGCTGACAAGATCTTCGATTTGTTACTTCGGGAGAAGCAAATTCAACTTCCTGCTGGTCATATTATACCATCGGCTGAGGAACTAGGCAAAAGGAGGTATTGCAAATGGCATAACTCTGGTTCTCATTCTACTAATGACTGCAAAGTTTTTAGACAGCAAATCCAGGTGGCCATTGAAGGTGGAAAGATTAAATTTGATGACTCAAAGAAGCCGATGAAGGTCGATGGTAACCCTTTCCTGGTCAATATGGTACATACAGCAGGTAGAACAGCCGATGGAAGCAGGACTAAAAGTTTTTAGATGAATTCGGCTAGAATTATTAACAAGTATTAGAGGAAATATGACAAGCAGCAACAAGGGAGGTATTATGAAGAAGATGATGGAGGTTTTGATCCTCATTAGGACTGTGAGTTTTTCAGATTTTGCTGGAAAGAAGGTATGAGGCTGCCATCTATCGAAGATTGTCCTGAATGCAGTGACATTGCAGAATGTTCAAGCCGATCTCACAATAGAAGCAATCGGTTGAGGCAGACAAGAGTTCCTATTCATCAAAGATTGGACCCAGTAAATCAAGATCATGATCAAGATGTTGAGGAGGGCAGAAAAACTCAATGGTGTCCTTCTGGTATTTTTACAAAGAATCAGAAGAGAATGGTTCAAAGATTGAGGAACAGAGAACGTTTTCGTGAAGTGGAGCAAGAGATTAATCATCGGCTGAAGAAGACAAAGCCGAGGCAAGAGTGGCGTGTCAATTACCAAGCTGCTATAGCCGATGATGCCAAAGCCGATGAAGCAAAAAATGTTGGCTAAGGGGAAGAGTGTTGTGACCGCATTGGTTAACATGGTTTTCATGTTGCCTGCGGAATTCAGAGCTAAACAAGCTGATGTTGATGAAGTTGAGGAAGCTTCGGCTAGGTTGGTTTTGTCACCAGAGCAAGCGGTTTTTGAGAAGCTAGAAGGGACAGAGAATCGGCATCTTAAGCCATTGTACATTAACGGCTATGTCAATGGGAAGCCGATGTCCAAGATGATGGTTGATGGTGGGGCTGCCGTGAATTTGATGCCATATGCTATATTCAGAAAGCTGGGTAGAAATACTGAAGATCTCATCAAGACAAACATGGTTCTCAAAGATTTTGGTGGCAATTCATCGGAAACAAAAGGAGTTTTAAATGTGGAGCTGACAGTCGGTAGTAAAACCGTCCCTACAACATTCTTTCTCATCGGTGGAAAGGGTTCCTATAGCTTGTTGCTTGGAAGAGATTGATTTCATGCCAACTGTTGTATTCCGCTGACCATGCATCAATGCTTGATTCAATGGCAAGGCGACAAGATTGAAATTGTGCCAGCCGACAGGTCAGATAACGTTGCCAGTGCCGATTTAGCTCTTTGGGAGATGGACAGTATTGATTGCTTGTCTGGAAAAGTTTGGGATGGAGATTTTCTAAAAGTGTTCGATTATGATATACAGCCGATTGAAGATGGAGAGCCAAATTATTATTTTGAGGGCGTCGTGGAGGGTTCAAACATTTACACCAACAACACAGTAGATGATCTCGATGACAAGCAGGGACAGGGGTTCATGTCGGCCGATGATTTGGAGGAAGTTGATATAGGTCCGAGTGATAGACCAAGGCCGACATTTATCAGTAAGAATTTATCTCCAGAATTTAGAACCAAGTTGATAGAGCTTTTAAAAGAATATAGAGATTGCTTTCCTTGGGAGTATTATGAGATGCCAGGACTCAGCCGATCGATTGTTGAACATCGGCTACCTATCAAACCGGGGGTTAGACCATACCAGCAGCCGCCGAGAAGATGCAAAGCCGATATGATCGAACCCGTTAAGGCTGAGGTTAAACATTTGTATGATGCTGGTTTTATTCGTCCTTGCCGATATGCTGAGTGGGTTTCCAACATAGTTCCAATTATCAAGAAAAATGGCAAAGTTAGGGTGTGCATTGATTTTCGAGACTTAAACAAGGCTACACCAAAGGATGAGTACCCAATGCCAGTTGCCGATCAATTGGTTGATGCTGCTTCAGGGCATAAGATATTGAGTTTTGTGGATGGTAATGCTGGTTCTAATCAGATCTTTATGACAGAAGAAGACATTCATAAGACCGCTTTTAGATGTCTTGGTGCAATCAGCTTGTTTGAGTGGGTTGTGATGACTTTCAGCTTGAAAAGCGCTGGAGCTACATATCAACGGGCTATGAACTACATATATCATGATCTAATCGGCTGGCTGGTTGAAGTCTATATTGATGATGTAGTTGTTAAGTCAAAGGAAATAGAGGACCACATAGCCAATTTGAGGAAGGTTTTTGAGAGAACTAGGAAGTATGGCCTGAAGATGAATCCGACAAAGTGTGCTTTTGGCGTATCGGCTAGCCAATTTTTAGGATTTCTTGTTCATGAAAGGGGGATTGAGATAACTCAGAGGAGTGTTAATGCGATCAGAAAGATTCAACCTCCGGAGGACAAGACAGAATTGCAGGAGATGATCGGCAAGATAAATTTTGTTAGAAGGTTTATCTCTAATTTGTCTGGAGGATTAGAACCTTTTTCACCGCTGTTGAGATTGAAAGCCGATCAGAAATTTACTTGGGGGGCAGAATAGCAGAAGGCCTTGGATAATATTAAAGAATATCTTAGC
Organism: Oryza sativa Japonica Group; assembly: GCF_034140825.1. Taxonomy (NCBI): domain Eukaryota; kingdom Viridiplantae; phylum Streptophyta; class Magnoliopsida; order Poales; family Poaceae; genus Oryza; species Oryza sativa. The sequence goes on along the minus strand of NC_089045.1, from coordinate 14,736,063 downwards.
TCTCCTCCAGTTTTGATTCCTCCACAAAAAGGGATACCTTTTAGGTTATATCTATTGGCCGGTGAGAAGTCAATCGGCTTGGTCTTGATTCAGGAGCTCGAGGGAAAAGAAAGAGTTGTGTTCTATTTGAGTCGTCGGCTTTTGGATGCAGAGACAAGGTATTCTCCTGAGGAAAAGTTGTGTTTGTGCTTTTATTTTTCTTGTACAAGGTTAAGGCATTATCTATTATCCAATGAATGCACTGTAATATGCAAAGCCGATGTGGTCAAGTACATGTTATCAGCTCCGATTTTGAAAGGAAGGATTGGAAAGTGGATATTTACTTTGACAGAATTTGATCTTCGGTATGAGTCACCGAAGGCGATTAAGGGGCAAGCTATAGCCGATTTTATTGTTGATCATCGTGATGACTCAATCGGCTCGGTTGAGATTGTGCCCTGGACTTTGTTTTTTGATGGGTCAGTATGCACTCATGGTTGTGGTATCGGCCTGGTTATAATTTCTCCTCGGGGGACAAGTTTTGAGTTTGCATATACTATCAAGCCCTATGCAACTAATAATCAGGCTGAGTATGAAGCGGTTCTCAAAGGGTTGCAATTACTTAAGGAAGTTGAAGCCGATGTTGTTGGGATTATGGGTGATTCATTGCCGGTGATTAGTCAATTGGCAGGGGAATATGAGTGCAAGAATGATACATTGATGGTTTATAATTAGAAGTGCCGGGAGTTGATGAAAAGATTTTGGTTGGTAACTTTTAAGCATGTATCTCGAGAGCAAAATATTGATGCTAATGACTTGGCTCAAGGGGCATCGGGTTACAAGCCGCTGATGAAGGATGTCACAATAGAAATTGCCACGATAACAGTCGATGATTGGAGGTGCGATGTGCATCATTATTTGCAGAATCCAACTCAATTGGCTTCTCGGAAGTTGCGCTATAAGGCTTTGAAGTATACCTTGTTGGATGATGAGCTATATTATCGGAAAATTGATGGGGTGTTGCTTAAATGTTTAAGTGTTGATCAAGCTAAGGTTGCAATAGGCGAGGTACATGAAGGAATTTGTGGAACTCACCAATCGGCTCATAAGATGAAGTGGTTGCTTCGGCGGGCAGGATATTTTTGGCCGACAATGTTGGAAGATTGTTTCAAATATTACAAAGGATGTCAATATTGTCAAAAGTTTGGAGCAATTCAAAGAGCACCCGCATCGGCTATGAATCCTATCATCAAGTCGAGGTCATTTAGAGGTTGGGGAATTGATATGATCGGTATGATTAATCCACCATCGACAAAAGGACATAAGTTTATATTGGTGACAACCGATTATTTTACCAAGTGGGTAGAAGCGATTCCTTTGAAGAAAGTTGATTCTGTGCATGCTATTCGATTTGTTCAAGAGCATATTATTTATCGCTTTGGTATTCCTCAAACCATTACAACCGATCAAGGCTCGATCTTTGTGTTCGATGAGTTTGTTCAGTTTGCCGATAGCATGGGTATCAAATTGTTGAATTCTTCACCATATTATGCACAAGCTAATGGGCAAGCCGAGGCGTCTAACAAGAGTTTGATCAAATTTATTAAGAGAAAGATTTCTGATTATCCTCGGCAATGGCATACTAGATTGGTCGAAGCATTGTGGTCCTATCAGATGGCTTGTCATGGTTCGATTCAAGTTCCTCCTTATAAACTTGTTTATGGACATGAGGCAGTTTTACCATGGGAAGTTCAAATTGGCTCAAGGAGGATAGAGTTACAAAATGAGTTAACAGCCGATGAATATTACAATCTCATGGTCGATGAGAGGGAAGACTTGGTTCAATCGAGATTGAGAGCCCTTGCAAAAGTCACCAAAGATAAGGAGAGAATTACTCGGCATTACAACGAAAAGGTGGTACCAAAGTCCTTTTCGGAAGGTGACCTTGTGTGGAAATTGATTTTGCCGACAGGGACTCAAGATAACAAATTTTGCAAGTGGTCGCCGAATTGGGAAGGACCGTTTCAAATCTATAAGTTTGTATCCAAAGGGGCTTATATGTTGCAAGGACTTGATGGTGAAGTTTATGGACGAGCACTCAATGGCAAATACTTGAAGAAATATTACCCAAGTGTTTGGATTAATAGATGATCAGCTGGTGTTGCCGATACATGATAGCCGATATGTTTACATCGCCTTGAGATGGCCGATATGGTTATATCGCCCTTAGTTGTTTTTTTATTATAATCGGTTGCGTTTTGCCGATATACAATGGCCAATATGGTTATATCACCCTTAGTTGTTTTTATATTGTAATCGGTTGTGTTTTGCCGATATACAATGGCCGATATGGTTATATCGCCCTTAGTTCAATTTATAATTTTATTAATGCCTTCGTCATTGTAAAATTAGGGGGGCACATATATGTAAAAGTTGCAAAGCAAAAGTTGCAAATTTTTTTAGCAAAAACGAGAGGTTATATTAATCGGCACATCAGTTCAGCAACAAAAGCAACAAATGAAGTACCATAATTTCTTAGCCGAATACAAATTTTTTTCTAAATCCTATTACATAGTCACTGAGATAAGTATCGCTGGATAGCCGATACAGCCTGTTGTCTGATTTGTTCTATTTCTTCAATTGCTTGGGCATCTTGTGCATCGGTTCCAGGGGCGACTTTTAAGGACTTAGTCATATCGGCAACATTCCTAATGGCCGATTTCAGCCTAGACTTTTGTTCTTCAATAGCACTTGGAAGATCGGGTAGCTTCTGCTTTTCAAGATCCAATTCGGCATTGCATTCTTTGAGTTGAGCTATGAGATCAATTTTGCGGGCTTCAAGCCGATCTATGTTCGACTGAATCGGCCCAATAGAGAGTTGATCGAGCTTGGCTTTCTCTTCATGCACGAGTTGCCGATTGGCTTGGATGGTAGCTTCAATGACTTTCCGCTCCCGCCGATCGGCTATCCGTTGCTGAGCCTTCTCTAGCTTGAATTGATGTTGCTCGAGGTATATAGCTGGAGTAATGATGTTCGCTAGATCTTCCGGGATTAAGGCTTGGATTTCAGCAAATCGTGCCCAGATTGAACCACAATCCGCCACTAAGCTGTCTAATGATGACCCTAGCCGAAGGTATATGTCTTCAAGTGTTTTCTTAACAGTTTCATCCAGGGGGGCTAGGGCCGTGCTTGTGGTTTCTTCTTCTGCTTCCTTATCAAAGTAATCCTTGATGTCAAAAGAGAACAAATCAGCTAAGGCTTGTAAGAAGAAATTTGAAGACAATTGATTATCAAGATGAGTTATTCAGCCGATTTGAGATTTTTATAGACAAGACTTACTGGGATGGCAGGAGCGGCTGGTTGTTCCTCTTCCTCGATATTATGGCTTCCTGCAGCCGATGGAGTTCGGTCACTTGACATTTGCTGCACAGGAGATGAAGGAGGAGGAGGATGCTGAAAATTCAAATGTTAGTCCGCATGGGTTATGATTAAAAATCCTGTTATAAAAGAAATATTACCGGTGGAGCTGGTTTAGATGCTGCTGCTGCCAATTTCTTCTTCACGACAGTTTTCTTTTTCTGCAAAGTACAAGATTTATAAATGATCGGCTATGAGTAAAATAATTGCAAAAGAGAATCAAGGAGAGATGTTTACGCTTGAGAAGTGGTGCAGAAGGAGTTGGAGGAGTTCGTTTGGGTGAAGCCGATGGAGTTTTTCTTGTATCACTTGCTTCGGCTGCGGCCTGGTCAACATCCTCTTCAGTCTCTTCTTCATCCAAAGCTTGCTCGATGGATGGATCTAAGGCAGGCAAGTCATCGGCTGGCTTAGGCTTATTCTTCTTGGTCTTCTTCTTGGGAGCCAGAGCTGATGGATCGAGTGCTAGTTCCTTGGTCTTTCTCTTCCTGCCAACATCGGCCGGTTCTCTCATCTGCCCTTGAAGCAGACTTGAGGTCTTGAGGGCATGGTAGCCGATGATAGGAGGAGTTAATCCGCCACCGTTTGGCAAAAGGCCCGGAGCATATTCTATGTCTTTGCCACTGTTGCTCTTGTATGGAGGAGAGGATTATGTTGTCTGCAAGGTAAAGAGAAAAGTTAGTCACGATTCAAATCGGCTAACTGAATTGATAAGAGTGAAGATGTACCTGAGGAATGACATCTGGGAATAAGTCTGTCATATACATAGAAGCCGATTGATGGAATATATGTTGCTTCCATTCTCCCCACCATCGGTCAATGTTTCTGCTCCTGAATTTTGCCAACTCTATGTTTTCGATACTGCGCAAAGGAGGTCATGGGATGCTGAGTAGCCGATCCATCATCAGGGTTAATGAAACCTCTCCTCGGCATTGGATTTTATCGGCAAAGAACAAGCCGATTGGTAGTTGTCCCATTCCAAATTGCCTGGCTGAGCTCATCGGATCGTAGAATTCATAGGACACTTGTATATTTCTTCCTTGGTGGATGCCACTAGGAAGGATGCATGGGCTAATGGCCGCTGAGAAGACTTCTCTTGATTTTTGATACTTTTCAGAGTTGAGGTCTTCAAATCTAAAGTCTCCTGGGAGATCGAAGTTTATTGAGTCCTCGTATGGGAACAGACTCGAGCATCTCTTTGGAAACCCTCATAGAAACGGCAGAACCAGTCTTTGAGTAGTTCGGCCGATAACTTTGCTCCAGCATCGGCTAGTGTAGAGGCATACTCCCCATAGGACATACATCTGCGATGGGTGCGCTCTTCTCCATCATCATCTGTGATCGGCTCTAATCTCGGAAATTCAGCTTCTGTTACGGCTGGCCGATTGACAGCTTTCATGGCTACCAAGTTTAGCCAAGTTTGCAGCAACCACCATGGCCTGCCTGCGCTAACGACTAAGCCGACAGCAATCTTAGTCGATGCGTTGTTTAACATTTGGTACAAATAGTCGAGAAGGATTTTGCCCAAAGGGAATTGCCTCTTTGTCTCAAGGGCTTTGGCTAAGAACTGCCAGTTGGTGGTAGGGCCACAACTTGATCCACAAAAAAGGAATTTCTCAAGCCACATTAGCAGGAAGGCCACATGTTCTCGGGAAGTGACAGGTCCTTTGCCCATATATGCTGCCACATAACCAGACCAGCCACCTATGCTCTTAGTTCTGAAGTCAAACTGGTTTTTGGTGTTCAAACTCATGGGGTTAGCTGAAGAGGTCACATCCAAACCGGTGATCATGGTAATGTCAAGCAAGGTGGGGGTCATCGGCCTTTGGTTGAATAGGAAGGCATTGATGGTGTTGGACCAGAAATAGGTGGCAGCTGCCATCAAGGGTTCATCTTTAGCCGAATTTGCTATGGTGAGGTCGAGCGCCTGGCTAATTCCGAGTTCATCGCAGTGAACTTGCTTGCTAGCCGATACACGCTTATACCACACGGCCCAGCTTTTCTCAGGGGTGGTTTTCTCAAGAGATGGCCAAGACGTGAAGGTGTTTTTCCAGTGGCTTAGATTAGGGTTGGCTAATCTAAAGTGGATTCTATTGGTTTCGACGATGATGAATTCAGTAGGATCAAGATTGCCGATTGGACCAAGAAAATAGTGATTCTCAGGCGACAAACTTGGAATTGCTACCAGATTGGACAAGTGTTACAGATATAAACAAGAACAGAGAAGAAGAAAACAAGATGAGGCAAGAGAAAACCAATATGCTGCGAAAGAAGAGGATCTAGCCGATGGGTACTTACCTCTGCGTATTCGGCCGATGGCACGACGAATGGCCTAGCGGAGGGCGACATCTCTGCGGGCAGAAGATTTGGCCGGAGGGGAAGTCGCCCTGAAATCGCCTTGCACCGAGGGGATCGCCGGAGAGAGAGAGAGAGAGGACAGAGTTGGCTTAAGCGGTGAAAACGGAACTAACAGTGTGAAATTTCTCGGGGATGACAGTTAGTATTTAAAGCGTGGCGGTAATGGTCGGAAAAATGGCAAGTGTGATATTCTCTCGGAGACATAGATAAAGCAAATTCGAAACATTATCAAATATTCTGGACTTGGGGGGCATGTGTTAACAACCAAATTTGGTAATCTGAGTATCGGAGATGGTGATAAAGTCGAAGCGGAATCCGAGATGGAGATCGTTCCGCAAACAGAGCAAGAATCGGCTAAAGTCCGACTAGTCTACGACCAGGATCGGCGGAGTCTGAGTTTGACAAGGTTAGCCGATTGAGCCGAATCCGACAATATGACATAGCATATGTTGTCGGGTTGAGTTAATGTGCTTCATGAGGATTGCCATGCACGAATAGAGTCCTGAGAAGGCAATTGTATCTATTAATTAGGATATTTCATGTAATTTCCTTAGAGATATGTTTGGGCAAGAGTCTGCCGCAAAGACTTGTGGTATCTTAGAGTTTGTTAGAGATAAGAGTCATGTCCAACACGGACATATTTTGTTAATTTCGGGTATAAATAGACCCCGAGCCTCATGTAATCAATCTAACACACGTTCAATACAATCTTGGAGCATCGCCATCCTTTTACTTTCGTTTTGTTTCGATGAGTTCTTGCATTCGGGTTGAGCTGCATCGGTTTCGATCTTCAACTAGAGGTAAAACTTGTTATGGCGGCTTGCGTTCTTGGGATTAGTGCTTCCATCTTTATGATACTCTAATCTTGTTTATGTAATTCGTAGAGTTATCATATATTCTGTATAATCTTCGACAATGTCGTTATCTAACCTTCAATCGGCTAACATCTATCATTGGAAGGCAGCCGATTAGGTTAAATATCTATGTTGGCTTAGATTGTATAGGATATCCACCACTCTATGAAACATCCAACGGCTTGATTGTCTAGATTTTGTTCTTCTTTTCATACTTATAGCTGCATCAGTTGAGTTTGACCTTATAAGTCGTGATTAGAATTTCAATCTCTAGCCTGCTTTTGGTTGTCGATTAGGGTAGTATCGGGGTTTCAGCCGATCTTACCTAATTTAGCCCTATTATCTCATGCGCTTAATTGACATGCTAGATCTACCCTTTATATTAAGATCTTATTACAACAAAGTATATTAGGCTTCTGTTTGATATATTTTACTTGCTTTAATATCTTAATATAGAGTGGTATCGGAGTATTAGTCGATACGTGCTAGATCTATCTGATAGGCAATGCTATAAACATCTATAATCTTGTTGTGAATATATACTTCGATCTAAGTGATTTATATTGTCTCGGCATGGCGTCCGATCTATCCCAATCACTTGACTTAAGTATATACCGACATAGAGATAATATATTGTCAATATCTATAGCCGATCGAGTAGATTTAGTCTCTTCTTACTTGTTTATATCTACCGATCGATTCAAACATGACATCGGCTCAGAGATAAATGATGTCATCGGTAACTAGCCGATCGGCTATCCTTTATGGATTTAACCACGGTTTCTTTGTCTTTATTTCTTGTTGATTGCAGGATCAAATCAACTGGCATGCTCACGAACCTAAAGGAAAGCATTTGGACCTGCACTGGAGTTAAGCAAATCTCTCAGGCCTCGGGTTTTTACATCAACAACCACCCATACCGACCAAGAAACTAGAGCAGCCAGCTCAGAAGAAGCCGTGGAGGGAGAAACCAAAGAGGCCCGCTCCATCACCTCCGGAGACGGGTAGAAAATCCGCAAATTGAACTGGATGGAGGTACAATCTTGCACGTCGGACTTTAAATGACGCGACCTTCGGCAACAGAAAAATTGGTATGTATCCGCATATTTGCTTTCAACAATTTGAATTTTTGCATCATCACATGTTTGAATTTCAAAGTTGCATTTAGGATTTTTGAATTTTGAGGAAATTCTTCAATTGAATTTTTTTAGAGCAAACCAAAATAAAAATTTCAACGAAAATTCGCTATGCCACGACCACATTGACTGTTGGAACCCAACGGCCGAAAGTGGGGCCGACTGGGCCCACCATGGGTTTGGCCGAACCGGCCAGGCAATGGTTCCCTGCCACTTTTGGCAGGGTAACGGCTAGTGCGTCCCACATGTCATTTCTGACCATTGTGGGTACCCTATAAAAGACAGCCGGCCGAGAGAGGGAATTCCACCCCATTTCAACACATTTTCATTCCCTCTCCAAAGTTTGCTCTCAAGTTCATTCAAGCTTTGATAGTTTCCCTGAAATTCAAAACACTTAGTTGCATATATACAAGTTGCTTTGGTGAAACTAACCGGCGGGTTAAATTCTTGTCATTGCTAACTCCTGCCGAGTTAGTCCGATCTTGCTCCATTGTGCAGAATGAGGAGGCGACTGTCTCGTCTGTTCAAGGGGTCCGGCTCTTCATCAAGTCATCATGACGAGTCTAGTACTCATTCATCAGCAGATGTCTTGATGGAAGACGCCGAAGCTCCGCGACGACTTCTGAACGACACCGAACTCAACCTTGTCAGTGATCGGGAGAGACAAGCCTACTACATGCTGAGCGACCGGGAGTATGCTCACACGCGAGAATACTCTCCGGAGAATGCTCACACGTGACAAGTACACTTCTTGGTTTTCACGATTCCTGTAAAATCGATCTCTAGAAAGGAATTTCTGGGTTCGAGAAAAATAGGTTTTGGGAAGACATTTTTGGTGCTCCAATTTGCAAGAAACCTATAACGAATGATATCCATAATCCTACACTTAGGCTCATGCACAAATGAATTGCTATGACTATGTTTCCTAGAGGTGATCTGAGGCCCATTAGGGGAGATGAATTGATTATGAATTTTGCCATGGTTAGAAAGTATAAGTTCTCTGCTCCTATTGAGTGCACTTCTCTGATTACTCGGATAGCAAAAGGGCTAGGGGTCGTTAGCGACCAAATTGCTTTTATCTCAGCCGCTCGTCCGTGTATTGATGAGGCTTATCTAGTGCAAGGGCATATTCTGAAACATGGAGTAGACAGATCTTTGATTTACTTTTTCCCCGGTTGTACAAATGAAATCCTATTGCCAAATGCGGGGTATCATTTGTACAACTGTCGTGAACTAACCATTCCCCTGCAGACCATAGAAGAATCTCGTACAGGTGGAGCATACAGGGAAACGCGCAACATGACAAGAAATGAACGAGAAAGTTCATCATCCTCAACACCCGTGCAGCTGTATGAGGCAGGTTGGGAGCCAACTGGGGACGCACCCGGATGGACCCAAGCTCCACACCACAACATCGTAGTCTCAACCCGGGCGAGTGCCAGTGAGGATCGGTGGCGTGCGCCTCATGACATCCAATGGGGGGACAACCAACCTTCCAGATCAAGTGGTGTGCCTCCATCTCCAAGTGAATGGCGCTCAAGTTCCTCTCATTGGGACTTGGGTGAAATCACTAGGAGAATGGACACCCCTGATATTCAGACGGGAGAGATCCAGTACAACCTCACGGAACACATATCTCAAACGCAAGAATGGCAACAATCTGCTGATGCGCAGTTCACCAACCTCAACAACATGATGCAGCAATAGCACGATGACCTTCAAGCGTACTTCCGTTTTCAGGGGTTCAATCCTTATCAAGGACCCTGAGCGAAAGCCTAGCTTGGGGGAGAGATGAGATATCTCTCCCCCCCCCCATTGAGATAACTTGTATCACATTGCATATTTCCCTTTTCAATTGCATATTTGCTTTCTAATTGCATCTTATAAAAATGAAGACAACATAAAAATTTGCAAAATAGAAAATACCAAAAAGATAGGATAGGTTTGAGTCATGCTAGGTAAGACAAGCTAGTTCTCTTTGTTGAAATGATGAATCTCTGTTTTATATCTCTGATATATGGGTTTTTGGTAAGTGCTCTCTCAAAGGTCAAATATAAGTAGCCAACAATTATCTGTGAACCTGAGGTAAATGAGCTGCACCTGCTGATCTAAGTCTAAGTTGTTGCGAGATATGTGATAGTAAATATGAGTTGCTATGATCCTAATACTAGTTTGACTTGAATTCCGGATGTTTTGTTTTTCAAAATGATAAATTGAGAGTTCCTCATTTGAAATAAATTCCTACTAGAGCTAAAAATGTGCTATCATGATTAAACCATATAAACTTTGGTTACTTGCCATTCCATTGAACTCTGTCAAACTCATATTTTTTGCACCATATACCACACACATTTTTTCGCACGATCTTGATCTGGAGTATGTTTAGTTATCTGCTTTAGTCTAAGTTTTTGACTTAGTAATAAATGTAAATGCAAGTATGCCATGTTTGATCCCTATCGAGCTCCACATATCAAACCTTGGAGTAGGAATCAAAAAGGCAAATTGGTGAGGAATTCATTTTGATGCACTTAGAGAGACTGAGTGAATCATTTGAGAAACTTGGCTTTCTTTTACAAAATCATTTGAAAACTTCTGGAATAAGAGTTGAATAAAGATTGGGTGATTGGTGCTCTAATTATTGTTCTGTCTTTCAACTGCTCAAGGCAAGGAAAAGCAGTGTCTCGTGGGAATCAGGGGTAAGGGTAAGCCACCGTGCCAAAGATTATTTAAGCTAAGAGAGAGTACATATACCTTGCACCTGTATCTTTGAGATATGCAGCATAGTAGCAACTCCTAATCAACAACCAAGTCCTTGTTTCCTTTCGTCCTTCAGTCGGGGCGAGCAAAGGTTCAAGCTTGGGGGGTTTTGTTGACGGTCATTATCGATCAGTTTCGACCGTCAATATTACCAAAATAAAAGAGAACTAGTGATGCTTGCAATGCATAAATATGTTAGAATAATAATATTCCACTAGTATTAGGTCTACTAACCTTTTGCAGAGAATAACAATAAAGTGGAGGAGAATCGACATCAACTCAGACGATAAATCAATCGGACGATGTCGAGAACCAGACTTATGTATGAATGAGCCAAGAACTCAGAATTGGCACGACAAACTAGGCCAAAATTTACAAGTCTGCGGAGAAGAACAACAGAGGAGGCCGCCAGCCATACCATGGGCTGGTTGGGCCGGCTGTTGGTATTTCTTAGCAACACTACTGGAAATATAATTCCCGACAGTAGCACTAGAAATATTCCTGGTATATTATGGTTACATATGTGATCCTCAAGCGCACGGATATACCATTGTAGCATTTCACTCGGGAGTATTCCAAGGTATCGGATTTATTTTATCCCAAGGGAAGATATGATAAGAGAGTACTATGCTAATAGTTTATATATTAGTTATATACATCAAAGTCTATGCAGGGGTTAATTCAGTTCAAAGGGTAGGGTGACACACAGAAGAAAGAACTAAGAACTACTCTTTCTAAAATATAGTCTAAGCTAAGTGGAGAAAGAATAAGAAAAGTATCATTCCTGTACTTCTAGTATACATACATCTTTAGTCTATACTTGCTAGTATACAGTCATGCAACCAATACCCCGTACCCAATGTCCTAGTGTTTCGAGAAGCCACCCCTAACTGCCGAGTTCCTTACGACAGCCTGTCATGACCATACAATTGTTGCTAAATATGGAGGAATACCCTCCCTAGGGAATTAACTTAGGATTATATACCGGCGCGGAGGAATACCTGTACTGAGCTGTCACCATCAGCGGCCCACCTCTCATCCGCAATATATAACCCCAATTATTGGTATCTAATAATCTAAGCACCACGCTTACATTACTAAATACTACTCTACATCCTTGCAACCAACATAGAGCAACCGAATAATCGGACACTAAACCCACACCAATACACCTATCTGGAAAGCTAGTTATGCGACTATATTGATTCAAGTATAAAGTAAAGTCGGTACTCAAGTAATATGAATGGAATAAAATACCGAACTTGTATAAAGAAGAATATTCTATTAATTCATTAAGTCTTACAAAAGAAGAAAGCAAAGCTATTAAAGCCATACCCGGAATCTCCTGAAGACTCGAGGACTATGAAGACTATTCTATTTCCTACTCCACTAGCACTAGAACTACTAAACAAAACTTGTGTGTGGGAATGAATGAGAGGAGGGGTATTTATAGCCATGAGGTGCCTTGGGAGTGTGGAGATGCTCCAAGCATCCTAGGAGCATCTTTGCTCTCCTCTTGACATGTGGCATGATGAAGCATCGAAAGAGCATATTTCACCTCCTTGTGCCATGTGTCCATGCTTATGACGGTTTCTACCGGTAGAATTGCTCCCAACCGTCATTGCATACCTATAGATAACTGCCGGTGGAAAATAGGTTGGATTGGGCCAACTGGTGGTTCGGCCGAACCCTGGCCAGGCCCAATGAGCCCACAATTCGGCAGGTGGATTCCTCGTTTGCCCCTTAACTTAGGACAGGAAATTTTGGGCTTATTTGATCATGTCATATCTGAGTTCTCAGCCCATCTATCGACAAGTCTGATTCTCGACAGTGTCGGTTTGATTGATCAATTGTTGTACTGTCGATTCTCCTCCATTTTTATAGCTTATCCTGCATGGTTAGTTTTCCAAGCATATAGTGGAATAGAATATTTTATTTATGAAATAATGCATTGCAAGCATAGTTAGTCTTCATTAATTGGGTAATATTGACGGTCGAAACTGGTCAATAACGACTGTCAACACCGGTCCCAGGTTCGGCAGAATGTCATGCCCGGAAATTCACTAGTAATTTCCGGACTTATTTGTGCATAAAACCCTCGTCCAGGAATCAGCCGAGGTACACAAACTGACAATTTAATATACAAATCCGTTATAATAATAACGTTACATACTTGCAAAAGAAAAGAAAACAGCAGCGGAATTAACGGTCTAGCGATGGCTTCAGCTCCACTCCCACAGGCAGCTCAACTGGGGTATAAGCCAAACGTCTTATCCTTCTAGATCCTTTTTCTTCAACTGAGGTTGATTGATTATTGCAAAGTGAGTACATGGAATACTCCGCAAGCCACACAGCAAATATGCAAGTGCACAAGGATACCAAAGGATGGCATAATATAGGCTTATTTGCAAAAGCAGCATTTAGCAAACATTAAATAGTAGTAAAACAGTAAAGTAATTAATCATCAACACTGCACAGCACACCCATGTTGCACAGGCCCAACCATCCTGAACAACCATACCCGGCTGTACAGATCTAACTCCAACCAGGATCTAGGCAAATTATTACCAGTTATAGCATTAATAATTATTGTGAGAGGTGTGAGACTAATCACGAAAAACATTGCTCAACCCGCCCATGACCGCGGGCACGGCTATTCGAATAGTTTTACTCTAGCCAGAGGTGTACCGTTGTACCCACAAGACACAGCCTCAACATCATGTCTACCATGCGTCACGATACTGGAAAGTACCCGAATAGAGGCTGTGACAATACCCTCTGCACAACACAACTCACCACAGTGCACCATTCCTGGATCATAATCACCCCCTCTATAAATATAACCAGAGGCATGGACTCCCCAGCGACCCCCACAGACTTCTCGCCGCTTCTCAGTATGGCACCCCGTAATGAACCATGCTATACAAAAGGTAAAGCCGTTGCCCACGTTGGCTTGTGGTTGGCACGGTTAATGTCTCACAACAGTAGCTCGCGAACCAGTCCTTAATTGTCATGAGCACGACCTTCAAAACCATGTGCTCACAACCCACCATTGACAAGTTTTAATTGGCAAATAATTAATTAACCAATCACGATTGGCCATCGTCAGCTACCATTAAATATAATCATAAGTGATAGTGTAACATTAGTTATCGCAATCATGTGCTATTGTTTCTAAGCATGGCTAAGAAGTTATATATATAAAGCATTTAGCTAAACCAAACCAATATATAAAGTTCAAGCTAATCAATTGATTACCCAAGGTATCAAGGAATAAGGTAATCAATGCAAATTGGCCATAACAAAGGAATAGGTTCACACCACCCGGTGACATTCGAATATAAATGCACAGTTGAAATAAATAGAGAATTTAAATATAGGATCAACATGCTCAAAGGATTGTGTTTGGGATCTGTGTGACTTGCCCTGCAATAATCAGTCTTCAATTATTCTTCTGAATCACTTCCAACGCAGTCACGAACCTTCGCAACAATGGAAACTACAAGCTAACACGCAAAACGAAAAAAAAAGACTAATAAAAACCAAATAAATAGTACATAAAAGTAAACAAACATGTAGATCATGATTTTAGATGAATTATGAGACTTGAACGGCCTCATTCTGATTTCATATGAATTAGTTATGAATTTTACAAGATTAATTCCAATTAAACCTATTAAAGAAAAGACTATTCCAAATTAATTAAACAATTTACAAATAATTTATATCTGAGATATAAGACTAAAGCATCCGCCGAAATTATTGGAATGAATTTAGTATACGACATATAGTAAAAAGAACTAATATACCATTGAAAAGGAATAACAGGATTTATATTGATTTTGGACGGCTGAGATCAACTTTGACCTAGTTGACCAAAATTGGATGGCTCGGATTGATCTGATCTAAGGTTTTAGATGGCTGCCATGTGGGATCTGAGAGACGGCGTGACACTTAGATGGCAGGGACGACAGCTGACAAGGCAATGACATGGCAACCACGCGGGATCAACGCCGGCGGCTCTGAATGGCTCTAAACTAAAGGACAACTCAACACGGACGAACGAATGAAGCACGGGGGACACCTCGTTCGAACGAACGAGCGAACGACTCAACAACGGCTGCGGCTAAACCGGTGAGCTCGACACGATTCATAGTAAAGCCCCGGTACGGCAAACAATAGGCCGGTAGGAACCTAGGATTACACGAATCCGACACGGCACAGCAACGACGGCAAATGGTGGCTGCGGTAGTGGGACGACAATGACTTGGCACTCACGAGCAGCAGCAGCACGGCTGTAGCATGGAGCGGCACAACGACGGCTAGGCGGCTAGCGCAGCAGTGATGCTAGGGCAGCAGCTAAGCATGGCACGGCGGCGGCTACTCAATGACACAAACGAGAGATTAAAACCTAAACCGAGGGAACATAGATAGAAGCCTCACCGAACCAAAGCGATTGAAGAGGGAGAGACGACGACAACGATACGGCAGCAACACACGGAGACGACGACGATGCTAGACAAACAACGGATTAGGTTAGATTGGATTAAGACCCTAGGGAAAAACCTACACCGGTGAATGGCAGGACGACAGCAGAAACCGATAGCACGGGAAGGAAGAGGAGGACGCGATGATCCTTACCAACACTTACGCAGTGATGAACAACAAAGGAGATGGCCGGCGACGAGATCGGGAGTGGCGACGGGGTACTGATCAACGACGGCGACGGCTTTCCGGCGATCTTTGGTGAAGAAGAGGTGGTGGACGGTGTTCTCCTTACAGCTGCGAATCCAATGAAGGCTACGGCGACCGAAGGCGATGACGGACGACGACGAACGGCACGGCTAGAGATCAAACCAAGGCAACAACCAACGGGTTCACGGTGACGGCAACCTTCCGGCGGGATTTGGCGCAAAAGAACTGGCGGCCATGGTAGAGATCAACCTTGCGGAGCGGAGGGAGGTGGCGTCACTGATCGAGAACGGCCGGCGTGACGGGAAAAGGCGGCTGAAGATGGCGGCCGGAGTTGGAGAGAGAAAACGGCGCCGGATCGGGAAGAACAGGGGCTCTGGACGGCTGGCTGGAGGTTGAAGATGCCACTGTAGCGAGAGGGAGAATAACAAACTTCCGGCTGGGCTTCTTCTTCCAAGGCCTGATTGAAAGAGGGACAAATAGCAGACTTCGACAAAGAGAGGGAGAGGGGCTGCAGGCCCAGAGAGAGATTGGGCAGAGAAAGAGAGAGGACTTTTCCTGTTTCGGCCCGAAATGAAAAAGAGGATTTAATTACTTTTCCAATTAAATTAATCACTGAAATGATCCTTGAATTGTTAACAATACTTCTATTGCTCAAATAATATCAAGAAAAATCCTGAAAGTACTTGAACACTATAAATATTTAACAAAATTATAAGTAGACCATTTATTGATTAATTTAATATGTGAATAATTACTGAAATGTTGTTTGTATTATTAAAATTACAAATTGAGCTCCGAAAAATCAAAGAAAATTCCAGAGGGTATAATTAACTATGGCGAATTTAATAAAAATTAAATCCAGCCATACTTTATATTTAGGAAATTTGATTTCCCACATTTAACTTCACTTGTAAATTAATAAATATTTAATATAAATTCTAAAAATAATTTATTAAATCCTAAAGCGAAAATCAGGATGTGACACCGAGCCTCCCTCGCCTCCGTTGGATCCATGTCTTGGCTGGATGGTTGAGATGAAGCCCCAATGACGGTTGGAGGGTATTACCGACCATTCCAACGGTCACAACCATCATAGTTCAGCTATAAAAGGAGTTCCTCTTCTCACTTCACTCACACACCTCAAGCAATAGCTCTCTCATTTCTCTCAAGTTTAGTTTAGTAGTATCTAGCTGATGGAATAGGAATAAAGTAGAAATCAGGAATCCGGAAGCCTTCGGAAGAGATCGGGTATGTCTCTGGTAGCTTTTCTCTTCTCTTTTGTAAGCCTTGTACTTTTATTAGAATACTCTTCTAAATACATTTATGTATTGAAATACTTTCCGATTATAGGAGTACATACTTTACATTATATTCATGTTATACTGAATATACGGCTAGCTTATCTGGAAGATGCTTTGGTGTGGGTATAGTGTTTGCTTATGCAATTACTCTATGTCATGATGATGATATTAGAGTAGTATCTGGTAGTTTAGACGTGGTGTCTAGATTACGGGAAATCATTATTTGGGGTTATATATTGTGGATGAGAGGTGGGCCGCTTATAGTGACAGCTCAGTAAGGGTATTCCTCCGCGCCGGTATATAATCCTAAGTTAATCCCCTAGGGAGGGTATTCCTCCATATATAGCCCCGGTTGTACGGTCATGATGGGTTGTCATAAGGAACTCGACAGTCAGGGGTGGCTTCTTGAAGTACCAGGAGGGCATCGGATAGAGGGTATTATCTAGTATATCGGTTAACTAGAATGTATGTATACTATGTATATTAGAAGTATAGGAATAGATTATCTTTCTCATTTCTATCCACTTAGCTTAGATAATATATTATGAGAATAAGTAGTTAATGCATGTGTGTCACTCTACCCTTAGATTATCTTAACCCCTGCTCAGAATATGATTATCACAAGCAATATATAAATTATTAGTCAAGTTCTCTCTACATGATCTTCCCACGGGACAAAATAAATACGATACCCTTGGAATACTCTCGGGTGAAATGCTACAATGGTATATCCGTGGGCTTGTGGATTAACTCTGTAACCATAATATACCAGAAGTATTTATGCGCCATTGTTGGGAATTATATTTCTAGTAACGTCGTTAATTAAGACCAATAGCAGGAACCCTAGATTTTGAGTACCTCCAAAACCACTTGACAAAAACTTCTGCAAAACTGGACGGGATGCAATGTTCAAGTAATGTCGATGATTAGATTCGATTTTTCATGGTCCCGACAACAACCGACGAGATGCAAAACTGGATCCAAAACTGACGTACAACTCACAGACTTGAGTGATGAACCCTAGACCTAAGGGCCTGTTCACTTTGATGCCAAAAAAAACCTTACCAAAATTTGGCATTGCCAAAATTTTGGCATAGTTGGCAACTTACCAAAATTTTGGCAGGATTTCTTATATAGTTAAAAAATTTGGCAGCAAACTAAATGTAGCCACTTTTTTGGCAACTGTACCAAAATTTGGTAAGGTTGAAAATGACACCAAAGTGAACAGGCCCTAAGTGACGAACAGATGCAATACTCAAAACTAAAAAACTAAATCTAAAACTAAACCAGCACTCGACATGACGATGCAATCTAGAATTCAACAATGCAAAATCTAATAGAACAATGCAACTGCTCAAATTGTCTAGGTAAAGAATAAATATTTTTGTATGGCAATTTTCTTGTTATGGGAAGATAAATTACCTAACGAGCAACTGCGCTCTGATACAAACCGATGAGGGATGTTAGGGGATACAAACTGATGAGGGATGTTAGGGTCCCGACCTTCCGATAGGTATTGATAAACAGTCGATTTGGGCGGAGTCACAACACAACTCGATCCGGCTTCTGAACAAACACGCTACTGAGCCCCGCAATCGCAGCACCATGTCTCCTCTGGTTACCAACCGTGCCGAAACCCGGTTGACCTCGCCGAGAAGGCTAATCCCTGCATGCGAATCAAAGAACACAAGCAAGAACAAGATAGATTGCAACACAATTGCATATGAATGATTAAGCACTTAAATTTGGGGTTTTGTGTGTTTTCGTTTGCAGAGGTACCTGCTTGGGTGAAATAAAAGAGACTGAGCGAAAGGAATGCATGGATGATTAAAGAAGTTGATTGGGGACCAAACCAAGACCTTCTCCAAGTCCACTTCCATATCACCACGTCACTTTTGGTCCATAGAAGACAAGAGATAAAGTTCTACACGTTTTGGATTCGGATTCAGGCCTCCTGACTTCAAACGGACCTTGCCGCTGATCTAGAAGCAATTTCAGGGCCCATGAGTACTTGTTGGAAAGATTATTGAGTCTACTTTCAGATGGTTTTGGTCCGACATTAAAATTCCTACCGAGCTGCCGGAATTTTCAAAACAAGTCCCGTATCTCATCATGTCCGAATCTGATTTGGGTTTTGCGCCTTGTAATTGAATCGTGGGCTTAGCCCAAGGGGGTGTGCGTCCTAGGGCAACCATAGGACGTCCCTAATCATACTTAATCAGTAGCCGTCATCATTTAGAGTCGAGTTTTGCTTAGATTATTTTGTTAAGAACAATTTCGCCGCTAGATCGGTTTGTAGAACCCCATATTCGAGTGCTTAATCATTCATATGCAATTGTGTTTTAATCTATCTTATTCTTGCTTGTGTTCTTCGATTCGTATGCATGGATTAGCCTTCTAGGTGAGGTCAACTGGGTTTCGGCACGGTTGATAAACAGAGAGGATGTGGTGCTGCGATTGCGGGGCTAAGTAGTGTGTTCGTTCAGAAGCCGGATTGAGTTGTGTCGCGAATCCGCCCAAATCGACTGTTTATCAATACCTATCAGAGGATCGGGACCTAACTTCTATTGATGATCGTTATCGACCAGTTTTGACCGTCAATATTACCCAATTAATAAAGACTAACTATGCTTGCAATGCATTATTCCATAAATAAAATATTCTATTCCACTATATGCTTGGAAAACTAACCATGTAGGAGAAGCTATCAAAATGGAGGAGAATCGATAGTAAAACAATCGATCAATCAAACAGACATTGTCAAGTATCAGACTTGTGGATAGATGGGCTGAGAACTCAAATATGACATGATCAAATAAGCCCAAAATTCCCTGTTCTGACTTAAGGGGCAAACGAGGAATTCACCTACCGAATTGTGGGCTGATTGGGTATGGCCAGGGTTCGGCCGAACCCCCTGGTTCGGCCGAACCACCAGCTGGCCTAATCCAGCCCATTTTCCACCTGCAGTTATCTACAGGTATCCTATGACGGTTAGGAGCAATTCTACCGGTAGAAACCGTCATAAGCATGGACACATGGCACAAGGCGGTGAAAGATGCTCTTTGGATACTTCATCTTGCTACTTGTCCTAAGGAGAGCAAAGATGCTCCTAGGATCAAGAAGAAGATCAAGAGAATAGTCTTCATAGTCCTCGAGTCTTCAAGAGATTCCGGGTATGGTTTTAATAGCTTTTCTCTCTTCTTTTGTAAGACTTACTGAATTAATAGAATATTCTACTTCATACAAGTTCGGTATTTTATTCCATTCATATTACTTGAGTGCCAACTTTACTTTATAATTGAATCAATATAGTTGTGTAACTAGCAGAATATTCTTCTTTATACAAGTTCGGTATTTTATTCAATTCATATTACTTGAGTGCCGACTTTACTTTACAATTGAATCAATATAGTCGTGTAACTAGCTTTCCAGATAGGTGTATTGGTGTGGGTTTAGTGTCCGATTATTCGGTTACTCTATGTCCGTTGCAAGGATGTAGAGTAGTATTTAGTAATGTAAGCGCGGTGCTTAGATTATTAGATACCATTAATTGGGGTTATATATTGCGGATGAGAGGTGGGCCGCTGGTGGTGACAGCTCAGTATGGGTATTCCTCCGCGCTGGAATGTAATCCTAAGTTAATTCCCTGGGGAGGGTATTCCTCCGTATTTAGCCCCAGTTGTATGGTCATGACTGGCTGTCGTAAGGAACTCGGCAGTCAGGGGTGGCTTCTCAAAACACCAGGAGGACACTGGGTACGGGGTATTGGTTGCATGACTGTATAATAGCAAGTATAGACTAAAGATGTATATATACTAGAAGTACAGGAATGATACTTTTCTTATTCTTTCTCCACTTAGCTTAGACTATATTTTAGTGAGAGTAGTTCTTAGTTCTTTCTTCTGTGTGTCACCCTACCCTTTGAACTGAATTAACCCCTGCGTAGACTTTGATGTATATAAGTAATATATAAACTATTAGCATGGTACTTTCTTATCATATCTTCCCTTGGGATAAAATAAATATGATACCTTGGAATACTCCCTGGTGAAATGCTACAATGGTATATATCCGTGCGCTTGCGGATCACGTCTGTAACCAGAATATAGCAGGATTATTTATAGTGCCATTGCTGGGAACTATATTTCCAGTTGTGTTGCTAAGAAATACCAACAAGCATTTCTAGTGACGTTGCCGGGTAAGATAAACGATTAAGAGTTTACTACTTGCTAATAATTTTATATTTACCTCTATATAAGTCACTGTCCTTTGTAGGCAAACCTTGTTTGTTTTCTCTTTTATGTGAAAACAGAGTAGTACAGGACTGGTTCTGATCTGCCGACCAATTTTTTATCTGGAGTCACGGGTGAAATGAAGCCGACCCCGTGTCATTCATCCTCAAGGTCACTCTATTGGCAACTAGACCAGCCAATTCCGTGCCACCAGAATTGCACGATATGGATGAGAAGACCCTTTGCAAGTTCGCTGCTCCCTCTGCTGGTAACATGCCAGTTGGAACCCAAGTCAGCAGGGGAAACGGTGACTTTGATTTGAAGACCAGCTAAATTAACGATGGTGCAGGCTTGCCCATTCTGTGGTAAGCCTAAGGAGGATTCAAGTGCTCAATTGCAGGAATTCCTGGAAAGCTGTAGCACGTATACCGTCAGAAGAGTCAGACTCCACCTGTTGCCGTTCTCTCTCCTCGGGAGAGCAGAACAGTGGTTCTACATCAACCGTGCAACGGTGAATACCCGGAATAAGCGCTCAACGGCATTCCTCTCAAGATTCTTCCCGATGGGCAAGACCAACGCTCCTCGTCGAAGAATACCCAGTTTGCAGCTGATGAGGGATGAAACCATTCTTAAAGCTTGGGAAAGGCTGCAGGAATACGTCACCACCCGTCCTCATCATGAGATGGCCGAGTGGCTCATCCTGCAGAGTTTCTTCAACGGATTAACCCCCTCGTCCTGGGATCACCTGGATGCTGCTGCTGGAGGGACATTCTTCTCAAGAACAGTTATATGCCAACCGATTGAGAAGATGCTCTCAAATAAGGGGTGGAGCAAGGAACGACTCCAAACCCGTCAATGCGACATGTACACCGTCAAGTGGACGGAAATGCTAGCCGCTCAGTTGGATCTCCTTATGAGGAGACTGGACAACAATGAGAAGGACGCCGAGCAGGGTACCGTTAAGGCCATGGACTCTCACAAGACATGTGAGGTCGATGGCAATACTGGTCACTCTGGCACGGATTGTCGGAAAACCTGTGAGAACGTCAAGCTCATGAACAACAACGGGAATCGTCCACAAGGGGACCAAGGATGGAGCATTGCTCCATGGGGTAGATCAAGAACATATCGACACACAAGGAGGTCAAAGTAAAACCCCGAAGGACGGATAACTTCAACACTTTCATGATGAACTTCCTGGAGCGGGAAGAAACGAGGAACCGTCAGTACCTTAAGCCGGCATCCAAGAAACTGGAAATACAGGCCGGTCAACCTGCATTCCCAGTTTCGAAGAGGCCGCTGCCCGCACCTATGATCAGGAAGGTGTGGCGGGTTAAGGAGAAGACACCCGTTCCTGTACCTCCGGAACTGGGTGCCTCATCGAGCAAAATTCGTTGGAGGTATGGTCGTGCTCATCGGACCTGAAACGACGTCGCCCTTGCCAACAGGTAAATTGGTAGTAATCTCATATTTATTTTCCATTGCATCAAAGCATGTTTGAATTTTCAAATGCACATTTAGATTTGAATTTGAGGCAATTTCTTCAAATGATTTTTTGTGAGCAAAATAAAATGCAATTTTTGGCAAAATTTTGCACAGCCACCTTCACACTAGTCGTTGGAGCCCAATGGCTAAATGTGGGGCCGATTGGGTCCACCAGTGGTTCGGCCGAACCCCTTGGTTCGGTCGAATTGGCCTGGTACCGGCTGGTTGCAAATTTCTGCAGGGTAGTGGCTAGTGGGGCCCACATGCCATTACTAGCCGTTATCCATGCACTATATATGCAGCTCAACTGGGAGAGGGAGGTCACACCACTTTAACTCATTTTCACTCCCTCTCAAAACCTTGCTGCAAAATTCATTCAAAGTTTTGCAGGCTTACCTCAAATTCACACAATTCACTGCATTTAGTTTAGACACCTTGCATATACAAGTTTGCTTTAGTTCGGTGCAAGGATAATCGGCGGGTACTTGCTTAACCCCCGTCCGAGTAGTCTTGTATTCTTGCTCTTTGCTGTAGCTATGAAGAAACGACTTTCGGGCATATTCAAGAGACGATCAAGCTCACGGACAAGCCGACACGATAAGCCGAGTGCACCTTCTTCCGCGGATGCATCCATGGAGGAGGCGTACGTTCCACCAAGGCTGTACGACAACTCTGATCTCGACCTTGTGGGCCACCGGGAAATGCAAGCCTATCATATGTTGAAAGACCAAACGTGTGCTCAGACCTGACCATACGACTCGACCTTCTGAAAAGGATAGGTATGGATGCTGAGTTTCATACTATTTGGCGTGCTGTAGGATGGGATAAATTTGCATGTGTAGAAGAGCCGGGTTCCCGTTTGCTTACCATGCAGTTTTTATGTGCCTTGCTAGAGGTAGGCGATGGCGTTACTTTCCGGTTATTCCGCAAGGAATATCACCTTTCTTGGAAAGAACTTAGCTTGCTTCTAGTCTTTGACAAAACATGCAAAGTTAATTTCAGGAACGCATTTCCTGATTTTAACAAGCGTATGTTTTGACAAAGTATTTCGGGTCTCTCATCCTGTAGAAAGCCTAGAACTAATGACATCCATAATCCTACCTTAAGGCTGTTGCATAAGTTTCTTGTTTCACGTTGTTTCCTAGAGCTAATATCCGGATAGTGCGAACTAGTCCTCTTGTATGCCATGGTTAAAAAAAAAATCAAAGTTTCACCCGTTCAACCCAGGATCAAGCAATGGTTAGAAAATGTGAAGTTGTCTAGTCCTGTTGAGTGTATTTCTTTGGTGACTCATTTAGCATGAAGAGTTGGGACTCTGCTTTATATGCAAATATTCCTATTACCCGCTCTTATGTTGATGAGGCCTATTTGGTTCAATGCCACATACTCAAACATGGTCCAAATGATTATCTTATATTTTTGTTTCCCGGCTATGCAAATGAGATTACGTTACCTAACCCGGAGTTTCATTTGTATAACTGCCGAGAACTAACCATTTCTTTCCAAGCGGAGTTGCCTCGAGAAGTCCCACGCAGGGTAACATGACGAATGGCGAGAGAAGTACCTCTGGAGGCGTCTTCCTCATAACCACCAGTGCAGATGTATGGAAACAGTTGGGGCCCGACCGTGCATGCCCGTGGTTGGACCCAATTCCTGCAACATGACACCGGAGGTTCGTCCTGGCAGAGTGCCAGCGACAGCAGGAGGCATGAGCCACAGGAGCTGCACTAGGGATACTCGGGCTCCTTCAGTTCAAGTGGTCTACCTCCATCCTCTTGATGCATTGCTCAGTCTCCTCTCGAGGGGATCTGGGAGAACTCATCCGGAGGATGGATACACTTAGAACTGCAGGCAGGGAATGAGCAACACACCTTGGAGGATCATGTGGTACAGTCACGGGAACGGCAGCAGTCTGTTGGTGCACAGCTCGCAAACTTCAACACCATGATGCAACAACAGCAAGCTGACTGGCAAGCGTTTCACTGCTACCAGGGATTTGATCCCCACCTTGAGCCATAGCAAGAAGCAAGCTTGGGGGAGATGTCTCTCCCCCCACTGAGCTAACTTGTATCACATTGCATATTTCCCTTTCAAATTGCATGTTTAAATTTTTGCATTGCATTTATAAACCTGAAAACAATATAAAAATTTGCAAAATCAAAAATACCAAAAAGATAGGTTATATTTAATAAGATAGGTTAGATCTAATATGCTAGGTAAGACATGCTTAGTTCTTCATGTTGAAATGATGAATAGTTGCTCTGTTATATATCTCTCATACATGGGTTCATGGTTAAGTACTCTCTCAAAAATTGAATAGGAGTAGCCAATAATTATCCGGGGACCTGAGGTAAGTGATCTGAGTCTAGGTTGTTGCGAGATATGAGATACTAAATAAGAGTTGCTATGAACCTGCTCTAAGTTTGACTTGCATTCCGGATGTTTTATGTTCCAAAATGATAAAATTGAAAGTTCCTCATTTGATATGAGTTCCTACCAGAGCCAAAAATATCCATATTAATTAAGTCATATACATTTTGGTTACTTGTAATTCCATTGAATTTTGTCAAATCTTTGTGACTTATGTAGATACTTCTCATGTTCTATGATCAAGATCATACACCCACTTTTGCACACATATGCTAAGCATCTACACTGGAAGATAGCATCCATATCATCCACCATATCCATGTTATCATTATCCACAAATAAGCTCTCCATCCATGCTTCCTTTCCAAAGAAAAATCCTTTGCAAAAGTAAAAGAAAAAAAAAGAAAGAGGGAAAGGTATGGCTATGAGAAATAAATAAAAAAAGAAAAAAAGAGAAAAAGTAGCCATACCCCCTCTATGAAAATTAAAGGATATTTTGGAGGAAAAGCATAAGCACAAAGGAGAAGCATTTTCTTTATCCATATTTTGTTTTCCATCATATTTTCCCACCATATCATGCACACACACTTTGCGCGATCTTGATCTTGAGTATGATTAGTCATCTAGTTTAGTCCAAGTTTTTGACATAGTAATAAATGTGAATACAAGTATGTCATGTTTGATCCATTTCAAGCTCCACATATGAACCTTAGAGTAGGAATCAAAAAGGCAAATTTGGTGAGGAATCCATATTCATGCACTTTGAGTGATCTAGAGAATCATTTGAGGAACTTGGATTTCTTTTGCAAAAATCATTTGAAAACCTCCGGAATAAAAGTTGAATAAAGATTGGGTAACTAGCACTCTAATTGTTGTTCTGTCTCACAACCGCTCAAGACAAGGAAAGGCAGTGTCTCGTGGGAATCAGGGATAAGGGTAAGCCGCCGTGCCAAACTTATTTGATTTGAGAGAGAGTACCCATACCTTGCATCTGTATCTTTGAGATATACAACATTGCAGCAACTCCTGATCAACAACTAAGTCTTTGTTCCTTTCGTTCTTTACTTGGGACGAGCAAAGGTTCAAGCTTGGGGGGTTTTGTTGACGGTTGTTATCGACCAGTTTCGACCGTCAATATTACCCAATTAATGAAGACTAACTATGCTTGCAATGCATTATTCCATAAATAAAATATTCTACTCCACCATATGCTTGGAAAACTAACCATGCAGGAGAAGCTATCAAAATGGAGTAGAATCGACAATAAAACAATCGATCAATCAAACAGACACTGTCGAGAATCAAACTTGTGGATAGATGGGCTGAGAACTCAGATATGACATGATCAAATAAGCCCAAAATTCCCTGTTCTGAGTTAAGGGGCAAACGAGGAATCCACCTACCGAATTGTGGGCTGATTGGGCCTGGCCAGGGTTCGGCCCAACTCCCTAGTTTGGTTGAACCACCAGCTGGCCTAATCTAGCCCATTTTCCACCGGCAGTTATCTACATGTATCCTATGACGGTTAGGAGCAATTCTACCGGTAGAAACCGTCATAAGCATCGACACATGGCACAATGAGGTGTAAGATGCTCTTTGGATACTTCATCTTGCCACTTGTCATGAGGAGAGCAAACATGCTCCTAGGATGCTTGGAGCATCTCCACACTCCCAAGGCACCTCATGGGCTATAAATACCCCTCCTCTCATTCATTCCCTCACACACCTCAAGAAGAAGATCAAGAGCTCTCTCAAGTATTGTTTAGTAGTTCTAGTGCTATTGGAGTAGGAAATAGAATAGTCTTCATAGTCCTCGAGTCTTCAGGAGATTCCGGGTATGGCTTTAATAGCTTTTCTCTCTTCTTTTGTAAGATTTATTGAATTAATAAAATATTTTTCTTTATACAAGTTCGGTATTTTATTCCATTCATATTACTTGAGTGCCGACTTTACTTTATACTTGAATCAATATAGTCATGTAACTAGCTTTCCAGATAGGTGTATTGGTGTGGGTTTAGTGTCCGATTACTCGGTTGCTCTATGTCGGTTGCAAGGATGTAGAGTAGTATTCAGTAATGTAATCGTGGTGCTTAGATTATTAGATACCATTAATTGTTGTTATATATTGCGGATGAGAGGTGGGCCGCTGATGGTAACAGCTCAGTACGGGTATTCCTCCGCGCCGGTATATAATCCTAAGTTAATTCCCTTGGGAGGTTATTCCTCCTTATTTAGCCCCGGTTGTATGGTCATGACAGGCTATCGTAAGGAACTCGGCAGTCAGAGGTGGCTTCTCGAAACACCAGGAGGACACTGGGTATGTGGTATTGGTTGCATGACTGTATAATAGCAAGTATAGACTAAAGATGTATGTATACTAGAAGTACAGGAATGATACTTTTCTTATTCTTTCTCCACTTAGCTTAGACTATATTTTAGTGAGAGTAGTTCTTAGTTCTTTCTTCTGTGTGTCACCCTACCCTTTTAACTGAATTAACCCCTGCGTAGACTTTGACGATGTATATAAGTAATATATAAACTATTAGCATGGTACTCTCTAATCATATCTTCCCTTGGGATAAAATAAATACGATACCTTGGAATACTCCCGGGTGAAATGCTACAATGGTATATCCGTGCGCTTGCGGATCATGTCTGTAACCATAATATACCAGGATTATTTCTAGTGCCATTGCTGGGAATTATATTTCCAGTAGTGTTGGTAAGAAATACCAACAACTTCCTCATCACTTCCTATGAAGCAAATAACATTCTGCAACAGTTTAGGATAGCTCAAACTTTTTTGTATGATTCAAATGAAAAATCTTTCTCAATGATTTCTCCTCTACTACTTCTACTAACAAGAGTAGACATGTAAAATTTATGTTTGTTCTTGAAGGGAAAACCGTTCGAGTTGTTCCTTAACTCAACAATCATATGTCTGAGAATCTGGTTTAACTAAGCGGATTGGAGGCGGGCATTTTCATTTCAACGTAGCAGTAGGGAAAGTGATTTCGGGGGGTTAGTACCTATTGATGAATAATCATAGTAGAATCAAAGGTACATAGTCAAAAAGGGTTCTGACCTAAGGCTATGGATGAATCAGTTCAAAGAATTTACTCTTAACAAATTCTTAGAGTATTTCTGGTAGAATTGGGGAGCATTAAGTATAAATATGATACATAGCCCTTTCTTATTAATAAAAGAATAAGGAAAAACTTTTGAATTCTACCTTCATATTTCCTGCTGAGATCCCAAGTCTCCAAGTGGGCCCTCTTGGCCACCCATGACCTTGGCTTTTTAGAGAATCCCGCTCCTATGTCGTCAGACAGATCCGGGCTTATCAAGTGGTACTGAAATAGGGTAAAATTCAGTTTAGTAGAAAGGAAGGAAGCAAGTGAAGAAAGATGGGATCAAATAATAATAATGGTACGAATATTTGATGATTGATTTATACCCATGTATGACATGCTTGTGCATATGGTGCATGTTGAATGCTACGGTAGGTGATGATATGCTTCTTTTTAAGACATGCACCAAATGAATGTGGGATCCTAAAATATGCCCCCCTTGTATATCGATGTATGACATGTATGACATGCTTGTGCATATGATGCATGTTGAATGCTATCATAGGTCATGATATGCTTCTTTTCAAGACATGCACCAAATGAATGTGGGATCCAAAAATATTTTCCCCTTGTATATCGATAATCATATCAAATGTGGGATCCTCAAATATTCTCCCACTTTTGGCACTAATCTCACAAAAAAACATTTGCAAGGAACTAAAAAAGAAACAATTTTGCTCGAGCAAAACAAGAACAAACATTCACAAGACCAAATATTTTTTTTGAAATCGAGGCTCAAAGCAAAAATTTTACAAATGGTCCATTTAACAATTACTCCCCCTTACTCTCGTAGTCTCAACACTTAGACAAAAAGAATTAGAATGGATTTCATTTGTTGGAGGGAGTGATTATGAGCATTAGAACTTTCTCTCAAAATGCACTCATCAAGTATTTTTCTCTAAGAGAGGAGTTTGGTCAAAGATACTTGACAGATTCTTGGTCATGTGAGTAATCTCGGCAATGGAATGACAATGATTGACAAATACCGAGTTCAAGATGATCAAGGGTTAGTACCATTTTATATAGACACCACTTGTGTATGCAAGTGCGAATTTGGATCAAGGAATGGTAGTTGGCAATGGCAACAAGAATCAACTTGTATTTCAAAAGCAAAGGAAATGGAATATGTAGGTTGTTAATGAAAATTCCATTTGAGTTTAGGTTGGCTCAAATAATGGGGTTTAAGAGCAAGAGGAATTCATGCAAGGAACAAATCCAATAGAGCTCAAAATTGATTTAACATTCACGTAACATAGAACTCACTACACGAAACAATTTTTATTAAGCTATCGACTCAGATTTTCAACAAAATGAAACGCACTTTTAAAATTTGAATTTTAACCAAAAAAAAAAGATACAACCAAGCAAGCTCTTGTAGCAACACAAAACTTGTGGAAATGATCTCCAAAAACATGCAATAAATCCTGGAGATAATTCATGGAATCATGCACAAGTTTCATTTTGGAGTCTTGCTCATATCTCAACCATATAGACAAAACAAAAATCATAAGATTTCAGCAAGCTGAAATTCCAGATTTTTACACAACTTAAGATGGGCTTTGAAAAAGCATTCAAACAGAGTCCAAATGAGCTGCAAAAATTAAAACAAAAATTACCAATAATTTTCAAATATAGGGGATCAAAAGTCATACCGAAAGCTCCTTCCAGTTTGCAATAAATTGAGAGATATAAAACTCACAAATCAGTGTAAAACCATGTCATTTCCAAATTTTTTTTAGCAAGTTCATCAAAGTGAGAAAAACTCGAAACTCTTCCAAATCATGTCCAAATAAGATGAAATCTTACAGAAATGATCTTTAGACATGAGAGAATCTTGTCCAAATGAAGTTTTTGGAAAAACATTTTTCTATCAATATAAAAACCAAAAATAGCATTGTAGGCCTTTCAATTTAGTAAATTCGAATGAAAGTCACAAATCACACACAAATGTGTTTTTCATGGAGTTTGACATTTGTATAGCGTTATATGGGTTAGAGATACTAATTTAAGCCAATATTCACATTGTACTTTAGCTCCATTAGCATAACCCTTGAAATCCATGTTTTGGTCATTGTGGTCATTACATTACACAATTTTGGATGAATTTTAAATAGCTATACCCTTTGAATGGTTGGTATTTTGAGAAAACTTTGAACTAGAGATTTGTTTTTAATGACCAACCCATAAACTTTCGTATTAGAAATGTTTTCAAAAACACAAAATATTTTGAATTAGGGAGATAGAACATTTTGAATAAAAATAAGATCATGCAAGATCCTTTTACGCCCATTTTCTATATTATTTTAGAAATAAGATCTTTTACTTCAAATACCTTGCAAAAATTTGAAATACATATTGAAGCACTTTTGGGAGGATTTTCACAAAATTTGGCCTCTTAAATGAGATTTTTCTTAATTTTGACCAAAGAGGATATTTGAAATAGCTATAAATCCAACTTTTGAAATCTTTCATATTTTGAAAGCATGGGATATAAAAATATGATTAAGACCACTCCGAATTGATTTATTTCACACTTTAACATCATGAAGTCAAGGTTTCGAAGAAAAGACCAAGTTTGAGCAAAAAGCTACATAAGCTTCTATTCTAAACACTTTTATCCAAAAATGCAAACACAAACAAATAAGATGGTTTTGGTGAGAAATAAATATGAATGAATGTTATGTACTTATTTGAGCTAGTATGATGCATTTATGCAACCCCAACAATGAGAACTCATCTAAGTGATAGTAGGTGGCCATGTATGGTCTAAATAATATTTTGGATAAGATTGGAATGTAAATTTCTTTTAGTTGGTTGGCTTTTTAGAGAAGTTTTGAAAACCAAAAATGTTTGAATTAGCCAACCCTATCTTTTTCATTTTGAAACCATTTTCAAATTCCTTTTGAAAATTAGCTAAAACAAGATACTTAGAGCTACATTTTTTTTTGTTGAAATTCTTTTTCATTGAAAATTAGCTCTTCTTTGAAATATAAAAGTATTGAGAGATATTTGAAACACACGTTGAGATCATTTCCAATTAGATTTCTCATAGAAAAGCTTTTTCTATAGTTTTCAAAATTTTCACTTTTGGCTAAAAGGTTTGTTTTGAAATTACGAACTAGCACTTAACCAACTTGAGAACATATATTGGTGTGATATGCATGAATATGATTGAGTATTAAATACTCATATGACACAACTTATCATGCTCAAGAATGCATAAATGATGAATTTCACATATGCAAGGAAGGTAAATTCTTAAATGCTATGAGAATGCAATGCAACCTATACAAGATTAAATACAAGATAATTCAATGTAGATACATGTTACCGAGATGAGATTGGTTCTTGACGTGAATTTTGCAATGGTTGGCTCTAAACTCCGAACTTGGTGAGATCCACCTTTGCTTGCATAAGCCATACCTCCAATGTCTCTCCATGTACACATATTCTCATTTTAGCACATTTTTGTCCACAAGAAAATTGGGTCCATATAGGTTAGTCATAAGAGATTTCGGCACCCAAGTGAGCTTTGTGCTAGCATGTGGTGAACTAATCATTTAAGTAATACTAGTGACATTTTTTGCCTTCCTAAGCAATTTAAGATTCAAATAAAAAGTTCGGGTTAAGAATGTTACCATTGGGACAATTTTTTTACCAATTTGTCCCTTTCACCGGCAATTGTAACAAAGTCGATTCTTGTCTTTACATGGTGCTTTCTTCACCGCATCTTTCATCTTACTTGTTGCCTTGATATTAAGTTTCTTCCTTGATGACATAAAGTCTTCATCCTTCATATGGGGGCATGATGCAACTTCATGATCCTTCACATTGCATCCATAACACTTCATATTGCTTCTTCTTGTTCTCCTCTTGGTCATCAATCTTGTTGGAACATATCAACGCATAGTGTCCCACTTTCTTGCACATGATGCAAGTACTGAGAGTTTTGATACTACTTTGAATTTGCCCTTTACTCTTGTTGTTGAACTTAGTATTTGCTTGATAGAACTTGGTGCAAGCTACGGTTGATCCCTTCTCAGGCTTCTTCACCATGTTCCCACGGTTATCTTGAGAAGGTTAAGCATTGCCCACAAGTCCTTGTCCTTTTTTCCTACATAATCCAAGTCACATGTAGTGCTCAGGGAAATGTTTGCTTCGGAGCAGCAAGTGTTAGCACAAGTAAGATCAACCTGAGCATGAGGCCCATATGATTTTACCGTTGCAATTATCACCTCATGAGCTATCTCTACTATGGTCATGAGAATCTGCAAAGTTCATGATGCATTTCTTGTAAATCCATATACTTGCTAGTGATCTCAAATTCAGATTTGAGCTCTTGATTTTCCTTCTCTAAAAATGCTACACAAGCAATTGAATTAGTGGCACAAGAAAATTCATTTTCCAATTTTTCGTACTTCATAATTAATGAAGAATGAGATCCATTGAGTTTCTTGTGTTCATCAGATAGACCCTTGATTTCTTCATTCTTCTTAATGAGTCATTCATGTTGCTTCTCAATAACCCCCATGAGCATGATCACCATTGTTGTATCCTTCTTGTTCAATTGATCAACCACAAAGTCATCATCATCGCCCATAAAGCATGCATGATCTTCGGCAATGGAAGATAAACAAGTTGATGATGTGGATTCTTCACTTAACCATTTATGTTCATTCACTTCTTCCTTCAAAAGGTTAGTTCCACAAGTACTATGGAAAGTAGAGCATCCATCCATATCATCCTCATGCACACATTTAGCGCTAGATGGTTTGTATGAGTCAACAACACAATCAAATATAGCAATTTCATTATCGGTGTTGTTGGAGTACAATGGGAGAGTTGGACAATCATCAACCTTATTCACCATTTCATTACCTTGCTTGTAGTTGTATGTTGGTGAGATGGATGATGAGATAAGACCTTCTTGATCAGAGGAGATAATCATTTCAGACTTGTCAAGATGAGGCGATGAAGTAGAGCAATCCCCAAATGATGCTTCCACTTTCCGCTGCATATTTAAGACATTATTTATTTGTAAGACGTGGATCTGAGTTTCGACTTTGTTGTTTGTGTACCCTGGCTTGTCCTGGATAGGGGATTTAATACACATTCTTCTTGAAATTCTGGTTCATGAATTTCTAGGCGTGACATTCCCTTTCACATTGCATTTATAACCTGAAAAGAACATTAAAATTTGTAAAACATAAAAAGTCAAAAATATATAGGTTAGATTTTTATATGCTATGTAAGACTACTAAATTTTCTATGTTGAAATGATGAATACTTGCTATCTTTTATATCTCCTATGTATTGGTTCATAGTTAAGTACTACTCTCTTAAGTTTTAAGCCGGAAGGCCAAATATTATCTGGGAACCTGGGAGTTGTTAATAGAACATTGCATGATCTAAGTCTAGGTTGTTATGAGATCTGATTTGGTAAACTATAGTTACTATGGTCTTATTCTAAGTTTGACTAGAATTTCAGATGTTTTTTTTCTCAAAATGATAACTTTAGAAAGTTCCTCATTTGATATGAAGTCCTACCAGAGACATATACTCATTTAAATTACAAAAACCTAATGTTATGGTTGCTTGTAATTCCATTAAACTTTAGTCAAATTTCCGTGACCTTTGTTAGATGCTTCTCATACTTTATGATCAGACACACACTTACACGCACATATGCTAAACATCTATACTAGAAGCTAGCATTCATTTTATCCATTTTATCCATTTTCTTCCACTTCATCCACAAAATAAATACTCCATGTTATTTATGGCTCTCTTTCCAAAAGTATCATTCAAAATGAAAGAGAGGTATGGCTATGCAAAAGGAAAAAAAGAAAAAAAAGGAGAGAAAAATAAAATCTTGTTCATACAAAGTATGGGGCATGATGAAAAAACAGAAGAAAAAAACCTAGCCATACACCCTCTCAATTTTTGAAAAAAAAGAGGAAGGTGTATACAGAAGGAGTAATGTCATTCCATATCCACTATCATACCAGACACTTGCACGATCTTCATCAGAAGTATGTTTTGTTATCTTATTTGGCCCGACTTTTTGACTTAGTAATAAATATGAAAGCAAATATGCTGTCACACCCAGAGTTTCCCCTTCTCTGTAGTTTCTAATTCACCAATAAATTGTCTATAGAAATTACTTTGGTTAACCAAGAGAAAGCCCAAATTAACAAGACATTTTAATAATCGGAAATGTCAGGGAGAATTCTTTTTCGAATTCTCTTTGCTCTAAAATCATTAACAGCACTTAAAGCGGAATATTCAGAACATCGGAGTTAATGTTGGTAGATTGAATTGTCAAGATTTGAATTAATAATAATCTTTCTCTCCCGCATTTGGTCGTGAATCGTGCCCGATTCACTGCCCTCTTCGTCCGTGGTTTTGTTTTGCATAACGAGCCAAGTCCGTTTCCGTTTGTGAGTCCGTTTCCGTTCTTTTCCTAAAACGGCACAGCATTTCTTTTTCAATTTGGGAAAGTTCCTTTCCAAATCCTATTCCTATTTTTCCTCCCCTCCCCATCCCACTCGGCCGCCACTCCCCCTCTCCCCCTTCCGCGCGCATGCCTCCTCTCTCCCCATGTCCGACTAGGCCCCCTCTCCCCTCCCTCTCTGCTGCCTCCCCACCAGTCCCACCTCCCTCTTTTTTCCCCACTCCTGTATAAGTTAGAACACCCCCTATTATTTTTCCTATTCAATTTTTGTTTTAGCCCTAGTCCTAGCCCTAGCTGCCGCCTCCCGCCGTCGCCGGCGTCGCCCTAGCGTCACCGATAATCTGTTTTCCCTCTCCGTGTCATGGCTACCACGATTATCTATCTCTATTCTAATTTATCTCCGTCCTAGATTTTGATCTAGCATCACCGCTGTCTCGGCATGTTGCCGCCGAACTGTAGTCGTCGTCTCCTCCTCGCTGATTGTCTCGGTTTGGTGAGGAACCTATCCGTAATCTCCCGGTTTAGGTGTTAATTCTTTTTAGTGTCGTTGTTGTAACCCTAAAAGTGTAACCCCGACAAAACCCTAGTAGCCTAGCCGTGCCGCCGCCGCCTAGCTGCCGTGTCACCGCTGCCTTGTGTCACCGCCTAGCTGTCGTGGTTTGCCGCTGCCCGTAGCTCAGTAGCCGAGTCGCAAAGCCATAGGTGCATCCCTAAACCCCTACCGGCCTATCGCTTGCTGTACCGAGTCTCTGTCGTAAACCGTGTCTGAGCCGTCGGTTCCGTTCGCCGGTTCGGTTGACCGTTTGGATGGTCCCATGTCACGAAGTATTGGGTCGTTGAGTCGTTAATTCATGAGGCTTGCTTACCAGAGGTTTATTTCCATTGATCTATTTATCTATCGGCAATAATATGTAATAAATGATTAAGGTTTTTCAGTTATTAGTAATAACGCAACTCATATTATAAAATTCGTAACTAAATAATCTGAGCTCCATTTTAACCCATTCAAATTGTAGTGAATCCGTTAAAATGTATAGAATCCATTAAAATTGGTTTCTTTTGCTGTTTCAGTAGCCTCATTGCTGGTATTTCTTGTGTGCTTTGTTTGTCGTTTAGACTCTGTCAGGTCTGGTGATCTAGTTTATTTCGAAGTGGTCGCCGAGGTTTAGTCAGCTCAAGAGCAAGGCAGGTCATACATGCATCATTGATCATGTGGAGCCTATTTTATAAAATCCCCTTCTTTCTATTAAATTGCATTGTTTTAGAATGTCATGTGGGATGGATGCCTATCATACTCAGCATGTTGAATATCTTATGCCATTGATAACTTGGGTTATAACTGACTAGATGATTGCTCTAGGAGTGATTAGCCATGCTTAGATCAATTAGTTCACAATGGGATTCATTATAATTTAGTCCTTAATCTACCCTATAATTCACCAAATCATTTTACTCATCTTTCACTCCTACACTCTTACATTCATCACTCAACGGTTAAGATCGACCAGTGTAAAATCAAATGATCGAGATCAATCCCACCTCCCACCTCTATGAATCGCTCCCACCACCTTGAATCGCGCACGCGGCACGCCCCTTTCTCTCTTTCTCGCTCTCCCAGTCACAGATCCACGTCTCCTCTCTGTCCTCATCCCGCAAGGTCGCAACCCGCAACCTTGCTCATCCCCTAACCGCGCCTCTACCCTAATCGCTGCGTGTTGCCGCGGCCTTCGATCCTCCGTTTTCAAGGGCGTGTCAGCTCGTGCCGCTCGCCGCGGTCTCCATCACCGCCCTCATCTCTCCCCTGCCACCGCCACCTTCAATCCTCCGTGGTCAAGGGCGCCGGCTCACCATGGTCTTCGTCACATCTCTCCCCTGTCGCCACTACTATGAGCCCTCGACGGTGGTGAAGCGGTGGCGCGGTGGATCTTCGGTGAAACCGAGGTGGCGCGATGGCTGGAGCGACAGGCGCCTCGCCAGCATGACGCGGACTGCAGTGGTTCTTCAGCAACATCACAGCACCACTGCTTCATCTTCCATCAGCAAGTGCGCAGCGATTCATGCCCGTTCCCCTTACCTATCACCGCCGCGATTCTTGCCCCTGCCCCTCTCAAATCTTCAAACCCTACCTAGCCGCCGGTAGGCCCCTGCCGCTCGCCTATCGCCACCGCGCCGCCGCTCACAATCCCCAAACCGTACCCTTCTACCGGTACTGCGAATCCCCGATCTCCGCCTCGCGTTACGGATGCCACTGCACCTCCTCCATGGAGACGAACCACCATGGAGGCCGCTGTCTTTGCTCCCCACCAGGTCGCCATCCTGGCACTGCCAGCGGTGGAGGCGGAGGTGGCTACCGCTGCTGCACCGGGGAGGATGGCCGCGAACAGCGTGACCTCGATATCCAAGGGCGGGGCTGTAATGAGGAGGTACACCCGTGGACCATGATGGATCGGTGTGTGCGGCGGATGCGGGCGAGAAGGGAATCGCGCAGCTGGTCAAGGCAACATCCCATCTCTCTCTGTTAATCTCGATCTCTGAGATTGCTACTAAACTAAAGGTGATATTTTTCTAAAGGCTACTAAACTAAAGGTGATATTTTTCTAAATTTTGTGCCAATTCCAGGAGAATTCGGAACCTATGAGGCTCCTTGAGGGGAGGGAGTACGTCCCTGAAACCACCTGATTCCTTGCATCAGTTCATCCCTTCTATTGAGGCTTTGAGTGGCTGGGGCTTTTGATGCTATGTGCTCTTGGTTTGATGCGATTTTTGCTTTGTTTTGGTGCATACAGCAAGATCATAGACTTGAGCAGGAATGGGCCAGAAGCTGTGGCTCGCTAACTGGCAGCTCGCTCACACAGGAAAATTCCCATATGCTGGCAGTAAGTTTCCCCCTAAATTTTATCCCAGAAACTTCACTGTTAGTTGCCAAGTGAAATCTGTGCAATGTTTAGTTTAATTCTGATCGATCAAGAGAAGCATATACACTGCATTTGAAAGTGTGAAAACACATATTTTGCTTTATTGAGTTTGCAAGCCAACGTGTTAATTGTAGTTTCATAGTAACTGATGTGTGTAGTACCGAATTCTAGGAAAATGCATTCTCTTTATATAAGCCTTTCCTGATATGAGTTAACGGATCAGTTAACGGAAAATGCATACTGGATCACTTCTCTTTTTTTTTTCTCTTACTGGTGTCAGAGTTCTCTCTTACAAATATTCTTATACACCATTCATAATACTATTATACCTGCCCACTGTAGTTGTATTGTGCATATATAACTTCAGATTTTTATTAGCCTTCAGTTTTTTTTTTCTACTCTGTCGGATTTTCCTGCCGATTAATTGTTGGACTCGATGTCCAGAAAAAAAAATGCAAGGTCTGCTCCCCTTGTCACATTATTTGCTTATATTTCCCTTGAAAAAAATAGTGGGTTCTAGCCTTCTAGGCATAATTTATAGTAAATTGAAATAGATATTTCCTGCATGTTGAACTATTTAGTTCATTGAATATTAGCTAGAAAAGGTACAAAAACAGGGAGAAAAGGAAATCCCAATGTTGCTACTGAGGCAATATGAAAAAAAATGGTATACTGCAATCTGCTTTGTGTAAAAGCTTTTCAATCTAACTGTTATTGTGCATTATTATCAACCAAATTAAGAGAGGATGCAACTTGAAGTTCCTTGAGGTAGATATTTTATGTGGTGATCATGAAGTTGATGTTCATGGGCTTTCATTGGAAAATTTGAGTCACTAATCTGATACATTGGGTTTCACTGATTTATAATTTATCATTTAATATTCACCATTTGATTGAATTTCTTGTTTCTTGTACTGAATCATGTAGGTTTTAATGTATGTAGTTTTACAAGAACGTCTCCAACACCTTAAAGGATGTTCTTTGGAAATCAGACGATCTTCAAAGTCCACATTCCTGGAGTAACTTGGGAGAGTAGGATTAGTGAACTATTAGCATACCGTCCTTTGGAATCAATATTCATATTTCTAGAGGTGAGAAAAGGAGAAAGCATGTCTATTGCACTTGTAATTACATGTGAATGATCCTGTAAATTATGTTAAGTCTCCACTAATGTTGCATGTGCTGCTCTTGTTTTTCAGAGAACCCTTCTAATAGCTCAAGTGAAGTTGATCATGCAATGAGTTTTATGTGTTAGTAAGTTTTGTGCGTAAATCAATATGCTGTGAGATGCAAGTATAATTAATTAATTAATTAGCATCATTTCATTTACACTGTAAAGTTGTATCATTCTCAGCAGGAATTTCCTTTTCTGTGATATCACAGTGGTCTTATGAAACATCCCCGTAACGTTAGTACGGGCATATTACTAGTTATATTATGACATTTACCCCATTAAATTCAAGTCCTATAAGAAGCAGTCGATTACCGCAATCACTCAAAGACTAAGTCTAAACCTGCAAACAAAAGGTTAATTCAATAGCAAGAGTCAGTACATTATAAGAAATAATGTACTGGTAAGCACCAAGACAAGCCTAACACTCTACTTGCAAGGCATATAATCAAGGAAGGCATGATATGGTTCTTTTTAGCATAAAGCAAGTTTTATTTGCATAAAACATTTCCAAATCAGATTTGCTTTCAAATAAATTTCAGCAAGCAAGTACTTGACATATTGGGCATCAAAGTAGTCATTAATCATGTATAAATATACTACTCATTGCCATCCATGGCAACAAGGAGATCATTCTCAAATCTCATCACATTTTGAAGTTAAATTTCAGCATTTAGAAGAATAAACACAAGTCTATACTCAACACATATCGACATGCCGCTCATGACCGCGAGCACGGCTAATCGATTAGGTTTTAGAACTCTGCAGACTTTATACAGCTTTACCCACATGATGTGAATCGCTCTGGTTTGTCCGGTACCCGTCGGTACCACCATACTCTACACATTGAGTATGGTCTAGAGGTCACAACGAGGCTTTTACATTAAGTATTGTCTAACCTTGCATGAGCACGATATGTGTTTCTCCATCCTAGGCCATACACGTTATATGACCTAGAACTGTTAATGGCAGGCCCACGCTTTAAACTTAACGCCGTGATAGCGGACACAACGAGGCTTTTACATTAAGTATTGTCTAACCATGCATGAGCACGATACGTGTTTCTCCATCCTAGGCCATACACGTTATATGACCTAGAACCGTTAAGTGGCGGGCACACGCTTTAAACTTAACGCCGTGGTAGCGGACACAATGGGAACCCACCACGTGGCACAATATCGTTGTATTGGACACACTTAGACGCCCATGCCGTGAGGCGGAACACGTGAGGCGGAACAGTACACTCGTCCCCTCACGGAAATCACACACGTAGGGAATTTATCATCCTACGATCACACTTAGGAACAGTACACTCGTCCTAAGGTTCAACACACACATGGGTAGTTCCTCTAGGTAGCCCACAGTACACTCGTGGCCCCTACCTATACTATAACGGCCTCCCGAATGCAAGGTTAGACAAGTGCTTAACTTAATAGGCCAAGATCCCCCATAAAGACACATGTGGATGTATGGTAAACATAATGAACAGACATTGAGTGAAGTCCTTAGGTTGGTTTGGGCACACTCTCCCCCTATCGGTACACAACTAATCACCATATGTGCACCACTTGAGGCCCAAACCTAAAATCCATGTTTTCCACCATTTTATTTATCAAAATCACAAGTATTAAAATTCTTTCCAGATTATTTAAAAATTAATTTTCATGTTTGTAATGAGCCCATAATGACAAGGAAAACCATTCTAAACATGGCTAAGCATTATAGTAACCTAGTGTCACCAAAACTCATATATAAAGTGGTATAGTCGTATTGTTCCTAAGGTTAGGAATGAGGGATATGGATATATGTGGGTTAAGGTGATAATTCAAATAATAGGAGCTTGCCTAACAAGTTTAACAAAATTTTAATTTATTAGTGTACAATCGACATGCAAGATTTGCCAACATTTTCAATAACCTCCAAAACATAGGTTCAAAGTGATCAAAGAGAGGGAGGTGGGACTTTCCTTGTAACCGGAAAAAGTCAGCACCTAAATCACTTCTTCACCGTTTAAGCAATCATCTATACAAAGTACATGTTATGCAGTTAAACACCGAAATATGCGAAAAATCTAAAATGCTCTAAAATGCATGATTTGTGCACAGTGGATAGGTACTGGTCTAAAATGAATTTACGTGAAAGAATTTCTATTTTATCTCATTTCATTTGAGAGTTATGAATTATAGAAGTTTGCTCGGTATAGGATAGTATTTACTTAGGTAGTGTTATAAAATATTTTTATAAAGTGATGTTTATTAAGTTTGACTTTACAGAGGTGTAGAGGTGTGTTTTCTAAGACTAATACATTTGGTTTCACAATTTTTAGAGTTATTATGTATTCTTTATGTGGTTCACAAATTACAAGTTATAACGTGTTCTAGGCATATAGTCTCTATGTGTACATGGCTTTGGAGATTTAGGCTGCCATCGGTTCGCTTTTGCGGTTGCTGTTTTGCAGCAGAAGCGCATCGGTTCGCTGTTACGGCCTAAATGCAAACAGCTATTGGTAGTGGGCCCTACACATGTCGGGATCTATCTACGGCCACGCATTTGGACTCAGTGCTGACGAGCACACAACGCACACAGAGGCAGGCAAGCAGAGGCAATGCATCAGTTCATAGAAGATCCAGTAATCAGCCATAAACAAAACAATGGAATTGCTGATGCTTATAAGCATTAGGCTAGTACTGCTGAAAAGCAGCAGCAACTGCAAAACGATGGCGCCCTTAGGTCCAGAACTTGCTTTAACTTGCTAGTGTTGTATAAAATGAGTATTTTAGTTAACTAATCTAATCTTAGTTCATAATTTCGGAGTTTATATTATTTTACTACATATTTTATAAATAGGGATGTTCTATGTTAGTTACTTAACTTATCAATCTAAAGATTGTTGCATGAGATAAGTTCATCTAAGTTTTGGTAGATGGGGATGGAACTATGGCTCCACTGGTCCTAACAAGTTTTATTTGGATTTATTTGGAGCTACCATGCATATATATATACACTTATTCATATGTATTGTTTAACCACTATTATGTGTTTAGTACCTATTCTACCAAATTAAGGTTTAGAGCTATGGTCTGTACAGAGGGTGCCATAATTCACTCTACTAGGTTAAAGTATATTACTTGCTGGTTCTACAGAAATTTGGTTCACTTCATTTAGACTAAAGATGAATTTTCTACAAATTTTACAATTTAAGGTATGCTCCATGTTGCTTATTCCTTACATAAATGCTTAGGGGTTCTTATTATACTGTAAGTATGTCTTTTTATTTTATAACATTGAAGTGCACAACTCTATGATTCTACAGAACTTGAGTTTACTCGAAAAGGATCTAAGATGAATTTTATATAAACTTCTAAAGTTCAGCTTATGCAGAACTAGTTATTTTAAAGATAATAGTTTTAGAGGCATTTGATGTAAAGTGTGTATACGTTTTATTTTACTTTTTTTTAGAGAACATGTTGGGGAATCTGTAGAAACTAAGTTTGCTCTAAAATGAGTTGAAATGAATTTTGTATGCATTTTATAATCCTGTGTATGTTTTATATGTGATTTTACGTAGATGAATTTTAGAGACAGAAATTGTATTGTGAGTGCAAGTTTTTATGCAATAAAACTAAAGTTCTTGATTAGATGAGTTAGCAGTAATTTGAATTACTCTAAGATGAGTTGTTTTCAATTTGTTATGGATTTTACAAGTTTACATGTTTTTCTGTTGAAAACATAAAGCTTTA
Organism: Oryza sativa Japonica Group; assembly: GCF_034140825.1. Classification (NCBI taxonomy): domain Eukaryota; kingdom Viridiplantae; phylum Streptophyta; class Magnoliopsida; order Poales; family Poaceae; genus Oryza; species Oryza sativa. The sequence goes on along the minus strand of NC_089045.1, from coordinate 14,694,071 downwards.
GGTATTTCATTTAGATTTTTTCAGAATTTAAATAGATTGGGTCGACAGGTTAGTCTCAAGCCAGTATGCAGAAAGGCCCCTGGTGTTTCAGCAAAATCAACCCGCGGTCCCATGACTGTTCTGTGTGTGAAGTAGGTTTTACAAACTACTACCTAGAGTTTTGATTCTTCTCAAGTGAGGTCCTTGGTTCGAGCTGATACAGAGCTAGCCATGGCCGAGCTCGTCCTCGAGCTCGCCGGCGACAAACGGTGGCAGATCTCGGCGTGCAACGTAAGGATAAAATGTAAAGGGGTTCAAGGCGACGCTTTTGGTGGTATTATTGCAAGCATTAGTCACCGGAATTAATGGCGACGGCGGCGCGAGCTGCGGTGGTTCTCGGGTGATGGTGCATGTGGAGCTAGAGCATTGATCTAGATGTTTAGCTACATGCATGTGCCGCTATGGGATCCTAGGATGCTTACCGAGCGTCCAATGAAACTTGGCAGGGTCCAGATAGCGGTGACCGCGAGCAGAACGACTCGGCGACGGCGGGGAGCTTCGGAATGACGTCGCCGGCTTGATATGGCTGATGATCTACCATGCATGCATACACACGGTGTATAATAGGTCTCTGGAAAGCTTCATGCCCGAGGAATTGAGCTGTGACTCACCGGAGAGGGAGAAATCGAAGGTGGAGCTTGACGGCTGGAATTGGGGAAGACGATGCCGATCTCCAAGCTCGATGCACCACTGGCTGGGGTTCATGAGGGATTTAAGAGAGGACACCGAGGAGATGTTGATGATGCGGTGGCTCGGCTCGGCTTGCTCCGGTTCGACAGCAACGAAGACGATGTCCCGATGGCGGCGTCCAGTGCGCGCTCCAGAGCATTATCGTCGAGGTTTGAGTTCCCACCAAACCACTGCATGAAATGGGATGAAACTTAGAGGGCTGGAATCGGCGAGGAGAGGTGATAATGGAACGCAAGAGAAGAGGAAACGACGGCGGCTTAATGACGCTGGAGGCGGTCGTCGTCTTCACGACCGGCGGCGAGGTTGAGATGGAAAAGGGAGATGGAGCTCTCCTTCTTGGTTTCTTCAGTTTAGGAATGGATAATGGGGTGTGGCGATGCAGCTGGGAGGAGGAGAAGGCTAGACTAGGTGTTTGATGGCGTCGACACGTTGTGGCCACGTGTCGTTCATAGCCGGCGCCGATCTCTCTCTCAGTCTCGGTTGTCTCTGGTCGGTTGGAGGAGATGCACAGGGTGTGGAGCAAGCCAAAGAGGCTGCCATGTGGGCCCAGGGCGAAGGGAACATGGCCCAGGGCGAAGGAAACAAGGCTGGATTGTGAGAGGTGGGTAGAAGATGGGGTGTTAATTGATTTTGGACTAATTTTCAGGATTATTTTCTCCTCTAAATTTGTAGCTTCGTAACTTAATGTGTGGACCAGATTAACTAGTGTTGATTTTACTGGAGGTAGATGAAGTTACCTAGTTTCCATTTTCTTTGGTTGCACTTAAAAAGTATGGATAGATTACTCACAGAAATTAGAAGAAGAGGGGCTCTTTGGAAAATAGTTTGGATTTTTAAGAGACCTAAACAGAGAAGATAAATTCTGGAAAAATTATATTTATTCATTATAATTAACCTAGTATTTGAATAAATTATTTCGCCTATACACTTCCATGCAGTTAAATGCACATTTTAGTTATGTATGGTTTTAGCTGATTAAGAACTATATTTAGTCTATTATTCGACTAGTTTGACTTGTTTATTTAAGGTATCAAATTTAGTTAATGTTTGACCAAAATTACAGTGAATAGCTTGTGCTAATAATATTCTACATAAATTTTTCCATGATTTTATCTTGCACAAAATATCTTAGATAATCCGCAAGGCTTATCTCTTATATGTGTTTCCCTTTTCTAAATGCATGCAAATATTTATATAAGTTATATTTGGACTCTTCTTAACCTGAGATGATGTTGATATGTTTGAGTTACAGTTTACCTTACACAGATCATAAGCTTCTTACCTATTTATGTATAAGTTTACTTTAGTATTAGATTAAGAGGATGCTTATAGAGATGATTAAGATAGAATATACCCTATATGACTTAATTTATTTGTTCACTTCCATGTTCATGACTCGTCTTCATATGGATGACCAAATTATTTTTGTGGGGCTTGACATTGGCCTTTTGATATATTTTAAGGTTTCTATGTATTATTTTCCATTAGTTAGCACTAAGCTCTAATGGTTTAGTTGTTTGTCTAGATTGTAATTATATTCATAAGACCTATGATGAAATGCAAATCAAAAATCCAAATGCATATGAAGGACTCAAGTCTAAACATGTCCTATGAGTATGCATGCTTACACATAGGTTTACATTTTTGTCCTAGGTTAGAGATGCAAAGGTTTTAATTTGTTCTCAAGTTTTACTTAGGTTCAAGTTAGACTGACCACACCTAGGTTAAAAATGGAAATTTTTGGCTCTCAAAAATGGAAAAGTTAGCTTCCAACTATTTTGACACGAAACTTTTAAGGTCTAAAATTTGGGTATGTTACAGTATAAGAAATGAGAGAGGACTACCGACAATTGTAGAATTCCTCCGACTTCTTGTACTCTACTCTATCCCTAATTCTAGTATACAATAAAGTACAATAGAGCCTCTTATAATTCAGCTCACGCTTTGGTGTATGTGAGAATGAGGAAGGAGAGGGGTATTTATAGGTGGAAGTGCATTGGGAGGATAGAGTTTCTGTAACACCCCCGGTATTCTCTGTCATGCCTGGAAATATACACCATTTCCAAACGCTCAGTGCATTAATCCTCGTCCCAGGAGATGAGGTACACATAGACATTGTTGATTATTACAAGCCACACTTGCGGAAGCGTAAAGGAAGTACTTTATTACATGGGCGACTTAAGCCCTCACACTCAAAGATAAACAAATAAAACAGTGGAAGACTACGGAACAGCAGCAGCCACAGGCACTCAACGGTGGAGCGAACTAGAGATCCAAGCCTTCATCTTCCTTAGGTCCATCCTCTGGATTATTTTTGTGAGCAAGAGTGAGTACCATCACCGTACTAAGCAAGTCACACCGGAAATGCAACCATAATGCATAGGGGAAACAAGGAAATGGCCTAATAGGGTTTATTTTGCATAAAGCCATAGTTGAAACATTTTAATCAGGTTAAAGCTCATTTTAAAACACGATCCTGTTCTAAGCCAATATTTTAATATCATCAAGGTCGCATGAGCCTGCGAACCTGCCTTAACCCAGGCTAATCTCCACATGACTACACCATCATGATTTCACCCTCCCAAGGTTTTATAAAACAAAACTAACTTTGGGTACATTGCTCAGCTTGCCCATAACCGAGGTCGCGGCTATTCGAATAGTTTTTAACTCTGATCAGAGGTGTACAACTTTACCCATAAGACACAACCTCAACACGCGTTGCCACGCGCTGGGTACCACCACGGTACCCGGATAGAGGTCGTGACAAGACTATCCATCTAGGTCTACCCAAAACAGGAGAACCCGCCGAGGTTTCGCCGCCCGCCGGTCCACGACAAGGTAAAGGTTGCCGGATCCCCCGGGACGAGACAGGCCCCCCCTTGCGCCGGGTGAAAAGACAGCCTTAATCCTGGCCCCATACCCTTCCAAACAATGGTCTGTCTTTTGAGAAGATCTAAACTTCCAGTCAGGCCTTACCCACTAGACTTGTGGTTGCACGAATATGCCTTGCAACAGAGGCCCGAAGACCGGTCCTTATATTAGCCAGGGTGCGACTACCAAAGTAACCAGCTTGCACCCCAAGCCCAACCCAAAAATATATTTTAGCTGTACAAAGCATTTTATCACCTATCTATTGACAAACCAGTCAATAGTCCATAACTAATCCAGTTTTAGTTGTTAACCACCAGTCTAGTTTATCCAAAAGTTCTAGGTTGGAACTAAGCATGATTAAGCATTTACCTAAAGCAACTAGTTAGTCCATCATGTAGGGTACTAGACTAGTCAAGTTATAATTTTACTAGGGTTCACAATGATCATGGATATCAAATCAACAACATGGCCATAACAAAGAGCATAGGAATAACTAATAAAACAATATTAATAATGAAAAGTATAATTTATAAAGCAATGCACTATAAGTAAAACAACATAATTTTCACAATATGGGATTCAACATGTTCAAGGTAGATATGACTTGCCTTGATTGCTCACAAAGTCTTCGCCATCAACGACGATGAACAACTGATCTTCCGGAACGGCAGGATCTACACGACCAACACAAAGAAATACAAAAAGGCTAATAAAAACCACATGAACATAAGCAATAAAGCACATAAATGGGATCTACTCAATTTTAGGAGAAATTAGAGATTTGAACGGGTTGATTCCTAGTTCAAACGGTCAAGATATGGCCATTTGAAGTTTAGGTGTTATTTAAATGGAAATTTGCAATTTTGTGAATTATTTTTCTAAAGGAAAACTTGAATTATTGAGAGAGAGCGCACGCGGACCGGGTCCACGAGCGGGTCCCACTTGACAGCCGCTCGGTCCACCGTGAGCCGAGCACACCGAGGTGGCTCACGGTGCACCGACGTGCACAGACATGGCCGAGTAGAGCAGTACCCGAGCAGGCGGCTCGCCGGCAACGGCCAACGGCGCGGCGGCGGTGCGACAGAGTATGGGAAGGGGAAAAACAGAAAGGGGAGGAGACGACGGTTCTCACCGAGCAGACACGGCGGCGAGAGGTCGGCGGTGTTGCCGGCGGTGAGGAAGAAACGGTGAGAAGCTTCGGGTCGTCGGCGTCGTCGTCGTTCCTGCGGTCCTCGTGCTCAACAGAGGGGTGGACGGGGAATAGGAGGAATCGCCGAAGCGGATGGTGGCGACTCTGAGCTCCGACGAGGGATGGCCGGAGTTGCGACGGCAGCGGCACAAGAAGAGAGCGGAGCGGAGGCCGCGGAGAAAGGAGGAGAGGGCGGCGGTGTGTGGGGAGAGAGGAGGGAGTCAGGGGTCCCTTTTTATAGTTCGGAGGGGAGGGAGAGAGACGCCGGGGAAGGAGATCGACGCCGGCCATGGTGGAGCTGACCATTAAAGAACACCATCAAAATCCACCACGAATAATGCGGGATAGAGTAGGAAATTATGAGGGAATTGGAGAGGATGAGGTGGGAATTAATTCCCCTCAATTAATTTGATGAAACGGCGAGTGGAGGAGGCGAATCGGAGGTTGCCGTCGGCAGGAATTCGGCCGGAAAGAGAGAGGATGGCTGAAGGTTAGGGATGACGAGTGGGACCCACATGCCATCGAGAGGGAGCACACCTGCCCAGGCTGGGGCGCGCGGAGAAGGAAAGATGGACTTAGTCCGAGGGAGAGGGAATGAGCTGGGCCGGCCCAAGGAGAGGGAGGGGGAGGAGAGAGAGGGAAGGAGAGGGGGCGGCTGGGCTGGGCCAAGAGAGGGAGAGATGGGCTGGAAACAGCCCAACAGGAGGAAGAGGATTTCTTTTAGCTTTTCCATTTTATAAAATTTCTTTAATTGTTTTTGTTGCCTTAAAATTATTTAGAATGCTCTGAAAATTCAAGTAAAAATTGGTTAAACATTTTTAAGCATGGGGAATTTATTAAAAATACCCACAAGCCAATTTGAAATAAATGTTGGTGAGTTTTAATTGTTGGAGGCTTTTTTTTAAAATTTCTAGAAATGCATTAAAGCACGATTTAAATTTAGGGCGATTTACATTCTCTTACCTAGGATGCTACACACTACGGTACAGAAACCACTGAGTCCTAAATTCATTAAAAATTTCGAAAGAGTATCCCTGTAAATACGGACATCCACGACATGCAATTATAGATTAAACTAATAATAACATCATTCCCATAGCACTATCCATCCATCTAATCCATGGAAAGAAACTAAAAGGTAGTTTAAGTGTCATTATAGACCTAGGCAATATAGTTTGATATTGTGCAGATAAATGTGTATATAATGGAGCTACTTCCTGCCCATGCATGTCGGTCTCAATGCGTGCATAAAACCAAATAAAACACAAGAGTGAGTATAAAAATACTCAGCAAGTACAATATGGAACTAGAAAACACATATACACATCATTGGCAATAAAGCATGTACAAAAGGCTTTCTTTCTTTGATAGGAAACACATTTTCAAACACCAAGTCAAAGAAGATAGTAGTTCCCATCCCGGGTAAACATGAATTGAAATAGTAGTTTCCATCCCAGACAATAGTGAATACATCCTAGCATTTGCCAGCAAAGCCGAGTAAGCGTGATCAACGCTTACCCACAGGAACATGAATAAAACCAGATAGCACATCCATGACTCACATGGAACATGAATAAATGAAACCAGAAATAAAGAACCAAATTGAAAACCATATTGCACATCCATGACAAGCATGGAACTTTAACTATTTAACCAGAACCTGAATCCGGAATATTGAAACAAGAATAATGACGTAAACATAAGATAAACTTGACATCAAAATAGCATGAACAACAATATGAAAATATGCCATCACATATCACACATAAATATAATGAAAATAAATAGATAGAGCAAACACTCCAAGAATCACACAATTAGTTCGTCATGCACTTGCCTCCAATGAAGGGTTGGTATGATACACGATCTGAAGGACCACCACCTAATCACAAACAAAACCTCAGGAAACACATTCAAATATACATATAAAACAATGAAAAAGGTGAACCTACTGCCCCATCCTGTCGAAACGCAATAACAAGGAACGCCGCTTGGACTATACACAAGACTACTGCTTCAAACCTTTATATCTTGAAATATGAAAAGGCTATGACTGAAAATATATACATTTCAAAAATCTACAAAACAATACCTACAACTTTTATGTAGAAAGCATATTTTTATTCTGCCATTTAAATGGTTTAATTTGCGCTTGAAAGTAGGCTTCGGAATCTGTCCAGAATTTCAGAGGATACATACAAAAACAACTATATATGGAGTTCTACTCATCCGATCAAAGTCTATTTTACCAATATGGAAAGCTTGGAGAAAACTCTATAACTTTGCCTATAGGCGGCCTGACTGATTCCACTGTTTAATCCTCCAAAAACAGTTAAATCTACTACTACATAAAAACAGTCATACTAAAAAAATTATATCTCCTAAACCACTTGAGATAAAATCACGCCCTTTGGTCAGAAGATAGATCCAAACATTATCTACATCTTCCTAGTATACACTTTTGCAGAAAATAGCATTTAGAGCCCCGAAACATCGAAAAACTGAAGCACTGTAAATTTGCCCAAATGTAGAACTGCAACAAACCGAACCGCAAGAACCCAAACTCCTTCTCTAGCCTTCCCTAACCACGAATTAAAGCAATAAAGTCATGCTAGAACAACTAATACAACAAAGAGAAAAGCCTCACCTAGGGTTTCTTTAGAGAACTTGTGAGGAGACAATAGAGGAGACTCCGATCTAACCCCTCCTACTCCTCTCCTTCTCCTCGTTCCGTTTTTCCACTTCGCTTCTTGATCCAGGTTGTTGGGGTGGAGATCTATGAGGGCAATTTGCTGTAGAGGGGAGAGATGTGAACACAGGAGGAGGGGAGGAAGGAGGCGCCGTTGGAGGCCGGCCAGGGAGAGGGGTGGCGGCACCAAGAGGGTAGGTGGGATTCGGTTCCCCTCTCTCTAGGTTTTAGGGGAGAACTAGTGGGCTGGGTTTATGGGCCTTCTCATGTTGGGCCACTTCTAAAGGTATTTTCTTTTATTTATTTCTGTTAACATCTTTATTTTAACAAGTCAACCCAAACTAAAAAAACCTAAATACCTTTTAATATACGGGGTATTACAGTTTCTTCCAAGCATCCAATGAGTATCTTCATCCTCCTAGTGCCAAGTGTCCTTTCTGATGATGGTTAGAGCGCCGGAAACAGTCACAACCATTATTGGGATGTCGTTATCTACCGAACTGAACTTGGGCCTGGGCCAATGGCCTTTGTCAGGGTTCGACCGAACCTTGGCCAGCTCCGTTGGCCCCGCTTTTCAGCCTAGACACTCATTCTGGGGCCCTCAATCCATTGCCATGGTAGTTTAATTGGGCTTTTCGGTCCAAAACTTCGTAAGTTTGGATATGAGTTTGACTCTCCTTGTTCTTCATGTATATTTTCTCTCAACTTTGGTAGTTTGTCATCTACATCCAAATATACACCAACACTCGTGGAAATTGTTACAAATATACCCTACCACTATGTTGGATGTTTTATGCTTTCCATTTTATGCAGGTACTGATGGCATGAATTTGGTACTTAAGAGCCATCAACAACTATGCACTTAGTACCTTTGAGATGGACAACATAGTAGCAACTCCTGATCAACAACTAAGTTTAGTTTATGCAAGTCCTTTACTCGGGACGAGCAAAGGTTTATGCTTGGGGGGTTTGTTGACGTTCATTATAGACCAATTTCTACCATCAATACTTCTGGAAATAATGGAGAACTAGCAAAGCTTGCATGCATATTTATTTAGAAATAGTCTAGTTCCACTTGTACTTGCTAAAGTATTTGTATACAGGAGATTACTTCATAAATGGAGGAGAAACGATGGAAATTCACCGTTCAATCAATCAAAACCTGTGTCAAACATATGGATTGATGGGCCCACAAACCCATTGAAACATCTACAAATGGGCCCAACCACCATGCCACTGGGCTGAGGATCCATCAAACGACGTCCAGGAGGAAGCACTGGGCTAGGGAGGCCTGCTAGGGGTCGGCCGACCCTGGCCTGGCTCCGCTGGCCTAGGCCCAAGCCAATGACAGTTGTAATCGACCTTCCAATGACGCCCACAACCGTCATCCTCAAGCTATAAAAGGACCTCTCATCCTTCATTCCAGCATACACAAAGAAGGATTCGCGAATAAGAAGCTCTCTTAGTTTACTCACTTTGCTCTAGTGCTAGTAGAGTTAGAATTAGAATAGTCTCCTTAGTTCTTCAAGTCTTTTGGAGAATTTGGGTATGGTTCTAGTAGCTCTTCCCTCTCTTGTAAGACTTAATCCATTAATGATATATTCTTCTTTATATAGTTGTGGTCCTTTACTATATTTGCATAATGTCATGCCCGGAAAATAGAACACTATATTCCATTTGTGAGTGCATAATTCCTTGTCCCAGGAGGCAAGGTACACATTACAAAGTTGGTAAATAACGGAGTATATAAACATAAGCGTAAATAGAGTGGCAACCAAAGGCCCAACACTGAAAGATAAACGATAAAAGCCAGATGCTACGTCGGGCCACTACAGGTACTTGACGGCAGGCACGAGCTAGACATCAAAGCCTTTATCTCCAAAGTACTCCTCTGCTGGAAGGGGGAAAAAGGAGCAAGGCTGAGTACAACCACCGTACTCAGCAAGCCATGCTAGTAAAATGCAAATATAATGCAAGGGAGTACAAAGAATTCATTTATAAGGTTATTTTGCAGAAAACTAGAATTTAAAAGCATTTCAATATTTACAAGCATTTAAATAAAACACAAACATATCTCTAGTCAAATTATTACCAAGCCGTGCACCAACGCGATCTTGCCTTAATCCAAGGCCACAAGTGATAACTCTAGTTATTCAAATTTTAATAGAATTAAACTCTAACTCGGGTACATTGCTCGGTTTGCCATAACCAAGGGCGCAACTATTCGAATATATTATACTCTGATCAGAAGTGTACATCGTTACCCACCAGACACATCTTCCTCACATGTTTCCATGTGCCACATGCCACCACGGCAAATTGACCGAAGCCATGACATAACCCATCGTTTAGTACCGCCCTAAACAAGGAAGACTGACATAGACTTTGATGAGGACACGACTAGCTTGGATATAACCATGACTATCTTATGTATTAATTAACCAAAGGTGCATATGTTCTATATTGGATTTACATGTTATATATTTGAACAAATGTTGCTACACAATGAGTTTCATGTGTTTCCATTTGCAGAGGTACTTGGTTGGGCGAAAGAAAAGAAACCGAGCGTAAGGAATGCATGGATGATCAAAGAAGTTCATTGGGGACCAAACTAAGACCTTCCCTAAGTCCACTTCCATCTCACCACGTCACTTTTGGTCCGTAGCATAGTAAGAAAACCTGGACCGGTCCTTGACCCGGTGGAGGGCTCGGTTCACCGGTTTACCGACTCAACCGTTGGGTCACCAGTTGAACCGCGGTTTATATCATATGTACATTTAGTATTTCCCCTTAGTCACAACAGTTAGTTTGGCCTAGTGGTTTGAAGAGTTTGCCTCAATCCTAGCAGTGAGGGGTCGAATCCCACTGCCTGCACTATTTTTATCATATAAATGTCAAGTTGGGCCTTAGCTCCTACATGGCCCATACAGAATAATGCCATCAAGTGGCCCAGCAAGCTTGAGTCGGCCAGTTCAGGTTGTTGGTATTTCTAGAAAGGGAAAATTTGAACCATGCCACACAAATTTTGTAAAATTTATGATATGCCACCCTGACCCACATGTCATTGACTCATGTGGGTCCTACATGTCATTGAGATACGGGTGGCATGTCTCAAATTTTGTAAAATTTCAGTTACAAAGTTTATCCGCAAGCGCACGGATATACCATAGTAGCATTTCACCCGAGCGCACGGATATACCATAGTAGTATTTCACCCGAGAGTATTCCAAGGGTATCGTATTTATTTTATCTCGTGGGAAGATCATGTAGAGAGAACTTGACTAATAATTTATATATTACTTTTGATAATCATATTCTAAGCATGGGTTAAAATAATCCAAGGGTAGAGTGACACACATGCATTAACTACTCATTCTCATAATAAATTATCTAAGCTAAGTGAAAAGAAAAGAGAGAGATAATCTATTCCTATACTTCTAATATACATAGTATGTATACATTCTAGTTAACCGATATACTAGCTAATATCCTCTTTCCGATGCCCTCCTGGTACTTCGAGAAGCCACCCCTAACTGCCGAGTTCATTACAACAGCTTGTCATGACCATACAACTGGGGCTAAAAGCATAGGAATACCCTCCCCAGGGAATTAACTTAGGATTATATACCGGTGCGGAGGAATACCCGTACTCTTCTGAAGGCTTCCGGACTCCTGATTTCTACTCTATTCCTATTCCACTAGCTAGATACTACTAAATTAAACTTGAGAGAAATGAGAGAGCTATTGCTTGAGGTGTGTGAGTGAAGTGAGAAGAGGAGCTCCTTTTATAGGCAGGTAATGACGGTTGTGACGGTTGGAATGGTCGATAATACCCTCCAACTGTCATTGGGGATCAATCCCAGCCGTCCATCCAAACCCTGCATCCATCGGCGCCACGGGAGGTTCGGCTGAACCCTATGGTTCGGCCAAACCATGGGCTGGCCCAACCCAGTCCATCTTCGGCTGGCGACCTCCTTTCTTGTCCTCCTCTGTAGACTTGTGAATTTTGGCTCATGTGTCGTGTTATTTCTGAGTTCTTGGCCCATTCATACATAAGTCTGGTTCTTGACACCGTCCGATTGGTTTAACGTCTGAGTTGATGTCAATTCTCCTCCACTTTATTGTCATTCTCTGCAAAAGGTTATTATACCTAATACTAGTGGAATATTATTATTCTAACAGGTATATGCATTGCAAGCATCACTAGTTCTCCTCTATTTTAGTAATATTGACGGTCGAAACTGATCGATAATGACCGTCAACAAAACCCCCCAAGCTTGAACCTTTGCTCGTCCCGAGTGAAGGACGAAAGGAAATAAAGACTTGGTTGTTGATCAGGAGTTGCTACTATGCTGCATATCTCAAAGATACTGGTGCAAGGTATATGTACTCTTTCTCAGATTAAATAATCTTTGGCACGTGGCTTACCCTTACCCCTGATTCCCACGAGACTCTGCTTCTCCTTGTCTTGGGCGGTTGAAAGACAGAACAGTAATTAGAGCACCAATCACCCAATCTTTATTCAACTCTTATTCCGGAAGTTTTCAAATGATTTTGCAAAAGAAAGCCAAGTTCCTCAATTGATTCACACAGTCTCTCCAAGTATATCAAAATGAATTCCTCACCAATTTGCCTTTTTGATTCCTACTCTAAGGTTTGATATGTGGAACTCAGCAGGGATCAAACATGGCATACTTGCATTCACATTTATTACTAAGTCAAAAACTTAGATTAAAGCAGATGACTAAACATACTCAAGATCAAGATCGTGCAAAATGTGTGTGGTATATGAGGAAAAATAAAAGAAAAATGCTTCTCCTTTGTGCTTACTTTCTTCTTCCAAAAATCCTTCTTTTATTGATTAGGAGAGGGCATGGCTACATTTTTTTTTCAACATCATGCTCATGCTTGATAGAGCATAACTTTATTTTTTTTTTCATAACCATGCCTTTCCCTCCTCTTTTTTTTTCAAAAGCACTTTTCTCTTTTATAAGAAGAAAGCACATGAAAGCATGGAGAATTTATTTTGGTGGTAAAATGGGAATGGAACGAAATATTGCTTAGGTCCCAGTGTAGGAGTTTAGCATGTGCATATATGTGGATGTATGATCTTGATCATAGAGCATGAGAAGTATCTACACAAGTCTCAAGAGTTTGACAAAGTTCAATGGAATGACAAGCAACCAAAATGTATATGGTTTAATCATGATGGCACGTTTTTGGCTCTGGTAGGAATTTATATCAAATGAGGAACTCTCAATTTATCATTTTGAAAAACAAAACATCTGGAATTCACGTCAAACTAGTATCAGGATCATAGCAACTCATATTTACTATCTCATATCTCACAACAACTTAGACTTAGATCAGCAAGTGCAGCTCATTTACCTCAGGTTCTTGGATAATTGTTGGCTACTCATATTTAGCCTTTGAGAGAGCACTTACCTATGAACCCATATATAAGAGATATAAAACATAGCAACTATTCATCATTTCAACAAAGAGAACTAGCTTTTCTAACCTAGCATGACTCAAACCTATCCTATCTTTTTGGTATTTTCTATTTTGCAAATTTTATGTTGTTTTCAAGTTTTATAAGATGCAATTGGAAAGCAAATATGCAATTGGAAAGGGAAATATGCAATCTGATACAAGTTACCTTAGTGAGGGGAGAGATGTCTCTCCCCAAGCTTGGCTTTCGCTCAGGGTCCTTGATAAGAATTGAACCCCTGAAAACGGAAGTACGCTTGAAGGTCATCGTGCTGTTGCTGCATCATGTTGTTGAAGTTGGCGAACTGAGCATCAGCGGATTGTTGCCATTCTTGCGTCTGAGCTATGTATTCCGTGAGGTTGTACTGAACCTCCCCTGCCTACACATCAAGGGTTTCTATTCTCCTAGTGATTTCACCCAAGTCCCAATGAGAAGAACTTGAGCTCCATTCACTTGGAGATGGAGGCTTACCACTTGATCTGGAAGGTTGGTTGTCCCCCCATTGGATGTCATGAGGCGCACGCCACCGGTCCTCACTGGCACTCACCCAAGTTGAGACTCCGATGCTGTGGCGTGGAGCTTGGGTCCATCCGGGTGCATCCCAGTTGGTGCCCAATCTGCCTCATACATCTGTACGGGTATTGAGGATGATGAATTCTCTCGTTCATTCCTTGTCATGTTGCGCGTCTCCCTGTATGCTCCACCTGTACGAGATTCTTCTATGGTCTGCAAGGGAATGGTTAGTTTATGGCAGTTGTACAGATGATACCCCGCATTTGGCAACGGGATTTCATTTGTACAACCGGGGAAAATGTAAATCAAAGATCCATCTACTCCATGTTTTAGAATATGCCCTTGTACTAGATAATTCTCATCAATACACGGACGAGTGGCTGAAATAAAAGCAATTTGGTTGCTAACGACCCCTAGCCCTTTTGCAATCCGAGTAATCAGAGAAGTGCACTCAACAGGAATAGGGAACTTTATACTTTCTAACCATTGCCTTATTATACATTTCATAGGAGCAATTTTGATCTTTCTAACCATGGCAAACATGATAATCAATTCATCCCCCCTAATGGGTCTCAGATCACTTCTAGGAAACAAAGTCATAGCAATCCATTTGTGCATGAGCCTAAGTGTAGGATTATGGATATCATTCGTTCTAGGTTTCTTGCAAATTGGGGCACAAGAAATGTCTTCCCCAAACCTATTTTTCTCGAACCAAGAAATTCCTTTCTGGAGATCGATTTTACAGGAATCGTGAAAACCAAGAAGTGTACTTGTCACATCCCAAAACGACCCTAAAATATATCCTTTAAATTATGCCTAGAATAATTAAAATCCTAGTGAAAGCCTCCAAAAATTAAAATGTGCAAAGTTAAAAGTCAAATAAGGCTTGGAGGATTTTTGTAGTATATTCCCTAAAAGCCTAAAAGGTGTAAATAAATTTTAGTGGAATTTTCAGAGCACAAATAATAATTATCAAGAAATAAACAAAGTTGAAAAGGTTTTATAAAAAGAAAAACCCTAAAAATCCTCCTTCCCTCTCTTGGGCCGAATCCGGGCCATCTCCCTCCTCTCTCTTCTCTCCCCGCGGCCCACTCAGCCCTCTCCCTTCCCCCTCGCGCGCAGCCGCCGACAGGCGGGCCCACCCACCACCCTCGCTGACAGGTGGGGCCCACCCGTCATCCCCTTCCTCCCTCCGCATGCGCCGCTCCCTCCGCCCGCGCCTAGCGCCGCCGCTGCCGCCAAATCCGCCGCGCTCCGCCGTTCCCGTTCAAAATTGAATGGGGGGAAATATTCCCCCCGATTCCCTCTCCCTTTCCCCCCATTTTCCCCTCTCTCTTTCTCTCTTTATTTCGGATGGAAGCACCCCCTAATCCCGCCGGCACAATTAATGGCGGCCGGGTCTCCCGCGGCTGTTTCCTTCCCCGTTGGCCGCGCTCTCTCACTCCCAACCCTATATAAACCCTCCCCGCACCTCCCTCGTCTGTTTCCGCCACTCGCCGCCCTTTCTCCCCATCGGAATCGAGCTCGCCCCGTCGTCCTCTCTCTCCGCCGTCGCCGTCGACCTCCGGCCGGGCTTATCCGCTCGCCGGGACCGTCCCCCGCCTCGGCGTCGTCCCCTCCGGCTTCTCCGCACCGCCGCCGACCCCGTCCACCGCCTCGCCGAGCTCGCCGACCGCCGAAACACCGCCGTCCCCATCAACCTGAGCTGCGCCACCGCCTCCCTCCTCGCCGGCCACCTCCTCCGTCGCTCCCTTGACCCGGGGTGAGCCGTGGACCGCCGCCTCTTTCCCCCTTCCCTTCCCCTCTCTTGGCCGCCGCTCCGCCGCGCCTATGGCCGCCGTCGGCGACCATAGGGGTGCGGGCGCAGCCTCCCGCCGACCGCGCCAACGTGGCCGCCTCCGGGCGCGCCGTGTGGCCGCCGCGTGGGGCCTGGCCATCAGCCACCCGTTCCTTCGGGTGCGGCTGACGCATGGGACCCACGGCATTGGCTGGTGAGCCCGCGGGTGCACCCGGTCCACCGTGGACCGAGAGGCTGCCGCGTTGGGCCCACCACTCCTGTGGACCCGGCCTGCGTGCCCCCTCCCCTCGGCTGACGCAATAAACCATATTTTTAATTAAAATTTAAACGAAGAAATTCGTAAATATTCACTTAAAGAGCATATAAACTTCAAATGGCCATAACTTGGTCGTTTGGACTCGGAATTGGACCGTTCAAGTCTCTAATTTTTCCTTAAGAAGTCAAGAACCCATTTTTATGCTTTGTTCCAGCTTGTTATATGGAGTTTATTAGAGTAAAAGCCTTTTTCTTCCCGTTGGTCGTGTAGACGCTGCAGCTTCGGAAGATCCGCTCTACGTGGAGGTTGAAGCCGACGTTTGGGAAAGCGAGCAAGGCAAGTCACATCATCCTTGAACATATTGAATCCTAGTTTATAAAATAATTTTGGTTTAAATTACTGCATTATCGCTTTATTTAAATTCCCGCGTTATCACTATTTTATTTAGCCATGCCTTTTTACCTTTGTTATGACCTTATTATTATTGCTATTATTATTATTACCTTGTTCACCCTAGGAAAATAAAACCCCAACTAGTGGGTACTCTATTCATGATTCCACTAGTATGAATTTAGGTAGATGCTTCGCTGATTAATTAGGCAACATTAGGTGGTTTTATAACTTTAGACTTTGGGAATACTAATATCATTTGGACATTATGGAATGGTTGGATTATGTGGAAATGGACACACACCTCCCCCTCTATTCAAAACCCTCAAAATGGTTTTAGGTTAGGCTCGAGGTGCATGGTTTTGATAGTAGCACCTCGGCCACCATAAGGACCGGTCTTCGAGCCTCTGTTGCAAAGCACTACCGTACTTCCACATGTCTAGTGGGTAAAGCTTAGTTTGTAGCTCAGTCTGGTCATAAACAAAGGTACACGGATGGAGATGGATGAAGTCGGGGCCCGATGGACATCTCTAGGGCAAATGAAGGCTACACGAGCTGTGGACCGATAGTCGAGATGTCATGGCACCGGGCCGGTGTCCTGCTGCTAGGGGCTCAACCTTGGTTACCTATCTCGGGAATCCCGGCCGTAGTCAGGGTTGGGTCGGTACTCTTGTTTATGGCTAGGATGGGTTGGGAACTATGTCGCGTCTTTCGCCCGTATGCCGTGGTGGTATGTGGCACGTGGTTACACGTGAGAAAGATGTGTCTTGTGGGTAAAGCTGTACACCTCTGATAAGAGTATAATCTATTCGAATAGCCGCGCCCTCGGTTATGGGCAAGCCTAGCAATGTACCCAAGTTAGTGGTTTAATTCTTAAAACTTGCTTAACAACTAAAATGTGGAACGGTTGGCCTGGGTTGGCTTGGGACGAGCTGGGACCCTGTCACGCCCAGAAATTCCCGAATAGAATTCCAAGTAGAATATGTATTAAAATCCCTGTCCAGGACCGGCCGGGGGTACACAAACGACAAAGTTGACATACAGATCCACGTCTTACAAACATTATAAAAGTCTTACATAAATGCAGTGGAAAACTAAAAGATAACTGGAGCTAAGCCTTGACTTGAACCGCAGCGGGATCACCACTCCACAGGCATCCTCGACGGCACGAACGAAGCCTACTCCTCGGAGAAGCCACCATCTGACGCATACTCAAACTCTGGGGTTTGGGGAAAATAGAGCAAGACTGAGTACTACCCACTGTACTCAGCAAGTCATACCGGAATAGAGGTATGATGCAGGGAATTATCAAGGAGAGCTAGAGTGGTTCATTTGCATAAAGCGAGCATTTATAAACAGAAGTTGAGAGAATTAAACAGTTGTAATAATTAATCAATATTAACCATCCACTGTTCAATGCTACACCGCGTTGCAACAGGCCCAACCATCCACCTATATTATTCAATTCCATTAGACTAGTCTAGGGTGAATCTAATCACGGTGAATCTGGTTGAGCGCCCATAACCGCGGGCATGGCTATTCGAATAGGTTTACTCTGATCAGAGGTGTACAACTGTACCCACAAGACACAGCCCCACGACACGTTTCCATGTGCCGACATGCCACCACGACATACCGGAAAGAGGCCGTGACAGGACCCTTCGCATAACCCCCTCTAACCAAGCACACCACACCTCATGTTTCACCCCCACTCCTCGCATGGCAGCGGGCAGTCCCCTCTCGTGCCTAGGTGAATCCGGAAGCGACAGAGGCCGTCGCAGGGCCCGCCCCGCTCCATCACGCCCACCCTTGCCTGGATGCGTCAACTAGAGGAAAGCTACACTACAAGCCCAGTCGTTGCCCACGCTGGCTTGTGGTAAGTACGAGGAATTCTTCCAGGGTTTCCCGCGAACCGGTCCTTAAGTGCCATAGGCGCGACTAGCAAAACCATGCACCCACAGCCCACCATTTAATATATTTTAATTATGCAACACCAGAACGGTGGCACTAATCCAGTCATTAACATTAGGACCTATCGTCTATACATTAATATGATTTTCCCCCATTGTGTGCTAGTTGAACTAAGCATGGCTAAGCATGGTACAAAAATAGCATGGCTATGACAATAGGTAAACATCCCATAGTAATATTATAAAACAATGCAGTATTTGAAGAAAAACAATAGAGCATTTGCAATATAGGATCAACATGTTCAAGTGACAAGCATGACTTGCCTTGCTCTGCAGCTGGAGGAACCTCGACGACTATTTCGAAGTACACCGGAGCGTCGGGAGAGCTGGAATCTAAGCGACATACAAGGCAAACAATACAAACAGGCTATAAGACTACTGAAACAGAGAACAAAACCATTTTTAATGGATTCTACGCATTTTTCTTGATTTACTGAGACTTGAATGGGCTTAAACGGAGCTCGGATGAATTAGTTATGAATTTTAGAAGATTCATTGTGTTTTTACAATAAACAGAAAAATCCTTAATTGAATTATTGCGCAATAAATAAATCCCGGGGAGAGAGAAGGGGCGGAGCCGACATGCGGGCCCCACATGGCTGTGACTCGGGGAGGGCGGTCCACGGCGGACCGGGTCCACGGACCGGGGAGGAGCGGCGCACCACGTGGTGCACACGTGGCGCCGACGCGGCGCACACGCGGCGGCCGAACCGACGGCCCCGACACGGCGGCGGGAGCTCGCGGCCAGCGCGCGCGGGCACGGCGCAAACCGGCCCGGCGGCCATGGCGCGCGATGGCGCGGTGCGCATGCGGCAGAGGCGCGAGACGGCGGCCGGCGGCGACCGACCGGCGGCGGAGAGCGGCGGCGTCGCGGCGAAGCGGCGGCTACGCGGCTAAGCGGTAGCGCGACGGCTAAACGGTGCAGGAGAGAGAGAGAGGAAGAGGAGGAGAGGCCTCACCGACGACGATCGACGACGGCGAGGGACGGAGGACGATTGCGACGGCGGGACGATCTCCAGAACCTCCTAACGAACAAAAGGAGAGGGGTTAGAGGGAGAGAGGAGAGTGCGAGAGGGCGAGGGCGCCGGCCGAAGGCGGCGGCCATGGCGTCACTCACCGGCGCACGACGGGGATGGGGCTCCAGCGGCGAACCTCGACGGAGGAGGGGTGGACGAGACGGACCTCGACCACACGAACCCAACGGCGGCGGCGGCGCAGTGCGGCGACGAACCTAGCGGTGGTTAGAGGCGGCCGGAGTAGTGGGAGAGGCAGCGGCGGGTGGGTGCACGGTGCGGGAGCGATGGAGAGCTCGGGAGAGGCCGGCGGAAAAAGGAAAAGAGGGGAGGAGGATGCGGGGATGGATTTTATAGGGGTGGGGAGGTCGGGAACAGCCGGGAGTGGCCCGATTTCGCCGGCCGACGTGGGGAGGTGGAGGTGGAGAGAGAGGGAGAGTGGGTGCGGGAGATGCGGCGCATGCGCGGGCGTGGCCGACGTGGCCCGGAGGAGGTGGGAGCGTGGGCGCGGCGGCGGTTGCGGTGGCGCCTGCGGCGCCGGCTGGAGGAAGGGGACGGGCCCGACAGGGGGGCCCCACCTGTCAGCGACCCCGGGGGAGAGGAGGGAGGCAGCCGGCTCGGCTGGGCCTCGGCCTATCGGCCGGTCCAGCGGGAAGAAGGGGGGAAAGGAGAATGGGCCGGCGGCCCAAATGAAGGAAAGAGAAAAGAAAAAGGAAAAAGAAGGAAAAAGGATTTTCCTGGGATTAAATATTGCTTGTGCTCATTTTTAAAAGGTTAAAATTATTTCTAGAGCTCTGAAAATTCCACTTAAAAATCTTGTTAGCATATTTCGACATGTAGAACTCAAGAAAAATTCCACATGCCAAATCCGATTATTATTTGCATTAATTTATTAAGGTTTACTCTTGCCTTACACTGGTATTCTCTTGAGACCATTTATAACTTCAATTTAGGCTTGGGAAAGAACTTTAGGGTGTGACAGACCCAGGTCGGGTTGCCAGTTCGGTCTGAATCATCGTAGGCCTTGGGTTAAGGCAGGTTCGTGCAGGTTCACGGCCTTGATTAATAACATTGAGTAGCTCTAGGATCGTCTTTACCAAATGGCCCTGAGCAACTAAAAGTCTTTTAAGTGCTATTTACTGCAAACCCTAACCCCTTTATTATAACTCCCTTGTACTCCTTTGCATTTATTCTGCATCCGTGGGTGTGTCTTGCTGAGTACTGTGGTTGTACTCACTCTTGCTCAATTTTTCCCCAACCCAGAAGAGGAGTTCCTGGAAGATGAAGGCTTTGGTGTCTAGCTTGTGCCTGCCGTCAAGTGCCTGTGGTCGTCGCCCTAGTCTTCCGTTGTTTTCCGTTTATCTTCGTGTGTGCTGGGCCTTCGTCGCCCATGTAATAAATTAACTATTTACGCTTCCACTTGTTAAACTCTGAATTGTATCAACTTTTGGTGTACCTTGCCTCCTGGGACAAGGAATAATACACGCACAAATGGAATGCCTGTTGGGTTAATTCCGGTCGAGAAAAGTTGGTATCAGAGCCTCCTTGACCCTAGGACGAGCCTTAGATCCCAAGCCTTAGCAGTATTCTGAAATAAAAATCTTCTCTTATTTCCGAAAATCCTTTAGTCTCTCCCTGTCTTGCTGCTTCATTTATCATCAAAAAGTTGATCTTTAAAATTTTTCTTTTGCCTTTGTTTATAGATGGCCGACAACCTCAACCGTCGTGGTCTGGATCTGACTGGCTTCGCTTTGTAACTGTGGGGCATGTGCATTGTCCTGGGATATCCGCATGGAGTGGACTACCAGGGCAAGAAGCTTCCCCGCGCCGCTTGGGAGGTCACTGCGGTGATCCTCACCGGCTCTCCCGAGAGGACTTCGTTGGCAGTCACCGCGGGTGGAGACTCTTTCCCCGCCGCTTGCCAGAACGCCGCGCTCCTCGCCATGCACTATTCACCAACGCTATCCGGGCGAGTTGCAGCACTCGCCCTACCGCTACCACCCTCGTCGTGGAGGAGCCCGCGACTACGCCATGTTCAGGGATGCTGGCTCGGAGGATGACGCTACCATCATGCACCTGGTGCGCATGGTGGAGGCGTACGTCACGGCCCGCATCGACTTCCATCATATGGTGCACCGTGGGCTGGTCGAGAACAACATGAAGATCCTGTAGCTGCGTCAGGAGAATTTGCAGCTGAAGAAGGACTTGGACGCCATGGAGCGTAGCTGTATCAGCTCAAGATTGCTCAAGGACAGGCCTGCCGCCCCAAGCGCCGCCGTGTCTGCCGCAGCCAGAAGATCACCGCCCGCAAGAGTACCTCCAGGCCTGAGCTTGTTCGTCAGTCCTTGGCGTGGACTTGCTTCGTGGAGACTCCTTGCGCCAAGCCCGCGCCCTTGGTTCCTCAGGAGGAGGGAGCCTCTGGCGTTAGTAGCACGGAGGATGTGCTGTTACTCACCTTCCGCCCCGGCCCGTCGCAGAAGTAGACGAGCAGTTAGTAGGCCCGCGCGTGTGTTCTTTTCGTTTGTTTTCTTGCAGAGTCGTGTGGGGCATGGTTATACCGGTGTGTGGTATAACTATGTCGGAGCCTGTCTTTATTTTATTTGCATAAGCAACTTGAACCTTAATGAACCAATTTAATAGCAGAAATAAACTCAAGAATTATGGTAGTCGTGGGTGGTTATTTTTAATCATCAGCTCCTAGTGTTTTCAGATGGTGACAACCAGGAGAAGCGTTGCTACCGGTGAGGGCAGTCACCCCGAAGGCAGCAACCACAACAACCATGGCAGCCCACCTCCACCTCCCCCTTCGCCACCACCACCGCCACCTGACACCAACCCCATCCTCACCCAAATCCTCGCCCAGCAGGCCAACATGATGGCTGCTTTCCTCCACCACATCCAGAATCCGCCGCAACACAATGCTCCACCACCACCACCACCCCCGCAGCACTCCAAGCTTGCCGAGTTCCTCCGCATCCGCCCGCCTACCTTCTCTAGCTCCAATAACCCCGTTGATGCCTTGGACTGGTTGCATGCCATTGGAAAAAAGTTCGACACCGTCTAGTCTAATGATGAGGAGAAAGTTATCTTCGCAACCCATCAGCTGCAGGGGCCCGCATCACTATGGTGGGACCACTTCCAGGCTATGCAGCCAGAAGGACAGCCTATCACCTGGGCCCGCTTCACCGCCGCTTTCCGGAGGACCCATGTGCCAGCTGGAGTCGTGGCCCTTAAGAAGAGGGAATTTCGGGAGTTGAAGCAAGGCAACCGCTCTGTTATGGAGTATTTGCATGAGTTCAATAACTTGGCTCGGTACGCCCCAGAGGATGTTCGTGAAGATGAAGAAAAGCAGGAGAAGTTTCTGGCAGGAATGGACTCTGAACTTTCTGTTTGTCTGGTCTTCGGGGATTACCTTGATTTCCAGCGCCTAGTGGCCAAGAGCATCCGCCTGGAAGCCAAGCACAAGGAACTGGAGTTACACAAACGTCGCTTGGCGAATTTTCGTAATCAACAGGTGGCTAACCAAAGGATCCGCTACAACAATCCCTATCCAGGGGGATCCTCCTCACAGCAGCAGCAGCAGCAACCTCGCCCCGCGCCACGACCTCAATTCGTGGTACGCGTCCCACAGCCGCAGCAGTAGCAGAATCAGC
This sequence comes from Oryza sativa Japonica Group, assembly GCF_034140825.1. NCBI lineage: Eukaryota > Viridiplantae > Streptophyta > Magnoliopsida > Poales > Poaceae > Oryza > Oryza sativa. The sequence goes on along the minus strand of NC_089045.1, from coordinate 14,671,509 downwards.
AAGGGAACCGTGCACCCCGTCCTCCTGCACCGGCCGTGCAGCCTGGTCAAGGTCGCAGGGATGTTCAAGGTTAGCAGCATCTGTGCTTCAACTGCTTCGAGCCCGTGCACTTTGCGGATAAATGCCCGAAGCCGAGGCGCCAGGAAGGCCAAGCTCCTCCTCGCCGCAACAACGGTGGTAAGGATGCCACACGGGGTCGTGTGAACCACGTTACTGCAGAGGATGTGCAGGCAACTCCAGATGTCATCATTGGTATGTTCCTCATTCATTCCATCCCCGCTACCATTTTGTTTGACTCTGGAGCTTCCCACTCATTTATATTTGTGCAATTCGTGGGGAGAAATCAGCTGGGGGTAGAAAGGCTTAGGAACTCTCTGCTCATCACCACCCCTAGAGGGGCTATGACAGCAAAGTATTATAGCCCGGCCGTACCTATAGAGATCCAGGGAATTCCTTTCCCCTCGGATCTGATCCTTCTTGACACCAAGGACTTGGATGTGATCCTCGGGATGAATTGGTTGACCCGATTCTAAGGAGTAGTGGATTGCGCAAGGCGTACTGTCACTATGTACCGGAAGCCTGATCAACCGGTTGTTTTCTTTGCACCCCCAACTCCCACCGGCAGTTCAGTACTTCATCAACTAGGACTGACAGAAATACCCGTTGTCAGTGAGTTCGGTGATGTGTTTCCGGAAGAGCTACCCAGTATGCCGCCCAATCAGGAGATTGAGTTCAGAATAGATCTTGCTCCAGGAACCACTCCCCTGTACAAGCGACCCTACCGTATGGCAGCAAGTGAATTGGCCGAAGTCAAGAAGCAGTTGGAAGAGTTGAAAGAGAAGGGGTATATACGGCCGAGCACTTCCCCCTGGGGTGCCCCCGTGATTTTTGTCGAAAAGAAAGACAAGACAAAGAGGATGTGTGTTGACTACCGAGCTCTCAATGAAGTCACTATCAAAAACAAGTACCCTCTTCCCCGGATCGATGATCTGTTCGATCAGCTTAAAGGTGCCACTGTCTTTTCCAAGATTGATCTCCGTTCCGGATATCACCAGTTGCGTATCCGTGAAGAAGATATCCCTAAGACCGCATTCACCACGCGGTACGGGCTGTATGAATTTATAGTGATGTCGTTCGGTCTGACCAACGCTCCTGCCTTCTTCATGAATTTAATGAACAAGGTGTTCATGGAATACCTGGATAAGTTCGTTGTGGTCATTATTGACAACATACTGGTGTACTCACAGTCAGAGGAAGACCATCAGCAGCATCTCCGTCTGGTATTGGGAAAGCTCCGGGAACATCAGTTGTATGCCAAGCTCAGCAAGTGTGAATTCTGGTTGTCCGAAATGAAGTTCTTAGGGCATGTGATATCTGCTAAAGGAGTTGCTGTGGATCCCGAAACAGTGATAGCCGTCACCGATTGGAAGCAACCCAAGACGGTCACCCAGGTCCGCAGTTTCTTGGGTTTGGCAGGGTACTATCGGAGGTTCATCGAGAATTTCTCCAAAATTGCCAGGCCCATGACGCAGTTGCTGAAGAATGAAGAAGAATTTGTGTGGAGTCCGCAGTGTGAGAGAGCATTTCAAACTCTCAAAGAAAAGTTGGTTTCCTCGCCAGTGTTAATCTTACCGGATACTCGCAAGGATTTCTTGGTGTACTGTGACGCTTCGCGCCAAGGATTGGGGTGTGTGTTAATACAAGAAGGTCATGTGGTAGCTTATGCTTCACGCCAGCTACGACCCCATGAAGGCAACTATCCTACCCATGATTTGGAGTTGTCCACTGTGGTCCATGCTCTGAAAATCTAGCGGCATTATCTCATTGGAAATCGTTGCGAAATATACACCGATCATAAGAGTTTGAAATACATCTTCACCCCGTCGGATCTGAATCTTCGGCAGAGAAGATGGTTACAGCTCATCAAAGACTATGATGTGGGAATCCATTATCACCCTGGTAAGGCCAACGTGGTCGCCGACGCACTGAGTCGACAAGGCCATTGCAGTACTCTTTGCGTCCGTGGCATTCCACCGGAACTGAACCAACAGTTGGAAGCCCTAAACCTAAGTATCGTTAGCCATGGATTCTTGGCTGCACTGGAAGCAAAGCCTACCTTGCTTGATCAAATACGCGAGGCTCAGAAGAATGATCCGGATATGCATGGGATCCTCAAGAATATGAAACAAGGTAAAGCCGCTGGCTTCACAGAAGATGAACACGGAACCTTATGGAACGGAAATCGTGTATGCGTTCCGGACAACAAGGAACTTAAACAGTTGATACTTCAGGAAGCTCATGAAAGTCCTTATTCCATCCACCCTGGCAGTACGAAGATGTACTTAGACTTGAAAGAGCAATATTGGTGGGTTAGTATGAAGAGGGAAATTGCCGAGTTCGTGGCCCTTTGTGATGTGTGTCAGCGTGTCAATGCAGAGCACGAACGACCAGCCGGACTCCTCCAACCTCTACAAGTACCAGAATGGAAATGGGATGAAATTGGGATGGATTTCATCACCGGATTTCCAAAAACCCAAGGCGGATATGATTATATATGGGTAGTCGTGGATCGATTAACCAAGGTGGCTCGGTTCATTTCTGTGAAGACCACCTATGGAGGGAACAAATTAGCTGAACTTTACTTCGCTAGGATCGTGAGTCTCCATGGTGTTCCTAAGAAAATTGTATCTGATAGGGGAAGCCAATTCACCTCTCACTTCTGGAAGAAGCTCCAAGATGAGTTGGGTACCCGATTGAATTTCAGCACCGCTTATCACCCGTAGACAGATGGACAGACCAAGCATCTGAATCAGGTCCTAGAAGACATGCTCCGCGCCTGTGTTCTAGATTTTGGGAAGTCCTGGGATAAGAGTCTCCCCTATGCCGAGTTCTCCTACAATAACAGCTACCAAGCCAGCGTACAAATGGCACCTTATGAAGCGTTGTATGGACGCAAATGCCGGACTCCACTGTTATGGGACCAAGTTGGGGAAAGCCAAGTGTTCGGGACTGATATTCTGAGAGAGGCTGAAGCTAAAGTCAGAACCATTCGGGATAACCTAAAGGTGGCACAGTCTCGGCAGAAGAGTTATGCAGATAACCGACGCCGTAATCTGGAATTCGCAGTGGACGATTTTGTGTATCTTCGGGTCACGCCATTACGGGGAGTGCACAGGTTTCAGACAAAAGGAAAGCTCGCACCTAGGTATGTGGGGCCTTTCCGCATCATCGCTCGACGCGGAGAAGTTGCTTACCAGTTGGAGCTGCCCGCATCCTTAGGCAATGTGCACGATGTGTTCCACGTGTCGCAGCTCAAGAAATGTCTTCGAGTGCCGTCCGAGCAGGCCGATTCAGAACAGATTGAAGTTCGCGAAGACTTGACCTACGTGGAGAAGCCGGTGAAGATTCTGGACACAATAGAGCGCATGACCAGGAATCGGGTAATCCGTTTTTGCAAGCTCTAGTGGAGCAACCACGCCGAGGAAGAAGCTACTTGGGAGCGTGAAGACGAGCTGAAGGCAGCCCATCCCGACCTCTTCGCCAGTTCTTCCGAATCTCGGGATCGAGATTCCATTTAAGGGGGATAGGTTTGTCACGTCCCAAAACGACCCTAAAATATATCCTTTAAATTATGCCTAGAATAATTAAAATCCTAGTGAAAGCCTCCAAAAATTAAAATGTGCAAAGTTAAAAGTCAAATTAGGCTTGGAGGATTTTTGTATATTTCCTAAAAGCCTAAAAGGTGTAAATAAATTTTAGTGGAATTTTCAGAGCACAAATAATAATTTTCAAGAAATAAACAAAGTTGAAAAGGTTTTATAAAAAGAAAAACACTAAAAATCCTCCTACCCTCTCTTGGGCCGAATCCAGCCCATCTCCCTCCTCTCTCTTCTCTCCCCGCGGCCCACTCAGCCCTCTCCCTTTCCCCTCACGCGCAGACGCCGACAGGCGGGCCCGCCCGCCACCCTCGCATACGGGTGGGGCCCACCCGTCATCCCCTTCCTCCCGCCGCATGCGCCGCTCCCTCCGCCCGCGCCTAGCGCCGCCGCCGCCGCCAAATCCGTTGCGCTCCGCCGCTCCCGTTCAAAATTGAATGGGGGAAATATTACCCCCGATTCCCTCTCCCTTTCCCCCCATTTTCCCCTCTCTCTCTCTCTCTCTCTCTTTATTTCGGATGGAAGCCCCCCTAATCCCGCCGGCGCCATTAATGGCGGCCGGGTCTCCCGCGCCGGTTTCCTTCCCCGCCGGCCGCCCTCTCTCACTCCCAACCCTATATAAACCCTCCCCGCACCTCCCTCGTCCGTTTCCGCCACTCGCCGCCCTTTCTCCCTACCGGAATCGAGCTCGCCCCGTCGTCCTCTCTCTCCGCCGTCGCCGTCGACCTCCGGTCGGGCCTATCCGCTCGCTGGGACCGTTCCCCGCCTCGACTTAGTCCCCTCCGACTTCGCCGCACCACCACCGACCCCATCCACCACCTCCGTCGCCGCCGTCGATCCGGGGTGAGCCGTGGACCGCCGCCTCTTTCCCCCTTCCCTTCCCCTCTCTTGGCCGCCGCTCCGCCGCGCCTATGGCCGCCGCCGGCGACCATAGGGGCGCGGGCGCCGCCTCCTGCTGGCCGCACCGATGTGGCGCCTCCGGGCGCGCCATGTGGCCGCCGCGTGGGGCACGGCCGTCAGCCGCCCGTGCCTTCGGTTGCGGCTGACGCGTGGGGCCCACGGCGCCGGCTGATGAGCCCGCAGGTGCACCCGGTCCACCGTGGACCAAAGGGCTGCCGCGTGGGGCCCACCACTCCTGTGGACCCGGCCTGCGCGCCCCCTCCCCTCGGCTGACGCAATAAACCATATTTTTAATTAAAATTTAAATGAAGAAATTCGCAAATATTCACTTAAAGAGCATATAAACTTCAAATGGCCATAACTTGGTCGTTTGAACTCGGAATTGGACCGTTCAAGTCTCTAATTTTTCCTTAAGAAGTCAAGAACCCATTTTTGTGCTTTGTTCCTGCTTGTTATATGGAGTTTATTAGAGTAAAAGCCTTTTTCTTCCTGTTGGTCGTGTAGACGCTGCAGCTTCGGAAGATCCGCTCTACGTGGAGGTTGAAGACGACGTTTGGGAAAGCGAGCAAGGCAAGTCACATCATCCTTGAACATATTGAATCCCAGTTTATAAAATTATTTTGGTTTAAATTACTGCATTATCGCTTTATTTAAATTCCCGCGTTATCACTGTTTTATTTAGCCATGCCTTTTTACCTTTGTTATGACCTTATTATTATTGCTATTGTTATTATTACCTTGTTCACCCTAGGAAAATAAAAACCCAACTAGTGGGTTTTCTATTCATGATTCCACTAGTATGAATTTAGGTAGATGCTTCGCTGATTAATTAGGCAACAATAGGTGGTTTTATAACCTTAGACTTTGGGAATACTCATATCATTTGGACATTATGGAATGGTTGGATTATTTTGAAATGGACACACACCTCCCCCTCTATTCAAAACCCTCAAAATGGTTTTAGGCTGGACTCGAGGTGCATGGTTTTGATAGTAGCACCTCGGCCACCATAAGGACCGGTCTTCGGGCCTCTGTTGCAAAGCTCTACCGTACTTCCACATATCTAGTGGGTAAGGTTTAGTTTGTGGCTCAGTCTGGTCATAAACAAAGGTACACGGATGGAGATGGACGAAGTCGGGGCCCGATGGACATCTCTAGGGCAAATGAAGGCTACACGAGCTGCGTCCCGGTAGTCGAGATGTCATGGCACCGGGCCAGTGTCCTGCTGCTAGAGGCTCAACCTTGGTTACCTGTCTCGGGAATCCCGGCCGTAGTTAGGGTTGGGTCGGTACTCTTGTTTATGGCTAGGATGGGTTGGGAACTATGTCACGTTTTTCGCCCGTATGCCGTGGTGGTATGTGGCACGTGGTTACACGTGAGAAAGATGTGTCTTGTGGGTAAAGCTGTACACCTCTGATCAGAGTATAACATATTCAAATAGCCGCGCCCTCGGTTATGGGCAAGCCTAGCAATGTACCCAAGTTAGTGGTTTAATTCTTAAAACTTGCTTAACAACTAAAATATGGAATGGTTGGCCTGGGTTGGCTTGGGACGAGCTGGAACCTAGGACGGGTTGCCAGTTCGGTCTGAATTATCGTAGGCCTTGGGTTAAGGCAGGTTCGTGCGGGTTCACGGCCTTGATTAATAACATTGAGTAGCTCTAGGATCGTTTTTACCAAATGGCCCTGAGCAACTAAAAGTCTTTTAAATGCTGTTTACTGCAAACCCTAACCCCTTTATTATAACTCCCTTGTACTCCTTTGCATTTATTCTGCATCCGTGGGTGTGTCTTGCTGAGTACTGTGGTTGTACTCAATCTTGCTCAATTTTTCCCCAACCCAGAAGAGGAGTTCCTGGAAGATGAAGGCTTTGGTGTCTAGCTTGTGCCTGCCGTCAAGTGCCTCTGGTCGTAACCCTAGTCTTCCGCTGTTTTCTGTTTATCTTCGTGTGTGCTGGGCCTCCGTCGCCCATGTAATAAATTAACTATTTAGGCTTCCGCTTGTTAAACTCTAAATTGTATCAACTTTTGGTGTACCTTGCCTCCTAGGACAAGGAATAATACACGCACGAATGGAATGCCTGTTGGGTTAATTCCGGTCGTGACAGTACTTAAGCCTTTCCATGTAACTGTGTACTTCTTACGGAAAAAGCGAAAGGAAATTCCATCTTCTATTTCTTTCAAACTGCACAGAAATTGCAAAGTAAGCAAACGAGAACCAGGCTCATCTACCACAGCAAATCTCTGCCAACTAACCGCTTTCCAAATAGAACGACATTCAACATCCATACCTATATTTTTCAGCAGCTCCGGAGAGTATTCTCGCGTGTGAGCATACTCCCGGTCGCTCAGCATGTAGTAGGCTTGTCTCTCCCGATCATTGACAAGGTCGAGGTCAGTTTCGTTTAGGAGTCGTCGCAGAGCTTCGGCGTCTTCCATCGAGACATCAGCTGATGAACGAGTGCTAGACTCGTCATGATGACTTGATGAAGAGCCGGACCCCTTGAACAGACGTGACAATCGCCTTCTCATTTTGCACATTGGAGCAAGAACGAACTAGCTCGGCAGGGGTTAGAAATGAGAAGAATTTCACCCGCCGGTTAGTTTCACCAAAGCAACTTGTATATATGCAACTAAGTATTTGAATTTGAGGGAAACTATCAAAGCTTTAATGAACTTGAGAGCAAACTTTGGAGAGGGAAAGAAAATGTGTTGAAATGGGGTAGAATTCCCTCTCTCGGCTGGCTGGCTTTTATAGGGTACCCACAACGGTCAGAAATGACATGTGGGTCCCACTAGCCGTTACCCTGCCAAAAGTGGCAGGTAACCGTTTCCTGGCCGGTTCGACCGAACCTACGGTGGGCCCAACCGGCCCCACTTTCGGCCGTTGGATTCCAACAGTCAGTGTGGTCGTGGCATGGTGAATTTTCGTTGGAAATTTTCTTTTGGTTTGCTCTGAAAAATTAATTTGAAGAATTTCCTCAAAATTCAAAAATCCTAAATGCAACTTTGAAATTCAAACATGTAAAAATCCAAATTGTTGAAAGCAAATATGCGGATGCATACCAATTTACCTGTTGGCAAAGGTCGCGTCATTTAAAGTCCGACGTGCAAGACTGTACCTCCTTCCAGTTCAGTTTGCGGATTTTCTACCCGTCTCCGGAGGTGATGGAGCGGGCGTCTTTGGCTTCTCCCTACACACCTTCTTTGGTTTTGGTGCGGACGGCAGCTTCTTCTGAGCCGGCTGCTCTAGCTTCTTGCCGGTGTGGGTGGTTTTACCGGTGTCTTCCAATAACAGTTCCTGGGCATCGTTGTTTCCAGCTCCAGGAAATTCTGCATGAATTTCACCAGGCTGTCCGTTTTGGGTGGCTCCACTTCGACCTCTTGAATATTCTGTGGGTTCAGCCCGTACTTTATCCTGACCATGGAACATTGTTTCGTCCTCGGTTGAAACTCAAACTTCTCTTCCTTCCCATTGATGTGGAAACGGATACTCCCCGTTCCCACGTCAATGTTGGCTCTTGCGGTGCTAAGAAAAGGGCGCCCCAGGATGAGCGGCGTTGAAGGCAGTTGAAGGCGCATTGGTGTTGGTGCCAATACCGTGAAGTTGAGCTTGTCGAAGACGTCTTTTGGCATGACGCTGACACCGGCTCAAAGGTTGCACAAGGCCTGGTCGAACTGTTGTGCCCCAATCGAGCAAGTGATCGTAGGACACCCTGGATCTTTCTTCTTCTCCGGGAGCTTGTGGAGTATCAGGTTGTTGCATTGTTCCATCAGCTTGACCACCTCCGTTGTTGGGAGCGGTCTCTTGTTGTTGAGTATGTCCTTGAGATAACTGGCGTATGTTGGCACTTACATGGCGTCCAACAACGGCACGTTGATGTGGATCTTCTGGATTACTTCAACAAAACGAGCGAATTGCTCATCCACTGACGGTTTCCTACTCCGTTGAGGGAACGGCAGCAACCGTGTGTCGCAGTACTCCTGCGGCACTGTCTTTTCTGGCTGAACTTCCTTGTCAACCGAGTCATTAGATAGCGCTTCTTTTGATATCCCATTAGTTCCTGCAGGGTTAGGATACGGCGGATCACGTGTGGACTTACCACCCCTCGTCGTGATCGCCTTGACATTTTCAATGGAGGAGTCGGGTTCCCCCGGAATCCTCCCAGTTTCATTTGCAGGGACTAAGGATGCCAACTGAGCTAGCTGTGTTTCTATCATTTTATTAAAGCTCAGCTAGTTTTGAAAAGTGGAGGCAAAGCCATCTAACTTGACATTAATGTTTTCTAGGATCTTATCATTGGCCACAAGCTTTTTGCTTAACGCATCAGTGGTTTTAGCTTGTGCAAAAACGAGATCCTTCAAGGAGGGCTGGATAGAAAAGTTACCGTTGTTGTTACCTCCTTGATAATATGGGCATGGTTGGGTCCACCCCTGACCTCCTTGTGGACGGTACCCGTTGTTGTTGCCCATGTACGTCACCTCCTCTCGGGTTTTCGGGCAGTCATCCCAGAATGACCCGTGCCGCCGAAGACCTCACACATGACGTGAGAGTCCAAGGCCTTGACAGTGCCTTGTGGCCATTTCTCATGGTCGTCCAATCGTTTCATGAGAAGGTCTAACTTGGCAGCAAGCAGTTCCGTCTCCTTGACGGTGTGCATGCCTCGCTGACGGGTCTAGAGTCGTTCCTTGCTCCAACCCATATTGGAGACCATCTTCTCTATTAAATCAACGGCTCCTTGAACCATTTTAGAGAAGAAAGCTCCCCCAGCTGCCGCGTCTAGGTGATCGCGGGACATCAGGGTGAGTCCATTATAAAAGTTCTGCAGGATCAGCCAGTCGTCCATCCCATGATGAGGACAGGAGGCCACGTACTCCTGCAGACGTTCCCATGCTTCCGGAATAGATTCGTCCCTTGTCTGCTGAAAACTTGAAATCCTTCCACGAAGGGCATTGGTTTTGCCCATCGAGAAGAATTTCGAGAGGAATGTCGTAGAGCATTTATCCCAGGTATTGACAGCAGCACGGTTGGCATAGAACCACTACTTCGCTCTCACGAGAAGGGCAGTCGCAGCCTGACGGCGTCGGGACTTACGCCCTTGATGGTGTACGTGCTACAGATCTCCAGGAATTGTTGCAGATGAGCATTGGCATCCTCATTAGGCTTGCCACAGAACGGACTAGCCTGCGCCATCGTGATGAGGCTGAACTTCAAGTCGAAATATACGTCCCCTATGTTGACCTGCGGCCCAATGGCCACATTGTCAGCAAAGGGAGTAGCGAACTCGCGGAGAGTCTTGTTAGCCATATTCTTGAAGGTTGGTGGCGCTGGTACGACTGATTTCTCTGTCGGTAGAGTTCTCTGTGGAGCAGCGACTCGCGGTCTGACGTTCCGGAAGAAAGCTTCTGGATTTTCTTTGAAGTTTTCCGGCAAGTTGAAACCAGTCAAGCACTATTTCACTACCCTGTGTTTCATAATAAAAGTGAAAACAACCATGGTTAGCCTGCAAAGGAAAATGATTATACATAGGTATATATAAAATATTAGTTCATGTAATCTCTAGTATGAATCTTCCCCGGCAACGGGGCCAGAAATGCTTGTTGGTATTTCTTAACGACATTACTAGAAATATAATTCCTAGCAATGGAGCAGAAATACTTCTGGTATATTATGGTTACAGAGTTCATCCGCAAGCGCACGGATATACCATTTTAGCATTTCACCCGAGAGTATTCCAAGGGTATCGCATTTATTTTATCCCGTGGGAAGATCATGTAGAGAGAACTTGACTAATAATTTATATATTACTTTTGATAATCATATTCTAAGCATTGGTTAAGTTAATCCAAGGGTAGAGTGACACACAAGCATTAACTACTCATTCTCATAATATATTATCTAAGCTAAGTGGATAGAAAAGAGAGAGATAATCTATTCCTATACTTCTAATATACATAGTATACATACATTCTAGTTAACCGATATACTAGCTAATACCCTCTTTCCGATGCCCTCCTGGTACTTCGAAAAGCCACCACTAACTGCCGAGTTTCTTCCGGCAGCCCATCATAACCATACAACCGAGGCTAAATACGGAGGAATACCCTCCCTAGGGAATTAACTTAGGATTATATACCGGCGCGGAGGAATACCCATACTGAGCTGTCACCATCAGCGGCCCACCTCTCATCCGAAATAAATAACCCCAAATAATGATATCCCGTAATCTAGACACCATGCCTAAACTACCAGATACTACTCTAATATTATCGTCATGACATAGAGTAATTGCATACGCAAACATTATACCCGCACCAAAGCATCTCCCAGATAAGCTAGCCGTATATTCAGTATAACATGAACATAATGTGAAGTAGGTACTCATATAGTCGGAAAGTATTTCAATACCATAAATATATTTTCAAGAGTATTCTAATAAAAGTACAAAGCTTACAAAAGATAATAGAAAAGCTACTAGAGCCATACCCAAACTCTTCCAAAGGCTTCCAGACTCCTAATTTCTACTCTATTCCTATTCCACCAGCCAGATACTACTAAACTAAACATGAGGGAAATGAGAGAGCTATTGCTTGAGGTGTGTGAGTGAAGTGAGAAGAGGAGCTCCTTTTATAGGCAGGTAATGACGGTTGTGACGGTTGGAATGGTCGGTAATACCCTCCAACCGTCATTGGGGATCAACCCCGGCCGTCCATCCAAACCCTGCATTATCGGCGCCACGAGAGGTTCGGCCAAACCCATGGGCTGGCCTAACCCAACCCATCTTCAGCTAGCGGCCTCTTTTGTTGTCCTCCTCCGTAGACTTGTGAATTTTGGCCCAATGTGTCATGTTATTTCTGAGTTCTTGGCCCATTCATACATAAGTCTGGTTCTTGACACCGTTCGATTGGTTTATCGTCTGAGTTGATGTCGATTCTCCTCCACTTTATTATCATTCTCTGCAAACGGTTAGTATACCTAATACTAGTGGAATATTATTATTCTAACAGATATATGCATTGCAAGCATCACTAGTTCTCCTCTATTTTAGTAATATTGACGGTCGAAACTAATCGATAACGACCGTCAACAAGGGTCTTCCGGTTCAGCGGTTCACAGGGAAAACCGCCCGGTTCAGCCGGTTCATCCCGGGTCGATTGCTTGAACGATCTTTTGAGGAAACCGATCTTTTCCTGTTGAACCGCTAGCCCGGTCCAGTTTTTTCTACTATGGTCCATAGAAGACAAGAGATCAAGTTCTACACGCTTTGGATTTAGATTCGGGCCTCCTGACAGCATCAACTTCAAACAGACCTAGCCGCTGATCTAGATGGAATTTCGAGGCCCATAAGTACTTGTTGGAAAGCTTATGTAGTCTACTTTCATATGGTTTTGGTCCCACGTCAAAATTCCTACCGATCTGCTAAGAATCTGCAAAACAAACCACATATCTCATCCTGTCTGAATCTGATTTGGGTTTTGGGCCTTGTAATTGTGTCGTGGCCATAGCCCAACGGGGTGTGCGCCCTAGGGCAACCCTAGGACATCCCTGATCATATTTAGTCAATAGCCATCATTATTTAGAGTCGGGTTTTGCTTAGATTAATATGTCAAGAATAGTTTCGCCGCTAGATCGGTTTGTGGAACACCAAATTCGGGTGCTTAATCATTCATATGCAATTGTATTGCAATCTATTTTGTTCTTGCTTGTGTTCTTCGATTCGCATGCAGGGATTGGACTTCTCAGCGAGGTCATTTGGGTTTTGGCACGGTTAATAACCAGAGGAGATGTGGTGCTGCGATTGCGGGGCTCAGTAGTGTGTTCGTTCAGAAGCCAGATCAAGTTGTGTCGGGACTCCACCCAAATCGATTGTTTATCAATACCTATTGGAAGATCGGGACTTAACAATCTCATTAGACTTCCCCCGCCAGGTGTCCTGGGTCGAGCAGACAGTCTATGCCCCCGAGCGTAACAGCCAGAGATGTCGACCCTACCAAGGGATCCATCCCTATCCGTGTCTTCCTTGCTCATGACCGAACTAGACGATGTATTAAAGCCTTACCCATTAGACATGTGGTTGTACGTAATATGCTTTGCAACAAAGGCCCGAAGACCGATCCTTATGACGGCCAGGGTGCGATTAGCTAAACCCAACACTTCGAGCCCAGCCAAAAACATGTTACGGGAATTTTGAAGGGGAAACATCATGTCATGGATAAACAGCCACTAAACCATTTTTACCATTACTCACAAGTTATTCCCAAAGTCTAATTGTTTTCTATTTAAGAATGGCTAAGCATATTCCTAAATTAACTAGTAAGCACCACATATATAAAGTTCTCACTAGTTTTATTTTTCCTAGAGTTATCATGGATCATAATAATACAAATAATAAGGCTATTACAAGGAGAATCGGTAGTGCTAAATAAAACAGTGATATGCGTGGGAATTTAATAAAGCAAAATGCAATGATTTAAATAAACATAATTTTATAAATTGGGATAACAATATGATCAAAATGACATGACTTGCCATGCTCGCAACCAAAATCCTCTAGATCAACCTCGAGGCAGAGCGGCTCTTCCGAATCTGTAGCGTCTACACGACATACGCAAAGAAAAATGGCCAAAACATAAATAAAAACCATATAAGATGCAGAAACAAAGCATAAAAATGGGTTCTTTACTTTTTAAGGGAAAATTAGCAATTTGAACGGGTCGAATCCGAGTTCAAACCGTGAAGATATGGCCATTTGAATTTTAGGTGTTGTTTGAATGGCATTTTACAAATTTGTGAATTAGTTTAGTAAAGGAAAAACTATTGTGCGTGCGTGCTGTAACAGCAGAGAGGAGAAACAGTGGAGAGGGAGAGAGAGGTGTGTGAGGACAAGGCAGCCGGTCTCCACCGGCGACCATGGCGCAGCGGCACACGACACGAGAGAGGCGAGGGTGACGGCAAGGCTCACCTGATCTGCAGGGACGGCAGTGAAACAGCAATGAGGAAGAAGAAGTGGCCGGCTCTGTTTACATCGGGGATGGAGCTCCAGGGCTTGCCGTGATTGGAGAAGACATGGCCGAGGGAGAGGAGGAGACGGCGAAGCTGGCAGTGGCTTCGCCAAGGCTCAGCGATGCCCTTGCCGATGCCAAGGGGTGGTTGGACAACTCGCCAGCGGCTGTACTCAAAGAAAAATGGTGTGACGGCGATGGAGCGAGCATGGCGCTCGAGTGGCACGGGGAATGAGAGGAGGCGGTCTCGAGGTTTCTCTTTATATAGGCTGGAGGGACAAGCCGGACTGCACCTACAGATGTAGCTATCGAAACTGTAAGAATGGAGAGATAAAGCCTATCCAGTGTTAACCTAGATGCTAGACGCTAGATGGACGATGACCCATGGTTTAGAGTCTAGCCCGTCTAGACACAAGTCTAGACAGTCTATATGATATACCGTACACTATACTATCGGTATATCTTTCTTGGCACACATGTTCCATAAAATATTAGATAATGCAGTGCTATGATAGGTCTAGCCACTCAAGTAAGCTGTGGGCCAAAGAGAGGTGGGAACAAGGTCTACGGTGATGACTAGTAGAGGAGAGACAACTTGACTTTGTCTCAGTGACTGGCTTAGAGTAGAGCAGAACTATATGGAACGACGTCAAAACCATAAACCATATGAGCTTTGGTCTGGGCTCGAAGTTTCAGCTCCTGTTACACAAAAAAATACATCGGCCTATTGCCTAGACCATAGTCTAAATGACAGTTCTACGGTCTACACTCGTCTGGATATTTCCTAATTGTGTGGTCAAGATAGTCTAGGGTCGTCTTTAACCACTAGATGGTCAAATGGTCCAATTCCCGGTTTAGGCCCTAAAGTAGACAATAACCCATCGTCTAGTATCTAGGTGCAGTCTAGACCATCTAGACTATGGTCTTGGCAAACAATGAGCCTATCACAAAACCAGAATATACAAGGAACAAACCAAAGGATCACTGGTGGAGAATTGCTTTTTAGTCCCGGTTCGTAACCCCCTGTAGTCCTGGTTTTCAAACCGGGAGTAAAAATCTTACCAACCAGGACTAAAGATCTCCCTTTTAGTCCCGGTTGGTAGCACCAACCGGGACTAAAGAGACGATAGGGGCAGTCCCCGGCAGTCCATTTTCTTTTTATTTTCTCCCAAATCGAGTTGGATGTATATAACCAAATCAAACACCAAATCCCCAAATCTAAGTGGGATGCATATACCCAAATCCCCAAATCAATGTAACATCCCAAATCATTTACATCACAAATACAAATCCTAAATCTTACAAAACATCACAAATCTTAAACAAATTACACACAAATGAAATGTATCACAGATTGATTATACATCTCAGATCTATGCAATGAATCACAAATTGTAATATAAGAAATTATACATCTCTCAAATCACAAATTATTAAAAAAAAAAGGGGGAGAACCGGCGCGCTGCTGCACGCCTACCGCCGCTTGCCACGGCCGCCGTGCACTGCCCAGCCGGCCGCCGCCGCCGCGCGCTGCCCCGCCACCCGCCGCGTCGCGCGCGGCCCCGGCGCCCACCACGCTGGTCGTGGCCCCGCCGCCCGCCGACGCCGGCGTCGGATGTGAGGAGGAGAGGGGAGGAGGAGGAAGGGGAGGAGAGGAGAGGAAGGAGCTATATCTCATAGATAGGAGGAGAATCTGATGAGGAGGAAGTTGGTCTGCGACTTAACCGATTAGATGTGGGAGAGAAATATTTACTCCCGGTTGGAGTTTTTAACCGGGACTAAAGATATATCTTTAGTCATTGTTAATAACACCAACCGGGAATAAAGATCTAAATGATCTTTACTCCCGTTTGGTGTTACCAACCAGGGCTAAAGTGGTAAGATCCTCAGCCCCCTAACATGCCTTTGACAGGCCATGTAGTCCCAGTTGGTGACTAAAGATTAAAATCTTTATAACCGAGACTAAAAATAATCTTTAGTCCCGGTTCTTTTTGAAACCGGGACTATTGTGGAATTTGCCAGACCGACCAAAGATGGTTTCTCCACCAGTGGATGGCATGACAGGTGAATCAAAGTCAACGAGTTTGAACCAGGAAACAAGGTGTTGTAGTTCAGCTCTAGGGCAAAGCTCTTCGGTCACGGGAAATTTCGGAGCAAATGGCTAGAACCGTACACCGTCATCGATATTTGCCACACGGAGCGGTCAAGCTGCAGGATAACGAAGGTAGCATTTTTAAGGTAAATGGCCATCGTTTAAAAGTTTTCCTAGAACCAGTAAAGGGGTTGGGGCAGGATGCAGATTTTATAGAGTTGGTCAATTTTAATATGTATCCTATGTCTACATATTTTGCCACACGGAGCGGTCAAGCTGCAGGATAACGAAGGTAGTATTTTTAAGGTAAATGGCCATCGTTTTAAAGTTTTCCTAGAACCAGTAAAGGGGTTGGGGCAGGATGCAGACTTTATAGAGTTGGTCAATTTTAATATGTATCCTATGTGTCTACTGAGCTATACTTGGACTTAGTCCAGCCCAGCACCTTGCCTGAGCCTGGCTAGCCTGGCGACCAGAACGGTTCGACTGAAACCATGGTTTGGCCGAACCAGTTCTGGCTCTGCCAGCGCTGGCCTGCTGCTCAAGAGGAAAAAGACAACGATCGTGATCTCCATTTTTGAAATCCATTCCACCGTGGCTGTCAATTTTTTTAGGGAACCAGGCGCTAGATTGGTAGTTTCCTCTTCTTTTTTTTTTACATAGGAAATAAACTAGCAAGTGGTGGTTTGTTATGCTTCTAATGAAACTGTTGTCCACTTGCATATCTATTTTGGATGGACTGAGGATAAACGACAAATAAAAATAATGGACACCTAAAAACTAATATTAGATTAAAAAAAGACGCTTGAGATTTGTCCACACCACCTTGAGTAAAAATAATTTGTACATGGACAAATATCCTACTAACATTTCTGAATTCAACGTAATTTCCAAGTTTCATATCGCAAAATTTAAATTGATAGCACTCTCGATTTAGTCATAACGAGCGACCCCTATCAGCAGCAATTCAGATATGTGTTAACTTGAAGAATCTAATCTATTAAGTAAGTAGGGAAAATATTCCTATCATCTATGCTTCAAATAAAATTTTCTTATAAATTACTCATCCGATTTACAATCCGATTACACCGTTATGTTCGTAACAATTAATCTTTACAATAAGATCTCAGATGATTATATTTTGATGAAAAATCACAAATTACTTTTATGATATGTCTAAATTACTTTTAGATTTCACTAAGTTACTTCTTAAACATATAAAAATAAATTCAGTAAAATCTAAAAGTAATTTACATATATTATAGAAGTAACTTAGAACAAAACGGAGGCAACTTTGGCATGTTATTTGAAGTAAATCCATTGTAGAGATAAAAACATAACTCTATCTGAAATTAAATTAATCAGCACAAATTATGGAATTAACTAAAAACAATAATAAAAGTAATCACCTCAAAGCATTATGAATGTATAGGAAGTATTTGAATCAAATCTAAAAGTAACTTATATATATGACAATTTGTTCAATAAAGAAAGGCATTAATTAAAGTTACTTTCTTTATAACTTCTTTTTTAACACTTACTTATATAATATATATATATATATATATATATATATATATATATATATATGTAAATTACTTTTAGGTTTTATTGAATTTACTTTAATATGTCTAAGAAGTAATTTAGTGAAATCTAAAAATAATTTAGATATATTATAAAAGTAATTTATTATTTTTCATCAAAATATAATCATGTGAGATCTTCTTATAAAGATTTAGTTGTTACAAATACAACAGTGTAATCGGATCGTAGATCGGATGAGTAGTTTAAGAGAAAATTATATTTGAAGTATAGGTGGAAGGTGTCTCTTGTATTAGACAAACCAGCTAGAACTAGCTGTGTAATTACATCCGTTTCATATATAAGGAATTTATCCTTTACCCCTATCGTTGGCCTTTTAGACCTTCTCCGGCTTGCATAGTTGCATGCGACTAGAGCATACGAACCCCCTTTTTTTAGAAACGCATACGAACCTTTTGAGCAAAAGGTTCCAACTGTCATAATCCGACAAACGAAATTACCATAAGAATGAGTAGGATTTGTCCACATATAATCGCCAAGTACATACAATAAGACAGAAAATCGATGAGCAGCTATACAAAAAGGTTAAGTCTACTCTCGACTAAATAAGAGTTAAGACTCCAAATGCTTGCTGCGTAATTGTCAACTCGTAACCAAATGGGAGTTAGGATGAAAAAAAAAAAACAACCCTACTCATTCTTAGCTATCGTAAGCTGGATCAGAACGGGAGCTCACCGGACATGCTAATATAGCCGATATGCTCTCTTGTCCAAAGCACCTGCAAAACTCATCTGCTTACCAACTCATTTCTTAGTTGGACTTGTGTCACCAAACTTTGGTAGTGCCAACAATGTGTTCAATCGAGTGAAACCATCCAAGGACCTCTCATCTCCGCTTACGTTTGAGTCACTACCATCATCGACGTCGTCAGGAGTAACCCTTTTACTATTGGGCCGGGTAATACCTGATAGGGCAGGCATCCTTGGACTATATCCAGGTTGCCCTGATAAACCACCGGTAACTTCATACTTGTTCAGGAAAAGACAGACCACTGCACAATCATCAGTTTTTGAGGTTGGGTATTTGAACCTCCAAGTCTCATTTGCTAAATCAACAACAGAACGAGCTGCAGCGAAACGACCAGAGCATGAGGCAACAACATCCACCACTTCCTGGTTGGAGAGAACATCCCACACCTGTAGGCAATGTAAAATAATAGTGTATCAGAGCCAGCCAAGACAAAACAGTCCAACGATTTTAAATTGGGAAGTACATATTTTGATTAAGAACTATTTCTTCTCTTTGAAGAAGCCACTTAGAAAATAATTGTTAATCATTTTTTGTTACCTACCCCATCTGTCGCCAGGACAATAAACTCGTCTTTTTCAGTAATTTGCCTATAGGTGACATCAGGTACTGAGATCAACCCAAAATCCTTTAGACAAAAGTCACCAAAAGCTCGGGCCATTGCCAGTCCAGGAGAGTTGCAATTAGGAAGCCAAAGGCGAGCCACATCTGGTTCATCCTGATGAGCAAAGACCCTCCCATTACACCGTCTGATCCTCCTAGCCTCCCCTGGAAAGAATATCATTATGTTATTATTTTCAAGATTATGCTCAAAATTGTATTTATTTAGACTGGAGCAAGGTGACAATTCCCAACAGACTAACGGCTGAAAAAAATTCACAAGAAAAATGTGCTGGCCTAGCAAGATGTCCTAGAGTTTATTTTTGATAACTAAGATGTAAAAGTACATGCAAAACATATAGCTAAAGTAGAAGCACAGAACCATAGTCTCATCAGAATAGCTGTTCTGATGGATGATGAGTCAACAAGATATAATACATCAAATAACCATACAACACAGAACTTGCTGTGAAAGGAATTGATACATAACATGGAAAGAAACAAGCTAACTACTGCACAATCTTTGTGCATGATAATTTAATTTTAAATCATCTGTCCAAGAGAACAAAAGTTTATAAACATAGGGTAACAAGAATACGAGTCACAGTAGATAGCTTTGAATTTATAATCGGTGTTTGAATTCTTGAATTTCTTTCTTGAAGAATGAGTGCTGAAGATTGCATCTCCTGAAGATGGTAAATCTACTACTACAGTTTACAGATCATACAGAGAAAAACGACTAATGAGGATGGGCAAAACATAAGCAGTAATCACTCACTGTAAAATTAATTAAAATATGTGATTTAAGTTGAACATACTCTGTTTTTCTACCATATATCATTCCATCCTTATGTGCGATGAACAACATCAATTACAGTTGTTACCACCTTATATTCTTATTCTATGCTTGCATCTTCTTAAGCATTGATTCACTTCATCAACTTATTCAGTCTTCATATCGTATTTTGGTGTCTTTCATTCTAATAAAACCATGTTACGGCCGGGCAAGGTTTCATTGGCAATAAACTCTACTGGGAGGATAGTAGTGCATTCAGCTGCTAGGGATTTGAGGAGGAATATAAGCTGAGGTGATGAACTGGGCAATTTATAGATTGTTCTTCATTGCTCGATCTTATACATTTGCCGAGTACCCTTATACAGACTGGCACCTAATAATCCAATCTAATATAATCCCCTAGCTCTGGAAACCTCCTCTGACATGGTAATAGTGTGTGCCTATTGTCCTTCATGCTCACAACACGTGTACCCTGGTTGACCACGCCTTCCTCTTGGGCTTGGTCATGGGCCTCAGTCTCCTGGCCCAAGGCCCATGACAAGTCAGCATGTTAAAGATGCTGCACTGGTTACATTCTATTTCACAGGCTTAACGTTATCAATATGATATTATGAACATAATATGATGATTCACGATAATTGTGCTTACTGCCAACGACTATCTAAAGGTACAAATATCATAGAGTAAATTGCATTTTAGCATCTTCTTTTACCATAATAATTTCAGCTTGAAATAGGGGCTACCCACTCTTCTCACTTTGGGCTAGGAATTCTTGTAAGAAGTTGCACTCTGGACCTGTGTTCTTCTTCCTTGAGTTCTCCTTCCCCTTTCTGTCCACCATCATGGTGGGGCAGAAGTTTCATCCCATGAGCTGACGCAAACAGGAGATGCTCACCATCACGTTGAGGCTCAAACCAAAACAGGAGAGAGAGGAGTGGGAGGAAGAACATGAGAGAGAGAGAGAGAGAGCAGGGGAGAGGAAGAACAGGTCTAGGAGGAGAAAAAAAAACAACACCTTGCAAGTATTCCTAGCTCAAAGTGAAAAGAGTGGTTAGCCCCTAGTCCAAACTGCAACCATGGCAAAAAATGGTGGTCTAGTATGCGATTTACTCAATATCATATTTACACATTATCAGTTTAGCACAAGCAGGTACAAAACAAAGTACTGTAGGTAGCAAAATACCTATGGAAGAGATCATTTTATCTTTTTTGTTTTAAATTATTAGTAACTGACCATACATACACACCATTAATTGGTAGTTAGAGCATCCTAAAATTTAACTCCTAAAAATCTTGGATTGGGACCATCCGAAAAGAAATTGGGCCCAAAAATCACCTCCGACTCCAAGAGTGCGCCTAAATTTGGTTTGCAATAATAATATGCCACATCATCTTAAGTAGATCCTGCTTCAACCTTTTGTCTTTCCATTTTTCCAGTAAGAGGGAGATCGGAGCTGGGTGCTGCCAACCAATGGCACGCTAGCTGCTCAGCTATGCTGTGCAGGAGGGTGATCTTGCGCGTACCTAGCAGCTGCGGCAGCAGACGGCGAGGTCATTGACAAGTCTGCAAGGCACGTTGTGGGGGGCAAGGCCAGGGCTTGGCCATCTCGCGTCAGGGCACGACAGGGGAAGAAAAGGCGCGAGCAGCAAAAACCTCCCGATTTCATCAATTGGGAGTGCGTGGAGGTGTCCAAAATTGGTTCAGATCGGTTCTGGTTTAGGGTGTCGGTAAATATTGGGACCTTCTTTGGGCATCTCTTGGAGACATGGTTTTAGACTAGATTCCTAAAATTTATCTTTTGGAGCTGGCATTAGGGAACTCTTGGAGATGCTCTTACAGATGACTTTAATGGCAAATAGCAGTTACAGTGATTTAATCTTGTAACACAAGATTCGCTATTAAAATATCGGTACAAAATGTAAACTTTTACTCTTGGTAGATCCCTAGCAACAGAATGTTTCCTTCAGCAATATGGGTATGCCAATACAACATTTCATAAAAAAAGTTAATATGGTATTTTTAGATAACTAATAGAAATGGCAATAACAAGACAGCGGTCATCTTTCTTGACATCCATGCCATCTGGAGAAGATGAACCGGCCAAGCTGTCAGTTCACCGGTTCCTGATTAAGTCATGGTAAAGGGTGACTGACTTAAACCTCTAGACCAAGGGTCAAATCACACCCTTGGGCCTTAAGGTATAAATAGACCTTTGTTCAGCCTTACACTCTTCTCTCTCCAGCCAGTCCAACTAGTCCCAGTTTAATGCTTTGCATACCTCGAAACCAGGCGGTGTAAACTGGTACAAATGCACGAATGATCTTTGGACACAATTGAATCAATGAGCTGGTTCCGGTTCTTTTTGGTTAAACCGCAGGTATGATCTGGTTTTTTCCACTAGGATCACAGTAAGGCCACTGTAAGGGATGTCAATGTGTACCATAGTCCTATCAGACCCTGCTGGAGGCTTCTGAGTCACTGAACATGCTGCCTCTATTCTCCATTGATGGTGTCAACTATTTTGCTTTCATTGTGCAAATGCTACTGTTGTACTTTGTGGTGTCTAGTATTTGAGAAGGACCTATCTGGAATGTATAGAAATGGAACAAGGGCAGCATCTAGAAAAGCCAAGTTTTCACTACTAAGCATTGTACAAGGCGCAGCACGACTACCACCCGGCGACCTATCTAGCATCTGAGGGGTAAACACTAGACAGGAGGGAGCATAAAATTAAGCCAAGTGTTCACACATTGCATAATATTAAGCTGATTTGCATGTGCTAAACAACATATGAGTTGTTGAGATCTATCAACGGGGCTAATGGTCTTAGTGTTGCTGCTATAAGAAAAAGTCTGCAGTGAGTCTACCAAGGTGGGTTGAGATTCTTTTCATTGGCAGCGTGGCAGGTTGAACACTCAAATAAATCAAAGACAGTGTATACTTTTTGCTCAATATTTATCTTGGAAAAAGGAAATGCAAGGGAACACTTTAGCCTAATATCACCATAAAAACATCCAAGTTGAACTTGCTCAATGCATCATGTCTTAGAAGAGAAAATACAGAAGATTAAAGTAACTTAAAGTTAGGAGTGAAAGAGATTACTTGGATGATCAGGTTTCAGGTCAACAGTCAACTGATGAGCAACCAACTTATCGTTCTGATCTCTGGTGCCTAATACAGCTCTAGAGTCACCTAGATTCCCAACAATAAGATCATGACCCTGATGGCATAGACACGATTTTAGATAGTCTGCATATGAAATTCTTAAGTAATAGTAAATATATTTTGTTACATCAAAAAGAGGAAACTGCTTACTTGCTTGATTAAAGTAACTGCAGTAGTTCCACTGCAAATGCTATCAATGTTCCGTTGTAATTTGAGCTCCTTATCCACATTTTTAAAAGCCTTTCTGAAAGATTCTTTCATTGCGTTGAAGAATTCTTGATGTTCTTTTTGTCCAGCCAATGTGGGAGATCTGCACTCTGCATCTGCATACGGAGATAAATTCTCTTCCAGAGTTGAGACATCTGAATTGCTGGTTGGACTATCCCCACAGTCTTCATATATCAAATCACAGAGTCTCGAAGGGAGAATATCTCTTACTTTCCTAGCAATGAGATGGCCATGTGGACCGTGGCCATCAAAAACTCCACAAAATACCGTGTCTGATCTTCCGTTATAGTTCTGTCCATTGTTCCATAGTGTTCACAGGGTGTTAATAGTACACATAATGAGAAGACATAAGAAAGATGTAACAGAAGTGTTGAAGGAGACACTCATTCATGATACTTAGAGAACATGTAATTAATCCATTTAAAGGTTAGAGAGCAAAAGTTGGGACTTGGAGTTGTTAGAAAGAAAAGGTAGAATTCAAAATAACGCCATTCATTTGATTTATATATACAGCTCACCAATGGTACCAGATAAGTAACATTTTGTTGCTGCCCTTTCTGCGAGCATTTTATCAGGCATAGACCATTACATCAGAAATATAAGTTGAGGGCCAAAAATATTATAAACAAGCTATTTGTATTAGTGAACAACGTAAAATAACAGAAACAAATCGATAAACTACAGCAAACAAAGATAATGTAGATTTACCTTCATCGCTTGGTAACATAAAAAATGTTCATTTGAAAAATTACAAAGGCAAACAACAGTTTAAATTTTCTTGTAAATTATTGAGGCATCAGAAATTTTCTTTTTCGTTAGAAAGAATCAACTCAATTGCCACTACACATAGGTAATACTACGAAATCTGCTGAACCTTTCCCCGCAAAAAAAAAGATAAGGAAAGAAGAAATCTGCTGAACTTACAAGTAATCCATGCAAGTTAGATCCGTTTGCCAATTAAACAAAGAAAAAAGCTCACGTTTACAACTGAAAAGTGGACGAGCAGTGAACAAAAGAAGAAAGGGATTCGAGATCTTGGGGTCCAGATACCTCCCACGCGACCATGGCATCCTGGTTGGTGCCCTTCTTCCCCTGCCGAGTGAACAGGCAGGCCACATTCCCCGCGCCGTTACCCGCGATCCTGCCGGGCGCCTCCTCGTCACTCCTCCTGCCCCCTCCTCCCTTCACCGACGCAGCCGGCACCTCCATGGCCCGCTGCTCCGCCGTCGTAAGGCATGTCCCCATCGACAGCGCCCGAACCACATCCTGCAGACAATCCAGGCACCCGCCTCCCCCACCCTCCGACGGCGACGGCGCCGTCGCCACCGGTGCCGCCGTTATCGCCGCCGTCTTGGCTCCTCTCTGGTACAGCCCAGCCTACAAGAAGCCCCGCCCACCGCCGTCCGCCCCACTGCAATCCAATCCAATGTCTCCAAGGATTTTCGACCCTTCCACACCGCTAACCCCAACTAGCTCGATCCCCCAAGATTCGATCTCTGGAAGAACGGAGGGGCGGTGGCGTTTCTTGATCGCGTCATGGGCAGCAAGGCCGACGATGACACGTCAGGAGGAAGACAGCAAGGAAAAGGGAAAAAGGAATGGGACGGGACAAGAATAGGGAATCCAGAAACGAAAAAATAGCACGGAGCAACAAGCGGCTCTGCGTGATTGGGCTTTCCTTTTTTCTGCTCCGGAAACTGGCTTTCACAAATGCACCATCCTAAATTAGTTGTCTTTCTACCATTCAAATTTTATCCCACAATACTCGTCACTCCTAAATACTACTTGTTCCATCAATTATATCTCATTCAAATTTCTTCATATTCTATCCCTCAACCACCCTTCTATCCTTAACCATAAAATATTTTATAAGGGTATTGTAGTCTTTTTCTAAACCTTAAAATATGCCAAACAACCTTAAAAAACAATTAATTTGAGACAAAAGTAGTAGTTTTTAGTATGACAAAGTGACAGTCCACGTACAATGCACATTATAACCTTATAAAAATAAAGAAATGTGTATATACATTTTAGCAGGGAGGATTGATAATAATAGTTAAGTTGGTCGAAGTATGCAGCGAACATATTCCAGAATTTTCTATAAATTCACAATACTCGTCACTCCTAAATACTACTTGTCCCATCAATCATATCCCATTCAAATTTCTTCCTATTCTACCCCTCAACCACCCTTATATCCTTAACCATAAAATATTTTATAAGGGTATTGTAGTCTTTTTGTTCTAAACCTTAAAATATGCCAAACAACCTTAAAAAACAATTAATTTGAGACGAAGGTAGTAGTTTTTGTATGACAGAGTGACAGACCACGTATAATATACATTATAACCTTATAAAAAGAAAGAAACGTGCATATACATTTTAGTAGGGAGGATTGTTAATAGTAGTTAAGTTAGCCGAAGTATGCAGTGAACATATCCCAGAATTTTCTATAAATAACACATACCTATTCACATACCGAATTATTATTATATGATACAACCATAGAAAAAAAAATCTACAAAGTATAAATGAAAGCAATAAGATTTTTGGGGCATGATATGAATGCGACAGTCATTAATTAATTTTTAATGTGACCCCGCAAATTTCTTTTTAGTTGACACATTTATACGTGAACAAAGTCAAAATTTAAAATTTATATAGATATCTTCACACTACTACAATTACTTTCTACCACTAGTTGGTTACCCGTGCGTTGCAACGGGAGGAAAGTAAAATGATGTTAAATAAATATCAAGCATATGCTATGCTTACTATATGAAAATTTTAATACATACATAATACTTGTATCACATTTTATAGTTTCCAAATAGTATTAAGTAACGAGAAAAACGAAAATTATTGTATAAAACATCAATCATGGTAGGAAATAAAATAATGCCGCTTTAGTGCTAATGCCAATACTTGAGTTAGCAAAACGAACTTGTAACATGCGTCGAGACGTTCA
This sequence comes from Oryza sativa Japonica Group, assembly GCF_034140825.1. Taxonomy (NCBI): domain Eukaryota; kingdom Viridiplantae; phylum Streptophyta; class Magnoliopsida; order Poales; family Poaceae; genus Oryza; species Oryza sativa. The sequence continues at coordinate 14,645,753 of NC_089045.1, read as the reverse complement.
CGTATAGGGAAGAACAAAAATAATAATTCCACAAGGGTGCTAATCGCATTTGCTAATTAATTAGCTGATCTTGACCATATATAACTGCCTCAATTTCTTCTCCCTGGCACATCAGGGCAGCAGCACCCATGTAAGGTTTGGGCATTAATTACCCACCAATTTCATTCCACATACGCTACATGCTTAATTATTTGATAAGATCGAGCGCAGTAGAAGCCTCAATTTACCAAAATCAGTAAATCAGTGAAGGACATAGCAAAGAAACATTATTCAGTACATAATACTGGTAGGACGCAAGCACCAACGTGAAACAATCAAACTGGTCTGGTGATTAATATGCCCAGCAAAGCTTTGTTATCAAAAGCTCTCATCAAGCAAGATCAACAATCTCGATAAGCATTACGTGCGTGATACTGCCAATCAGATCTTGCATTCAATCAAGCTACTTCACGTTTAGCTCATGGAAAATGTCAATTTAAATAGAAAAAATATCCTTTTTTTTCTATTAACTCAAAATGGAACTCTCGCAAGTTTTAATTTCCCTCAATTGATTGCCCAGGTCAGGAACCCTGCCTGCCTGCATGCACTTTGATCATCAAATTTGATTGCAGGCACTACTATGTCAAAAATTTTCCACCTGAAAGAAAACCACAAAAATTCAGTTACCTAAGTATATTTGACCAACATGATGCATTCATATTGTTCCCTTACTGAACATGGGCAAATTTGATCAGGTAAGCATTGTAAACCAGCTTGGCATGAATTGGCATGAAGGGTGAATAACAGGATGAGGACCTGAAATGAGAATCTTCCTCTCATTAGAAATTTCTTAGATGTAAGCAAAGATTAGGACCTGAAACACAAATGAAATATCTTAAATTGCAATCTTTCAATTCCCACTCTGCAGAGATGAAATAGTAAAGAAAACATAGAAATGTGCAGGTACTTTGGAACAATTACTGATACAACTAATTAATCAGATCATTTATCCAATGATGAATCCAACTGCAACCCAATTAATTTTGTATCGAAGCCCACGACCTCCAACACAGTTACACAGGTCCCCTTGCTCGTTCCCTATATTACACAGATCCCCTTGTTCCCAGATCAAGCGAACAGCTAAGATGATTAGTAAAATCTAAAAATTAAAAGAGGGACAAATGTAGCACGAAATAGGCATAAAAATAAATATTTTGAGCTGAAATTGGATAAACATGAAATGGACAGCCGTAAGAGCCATACTACAAAACAATTATGACCTCCCCACCAAAGCACTGGCTGCTGCAGTACTGCCACAACCTGCAGTCCTTAATAGAGCGCCCAACACTTGGTCATTGCCGCTGCCCTGCATGCGCCTCAGTCGCCAACTCCCAAGTCCCAACCCGTGATCAAGTTCATTGAACCAGCAAGATCAGCAAAGGTAATTCTGCTACTTCGTGAGCTGCTGAAGCCATTTGATGAGAAACCATGTTACAAAAGCAGAACAATCAAACATCCATATAAATTCAAGACATTTTATGTGAATTGAGCTTACTATATTGAAAACAAAATAGTTTTAATAGTACAGAAACTGCATTTATCATGGTAGTGAAATATCATCTGAAACACTACTGCAAACTGGTAGCGCTAGCTTGATTGGTCAGATTTTTCAATCTGCGATGTTGGTAATTTGGGTGCACTGGCCTTCGTCCAAATGGTTTTTTATTTTTTTTTTTGGGGGGGGGGGGGGCGGGGGGGTGTGGAGGGTGCAGCTGGGAGGCCCGGGTGGCGTCGTGGATGGGGAACGGCAGGTGAGCAACGGGGATGCGACAGCGGCGGTGTGGATGGGGAACGACAGGTGAGCGACAGGCCTGTGGCAGCTTGGAGCGGCAGGGGGTAGCATTGAGGAGAGAGTGGTTGTTTGAGAGAGAGTAGGCGGAGGAACAACAACGAATACACACGGAATAATACGGTGGAGCGCTATCCGAAGGAGTCTGGATCGTTGATTGTGCGGGAGGATCCTCGGATGGATATCAGCCCTTCAATCTTTCAGGACTCACCACCACCACTACAAGTTTTTTAAGTAGTAAAGATTCAGATCACATGCAACAAATATTGAGTGAAAATACTACTTTTCAATCCCAACTATCATCCAACGAAATATTTCGAGTAAGTAGACCACAATATCTGCATTGTACATAGTTTATTTTTTCCGTAACACGGCTTTTGAATTTAAGGGTAACATATGTTCATCAAAACATATCATTGGACTTGACCATTTATAGCATTCCATTCAGCTCTCTATCCAATTAGGTACTAAACTCTATATCTGGAAACATGTAAGTCGGGCATGTTTGACAAGTTCTCTAGCCACCGAAGCCCTAGTGACCTTTGTTTCATGAAAATAAAATCTCTGACCTAAAGGAAATAAACTCTCCACCACCAAGTAGTAAACATTCAGTAAATAAAGGAAGTAAAATCACGTAGCAAAAGTATCGTTAAGGAGATAGATAGGCACGTCAGTAAATCACTTAAAGAGACAACATTAATTACCAATACCCATTGATTTTTAGTATAAATAATTATTTATTTGTCACATGCGTAAAACAGAAAATGCCAGGCATACTGGAAAAAAAATGCTATTATGCATATCTAAGGGTAGTAGAACACTTTTTTTGTGAATATAAAGGATTGATCTATTAATCTACAGATTCATGTGTGTCTCAGATGCTCAGTCATGTAGTGTGTCCAATTTCCTTAGTGATTATAGCGTTAAAATGCGATCAAAGTAGGATAATAGATTCTTTCATAATACAAAGATGTACATTAACCTCCTGTTAAACCAGGTGTAATACTTTATTATTTTTATACCTTAATAATATCCTTTAACTGTGGGAGTTTCCCCTACAGTGCTTTCCCCTAAAAAAAAGATGTACATGCATTGGCATACATCTGAGCAATCAAAATTTTGAATTCTCAAACAGAATAAGATATGAGCCTACATCTTATCCATTATATTCCAGGAAACAGTCCAAGAATCTTTAAATTGAACACAAAGGTCTGAGCATCCACAATATCCTACTAAATTAAAAGGGTTGTGAGCATATGATACTTACACGCAAGGATCTTGTAATGCTTAGATCAAAACTCAACCTGTCGTTGACCTTCCTCAATAGTTGGAACATTCTGAAATGAACAGAAATTAAATAATGTATCCGAGCAAATCGACCATTATAAACAATTATCAACTGAATGTAATAATTGCATTTGAAATAAGTAGAATTACGCTATAAATCATATGAATAATAGTTATCGAAGTTCATTTTAAGATTAGTTCTTCAACTGTTCTTTACAGTCTGCGAATTGAGAATATCTCACAAAGGGAACGGTATCATATATAGGCAGCACTGTGATTAAATCTTCATTGCCTAGTCATTTTTCAAAGAAATTCAGTCATGGGATGCAATGTGTCCAACTTACTTTTTTTTGGATTTGTAAAACTACCTCTGTGATTTGCAACAACATTTCGTTGTGCCATGTCAGCAAAAATATATATTACAAAGACTGCTTGTCCATGAATCCAAAATAATCATTTCACAAAGTTTTTTTTTTGTTAGCAGATTGGTGTCTGGACAACTGAATTTGTATTAATTGTGAAGTAATTTTTTTAGCAGATTTGTACAAAGCATAGAACATACCTATGCCTGATGTCCGGTTGCAAGAACAAATTGACATTGACAGTGAGGATGGAATAAGGGGACTGGCTAATTTGATCAGTGGGAATGGTCGAAGCCGAACTCCTTGTGGACACCACACTTGCAGGTCACACAGACCACCAGGTCGCCACCAGCGAGGTCAGCCTGGGTGCCTCTCTCTCCGCGCTCGACACCTCAACCTCTTGCTCCTGAAAGGTACAAAATGTTCAGTCCAACCAAACGCTGCAAGTCTGCACCTATCAATACTAAAGAAGGATCATCTGATGTAACCAAGCAATACCTGATGGCGAGGCGACGGAGACCGGCCGAGGGATGAAAGGCGACTGGACGGTGATCAGGATGTGCAGCGGCGCCGGTATGGGGTCGATTGCGGCGGTTAGGGGAACCGGCGGCCGGCGATCTCCGACGGGCATGGAGCGACGGGCGGATGGCCGGCGAGGTTGGAAGGGGAGGGGGTCGACGATGGTTAGGGGAGGGATGGGGGCGGCGCAGAGTAGATCGTTGCGATGGGCGGAGGGGCGCCGCGGAGGAGATCGGCGCGAGGGGCGGAGGCGCGCGAGCAGTGGGGGCGGCGGCGAAGGGAGCGGGAAGCGTGGGTTGGAAGGCGGCCGCGACGGAGGGCGGAGAAAGGGGAGGGGCCGCGCGTGCGACGGAGCGCGGATGCAGCGCGATGCGAGCGCGGATGGGGCATCTGAGCGTTGATTTGGTGGGAGGATCCCAAACTCACCACAAGCACTATGGGAGGATACCAAACTCACCACAAGCACTACGGAATTTTAAGTAGTAGAGATTCATTCCGTGATATTCTCTTGACTCCTCGTACTCTAGTCAATTACTCAGAAAAATATTTTTAGAATGATGTCCTGACTAAAAATATAACATTATGGATGCATAAGCCTTAAAATGTATTGCTCCTTCAAGCATCATTGCTTCTCATTTCTTTGTTGCCATTTCTGGCAATATGAAGAAACAATCCAACAAAGAAAGGATACAGCAGAATAGTGTCACAACCATGAACTATTGAACTATGAAAGACATAATTAGTAGGGCAAAATTAATAATGTTCACTTTACACTTCTACATATTGTAATGACTTGAAGAATCCTAGACAACATATGCCAAATTTCATGAAACGGTTGTATGAATGAAAATAAATAAGCAGTAGGTCATCTAATCACCCTTAGGCTTGCGCTCGGAACCATGTGTTCCCAACTTCTCCTTCTCGTTTCTTGCGCGCACACTTTTTAAACTCCTAAACGGTGTGTTTTTTGCAAAAAAGAAAGTCTTTATACGAAAGTTGTTTAAAAAATCATATTGATCCATTTTTGAAAAAAAAATTACAAATACTTAATTAATGATACGCTAATAGACCACTCCGTTTTTCGTACGCACAGTCTGGAACACAGGGTTCCGAAGGCAGCCTAGTCCTAGCTTTGCCGCAGCCAGCCAGCTAGAGCAGATTTTAGCTCCGGCTGACCAATTAGTTTGCGGCGCATCACTAAGCAAGATTTTGTACGACGGTAGTTACCAGGATCTTTTTTTTGGGTCGTTCGATCCCACATCTGGAACCCATCTATCCGTCCGTGTCTCAGCTTTGCACGGCCTTACCAAGTTGTGGGATCGGTGGACGCAGACCCCTCCGCATCTCTCCTTCCCCTCCCACCCATGGCTCCCTCCTCCTCCGACTCCGAGGAGTACGGAGCTCCCCGTCGCCCCTTCTCCCTCCCACCTGCGTGTCCCGCCGGCCTCCTCGGACCTAGCATTTGCTTTGCTCCTCCTAATCCCTAGCACCCCTTCCTCCACCCACCCGCCGCCGCCGCTTCATTCACCCCTATCACCGGTGCCGAAGACAATGTAGCGGTTGGTTCATGTGCAGCTCATCCGCTCAGAGTCAATACCCTTATGGCCTTCATCGACAGATCCGCTGCAGTTGGCCTCGCGTGCGATGCATGCCGTTAGGACTAGGGGCCTTGTGTTTTCCTAATTTCCTCGCCCGCTCGATTGTTATTAGCCTCGCGTGTGGTGTGTGCAGTGTGCCTGCCATGGGGATGGGCACTACAAAGCCCAGGGCAAGCAGGCAACATAGAAGCACCAACAATGGACACCAATTGTAGTCTTGTTGTTTGTCTGTTACAGATTATTACTAACTAGCCATCAACCCATGCGTTGCACGGGCTCTTTATTTATATCATCATAAATATTAAAATTTTAGTTATGTATAAATATATGGTCTTTTCTAATTACAATGGCTCTTAGATTATATTAAAATAAGAGTTTTTATGAAATATACATTGTTAAATATTGATTCCTAATCAATAGAATACTTAAAACGATAAAATTCATATTTTTTAATTCATTTTGAGTATGACTTCCAATGGCATATTTTCTTAATACAATGTCCCAATATACTATTATTAGATTAATAATACATAAAACAATTTTAGTCATGTTTATCCCTCAACATTGATTAAAAGAAAAGTACTTCATCTGAATTTGTTGGAGGAATGATGTATTTTTCTGAAGTAATGAATATCAATGAAAACATAAATTGTTCAACTGGATGAAGCATGCAACAGATTATAGTGATATAGGATGATACACATATATATACTTATTTATCGTGAGAACATGGCATAATAAAGGATCAAAATCAAATAACATATAGTATTAACATATAGTAAGAGGAAACCATGTACTACGTATAAATATTAATGGATTAGTTCTAGGAGCCAAATCAAGAACTCTGCTGTACTGTCCTACCATAATGTTAATATGGATTGGTTCCGTGTCCAATAATTTTTCATTGTGTGCCATGTTAGGATAAAGTAGGATCAGCAAAATGCATGGAATTATTCTTTTTTCCATGGTTTTGGAAAATAGGGACGAAAATAAACCATGTTTCACTGCACACCATTTGTCTTTTTCATGCATGCATGTATATTACTGAAGCAACGCATGCATATCTATTACTATTTTCCACCCATGCATTATTATCGAAAAAAACTGCACATGCATAACTATTGTTTTTTTCCATGCCCTTTGCCTTTGCATGACCACCTGTATAACACAAAATTTCTGATGAATCAACTAAATAATATAATTATGCATCTATTTGCCAATATCGGGTGGAGGTTCTCTAATAGATTTCAGTAGTTAGGGGATCTTTTTCTTCTGTTGGTGTCAATTAGTTTGTGTTTGCTTAGCTTTGTTTTTGCTATCGTAAACTTTCTGTGTGAGTTCTGTAATAATTGGCTGTAGCTCTTTGAGTAAAGGCCGGAATGTTACATTCCATTATAAAAAAAATCAACTAAATAATATACGGAGAGTTTTTTTTTGCGGGGATAGTTTAGGAAAGTCCGAACATATTTTTGAACATAAATATGAAAAAAGTTTTTAACAATATAATAATAAGGGTAGCAAATTCATATCACATAGGAAAAAAATACATTTTAAAACAAATATACTCCCTTCATCCACAAATATTTTTGATCCTAGACTTCAAATTCTATCCACAAATATAAGGATTTAAGAGTAGAACTTTGTAAAGCCACCTCTCATTTAATATTTTTCGATCAATCTTATCCCTAACCATCGTTCTACTGCCCCTTCACCCCTTTTTAAACTTTATCTTCATTTTTCCTTCATTCCTAATCTCTTGAAATCGCTTATATTTAAGGAGAGAGTGAATATATGAAGAATGGTAAAAGTAGATCAAATACAGATAAAAAGTTAGACTATGCAAATTGATGGAATACTTACATGAATAGTACATGCGGCGACCACTATGGATCTTCCTAAATGCCAGCGAATTTGTCAAAGCAAATAGATGGAAGACTTCTATGAATTATTATGGTACGATGACCATGGATTGGCTTGTCAGGTGCTAGCGAACTTGTTGATGCTGAATCAACATCTGAACATCAAAAATATATACAGTATGGTGATGATGTAGATTAATTCCTATTGGACGCTGTGACAGATGAGAAGTATGCATGTAAAGAGAATTGAACTGGAAATTAGAAGTTAGAATCAAACCTTAACAATGGAGAAAACAACAATTAGCATTCGGCTGACGTTGTGTGCTTTTCCGGCGCTCACCGGCCGCACGTCAACCTCGCCTTAGTGATTGTGTGCTGCTAGATCCGATAACGTTGATATATTCGCCTTTGCCGCGGCCGAGCGAGCAGAACATAACTGGCGTACGATGTGCTTGTATGTACTGTTTCCTCCTGCCTTTCTCCGTCGTTTGCCGCTGCCGGCCGGCGCGATGGCCATGCCGTGCCCTCCCGTATCTTCCACTGCATCTGATCAGATCGATCTCAGTAAATATGGATGGACTCATCGGTTTAGAAAAAGAAACAAATACCCACGTTCGAAAGAAAAAGGAAAAAGAATGCGTGCGTGAATGGATCATATCGATGGGCTTGACAATATAGGTTACATGGGCTTTAAAAGACCCACCGCGTGGAACTTGGATTAGATTGTAATCAACGGTTGACATATTATGGTTTGTTTAATCAATGGCTTGATCTTCCTGATTAACGTGAGAGCTCCAAAAAAGTGCCCGATTAGTATAGGTATAGATTTACTGAACCTCTTTTGCAAGGTTAGTTTACTGCCTCCATAGTTTTAGTCTTATTACCTTCTTTGTTTTTAAGACAAAGAGGCAACAGACTCCATATTTATTTATTTGAGAACTGGATGTACAACTAGTGTTGCATAACAGCTCCTTAAGCAAGGGTGAATTACATAGAGGTCCAGATTTAAGCATGGAAGGACAAAATAAAAGATCAAAAAAGCGATCAAGTATTCAAGTCTGTCTTCAAGCTGTGGCCACAACGATAGCCTCGATGATGTTCAAGACGACGGTGAGGAATACAAGCATGGAGATGTAACAGCCCTAGGCTCATAACCAGGTATTTAGAAGTGCATTTGTTGTCCTTTAGATTGCATATTTACTATATTGCAAATTAATCATACGCGATAACAAAATTAACTCTAATCGGTAAAATTGAAACCACTTCTATTTGAACAATAACTTGAACAGAAGTATACATGTTTAATAATTTATTCAAATACTAGGTTATTTATCACCAACAAATATAAATTTTGTGGAATTTTAGCTCTCCGTTTTGACCTCTTTAAAATTCAATTTAGTTCTCAGCATACCACTTTTTACCTTTTTGCTAGAATTAAAATATCTTGAATTTTTGAGTGTAACTTTGAAAAATGGAAACTAGGTAACTCAATCTATCTCCACACCTGAACACACATTTTTGACACTCGTGTAGCTAGGTCAAACTAATTACCCATGAATGAGAGAGTGAAAATTCCTGAAAATTCACTATTTTTAATGTGTACCTATGTTTCTAACTTTCCTTTATCTGCCCCATGGGTCCAGCTCGACTTGGCCCCACTTGTCACTGACTTCGGCTCTCCAACAAGCCCCATCCCACCTCCAGGTCGTGCACCCAACTCAGCTCCATATGACAAGCAGCTATGGAAACTCTTTCATCTTCTTCCCCTTTCTTTCTCCCTTGTCTGATCTTTTCTTTCTTGCAAGCTGAGCTCCCAGCTCACTTCTTCCCATCAAATCTCCTCCAAACACTTTGGATCCATCCCTGCATGTCACACCACTAAACCCCCATCACTCTAAGCTCCTCATCCATCCGAAAATCTCCCACATGCATGGATTCGTGAGAGAGATCGAGAAGAAGGAAGAACAAGCAACTTGCAGCCTATGAGGTTACAGCAGCAGGGAGAACTTATTTCCATTGATTTATGAGTTTCCCTCTCCATCCATGGCTCCCCTATGAGGTTCTCCATTGTGTTGGTCATCTCTAGTGCATTCCATAGGTCATCGATTCAAGATTTGGAGGCAAGTGGTAGCTGCAACTCGTCCCTCTCCATTGCAGGACAACCCTGAGATTCTTCGGTTTACTCTCTTGGTACGGCCTTTTCTTTTGTGTGTGTCACATTCTGTAGGAATGTGTTAACTCATATCTTGTAGGTTTAGAGTGCTCTCATGCATGTCTATCCACTGCACCCATTGGACCTCTATTAGATTGTGAAGTGAACCGAGCTCGTCTTTGGGTATTGTGGTTCCCACACTAACTAGAACCTTTTTTTTTAGCTACAAACAAGCTTTTGCTGAACCATCTAGCATGTTGCTAATTTCATATCCACATGTAATAGTTCAACCTACAGGTCCTGTAAAAGAATGCCACCACGAAAAGCCATCTCAAATGTTGGAAAAGCTAGCAATATTTACTGCTGCCCTAACCAAATTTTTCGTAGAAAATTCATCTGAACTCTGTTTGAGCTGAACCAAATTTCTGTGGATTAAGAAAAACGTGATCTTCAATGTTGTAAAATAAAAATGACCAACTTTTGTACTGGTTTTCCCAGTAAAAATATAAATAGCTATATGTATCCCTTGTGTGGTCTAGCTCTTATGAAATTCGTAAGAAATTATTGGTAAAAGCTAAAATTGTGAAACCAATTTTGTTGAGCTTATATTTTAGTACTCTTTGCTGTTATGGTGTTGTTTTTGGAAAAACTACCTCTTAAATCATGTTTAGGAGTTTATTTAGCATTCCTATGTTTCTAACTTGTAAGATCCATAAATAAATAATGACAACACATATAGCTGTGAAATAATTTTTCTTAGGAGCTGTGAGTGATGTACTTTACTCTAAAAATAATCATTATTATGAAATTTTGGTTTGAAATGAATTTTACTTGTAATGTACTAAAGGAAACGTTAATATTTACAGAATTGCCATTTTCAGCACCTGAGAGCTTGTCATTTTCATATCTCCCAAACCATAAGTGATAATCTGGTGATTATCTACCCACTGTATTTATTTCATAATTTATCGATCATTTTGCATATGCATGTTTATTTGGCTCTTATTCGCATATTGCTTCTTTTCGATAGATTCGGAGATTCCGGAGAGTAACGAGCCATATCCCAAGGAGGATAGTGACTACCCTCAGCAGCAAGGCAAGCACCTAAGCATATAGAACCTATACTTTCTCTAGAAATGATTTGGTTGCAATCTATACGTATATATATGCTTGCATTGCCTAGATATGAATATTGTTGGTTTATGGTGTATGTGTAGAACCTATTTATGCATTTAGTTCTTGTGTTATTGCTGTCCTTATATCCTATTACCACTGGTTGGGATTACTTGGGATTTCTTATTCATTAATGCTTAGCCATGCTTAGTGCTAATAGAACTATAGGGATGGACAGTGCTATTAATTGTGGTATATAAACAACTTGCATTATTGGGCATAAAACTTGAGCACTTACACTAAATAATGGTTGATGAAATATGTTGGACTTGGACGGGTGATAGGGCGATGATGGGAGGTTGGTTTCCCCTGATGCAAGTAGCCCCGTCTAGGTCATTAAGGACCGAACATTTTGACATCTATTTAAGCACCCTTCGTACTTACCACATGCCTTATTTGGGACCAGCTTGTTCTTACTAGTTCTACTGTGATCATTTATACCACGTTGGAGAGTCGTGAGGCAGGTAGCCTTTGGAGGGCCTCGGGTGCCTAGGTTTGGTCGGGGGTGCCTCCCGCGTGGCGCGCCCGCCTTGGTCACATCACGCACGCACGTGACTGAGTCATCGAGAACCCCAGCGTGGTATAGGTGGTTGGGGTGGGGCTAAGAAAGGGCATGTAATGAGCTTGAATCACTTGTGTACCGCACTCGACGGGGTGTGTAGCATTTGATCTTTGTTCATTTCGTGTGGGTCCAGTTGTACACCTCTGGTCAGAGTATAATCTATTCGAATAGCCGCGTCCTTAGTTATGGACAATGCTTGATGTGTTAGTCAGTTATGTTAGCATCAAATGTGGATTATTATGGATGGGATTATGTTTGATGGTGGTGTTGGCATGTTGTGCCATGTTGGTATGGACTTTGGTAGTCCATGGTTGATGATGAGAGCGCCGTTTTGGGCTCATTTGCTTATACATTTCAGAATTATATACTTGCTGTCCATAAATTAAAATGATGCTAGATTTACTTGTCCTTGCTTATTTTACTCATTAATTGCTCAATAAAATTAGCTTTATGCAAATGTTGAACCTAGAGACCCACTATAGGCTAGAAAGCTTGCATACTTCTCTCTCCCTTATGTATATATAATTTTGGGTAAGACTTGCGAGTACAATCTTGTACTTAACCCGATGTTTGCAATTTCAGGAGAGGATTCTGGTTATGAGTTATGTTTCTTGTGTGGTCATTGCTCTGCCGAGGGCGGCGAGGGCAATGAGTGATCTCTTGCAGCTTGGCTCTTGCTCGGTTGGTTTGCCCTAGTGGAGTTGTGGCACCACCGGTTTTATCTTTTGCTTATGAACTCTAATTGAGACTTCCGCTGCTATATTTATGTGTTGTATGTTGGGACCTCGGACCCTTTTATGTGTCATGTACCTCGCTGCACTTTAACCCTATTATGGTACTTGCTATGTTTATTAATTGCTTGCGATGAAAGTGTGAGGCTAGTCGCATTCCTGGGGACTAGCTAAGCATGAGTAACGGGTTTTGATCGCTTGAGATAATTGGGGATAGCACTTTGGATCGAGTCACTGGGGTATGCTTTTGGTCGCCACCTTCGAGTGGTTGACAAGCATATGACGTGGTGGACTGGCAAGCTATCTTACGGTTATGTCTTGCGCTCACTACTCGACATTTCGATTATTATAACAGAAGGTTGTCAACCACGATCATGGACACATTGAGGACGAGTGGCTATTTATGCGTGTATGGATCCCACTTCTCCAATAGTATGTGGTGGTCGCGTTGGACACTGGATGGTATAATACTCGGGGTGTCCACAGAGAGCTGCAGCAGATCTAGCCTTAGCATGATCCAACAAGGGCCTCACATAGGAGGTTAGGGCCTTGGCAATCAAAGAAAAGTTCAGCTCCACCGCAAAATAACACTGTAAAAAATAACAAGGAAAGTCAACGTTGTTGCAAATCCTCCATGTGAAGCAGCCAAATCGATCACTCTGACGGCGGAAACAAAGAAACCACAAGCAGTTGCAGTAGAACAAACCAAGAACACATACCCAAACAGGGCCTCTGTTGTGTAGAGGTTAAAGCTTCTTTGGTACAACATGCAAAACCCAACTGCTTGATGAAGAGTCGCAGCTAGATGCGATGAAGAAGGCTACTGCTCTTGAAGCTTGCTCGCCGGAGAAAGAAGTGTTGGCCGGCGCAACCCAAGCTAGTCTGGAACACCCCTAGTTGATTGCAACAAGGTTGGGCCCGAAAACACGAGAGACGACCACCAAAAAGAGCTCCGATGTTATCCCCCATGAAACTAGGACGAGGAAGTGAACGTCAACGACCTCCTCAAGCTATACACATGAACCTAAAAAAACAAGATTAACTTGAACTACGGGAAAACCCGACCCAGCTAACTACAAGGAGGACCCGACCTCTCTTTCTCCCATCACCGGGGCGAGCCACCGGAGCCGAGGAGGAAGAGGGGCCAGAGCGGTGGGGAGATTTTTCTCGCTCCTTGGTTGAGAGCTTTCACGAGACACTGGTTAGACTCCTATCGATCATATTCATGTCATACACTCATCAGTCTTATTACCTTCTTGACTTCTTGTTGTTGTTGCCTGATTATGTAAATACCTTAACTGTAGAATGATGAAGTTACTTTAGCATGGTTTCTAAAGCAGGACTGTCCACATTTACCTTATGCAAGGGTAAAAAAAATGCAAGATCTACAATCTGATACTCCCTCTGTTTCACAATGTAAGTCATTCTAGCATTTCCCACATTCATATTGATGTTAATAAATCTAGACATATATATCTATCTAGATTCATTAACATCAATATAAATATGGAAAATGCTACAATGACTTACATTGTGAAATGGAGGAAGTATTAAGGTTTTCTTTGGGGCAACAATACAAGGTATGACAAGAGTGAGCCACTCATCGCTATTTGTCTCCACAATTGTGTATACGTTGCAAACTTGCACCTGTTGGAGCCGTCAATTTCGTTTTGCTACATGAGCAATTAAACAAAATCAATCACCACACCAACCAGAAATAGTAAGTGATGTCTTTATGCATTACATAAATATATGTTTGTTAGTAACTCATAGTGCTCGCCATTCGTGTTGTAAAGCCCTAACTTAATAAACTGGAACGTTTATTTGGCAGTACTGTAGGCCTTAGAATTTGTGTGTGCAGTTAGAAAGTAGCATGCCAATATTTGTGTAATGAATGGAACAAAATTAGACCATACAATGCCTAAGCTATTGATAAAGTTGCCACATGATTCATTTAGGAGTTTGTACAAGCATGCTTTTGCTAGCTACCATTTTGTGAGGCATTCATTATATTTTTTTTCTTCTAGGAGCCCAAGATTATATCATGACCTGAATCCTGACCGATACTCATAATTAAATCTCAGATGTTGTATATGTCATCATTGATATCTGATTTATCCTACTTATCAATGTCTTCTCCACATTGTTTAAGGTTATCCAAATATTTACATGCCTCATATGTAGTTGAATCTCTCTCTCTCTCTCGCCACTCAAACGTTATGACAGTTTGGAATTGTTTGCTTTACACAATCTCTAAAATAGATCATCGAAGGAAAGAATCGAATGCTCCTTTAGACAACAAGAAGGCAAAACAACTAGAAAAAACAAGAATGCTCACTTGATCTCTGCACTATCAAACAACGAGGCAGCGTTACCAGTTACCTGCCATTTTTGAACTGATGCCTACATAGTTTTAAGGATACACTTCACTACCTCAACAATCTGGTGCTTATAAGAAGCATATTCAATATGTTGTTATTATTTGTAAGCAATAGCAGCACGATCCATGTCTTGGTACTAATGCATTTCAGTGACTTTCTTGCAATCGTATTTTGTATAAGCTCATTGCTCAATGAACTTTAACTTAAGCTAATATTCGGAGTACTGTTCCATTGATAAATGTAGGTTTTGATGGAGTCCATTGCCTTGGAAAGATTAATGCTCATGGTTTTATTATTACCAATCTATATCTATACTAATATAAAAATGAGGAGTTCACCTCTTCCAATCCTACAGGCCAAATCAACTTATGAAATCCCTACCGTTCATCTGCATCTACATTGCCCTGAGCCCTAATCCCTGCCGTCCACCCACATCGCAGGCCCCATTCTATCTCCACCGCTATTTTCGCTCGATGTGCCATCCTCCTCGCGTTAACACCGCCGCCGCTCGCAATAACACTGTCGTTTCTCCATCTTCCCCAGATGACGTGAGCCCCCTCGCTCCTGCTAATAGCCTAGCGCTGCTTCTCGAGGCGCGGTGTGAGCCGCCCACAGATGCAGCGGCGACCGACGAGGTGGGCAACAAGAAGCTAGCGTCAGTGTAGGGTGCCCTCGAGATCATCACGCAGGCACGGAGGTGGAGCTAGGGTCACAGGCAGCAGATGGCGTGCATCCTATCGCTTCTCCTCTGGAAACGATGTTGATGAGATGCCGCTGCGCCTTGGTCACCATCGCTCCGTTGGGAGACCACCTCCCCAAATCAGTAATGGCTGGCACCTCCCCCAAGCTCCCATCGAATCCACCAGTCTCCTCCACCACCAGACCCGTTTGGCCTTCTTCTCCATCAGATCCATGTATATATCCAACCTCTGAGGCACCGTGGGGCCACTGGATCAGGCCTACTCAGTGACGACGGTGAGGAGGAAGCTTGTGGCGCCGCGGAGAGGCAATGGGGGCGGTTTCAGGCTCGATAGGCTTGTGAGTGGTCATAAGACTCATGACCTCCGTGCGCGGCGGAGCTCGGTGCCATGAAGCGCGTGTTGGAGGACACGGAGTAGTAATTCAGTGGCGCATGCTGCCCTTGTCGGTGCGTCCATCCATCCACTCTGTCTCTGTCTCTGTCTCTTTCTCTTGATACTCGATAGCATTTGGTGAACTGTCTCCCTAATTACAGCCAGTTTTGCCTGATTCAACTGGGATTGTTTTGTTTTGTTGCGTGCAGTGATGATCTTGCTTCTCCATGAGTAAATATCAAAGCCTCGAAAGTGGGATCTGATTTGGATGCACTTAAGGTCAGTAATATCCAGTTTCCCTGCAGTATGTACTGTTGTTTGCTGTTGGAATTCGTTAATTTATCGTGACACACAAATTTGTATCATTGCAATTAGAAATTGTGGATGTGCTTTTGATGCTTGATATAATGGCTTTAAAAGAGGCTCTTGGACACTGTGAGGTACTGAGGTGAGTAGGGAACTTTGTTCATTGCCGTGTTGGTGCACCATTGATTTGCATTTTGGTCGATAATTATGCTGCAAGCAGCTAAACATACATTTGCACCTGCTTGATTCCCGCATAAACATGATGGATCAGTTGAACTCAAAGATAAGGTACAAAATGTTTGTTCTGCTTAGTTGCCTCTCTGAGTCATGAAGACTTTCATAAGCTTTATTCCTGCATGTTGGACATGCTACAACTGATTCTACATCTCTTGCTTCCATTGCTTGCAGCCATGCTTGACATTCGCAAAACCCATTGGGTGGATCAGTTTAAAGCTAATATACTATATACTAACACTCTATTTGAATAGGATATCAAGGGATCTATTAACGTACACCTATGCAAATTCATGAGGAGTTGCATTGACCGCCTCACTTTTCTACGTTTCTGCCACCATCGCAATCTCGAGGTCACAATTGCTCTTGGTTCCCATCCATCGCAACCATTTGTTCTGAACTTAGATGCTTGTCCCCTGAGAAATCCCCTTCTGGCTTCACTTATTGATTGCTAATAGTATGGTACATTGACTATCCTATTTGATTCCTATGAACATTGATGCTCACTGTTTGATACATTTCACTGCCATTCATTTGTTTAACATAAGGCATGCGCATTTAAGCTAGGTGCATGTAATAACCCTTGGGGCTACTTAATGGATCTATTCCCTTTTACATATGCACACATGAGTAGTTATAGAGGTAAAAAAAAGTATGCATAGTTTTATATGATCAGTTTCAACTATCACACGCAACATGAGTCATCGAACTTAGTGTGGAGAGAAAATTTGCTCCTATTTATTTTGAGATATATCATTGATTTATTTTCCAGTAGTTAGCTTCCCTTTTCAGCAAATGTGATCATTTAAAGTGATTATTAGCTGATTTAAGTAGAAAATCCCTGATTAAAAGAAATGAACATTGGTGGCATTGTATCTTTTATATTTGCATATTTATTTACATTGTTATTGTAATATTTTTTGCAGTAGATTTTCCTTATTAAATGATAAACTGAGTTTTTTTTACAGCTGAACCATCCATTTTTATATCATTGTTGTTAAATTAAATTGATTCTTGATTGTTGAGAGCCTCACCAGGTAAAAAGGAGCCATAAAAAGATGCTTGCTTCACTTAAATTTATGGATAGAAATAAATCCAAGGTCCCATAGACAATACAAGATTTTATGGACCAAAAGCAACTTTTCTTAGTAGTATGTTCCATTAACAATGGGGCATGTAGAGTCAGACTCTTCAGGGCTTGATAGCATCATATTGAACTATAACATAATATCTATGACATATCTGTTACATGTAAACGGATTGGATAGCCTACTGAAATTATATATTTATTTCTTACGGGTGGAACTACAGGAGGGAACAGATGACACGGTCACTTGGAGATGGTCTTCTAACGGGACATACTCGGCAAACTCCGCCTACAAGATACAATTCGTTGGAAGTATTCAAGATAATAGGTCGGATTTTTTCTGGAAAGCTAAGACTGAAAATAAATGTAAATTCTTCGGTTGGCTCATGATCCATAGGAAGATTCTTACAGCGGACAAGCTCCTTCTCCGCGGCTGGGATAACAGCCGCATTTGCCCACTCTGTGGAGTGGAGCCAGAGACGGCCACTCATCTACTCATGGATTGCACCTTTACAAAGCAGGTCTAGAGATCCATCTAGCAGAAAGCCGGGCTTCACATGCCTATGGCTTCCTCCTTCAATGGGGATATGCTTAGCTGGTGGACAGCGTGCAGAAGAGAAATGATCAGGGATCAAGGGAGAAGTTTTGATGGCCTCTTCATCTACACAGCCTGGGGAATTTGGCTTCAACGAAACGCAAGGATCTTCAACGGTGCCTACAGCACAGTACCGCAAGTCGTTGACTCCATCATCGCCATATGCAAAGCCTATGAGGGAGCTCATAATCTAGATGAGTAGTACCCAGTTCCTCTTCTTGGTTGCTATGCATTTCCTGAAAATCCTCCCATCCGTTTCTTCTTGTTTTGTGGGGGGTTCTATGGTTTCCTCTTGTATCCATAGCCTGTAAAAACTCTTTTTATCTTCTTCTCCTATAATGAAATTGGCAGAGCTCCTGCCGTTTATCCCTAAAAAAATATATTTATTTCTTATGTTTGATCCATGAATTGTGTTCAGTTGCAGGAAGAATTCAATAGAATTCAATGCAAAGTTTAAACTGAAGGCCCCAAATTGTATAATAAATTTAAGTTGGTCTTGATGAAGGATCCAACTTCATTTTCAAGATATATGGAATGCATGCAGATTTATAATACATTCTCATTAGTTCAAAACTCAGTACTATCAGTTTTTGTATTTCTTCGATATTTCAAAATTCCCTGTGCTTTGGTTGTGCTATGAGAATTTCTAATTTCTTTCATTGTCATTTGTATAGATATTCAAATGACGATAGGTTTCTTCCATTTTTCCAATGATTTATTTCTTCCTTACATGGATCCTTGTGCAATGTACTCTGTTTGCATACAGTACAGTTTTGTTTCCCCCCTTTTCAGCCTGAATGTAAATTTCAGGAAGCTTTGATTCTTCATTCTTCTATGGATCGAAATGAATCGGTTTTGGCTATATATTGAGTCTGCAAAATATTAGATTGATGGAATATATATTGTGAAAAACGTGCATTGCACGTGCACGATTACTAGTAACCTTTAAGTTCTTCCTTGCTTAAATGCTTAGAATGGACCAATAATTGCGCCAGTCGTTTCACATATGTTAGTGTGAAGAACTGCAGGGCCCTTTTCCAAGCTGCCACTATTGGTTTTTGAGCGATGGTGCTTTTTTTTTTAGGAAATTTTGTTACAGGACACTGCTATTGTGTAGTTTTAGCCTTAGGACACTGCCAAAACTAACTTTTGAGGGAAACATCCATAATCGTGGTATTTTGCCAATGGACACCGCGCCGACTAAAACAATAATTTACAGTTGAAGAGGAGAGAGAAATCACGTGAAATGCCAAAAATACCCTTGGGCTCACATGTCAGCTATCCTATCTCTTGTATATGTGGGGTCCACATGGCAGTGACTTAGTGCGAAGCTGACTAGCATGCCGAAGCTCACCGCCGCCGCTGACACTGATTTTGGCACCACTATGCACAAGACCACCACCATTAGCTTCACAATCCTCCACTCTACAAATCCACTTTTGGCTGCACCTCATGAAACCCCGCCGTTCACTGCCAGCGCCGGCGAGAAGCTCGCCGACCGCTGCTGCCTTTGCTCCTCCTTGCGCTGACCGAAACGATATTACTTCGGCCAAAAGTTTTAAATTTTTAAATTTTTTCATGAATTTTGGTAATATTTGTTCAAATTCAACTAAATTCTATTCGAAATTTCAGCATTTCGGTGAGGTCCGATCAAATCGGCCAAACCGAAAGGTTTAACCCTGGTAATAAATACCAATATTGTGTTAAGTATATATATATAACATGATTAATATGGAATAACGGTTGGATCATAGTTCTCTTATGTCTTTTCCACTATATTAATTAATTAGAGATGAATCTTATGTGTGTCATAATACCCCTTAATCATAATACTAACCAGGTCTAGACTATAGTGAGTTAATTATAGATTGATATAAACTATGTCTTTACACCTCTGTTTTTGCTGCTGAAATATAAATGCGGCACTTTCGGGAATACTCATTGGTGAAGTGCTACAACGGTATCCGTGCGCTTGCGGATTTATTTGTGAGCGTAAGAAATACCAACAAGCATTTCTAGCACCACTGTCAGGGAAGGCACTGGTTAAAGATAATGTTATATACATCTATAATCATACTATGTTTAATAAAACATTGGTCCAAATAGGTTAACCTTGATTTGTTTTCTCTTTATGTAAAAACAGGTAGTGTATGACCGGTTTTGATCTGTGGATAAACTTCGTTGATAATCTAGAGAAACTTGCCAGAAGAGTCCGACCTCGTGTCATTCCTCCGAAAATCAGGCTCTCGGCACCCGAACTCAGAAGACTCTCCATGAATACTCGGCTCACTCTGCTTCCAATGTGCCCATTGGGCCTACTATCAACACTGGGGATGCCAGCTTTGAGATCAGATGGGTCTGATCACTATGTGCTATGGAGGTTATATAATAAGGTCGTTGAATAATAATACTATGAATAGTCGATTCAATGATATTATCTCTTCTGTCAAGTGCTTCTCTACTAGACCACATATATTCAAATCCATTAGTGATCAACTAAGTTATCAAACAAAGTTATATATCGGTTGATTAAATAAAAAAGAATTAACCACTACAAGAAATATGACCTTCTGTGACGAATTCCTCGTGACGACGGAGCTATTCGTCACTAGCACATTCCATTTTATGATGATAAGTATGAGATGGGGTGGCTTAGTGATGAAAAAAAGGTGTTCGTCGTTAATACCAACTAGAAATCGTCATAAAGTATTTCAATGGGACATCGTGACGAATATTAATTTGTCATAAGGGGCACAAAGCAAACGTCATAAATTTATATAATGCATTTCTAAAAAAATATATTAAAAGTTAAAGCAATTTAATCAAGTGAATTAATGGGGAAACTAAAATATTCCTTTAAAAATCATGGCCGGAAATATTTTTGTAATATTCTACGTGGTCTAAATAATTCTCTAAAATTTTTCGTAAATTTTCGAAGCTCAATAACTAATTTTAATACCACAAAGTTCATTTAACCTGTTAAAATAAATAGAAAGCAAATTAAAATTCCTCTCTCTGTCCTTGGGCCTTTTTCGGCCCAAGTATTACTTTCTCCCTCTCTCAGCCTATAACCTCTCTCTCCCTCCTCCTCCCTCTTCGGGCTGCCGGCCCAGCCCTCTTCGGGCTGCCGGCCCAGCCCTTTTGTTCCTCCCTTACCGAGAAGTCTATTTTGCCTCTCTCCTCTCAATTCAAATAATTTTTCGAGTAGTAAATGATTTCAAATAAAAAAATTACCAATAACAAAGTTGTATAACTTATCAAGATCTATAACTTTTGTTTTGGTCATTTTGCTATATGACTTTGTTTCAATATTTGAAAATGTTGTTTGAAGATGTCACAATTTGAAATTCAAATTCAAATTATTGAAATAAAGTCATAGCAAAATGACCAAAACAAAAGTTATAGATATTGATGAGTTATCGAGAAATGACCAAAATAAAATTGGTAGATCTTAACGAGTTCTACAACTTTATTTTGACAACTTTTTCATAAAAATTCATTTAATATCATAAAATTTGATTCAAAGTTTTTCACATTAACAATTCTTTCCCTCCTCACCCTTTCAAAAATTTTCATCTCTTCTCCTCTCCCCATCTCTCTCTCCTCTCTTTGATATCCTCACCCCTCTCTTTTTCTCTCTTCTTCTCCCTCCGTCCCTCACTCTCTTTCTCTTTCTCTTCCTCTCTCTCTCTTTCTCTCCTCTACGCGCAACACGCAGCCTAGGAGGAGGCGCCGAGAGCGGGCGGCCGGCGGCCCCGAGCAGTGGGCGGCGGGCGGTGTGGCCGTGGAGCTGGCGTTGGGAGTGGGCGGCGGGTGGTGTCGAGCAGCGGTCGGTGGGCGGCGCCGCGACGAGGACGAGGCGGCAAGCGCCACGGCGAGGAGGAGGCGCCGGGAGCGGGCGGCGGGCGGCAGGCGCCGCGGCCGAGCAGCGGGCGCCGGGCCGCAGCAACAAGGAGCGGCGCCGCCCCGCGATGCGGACTCCGGCGGCGGCGGTGGGCGAGGGCCATGATGGGGACGGGCGTGGGCACTCCCCCACCTGAATCCGCCGCCGGCTACCTTCCCCCGTCCCAATCTACCGGCGGCGGCCCTCCCCCACCCTGATCTACGGGCCGCCGCCCTCCCTCGCCCCGATCTTCCTCTGTCTCCTGAAGCGGTGCCTCCCGCTGGCTTCCGTCGTCAAGCTCGGTGGCGGCCATATCCGACCGCCATGAGCTCGTCGGTAGGCCGATCCAGCTGCCATCAGCAGCACCAGTATACCCTGGGACGATCCGGCCACCATCAACAACACCAACATCATCTTAGCTTTCTTTGATGGATGTGGTAACTTTCTGAACCAAAAACTAACCCAGGACTACCTACCATTATTGATAATCATTCTTTTTGGAGCTTTAGTGATCTTTAAATGAAATAATCCAAATTTAGCCGAACCATAATTTTCTATGCAGGATCTTAGATAGAAAGAATAAAAAAAATATTTGCTTCATTGTCCTACCATGGAAATTAATTTAGATAGAAGGTAACGATTACAATATGCATTTTGTACTAAGCTTAAGAATTGATTTTTCATACAATATTGGTGATTGAATAATTGCTTTTACAAAGAGATGGCATGAGGCATGTCATTTTTTCTTTTGTGGTTACCTAATGTTTTTCTGCATGAACATATACAATTGGTTGAGCATCTTGAAAATATGGATCTCAATCGTATCCTTTTTACTTTTAAAATTTTAAAATCAATTCAGGTGCACCTTGCTAGCAGCTAGCTTCAAATTGGCAAGTTCAACATGTGTTT
Source organism: Oryza sativa Japonica Group (assembly GCF_034140825.1). NCBI lineage: Eukaryota > Viridiplantae > Streptophyta > Magnoliopsida > Poales > Poaceae > Oryza > Oryza sativa. The sequence continues at coordinate 14,623,214 of NC_089045.1, read as the reverse complement.
TTAGTTAGTTTGTTAATGGAGTTTTTGTTATTTTCATATTTAATCCAGTATACCTATACTCATCAAACTAGGATATATATGGTCTTTGTTCCCATTATGCTGCATCCTTTCTCCCATGGATTAATTTGATGGTAACTTAGCTTTACTGCATGGTTTGCTTATGCATTTTCTATTTTGTTTGATAGCTTTTAGAAATAGATATGAACTGATAACTTGACAAGTGATAAATCAAAGCTATTTTGGTCTTTTCTTACTTTATCTAACTTGCACTTCTAGATTCACACCTTTTGGAGTAGTATAGAATTCAACTGAATTTTTGGATGCTATTCATGTACTTGCATATTTTTAGATTTGTTTTGAGTATATCGATGGTTCTCCTACCATGGCAAGCTGCTATATTTGACTTTGGATTCCAGACTTATGGGCCAGGTATTGTTTATTTAGGTTTTGTTATATTCACATTATACTAACAAGCTGTATGTACAGTATTAAGGCACATGTAACTTATTAGCTCTTAGTCTCTTACATGATAATACTTAGGATGTCTCTGGATAAATATTTCTCTACTCACATTTTGTTGTCTTGATGCGTTCATGTTTGTCTGTTATGCTCTTCACGGTGTCTGCAGCAAAGGGATACTCTCTAGATAAACCTTTTTGGCACCACACCAGTTTGGAGGAACGGTTTTGAGTACATCATCAATGTTAGAATAGTTGTTTTGAGTATATTGATAACAATGGGACCAAGTATTGGTAGGCTTCTATATTCGTGGATTACAGCCTTTTAGCGCAGTGCTATTTTTAGTGTTGTTTTTTAAAGGATTTGGTGACATGCATCAGGATGGTTGTTAGCAGTAGTGTTTTTTTAAGGTTTTGGAAGCATCAGGATGGTTGTTAGCCGTATTCAGTCACATATAATTAACTTTCTTAGCTGATAGGTGTTAATGTTTAGATTGTCTTTATAGATATCTTCCTTTTCACACATTTTACTTTCTATGTGCAAACATGTTCTTCCTTATGCAGTTCACTGTATCCGTGGCAAAGTGCGGCCTAGTTATCTATTGTTGACTTGAAAATCAGAACCTAAAAATAAACTATTGTTGACTTGTCATGTCTTATTTTCAAGTGAAAATTATAGAATGTGTCTCTTCTCCCCATCTGCAAATATCACGTGTGGCTGTCTTTCCTATATGTGATAGAAGTAAGCTACTTGTATTACTAGTGTTTGCTGTTGAGATTATAGACATATAATGATTTAATCTATTCCATAAATAAATCATGACATTACAGATGAAAACTAGCATGAATGCATCATTAGATCTACACATGTAAACTACACAGTATAACATGAACAGATCAAATATGCGCAACATATTGAACACGTACCGAGGTGACGGAAAGACCGGCTGCTTGGTCGAAACTTTTCGCAAGTGTCTACGAAGGCACGAAACACGCGAGCGAAGAGGAAGGCGAGCCGTCGCGAACGAACAGGGAGCAGTCGCGCGAAGCGCTTCCCAAAAACCTTATTGCCGCCTTCTCCCGGTGCAGAACGTCGAAGGCAGAGGTTCCGGAGACCTGCTCTCCCGATCGCCGGTGCACGCCGGCGAGCGGGATGGAGTAGTCTACGAGCGACGGCGCAGTACAGAGTAGGAAGCAAACCCTAGATTGATTTTGCGTATGTTGCGTGAAGACGGCAGGTCGGTTTATATAGAGAAGGGTCGCTTGATCAGGGCGCCCGCACGATCTCTACTGCGCGTAACCGAACCGGATAAGTCGCGTGTAACTTATCCGGACTCCACGCCGTTTGCACGCACCGGATCTTTCGGAACGTTTCCAAAACAAAAACGAATCCGAATTTGCAACAAAACAAAACTGCAAAAGGAGGCTGCATCTGCGCAAGGGTGAGGAGCCAATTTTTCGGACCATTCGACGCGTACGTCGTGCACGCGCGCCGCCTGCCCTGCCCGGCCAGGCGAGGCGAGGCGAGCGCGCGCGTGTGTTTCCCCTCTTCTCTCCACCACACATGCTTCAAGCGACTAGGAGGGCATCCTCCCTTTTAAGGAGGTCCCCCTCTCCTAGAATAAGCAAGGTGGTACTAAACTCCACATGCATGCCATCCCATGAGGTGGGCTTTTGTGATTTTCCAAAGAATTAATCTTCGAGTGGGCTAAGGCCCATTCATTAATTCCAACAATCCCCCACCAAATCTCAAAATCCCACTGAGATTTGCCTTTTCCAATGTACTGTTTATATACCAGCGGTTCGATGGAGACCAATTAAGGTTGAACATCCACCTAGAACTCCAAGCTACACTTACTCACAACTTGAACAATGGACTACGCCTTGAATTGCAAGTCTTGTGCAAGCAAGTTTCACTCAAAGTCTTATCTGGTACTAGACCGTCTGTAGACTACCCCTCGGGTGGAGCGTATAAGTCATACTCCTAGGTCTTTAGTAAGCTTCCTAGAAGATTCACCCAAAATCTTCATAGACTGCGACCAACAGTCAAGCTCACAAAGGTGAGTTCTTTCAAGAATGCTCTGCAGGACAACATCTTTGCTAATTAAAGCCAACAGAACTCATTAAGGCATAGCCAACCTGCCTTGCAGCTCACGAGAGTATATGCATCTTCACTTGGAGAGGGTATATATATTGGTACTCTCCTCTAGTTTATTAATGGTTTGTTCTTCCCAGGATCTAATTCACGAGATCTCCGATCACATAGATTGGGTTACCACCATAGTATAACTCACATGGGTCTCAAACCCATCTCCTTCGATGCATTGTCTATCACATTTCGTGATAGTCCCTTCGTGAAGGGATCTGCCAGGTTTCTCGCTGTTTGGATGTAATCCAACGTTATAACTCCGGAGTTTCTTAATTTCCTGACAGACTTCAATCGTCTTTTCACATGTCTAGACGATTTCATATTATCCTTAGAACTATTCACTTTGACAATTACCGTTTGATTGTCACAGTTCATAAGGATAGCCGGCACCGGTTTTTCAACAACAGGCAGATCCATTAATAGATCACGCAGCCATTCTGCCTCAACAGTAGCAGTATCCAGTGCCGTTAGCTCTGCTTCCATGGTTGACCTCGTCAAAATTGTCTGTTTGCAAGACCTCCATGAAACAGCACCACCACCCAGTGTGAAAACATATCCACTAGTGGCTTTGATCTCATCCACATCAGAGATCCAGTTAGAATCACTATAACCCTCCAGTACCGCAGGATACCCAGTATAGTGAAGCCCCAATTCCACAGTACCTTTCAGATAGCGCATTACTCGCTCAAGCGCACGCCAGTGATCATCTCCCGGATTAGAGGTAAATCGGCTCAACTTGCTCACAGCAAAGGAGATATCAGGCCTAGTTGCACTAGCCAGGTACATCAACGAGCCAATGATTTGGGAGTATTCCAGTTGATTCCTAGCAATTCTCTTGTTCTTGCGAAGCAACAAGCTAGGATCATAAGGTGTTGGAGAAGGCTTACTATCAATGTAGCCAAAGCGATTCAAGATCTTCTCCACATAATGGGATTGCAAGAGTGTAATCCCATTCTCACCTCTAATTAGCTTAATGTTTAAGATAACATCAGCTACTCCCAAATCTTTCATATCAAAATTTTGAGACAAGAATGATTTAACCTCATTTATCACCTCAAAGTTTGTCCCAAATATCAGTATGTCGTCAACATACAAGCACAAAATAACTCCCTCACCCCCACCATGGCGATAGTACACACATTTATCTGCCTCATTGACTGCAAAGCCTGCAGATGTCAATGTTTTGTCAAATTTCTCATGCCATTGCTTAGGAGCTTGTTTCAGACCATACAAAGACTTCAACAATTTGCACACTTTGCCTTCTTGACCTTCAACTACAAACCCATCAGGTTGATCCATATAGATCTCCTCATCCAGCTCTCCATTAAGAAAAGCTGTCTTAACGTCCTTTTGATGAACGAGAAGACCATGTGAGGCTGCTAGGGAAAGTAGCACACGAATTGTGGTCAATCTAGCAACAGGTGAGTAAGTGTCAAAGAAATCTTCGCCTTCTTTCTGAGTATAGCCCTTAGCAACAAGCCGAGCCGAGCCTTGTACTTTTCAATAGTACCGTCAGGCCTAAGCTTCTTCTTGAACACCCACTTGCACCCCACAGGTTTACACCCATAGGGTCGCTCTGTCACCTCCCAAGTCCCGTTAGCGATAATGGAATCCATTTCACTACGGACAGCCTCCTTCCAGTAGTCTGCATCAGGAGATGCATATGCTTCTGAAATTGACTTAGGAGTGTCATCCACGAGGTACATAGTGAAATCATCACCAAAAGACTTAGCCGTCCTTTGTCTCTTACTCCTTCGAGGAGCTTCACTGACATCCTCCTCAGAGACAAGTTCATGTGTATGTTCAGTTTGTTCTGGTGGTGTGATTGAACTGGGAATTATTTCAGAGGGTTGGTTCGAACCACTATGTGTATCCTTCATTGGGAAAAAGCTCTCAAAGAAGGTAGCATCACGAGACTCCATAATTGTACCAACATGCATGCCCGGTACCTCGGATTTAACTATTAAAAATCTATAGGCAATGCTATGATGAGCATATCCCAGAAAAACACAGTCCACAGTCTTAGGTCCAAGTTTGCGCTTCTTCGTTATTGGTACATTGACTTTCGCCAAGCACCCCCATGTGCGCAAATAAGAAAGTGATGATTTTCTACCAATCCATATCTCATATGGTGTTTTGTCCTTATTTCTGTTAGGAACTCTGTTTAACACATGATTTGAGGTCAACAATGCCTCCCCCCACCATGCCTTAGGCAGTCCCGCGGTGTCCAACATGGCATTCACCAAGTCAGTCAGTGTGCGGTTCTTCCTTTCAGCAATCCCATTAGACTCGGGAGAATAGGGAGGCGTCCTCTCATGTATGATGCCATGTTCCTCACAGAATAAGTCAAACTCGTTCGAGAAAAACTCTCCACCACGATCAGACCTAAGCCTTTTTATCTTTCTGTCAAGTTGATTTTCAACTTCTGCCTTATAAATTTTAAAATAGTCTAGAGCCTCGTCTTTCGTTTTCAACAAGTACACATAGCAAAATCTAGTAGCATCATCAATCAATGTCATGAAATATCGTTTTCCACCCTTCGTCAACACCCCATTCATTTCACAAAGATCTGAATGTAGGAGTTCTAGTGATGCCAAGTTTCTCTCCTCGGCAGCCTTGTGAGGCTTGCGAGGTTGCTTCGATTGCACACAACTATGGCACTTAGAACCTTTGACAATGGAAAACTTAGGAATTAAACACATGCTGGAAAGCCGAGACATCAAGCCAAAATTAATATGACATAAACGTGAATGCCAAACATTAGCCTCATCATCCACACTGCCACAAATATGGTTCACAGACTTATTGCAGAAATCAGAAAGGGAAAAGCGGAACAGGCCTCCGCACTCATAACCTTTACCAATAAAATATCCATGTTTAGACACGACTACTTTATTAGACTCAAAAACCAACTTAAATCCGTCTCTAGTCAGACGGGAGCCACTAACAAGATTCCTGTCGATAGAAGGGACATGCTGCACGTTCTTCAGCTGCACGATCTTTCCCGAAGTAAACTTCAGATCTACCGTGCCAACACCATGAACAGAAGCATGTGACCCATTCCCCATTAGGACGGTGGAACCCCGTGCGACCTGATAAGAAGAAAACAATGAGATGTCAGCACAAACATGTACATTGGCCCCAGTATCAACCCACCAATTAGTAGATTGATTAACTGAAAAAACAGTAGGTAAATTACCATACCCGCTTCCATCTCCAGTGTTGCCAATGGTCACATTAGCAGACTTAGAAGTCTGCCCTGCAGGTGCCTTCATCCCCTTGCGCTGTGGACACTTCCTAGCCAGATGACCAACTTGGCCACACACAAAGCAAGTCCTCTCATCCTGATTAGGATTGTTCTTGTTCTTCTTCTGCTTCTTAAAGTTGGTGGTCTGCTGAGCTTTGTATTTCCCCTTGCTCTTGTTCTGGGCCTTGTGCACAACATTGGCACTGGACTGCCCACCATCGCCCTTAGACGCGGCATCTTTTTCCCGAGCTTTCTCCTCAACATCAAGAGACGCAATCAACCCCTCAACGGAGTATTCCTGTCTCTTGTGTTTGAGTGCAGTACCGAAACTCCTCCAAGATGGAGGTAGTTTTGCAATAATGCACCCGGCCACAAATTTGTCGGGTAAGACACACTTAAGGAGTTCGAGTTCCTTAGCCATGGTTTGTATCTCATGAGCCTGTTCGACTACAGAACGGTTGTCAGCCATTTTGTAGTCATGAAACTGCTCCATGATATACAGATCATTGCTAGCATCAGTAGCACCGAATTTAGTATTCAGTGCATCCCACAACTCCTTAGCGTCGGTCATATGCATATACACCTCGACCAGACGATCGCCAAGAACGCTAAGAATGCATCCCACAAAGAGAGTAGTGGCTTCCTCGAATTGCTTCTGCTGTTCAGCAGTAAGAACTCCTTCAGGTTTGCCAGTACTCACCCAGAAGCATTTCATAGCTGTCAGCCACAGAGTGACCCTGATCTGCCATCTCTTAAAATGCACACCGGTGAATTTATCCGGCCTCAGTGCATCGGCAAAACCAGCCATAGTAAAATCACAGTGCCTATAATAAGGTTTTTGGATTGTTGAGATTATAGACATATAATGATTTAATCTATTCCATAAATAAATCATGACATTACAGATGAAAACTAGCATGAACGCATCATTAGATCTACACATGTAAACTACACAGTATAACATGAACAGATCAAATATGCGCAACATATTGAACACGTACCGAGGTGACGGAAAGACCGGCTTCTTGGTCGAAACTTTTCGCAAGTGTCTACGAAGGCACGAAACACGCGAGCGAAGAGGAAGGCGAGCCGTCGCGAACGAACAGGGAGCAGTCGCGCGAAGCGCTTCCCAAAAACCTTATTGCCGCCTTCTCCCGGTGCAGAACGTCGAAGGTAGAGGTTCCGGAGACCTGCTCTCCCGATCGCCGGTGCACGCCGGCGAGCGGGATGGAGTAGTCTACGAGCGACGGCGCAGTACAGAGTAGGAAGCAAACCCTAGATTGATTTTGCGTATGTTGCGTGAAGACGGCAGGTCGGTTTATATAGAGAAGGGTCGCTTGATCAGGGCGCCCGCACGATCTCTACTGCGCGTAACCGAACCGGATAAGTCGCGCGTAACTTATCCGGACTCCACGCCGTTTGCACGCACCGGATCTTTCGGAACGCCGTTTGCACGCACCGGATCTTTCGGAACGTTTCCAAAACAAAAATGAATCCGAATTTGCAACAAAACAAAACTGCAAAAGGAGGCTGCATCTGCGCAAGGGTGAGGAGCCAATTTTTCGGACCATTCGACGCGTACGTCGTGCACGCGCGCCGCCTGCCCGGCCCGGCCAGGCGAGCGCGCGCGTGTGTTTCCCCTCTTCTCTCCACCACACATGCTTCAAGCGACTAGGAGGGCATCCTCCCTTTTAAGGAGGTCCCCCTCTCCTAGAATAAGCAAGGTGGTACTAAACTCCACATGCATGCCATCCCATGAGGTGGGCTTTTGTGATTTTCCAAAGAATTAATCTTCGAGTGGGCTAAGGCCCATTCATTAATTCCAACATTTGCTTCCCTATAGGACAAGTGCCTGAAAAACAAACTTAACCGTGATAATGTTTGATACCAGCAAAGGACTTACTCTTGGTGCTACATTCTGCATTCCCAAGTCGTGGTAAGATAGAAAAAATGTGCTAGTTCCTTTATTTACTGTTATTTGATAAATGAGAAAATTGTTATCGATACACTTTGTACATAAGTTTCTTTGATCTGTTTTACTAGTATGAGCTGTACCTAAATGCTATGTTTGGCCACTAAAACTAGACATGCATTTTTGAGGAGTTAGTAAAACTTTTGTTCCATCACCCTCTATTCTTATGTAGCCAAGTGTATTTTAACTACATAATCCCTTGTCGTGGTCCTGACATTATGGGTGTGCACCTAGCAGCCATATGTCATTGACACATTGGATGATATATTGTGGATAGGAGAACTTTACAGCGATGGCATGTTGTATTTAGCACTTGTGCATATGAAAAAACTTTGGGAGACGATGTCATGTTGTATTTACAAACTGTCTGCATGTAATTTCAGAAGCAAATTAAGTATGAAGACGTGCCACCCACTGCAGTTGATCTTTTCAAGGAGTGCCTTTGCTGCAACAAGATCGGTTTTTGTGATGCACCAAACTTGTTTATTTTGCTATTGTCAATGCACTTGTATAAGAACCTGTTTTGATCACTGAGTTTTGGTCAGTGAACCTGCATGTATGTATGTTATTGGGCTTGTGGTATATTGGATGTTAACTGGTCTTGTATAACCTTTGTGATATATGGGCCTACTAGGCCGTTATTTCGTATAATGCTTGGGCCTATATGGGCTTTAGAAATTGGCTTGGCCCACTTATTATTTGATCTTAATGCAAATGGATATAATGCAACTGGGCCGAAAAGTTTTTGCAAAGTGCTACACCTCAAATGGGCCAAGCCTTAATTTAATTCGGCTTGCAATTGGGCTCAGCCCATAAATAGGCTGCTCACTACATGGACCTAGATAGGATACACAATATTTTGTGACGTTCTCAAGCTTAGATAATGGCGAACACGAGCGTCATAGACTATATGACAACGGAAGGATCGTCACTAGATTAATGACGAAAAAATAAGGTTTCGTCATAGAATACCATTAGAGACGCATGATAGGTGACGAATGAATTTTCATCACGCGAGCGTCACAGATTACGAAACGTGACGAAAAATTCAATATTCGTGATGTAAGTGAAGCGTCATCTATCATAAGATCTCTTGTAGTGAATTCATTAAGTCTCATATGAAGCGTAAGCGCCTCACCTCTCTTTGGAGAGTACGAGAGATTTCCGTGGCCTGTAAACATATGGTTTTTCCAGCCGTAACCCTTATCCCTGTATCGTTCTAAATTAGACTATAGGTTGGTTTGATCTCCATATCAGCTTTGCTAGTCAGCTTAATCTTTTCTAAACCGATCTTGATCGAGAGCTTTTCTCGGTTGAGGTGGTTGGCTACTCTGTTAACACCGCAAAATCATTAGGTGAATCTGTGTTGGCCAGAAAAGGTGTTAACAGTTTTTATGTGTGATATATAAATGTTTCAATTGGAATTTAGCATTGTTTCATTGTTTGACAATAATATGATAAGTTGCTATAAAGATTTTAATTGCAATGAATACTATTGAACAATCGGATAAGTAACGTAGGAGAAAAATGGCTTCATGCATGCATGCAAGCAAATGTTGGTGTGTAGAGAGAAAGAGGGATCATGAGTACATACACAGTGTGTAGAGACTGTGAGGGAAAGCATGTGACACATAGAGTATATAAGAGAGTGCATGCATCAAACAACTGAGAAGGAGGGCGAGTGCTTGATTTTTTTTTCCTTTTTTGAGTGTCCAATCCATAGTCTCGTCCTTGATATTAACTCGGTCTTTGATCTTGGTTATAACAATAGATGATCTACAGGCCCACTAATTGTTTTCAATAAACATAGGCTCATGAGTAAAAACATGAAGGTGGAGCCCAACTTCGTAAACAAGCCGAGCAGATTCTCGGGTCACCCCTGAATGCTGGATACACACAGCGGAAAGGCTAGTTCATGAACATGTGCGAACTAGGTATTTCGCGGCCGGGTTTCCAACTGCATAGTGATGAAGGCTAGGGGATAGGGTTAGGGTTTCGGGGGTGGGGGTGTGGGGGGGGGGGGGGGAGGGTGGCGCTTGGGAGGGGGAAGTGGTGGATTTGGGCCTAGAATGATGGCCTAGGAGGCGGCCGACATGCAGTGGGTGGCGGACAAGGGTGGACGGTGAGGCCGCGGCGGCGCTGCCGGAGCCGCGGGGTCGGCAGTGGGCGGTGGCCGGTGTTGGTGGCGGGCACAAAGCATGGTGAAGGGGAGGGGGAGGAAGTCAGCCAAGCGGGGCCACGCCAGCACATTGACGCCTATTGGAAGGCGGGGCAACGACATGGTATAGGGGGGTGGCGGTAAAGAAAGAGTTGACCTAGTTGCCCGACGATCTCGTCAAAGGGAGGAGGTGGTGGATGGGGGCACGCCGGAAAAGTTGGTGGAGGAGGGGGCTCGTTGGATGGGATAGGCGGGTGGCTCACCGGTCGTCGTCGCTGTTGTCGCTCAAGTGGAGAGAAGGAAAAGAACGACTGCGAGAGAGGAGAGTAAGACATAAGATAGATGGAAAAGATAAGGTGGAGAGATGTTGGGCTGGGCTGAAAGCGTTCGCGGGCTGCGAACGCCACTAGACCAATCCTAGGAAAAAGTACACCGAAGGTCCCTCAACTTGTCATCGAGTTACAAAATCGTCCCTCAACCGCAAAACCGGATACAACGCATCCCTTAACTTATAAAACCAGTGCAAACTAGGTCCCTCGGCGGTTTTGACTCCAGTTTTGTCCGACGTGGTACCAGACTCAGCGTGGGACCCACGCGGGCCCCACACATCAGGGTGTCCCCGTCAGCACCTACTCACTTTTCCCCTCTTCTCTTCCTCTGTTTCTCTCCTTCCTCTCGCTCTCTGCTCTTGCACAGGGACGGCGCTAGGGCTGCCGCCCACAGTGGCGCGCGCCGCCAGAGGGTGGTGCGGTCGGCGCGAGCTAGCCGGCCTCCCCGCTCCCCTCGTGTGGGCCGCCGGCGGGGCGAGGCAGGAAACGAGCGGCAAGGTGGCATCGCGACGCGGCGGCGATGGGCCAGGTGCAGGCAAGCGCCGCGGCGATGGGCGCGGAGGTGGAAGCAGGCGCGAGCGGCGGCAGGAGGCGGAGTAGTGGGGCATGGGCGGCAGTGGGAGGAGCCGCGTGCGGGCGGGTCAGGAGTGGCGCTGATGACGGCGAGGTAGCTAGCTTTATGCCGTCATTGATCTCATCGATGCGTGGGACACGTTCATGCAACGAGAGACGCATTTTGAGCTAATTGTATTGCAGTTCAAGTATTCAACCATGAAGAATATATGCTCAAATTAGAAGGTATCGCATTTGTTCTTACATGGCTTGGGGATGTGCTCCTCGAGGTCGTCGTGGACGGGGCACTCGACGGTGACTGGCGACTGCAGCGTGACGATGGTCAGGGAGTCCTTGGCCTCCACACCCGACATGCCGCGCATGTCCCGACCTTGCGGGCTGCCACGGTGGCGTCGCCCCTCCAGTCAGTCGCCCTCGTCACGCTGGGGCCTTCCACGCCGGCGCCGGTGCGGAAGCCATTGCGCCCGGCCTTGGTCGTCGTTGTGCCCTGCATCCCTCCGCTCCCGCTTGGCACGGCACAAACGACCCAAACACACTCGATTCCCTGTGAGAGCTCGTGATCTTGAGAGATCATACTGGTCTTGAGCTAGCTGCTCGCCGTCGCCGAGAGCGGCTTCAGGGGAAACCCACCGGAACGAACCACCCTCCTCTTCGCACGCCATCTTCCCGCCCCGCGTCAGCCATGGCGCCGCCGCCGCCTCTCCTTGCTGCCCTATCTCTCTCCCTATCTCCGTTTGCTTCCCCTTCTCCTGTTGTTGAGGTCATGTGCGTTCTGTGCCGGCAGGGTGCCCGTGGCGGCGACAATGGCGGTGGAGGGAGGAAGCGGAAGGGCGTGGTGGCCGGACCGCGACCTCTGCGCCAGGGCAGCGCTGTGCGCGAGCGGCGTCGCTGGGACACGTGGACGCGCTCCGGGAGCTCGGGCACTGCCTGCAAGAGGGCTACAGCGTGCGCTGCTTCGTGCTCGACGGTCAGTCGCCGCCTCCTCATCCAGGCCAACGCCCGTGAGCTCGCCGCCACGGTCATCGCGTCGGCCTCGCTCCTCCACGCCACCGACAAGCTGGCTGCCTCCCGCGTGGCACTCGTGCCTCCTCTGCGACTTCGGCTGCCACGCCGCGGCGAACGCACCCAGCTGCTCCCCTGTCGCCAGGTGGAGAGGATCAGAGGAGAGGAGAGAGGTGGAGGGGGGAGGAATAAGAGGCTAACGTGTGGGACCCACACTGAGTCAGCTGCCACGTCGGATAAAACCGGAGTCAAAACCGCCAAGAGACCTAGTTTGCACTGATTTTGTAACTTAAGGGATACGTCGTATCCGGTTTTACGGTTGAGGGATGATTTTGTAACTCGATGACAAGTTGAGGGACCTTCGGTGTACTTTTTCCCCGATCCTACACATAGTCGACAGAACCAATTCCAAAGCATCCATCCAACCATCCACGTGTCCGTCACAGCATCTGAGCCATCTGAACACTTGGACCATAGGCCACCCCTATCCGGCCACAAATTTTGACAATTTAACCCTTTGTAAAGACTATTTTTACAAATGAACTGCCGCCAAAACTTATTTAAAAAATGACTATTTTGTTCAGCGCCAAATCGTGTGGAGCTGAACTTAGACACCTCGGCGCCATATAGCGTGGCGCGGAATGTGTGTTGGCATGCTGACTTAGCCTCCCATCCGCGGTGGCACGGCATTCAGTGCCAGTTGACATAGCGCTGAGGTGTCTAAGTTCAGCACCAGATGATTTGGCGCTGAACAAAATGGTTATTTTTAATATAAGTTTTAGCGGCGGTTCATTTGTAAAATTTGTTTTTTTAAAGGGTCAAATTGTCAAAATTTGTGCTTGTCCGGCTGTCCTGACCATCCGTTTCGTCCTCCTTTCCTGTGCTTTTTCCTCCTCCGACCATCGTCTTCCCCCGCTTTCTCTGCCCTCCTATTTCTCCTCTCCGTCCACTACCTCCGCCCTCCTCCACCACCCCCATGCCTGCGGCGACCACCACCGTTCCTCTACGAGACTGATCCCGTCGTCGCCATGGCCTCTGTGGCGGCGCAGCTGGTCGGCGCGGCCCTCACGCTGCTGCTCCTCTCCGTCGCCGCAGCACCCGCGCGGGCCAACGAAGTGCCACGCCTCTTCCTCCAGGAGATCGCCAGCGACTACGACGATGGGATCGGAGGCACGGCGGGGGATAAAGGGGCGAAGACCATCGCCGGGAGTCCCATCGTAGCCGGGGTCATGAACGACCGTCTCAAGGCGCTTACCTCCTCCTTTGCCAAGGCTATTGGCGACAAGCTCGACTACTGCATCAAGGACACGTCAGTCACCCCCACCCCGTCAATCATCCCTCCGTCCCTCCCACCGCAGCGCTTTTCGATTCTCAATTTCCGATCTCTAGCTCTGTTTGCGTTTACAGCGACAAGGAGTGGAATGCTGCGTTCAATTTCTCCAAGGACACCACCTTCCTCACCAATTGCATGAAGCAGACCAACGGTATGCATGCTTGCTTAAGCAAAACGCAGCTTCAAATTATCATCTGTTTGAGGAGCATTTGATAACCACATACTACATCGCCTTGGCCTCGATCGTGAGATGATGCATGACGCATCACGCTGACCAAAATGAGCAGGAGACCTGCAGCAGCGTGTCTGCACAGCCGCAGAGATGAAGTTCTACTTCAACAGTTTGATCGACGCCGGGGAGAAGAGCGGGGAGATTAATTATGTCAGGCCCAACAAAAACTGCAATCTGTCATCCTGGATGGACGGCTGCGAGCCGGGCTGGGCATGCACTGTTGGAAAAGAGCAGAAAATCAATCTGCAGGATGCTAAGGATATCCCTTACAGAGCTCTTGACTGCCAAGCTTGTTGCCCTGGCTTCTTCTGCCCCCATGGTCTCACTTGCATGATACGTGAGTTCCCACGCCTAGCTCTAGCTACTCCCTCCGATCCCAAATATAACCATTTCTGGAATTCAAATTTTTGTACATATTTTATTCCAATAATGGGAATCCAAGCAATTCAAAATCCGAAATTTGACCCTTCATCTTAAAATCTTTCTTAAACAACCGAGAAATACTTGTATTTAGAATAGAGGAAGTAAATGTACATTTCTCACAAATATTTGATTATTCAGAAATCAGAATATTTCCTTGGATGTTTCGATTTGTATTTCCACATTTCAGTCTATCGAATTGTTTTCCTACAATATCTTATCATGCTACTGAATGTCAACAATGGGCCTGTGATGATTCTATTTGTTGCTGTTACCTGCAGCTTGCCCTCTGGGTGCATACTGCCCGCTGTCCAGCTTGAACAAAACTACAGGCATCTGTGACCCGTATGTTGGACGTCGTTAATACTCTTGCATATATCCAGATGATTAAATTGAAGGCTATTTGCTAGTAACAATGAAGATGAATTTCAGATACAACTATCAACCACCCGCTGGAAATCCGAATCATTCTTGCGGTGGTGCTGACAATTGGGCAGACGTGGTTAGCACTGACGATATTTTCTGCCCACCTGGATTCTACTGCCCGAGCACGACACAGAAACTCCCTTGTAGTAGTGGGTAATCCTATCTATCTAGTTTTTTGTTTTATTTTGATAAATTATTCAAGTAATACCTCGAAACAAATTAATCTTTTCGTGTGAAAAGGCTTCAGTATTGCTTTTATCCAAATTCTAAGAGGTTAGGAATCGTGTTGCAGGTTTTACTGCAGGAAGGGATCAACCTCACAAACTAGTAAGTCCACTTCACCTTAGATTGTTGGAATCCTGAGCGTCAGTTCTTCTTTTTCTTTTTCTTGTTTTTGTGTATGACAATTCATCAATTCAATCATCAAATAATGCGGTTGCTTATTGATTCAGGATGCTACAAGAAGAGCTCTTGTCCACCAAACTCTGCTACACAGGACATTACAATATTTGGTGCATTGTTAGTGGTAATTAATTTACGGCTGACCTGTAGCATGCAATATATAGGTTGAAGAAGTAATTATGAATTTCTGTTTCCTCGTACTGTTGTGTAGGTTGCCTCCTGTTTAGTGCTCCTGATCATCTACAACTTCTCCGGCCAAATTTTGACGAACCGCGAGAAGAAGCAAGCAAAATCCCGAGAGGCTGCTGCAAGGTATGCGAGAGAGACTGCGCAAGCTCGAGAGAGGTGGAAATCAGCAAAGGATGTCGCCAAGAAAGCCGGAACGGGTCTTCAGTCACAATTGTCTCGCACCTTCTCACGGAAGAAGGCTGCCCAGACACCGAAAGGTGGTGGCGGCGGCGGCAGCAGCCTGCCTCCAAGCGGAGAAGATGGGGGCGGGAGGAAGAAGAACCTGACCGACATGATGCAGTCGCTCGAGGACAACCCGGATAACGATGAAGGATTTAACCTGGAGATAGGAGACAAGGGCCTGAGGAAGAACATGCCGAAAGGGAAGCAGATGCACAGCCGGAGCCAGATCTTCAAGTATGCGTATGGCCAGATCGAGAAGGAGAAGGCGATGCAGCAGGAGAACCACAACCTGACCTTCTCAGGCGTGATCAGCATGGCCAAGGAGCACGACGTCAGCACGAGGCCCGTCATCGAGATCGCCTTCAAGGACCTTACGCTGACGCTGAAGGGGAGCAAGAAGAAGCTCTTGAGGTCCGTGACAGGGAAGCTCAGGCCTGGCCGTGTGGCCGCCGTGATGGGCCCATCTGGCGCGGGGAAGACCACGTTTCTCAGCGCCATTGCCGGGAAGGCGACTGGCTGCGAGACGTCAGGCATGGTGCTCATCAATGGGAAGGTAGAACCCATCCGCGCGTATAAGAGGATCATTGGCTTTGTCCCCCAGGATGATATCGTTCATGGAAACCTCACCGTCCAAGAAAATCTCTGGTTCAATGCAAGATGCAGGTACTTGTTGTTTGATGACTCATTTTGCCAAACAAAAATGTTGAGCCTTTTAACCTTGCTAGTATCCATCAATTCCTTTGATAAATATAAGATGTCGTATTAGTTTTTGATAGTCTTTAATGTAAACCTTTTCAATTGCTAGTTTCTTTCATATAATATTATTATTGATGACTACTGAATTAAATTCATATAAAATTGCTTTCACATTTAAACTTATCTGTACCTACTACTAGTATGGCACTGAAAACTTACATGTTAGCTTAACTGCTACTACGCTCCTGGTCTAAACTCCAACAAGCATATTTTTCCTCGATTTTCATTAACACGTTTTTCAAATTGTTAAATGGTTTGTTTTGTGCGAAAACTTTCTACATAGAAGCCGCTATAAAAAATCGAATAAAATATTTTTTCAAATTTTCAATAATTAGAACTCAATTAAACATATGCATATAACTTGCCTCGTTTTGCGTGTGCACTTAATTTTCATCCCTCCATCAGTTGTAATACTACTTGAGTATTACAAATGTTGAGTTTTGCAAATATATGTGTTTCTTATATTTTTCAACGGAGGAGCGATTGGAAGCATTGACCTGCAGTTCCACAATTCCAGGCTTTCAGCAGACATGTCGAAAGCTGACAAGGTGCTGGTCGTGGAGAGGGTGATTGAGTCACTGGGACTGCAGGCTGTTCGAGATTCTCTGGTCGGGACAGTGGAACAGCGCGGCATCTCCGGTGGGCAGCGCAAGCGAGTCAATGTTGGCCTGGAAATGGTGATGGAGCCATCGGTGCTGATTCTGGATGAGCCAACGTCCGGTCTGGACAGCGCCTCCTCCCTCCTCCTGCTCCGCGCCCTTCGCCGTGAAGCTCTCGAGGGCGTCAACATCTCCATGGTTGTTCATCAACCCAGGTTGGTGTTGAGATCGACTCTCAACCAAGAAATCATGGCCTCGAGCTAAACAATTTATTAATGGTGGCTTTTGGTGCAATTCAGCTACACTCTGTACAGGATGTTCGACGACCTGATACTTCTAGCCAAGGGAGGGATGACGGTGTACCATGGGCCTGTGAAGAAGGTGGAGGAGTACTTCACGGGGCTGGGCATCACCGTGCCGGAGCGAGTGAATCCGCCGGACTACTACATCGACATCCTGGAGGGCATCGTCAAGCCCACCATGAGCGCCGGCGTCAGCGTCAAGGACCTGCCGCTCAGGTGGATGCTGCACAATGGCTACGACGTCCCCCGGGACATGCTGCAGAGCTCCTCCGACTCTGAGTCCTCCTTCCGAGGGAGCACGAGCCCGGCCTCCGGCGATGCCTCCGTCGCGGCCGAGGTATGGGGCAACGTCAAGGACATCGTCGGCCAGAAGAAGGACGAGTATGACTACAACAAGAGCACTGAAGATTTGTCGAACCGCTGCACTCCTGGCATTCTTAGGCAGTACAGGTACTTCCTCGGAAGGTAATCTCTTCTCTGTCTCTATATGCTTAGAGTTTCCTTTATCTGAATTTTTTCTTTAGCTCTAATAGATGCCAGTGCCTATCTCTAATGCCTATTGCATCTCTCTTCGTCGTCTCCTTTAGGTGTGGCAAGCAAAGGCTCCGTGAAGCGAGAATACAAGGGGTTGATTACCTCATACTCTGCCTTGCCGGGATATGCCTGGGGACACTGGCCAAAGTCAGTGACGAGACGTTTGGAGCGCTTGGATACACATACACAGTCATTGCTGTTTGTAAGTATTAGTCCTCTCTGGTTCTCTTTTAATTGATATTATTTTTGCTATACGTACAAAACTAAGCAATAACTATATTATCCATATACAACTATTTTACCCTTAATAATTTTATTTAGTACTGTGGGTAACAAATAAATGGCACATTACAAAATAATCAATACGCTTCATATTGTGAGATGTTTTGACTTCTTTAAGTTAAAGTTTTGAAAGTTTGACTAAGTTTATAAGAAAAAGACAGCAACATATAAAACACAAAACAAAAATTGTACTATGAAAATATATCCTATGATATATTTAATGAAACTAATTTAGTGTTATAAATGTTGCTAAATTTTTTCTATAAACTAAGTCAAACATAAAAAATATTGACTAAAAAACTGTTTATTGTAGGCATAAATTGGGAAAGGCAGATATTTGAATTTCATGCGATAATTAGTGTTTATAAATAACTTAATTTTTGTTCAAAATTTTCAATCCACGAATGGTGGTACGGCTTATCTTCTCTTTGGAGTTTGGAGCTTGGCAAAGCTTGTATTTTCTTTGAAGCTAAAGTTGAGTCTAATATGGTGCAGCTCTGCTGTGCAAAATTGGAGCCTTGAGATCATTCGCGCTTGACAAGATATACTATTGGAGGGAGAGGGCCTCCGGGATGAGCTCTCTCGCCTACTTCATGTCCAAGGACACCATAGACCACCTCAACACCATCGTCAAGCCCATAGTCTACCTCTCTATGTTCTACTTCTTCAACAACCCCAGGTCATCCATCTGGGAGAACTACGTCATTCTTGTTGCCCTCGTCTACTGCGTCACTGGCATCGGCTACACTTTCGCCATCTTCTTTCAGCCAGGCTCTGCACAGTTGGTGAGTGTTGTAGATGTACTTGTATGCAGGCTGGATTAATTTCCAGTAGAACAAAGATAGAATTCACGATGCACATTTTTGTGGTAAGCTATACATCCTCATGCTTAATTTCTGTGCAGTGGTCTGCGCTGCTTCCGGTCGTTTTGACTCTGATAGCAACTCAGCGGAAGAACACTTTCTTTGCTGACCTGTGCTACACAAAGTGGGCTCTAGAAGGGTTTGTGATGGCAAATGCTCAAAAGTACGTCTTATCCCTTTGCTCAAAATCTGAAGTCAATAGACACTGCAATTAATCCTTTTGGTTTTGAAAGTCTAACCTACTCAAACTGTTTCTGTCTCTTGTCGCAGCTACTCCGGGGTGTGGCTGATTACACGGTGCGGTTCGCTGGTCAAGAGCGGCTATGACATCAACGACAAGGCTCTTTGCATAGTGGTTCTTATTGCCAATGGTATAGTTTTCCGCTGCGTGGCATTCTTCTGCATGGTGACCTTCCAGAAGCACTAGAATCGTCCATGACAAGAGAAAAACAACCCCATAATTCTCCTTCTTTGTCTATCCATGTAGCTGATACGTTCATTCATTGATTTATGTGCAATAGAAATGTACATTATAACCTCTTCTGTCGGGCGCCAGGTGTAGATGAGAGCAGACTCTTCAATAGTAGTAAAAAACTGATCAGGATTCATGAATACCCTAAATCTCTATCTATTATAAAAATTGAAAATGTTTTTGCTGTATAAATTTCGTACGTCGTCTTTGTCCAAGCCAGATTACTGTCCGCGCTCGATTTCGATTTTTCGTAAGTCATACATCATCCACATCATGTGCGATTCTGATCGTTCTCCGTGGATGGAAAATGCACGGTATGAGTACTAGGCCTCTTCTCCCTGCGGTGCACTCGAGACGACTGGTCCCTATTACCATCTCTCTCGATGGCAGAGCGGCCGGCGATTCTCCGGGCGGACATGCTTCTGGCCATCCCTTGCACCGACATGAGCTTCTCGCTGCTAGGTTTCCTTCCGAATCTAGAGATGGCCGGAGCAGTTGGAGCTCGTAGACTGCCGCTACCAGAATCCAACATCGCCGCCGCCGCTTCATCGTCTCATCGATCGTCGTCTCCCATGCCCCTACTCCCGAACAGGTTGATGAGAAGCCGAACGTTGGAGGTGCATGGGATCAGGAGCTAGTGGACGAGGTTCTCTGGGGACGGGGCCAAAGACCGAGGGCATGGGGTAGATGGGTTAGCACAACGGCGGCGCGGGTGCCAAGCGTGGATGTCCTCGACTATTGGTATTTCTTAATGATATTACTAGAAATAGTCATTCTAGCAATGGCGCCAGAAATAGTCCTGGTATATTTATGGTTACAGAATTAATCCGCAAGTGCACAGATATATCATTGTAGTATTTCACCTGGAAGTATTCCAATGTATCTTATTTTTAATCTTAAGGGAAGATAATAAGAGTGAACTTTACTAATGCACTTTATACATATATTACTTATAATTGTCAGAGCCTAAACAAGGGTTAAGTATAATATAAGGGTAGAGTGACATGAAGCAAAGCTATCCAATCCTCATAACGAATAATTCTACTAAGTGGAAGAAGAAATAGAAAGCACTCAATTCTATACTTCTAGCATACACTCAAATCCTAACTTACATCTACTAATGTACAATTATGTGGCAATTACCCCAAACAGTATCCTCTTGGTACTTCGAGAGACCATTCCGGGTTGCCGAGTTTCTTACGACAATCTGTCATGGCCGTCCAATCGGGGCTAAATACGGAGGAGTACCCTCCCTAGGAAATTGTATTAGGAATATATACTAACGTGGAGGAATACCTGTACTGAGCTGTCACCATCGGCGGCCCACCTCTACTGTCCCGCAGCATATATTCCCAATTAATGATACTTAATAATCTAAGCATCATGCTTACATTATTAAATACTACTCTATACCTGTTAACAACCAACTTTGGTAACATCTGTGTCAGGAAAGAGGATTGGATCAAAGCGAAGTCGGAGGCGGAGATCGAGTTCGGAAACAGAGCAGGAATCGGCCGGAGTCCAGATCGGCTATGGTTAGGATCGTTTGGGTCTGAGTCGGGCTAAATAAGTCGATACAGCCGATTCCGACAATACGACTTGTACGCGACATCGGGTTCAAGTTAATGTACTTCAAGATGATTGCCACACGCAGATAGAGTCCTGGGAAGGCAATTGTATCTGTTAATTAGGATATCTTATGTAAATTCCTTATAGATAAATGTGGGCAAAAGTCTGTCGCAAAGACTTATGGTATCTTAGAGTTTGTTAGAGATAATAGTCGTGTCCGGTATGGGTATATCTTGTAATTCTCGGGTATAAATAGACCCCGAGCCCTATATAATTTTTAACACACACGTTCAATACAATTTCGGCGCATCGCCACCCTTTTTTGCTTTAGTTTTGTTTCGACGAGTTCTTGCTTTTGGGTTGAGCTGCATCGGTTTCGATCTTCAACAAGAGGTAAAATTCGTTATGACGGATTGTGTTCTTAGGATTAGTGCTTCCATCTTCATGATACTCTAATCTTGTTTATGTAATTCGTTGAGTTATCATATATCTTGTATAATCTCTAGCGATATCGCTATCTAACCTACTATCGGCTAACATTTGTATGCAAAAGGCAGCCGATTAGGTTAGATCTTGACGTTGATCTAGATTATATGAGATATCTACCATTCTATGAAACTTCTAGTGGCTTGATTGTCTAGATATCGTTCTTCTTTTCATACTTAATGCTGTATCAGTTGAGTTTGATCTATTAAGTCGTGCTTAGAATATCGATCTCTAGCCTGCCCTCTAGTTGCCTATTAGAATAGCATCGGAGTTTCAGCCGATCTTATCTGATTTAACTATATTTGTTTTATATGCCTCATTGACATGTTAAATCTGCCCTTTATATCAAGATATTGCTGTATCTAAATATGTTAGGCCTTTGTTTGATATTTTATACCTGCTTTAACATCCTGATATAGAGTAGTATTGGAGTATTAGGCGATACACGCTAGATCTATCTGATCGGCTACGCTATAAACATATATAGTCTTGTTATTGATATATATTTTGATCTAAGTGATTTATACTATCTCGGCATGTTGACCGATCTATCCCAATCACTTGGTTTAAGTATATATCGATATAAGGAATATATATCGTTAATATCTATAGCCAATCGAGTAGATTTAGTTCTTCTTTACTTATTCATGACTGTCGATCGATACACAGATGACATCGGCTCAAAGATAAATGGTATGTCATCGGCATCTAGCCGATCGGCTATCATTTATAGATTTAACCACGGTTTCTTTGCTTCAATTTCTTGTTGATTATAGGATCAAATCAGCTGGCACGCTAACACATCCGAAGGCGAGCTTTGGACCTGCACTGGAGTTAAGCAGATCTCCCAGGCCACGTGTTTTCTATTAACACGCTTTTGGCACGCCCAGTGGGACCTGTAAGAAATCAGACGTCAGTTCTTCCTCATGGCCGAGAAACAGCCACCACCATCTAGCCCAGGTTCCGTTAAAGACAAGGCATTGAAGCTGGGATTGACTGACATCATAGATGACAACGTCATGCCGATCGATCTAGAGAAATTCACGCCTGAGCAGAAGGAGGAGTTTGAAGCAACGCTGCAGCAAGCACAGGATCAGTTCCTGAACTCATTCATGCAGACCCGCAAGGGGACACTAGTTCAGAAGTATAAAATAAAAGTGGTTGCTGATAGTCCTGGGACCGGTTCTTCTAAAGATGGAGAAGTGAAACAAGCTCCAGGCGGCTCGGCTCAGCCGAGTACTAAAATTGCTACCGACGGCTCCCCAAGCGATTAAGGCGACAATTCTCAAGGAGTTCATGGCTTTCAAGGTAATGGTGCTCAGGAGCCACAAGGAGGAAATCTTAATCAGAATAGTGAACTAGCACAAGATTTTTTCAACAACTTCCAAGATCGGGTCGATTACGCTGTGCATCATGCTTTGATCAATCAGTCCGGGGTATTAGTCAATACATTATCAAACATGATGAAGACAATAGCCGATGGTTCGATAGCTGAGCATCAGGCTACAGGCCCAGTTTACTTGCAAGGAGGTGTTTCCCAAATTATCGATCTTTGATCACCGATGTTTAGCCATCTGTTCAAGCAGTTCCATCTGTTGCACCCACAACTCAGCCGATGGCGCCAGCATCAACTCCCTAGCCTGCTATGTCAGCTATGGCGCCAAGCCAGACGATGAACCCTCGGTTGTTAATGAGGGAGCATCCACAGCCTACTGGGCAGATTGCGAATTGGACGACTCAAGATCAAGTTGTTGCCATGTTTCTGCCACCTCCACCTATTATTGATCCAGTGCAGCAGCAGCCGATTCAGCAGACACCAACAATCCAACCAGTTGTACAACCAATCCAACAACAGGTCGTACAACCAGCTCAGCAAACAGCACCAAGGCAGCAGCCTCTGCAACCGATTCAGCAGACACCACCAAGGCAGCAGCCTCAGCAGCCAATCCAACAGACTCCGTTGAGACAGCAGATCGTTCAGCCGGTTCAGCACCCGGGGTCAGTAAATGCATCGGCCGGGTTCGCAGTACCTGGTGGTCAGCCTGTACAACAGTTTGTAAATCAGGTCATCCCAGAGCATTTGGTTCACCATGCACAGCCGGACAGCACAGTAATGCCTCAGATGGTTCCTGAGCACTTGGTGCGCAACATCCAGCCGAATCTCCATAATTACCAAGGGGGTAACTTGAGCTATCAATATCAGCCTCCTTCCCCGCAAGCCTAATATCAGCCAGGGGGATTGGCTCAGCCCCAGTTCGCATCTCAGTATGGTCAGTTCGAGCCCATGCAACAACAGCCACAAGGAGCAGCTCAGCAACGACCATGGGCTCATGTGATTGCTGATGTGATGAGGGAACAATTCGGGCTTAAACCAAAAGAGACTGGAAGCTTGTATCGGCAGCCTTATCCTGAGTGGTTTGAAAGAGTCCCTCTCCCCAATCGGTTTAAAGTTCCATATTTCCCCAAATTTTTGGGACAAGAGGGCGTGTCAACTTATGAGCACATCATCCGATTCCTTGCTTAGTGTGGTGAAGCATCGGTTGTAGACGTTCTGAGAGTTAGGTTATTCCGGTTACCTCTGTCTGGATCAGCTTTTACTTGGTTTTCTTCTTTGCCATATGGATCGATCAATAGTTGGGCCGATTTGGAGCAGCAGTTCCACAGCTATTTCTATAGTGGGGTTCATGAGATGAAGTTGTCCGACTTGACAGCGATTAAGCAGCGACATGATGAACCCATGCACGAGTATATTCAGAGGTTCAGGGAGATGAGGAACAAATGCTTTAGCTTGAGTTTGACTGATGCTCAGTTAGCCGATTTGGCCTTCCAGGGTATGATTCCTCCAATCAGGGAGAAATTCTCGTCCGAAGAATTTGATAGCTTATCGCATCTGATACAGAAGGTAACCTTGCATGAGCATAGGTTAGCAGAAGTCAGGAAAAGCTCTAAGAAAGTTAATCATGTTTGTCCATACATGTATGGGTCGGATGATGAAGAAGATGATTCTGAGATAGCTGCAGCCGAGTGGGTGAGGAGCAAAAAGGTCATACCATGCCAATGGGTAAAAAGTCCTGGAAAAGAGGAAAAGTATGACTTTGATATTACCAAAGCTGACAAGATCTTTGATTTACTACTCCGAGAAAAGCAGATTCAGCTTCCTGCTGGTCATACAATCCCATTGGCTGAGGAATTGGGCAAGAAGAGATGTTGCAAGTGGCATAATTCTGGGTCTCATTCTACTAACGATTGCAAGGTTTTTAGACAACAAATCCAGGTTGCCATTGAAGGGGGAAAGATTAGGTTTGATGATTCCAAAAAACCGATGAAGGTCGATGGTAATCCTTTTCCTGTTAACATGGTGCATACAGCTGGTCAAGCAGCCGATAGGTTCCGTGCAAAGGGTTTTCAAGTAAATTCGGCTAAGATTATCAACAAGTGTCAAAGGAAGCATGATAAGCAGCAGGAGAGGCATTATGAAGAATACGATGATGGTTTTGATCCTCATTGGGATTGTGAGTTCTTCAGATTCTGCTAGAATGAAGGGATGAGGTTGCCATCCATCGAAAACTGCCCTGGGTGCAGTGATATCATCGAGAGCTCGAGCCGATCATATAATAGAGGTAATCGGCTAAGACAGGCAAGACTTCCTGTTCATCAAAGATTGGGTCCGATGAATCAAGATCGTGGCTGAGAGGATGAGGTAATCGGGAAGAATCAATGGTGTCATTCTGGTATTTTCACGAAGAATTAGAAAAGGAGGGTCCAGAGATTGAGGAACAGGGAGCGTTTTCAGGAGGTTGAAAAGGAAATCAACCATCGGCTGAGGAAACCAAAGCCAAGACAGGAGTGGCGTGTCAAGAATCAGGTTCCTGTAGCCGATGATGCTGCAGCCGATGAGGTGAAGAGGTTGGCAAAAGGGAAGAGTGTTATAGCAGCACCAATTAACATGGTCTTTACATTGCCAGCTGAATTCGAGATCGATTAGGCCGATGTCGATGAAGTGGAAGAGGGATCGGCTAAGTTGGTTCTGTCACCAGAACAGGCAGTATTCGAGAAACCCGAGGGGACAGAGAATCGGCATCTTAAACCATTCTATATAAATGGCTATGTTAATGGGAAGCCGATGTCAAAGATGATAGTCGATGGGGGGGCCGCGGTAAATTTGATGCCTTATGCTATGTTCAGGAAGTTGGGTAGAAACGTCGAGGATCTCATCAAGACAAATATGGTGCTCAAAGACTTTGGTGGTAATCCATCGGAAACCAAAGGTGTTCTAAATGTGGAGCTGACGGTCGGCAGTAAGACTATTCCTACCACATTTTTTGTCATCGACGGGAAGGGTTCTTACAGCTTGTTGCTTGGAAGGGATTGGATCCACGCCAATTGTTGCATCCCTTCGACTATGCATCAATGCTTGATTCAATGGCAAGGTGACAAGAGAGAGATCGTGCCAGCCGACAGGTCAGTTAATGTTGCCAGTTTCGATTTAGCCCTTTGGGAGATGGATGGCCTTGATTGTTTATCTGGAAAAGTCTGGGATGGAGATTTTCTAAAAGTGTCCGATTCTGATATACAGCCAATCGAAGATGGAGAACCCAAGCACTTTGAGGGCGTCGTGGAGGGTTCAAATGTCTACGCCAAGGATACAGTAGATGATCTCGATGACAAGCAAGGTCAAGGTTTTATGTCGGCCGATGAGTTGGAAGAAATAGACATAGGTCCAGGCGATCGGCCAAGGCCGACATATATTAGCATAAAATTGTCTCCAGAGTTTAGAACTAAGCTGATAGAGCTCTTAAAAGACTTTAGAGACTGCTTCGCTTGGGAGTATTATGAGATGCCCGGACTCAGCCGATCGATTGTTGAACATCGGCTACCTATCAAGCCAGGGGTTAGACCACGCCAGCAACCTCCGAGGAGATGTAAAGCCGATATGCTTGAACCTGTTAAAGCTGAGATCAAACGATTGTATGATGCTGGTTTTATTCATCCCTGCCGATATGCTGAATGGGTTTCTAGCATAGTTCTAGTCATTAAAAAGAATGGCAAGGTCAGGGTGTGCATTGATTTTCGAGATTTGAATAAAGCTACACCAAAGGACGAATATCCAATGCCAGTAGCCGATCAGCTGGTTGATGCTGCATCAGGGAACAAAATTTTGAGTTTTATGGATGGGAACGCAGGATATAATCAGATCTTTATGGCTGAGGAAGATATCCATAAGACAGCTTTTCGATGCCCTGATGCAATCGGCTTATTTGAATGGGTCGTCATGACTTTCGGCTTGAAGAGTGCTGGAGCAACATATCGAAGGGACATGAATTATATATATCATGATTTAATCGGCTGGTTGGTTGAAGTCTATATTGACGATGTGGTTGCCAAATCTAAAGAAGTGGAGGACCACATAGCTGATTTAAGGAAAGTTTTCGAGAGAACCAGAAAATATAGCTTGAAGATGAATCCGACAAAATGTGCTTTTGGTGTGTCGGCCGGCCAGTTTTTGGGATTTCTTGTTCATGAAATGGGGATCGAGGCAACCCAAAGGAGCGTTAATGCGATCAAGAAGATTCAGCCTCCGGAAAATAAGACAGAGCTATAAGAGATGATCGGCAAGATAAATTTTGTTAGAAGATTTATTTCCAATTTGTCCGGAAGGTTGGAACCTTTTACACCCTTATTGAGGTTGAAAGCCGATCAGCAATTTACTTGGGGGGTAGAGCAGCAAAAGGCTTTGGATAATATTAAGGAGTATCTCAGCTCTTCTCTTGTTTTGATTCCACCACAGAAAGGAATACCGTTTAAATTATATTTATCGGTTGGTGAGAAGTCAATCGGCTTAGTTTTGATTCAAGAGTTGGAAGGGAAGGAACGAGTTGTATTTTATCTCAGTCGACGGCTCTTGGATGCTGAGACTCGGTATTCTCCTGTGGAGAAGTTATGCTTGTGTCTGTATTTTTCGTGTACAAGGTTGAGGCATTATCTATTATCTAACGAGTGCACTGTTATATGCAAATCCGACGTAGTCAGGTACATGCTATCGACTCCAATATTAAAGGGAAGAGTTGGAAAGTGGATATTTTCCTTGACTGAGTTTGATCTTCGGTATGAGTCACCGAAAGCAATTAAGGGACAAGCTATAGCCGATTTTATTGTAGAGCATCGTGATGATTCAATCGGCTCGATTGAAATAGTGCCATGGACTTTATTCTTTGATGGGTCGTTATGTACTCATGGCTGTGGCATCGGCTTAGTTATAATTTCCCCTAGGGGGCATGTTTCGAGTTTGCTTATACTATTAAACCATATGCGACCAATAATCAAGCTGAGTATGAAGCAGTGCTCAAGGGGTTGCAATTACTCAAGGAAGTTGAAGCCGATACCATTGAAATCATGGGGGATTCTTTGCTAGTAATCAGCCAATTGGCAGGAGAATATGAATGCAAGAACGATACATTGATGATTTATAATGAGAAGTGCCTGGAATTAATGAAAGAGTTTCGGCTTGTTACTTTAAAGCATGTATCTCGAGAACAAAATCTTGAAGCTAATGATTTAGCCCAACGGGCATCGGGGTATAAGCCGATGATCAAAGATGTTAATGTTGAAATTGCAGCGATGTCAGCTGATGATTGGAGGTATGGTGTGCATCAGTATTTGACTAATCCATCTCAATCGGCTTCTAGGAAATTAAGATATAAGGCATTAAAATATACACTGTTGGATGATGAGTTTTATTATCGGACGATTGATGGAGTATTACTTAAGTGCTTGAATGCCGATCAGGCTAAGGCTGCAATCGGCGAAGTTCATGAAGGGATCTGTGGTACTCATCAATCGGCTCACAAGATGAAGTGGTTGCTTCGGTGTGCAGGGTACTTTTGGCCGACAATGCTGGAAAATTGTTTCAGATATTATAAGCGGTGTCAGGATTGTCAGAAGTTCGGAGCAATTCAACGAGCACCAGCGTCGGCTATAAATCCTATTATTAAGCCATGGCCGTTCAAAGGTTGGAGAATTGATATGATCGGTATGATAAACCCACCATCGAGTAAAGGACATAAATTTATACTGGTGGCAACTAATTATTTTACCAAGTGGGTAGAGGCGATTCTTTTGAAGAAAGTTGATTCTGGGGATGCTATCCAATTTGTTCAGGAGCATATAATCTACCGATTTGGTCTTCCTCAAACTATTACTACAGATCAAGGTTCAATCTTCGTGTCCGATGAGTTTGTTCAGTTTGCTGATAGCGTGGGTATCAAGTTGTTGAATTCTTCACCTTATTATGCACAAGCTAATGGGCAAGCCGAGGCGTCTAATAAAAGTTTGATCAAATTGATGAAGCGGAAAATTTCTGATTATCCTCGGCAATGGCATACTCGATTGGCCGAAGCATTGTGGTCTTATAGGATGGCTTGTCATGGATCGATTCAAGTCCCTCCTTACAAACTTGTTTATGGTCATGAGGCTGTTTTGCCATGGGAGGTTAGAATCGGGTCTCAACGAATGGAGTTGCAAAACGATTTAACAGCCAATGAGTATTACAACCTTATGGCTGATGAGAGGGAGGATTTGGTTCAGTCACGATTGCGAGCCCTTGTGAAGGTTACTAGGGATAAGGAACGTGTTGCTCGGCATTATAATAAGAAAGTGGTACCTAAAGATTTTTCGGAAGGAGAACTTGTATGGAAGCTGATTTTGCCAATTGGTACTCGTGATAGTAGATTCGGCAAGTGGTCGCCGAATTGGGAAGGACCGTTCCAAATTCATAAGGTTGTGTCTAAGGGAGCATATATGTTGCAAGGGCTTGATGGTGAAGTCTATGGGCGAGCGCTCAATGGCAAATATTTGAAGAAATATTACCCAAGTGTTTGGGTTAACGCATGATCGGCTCATATTGCCGATGCATGACAGCCGATGTGTTTACATCGCCTTAAGATGGCCGATATTGTTATATCGCCCTTAGTTGTTTTTCATAGTGCAATCGGTTGTGGTTTACTAATATACAATGGCCGATATTGTTATATCGCCCTTAGTTGTTTTATAATTTTATCAATGCTCTTGACATTGTAAAACTAGGGGGGCACATATATATCAAAATGCAGTGCAAAATTTTTGAGCAAATTTCAAAGTCATATTAATCGGCACAAAGGATTGTTAAGACAGTAAAGTATCAGAATGTTTTAGCCGATTACAAAAACTCTAAGTTTTATTACACAAAGATTATTGAGATAAGTATCGCTGGATGACCGATATAGCCTTCTGCCTAATCTGCTCTACTTCTTCTATGGCTTGGGCATCCTGAGCGTCGGTTCCAGGGATAACTTTCAGAGACTTGGTCAGATCAGCAACATGCTTGATAGCCGATTTGAGTCTTGCTTTCTGTTCTTCAATAGACTTTGGGAGATCAGCTAGTTTTTTGTGCTCCATATCCAGCTTAGTGTTGCATTCTTCAAGTTGTGCTAAGAGTTCAATCTTGCGAGCCTCGAGCCGATCGATATTAGACTTGATTGGGCCTTCAGATAGTTGATCAAGCCTGGATTTCTCTTCATGCACAAGTTGTCGATTGGCTTGGATAGTGGCTTCAATATCCTTACGCTCTCGCCGTTTGGCCAGTCTTAACTTGGCTTTCTCCAATTTGAATTGGTGTTGCTCAAGGTAAACGGCTGGGGTAAGGATGTCGGCTAACTCATCTGGGATTAGAGCCTGAATCTCGTGTAGCCGAGCCCTGATTGAGCCACAATCAACCACCAAGCTATCTAGCGATGATGCTTCTAGCCGATCCAAGATACTTTCCAGAGTTTTCTTCACATCATCAGATAAAGGGGCTAAGGCTTTGCTTGTGGTATCTTCTTCTCTTTCATCAAGATAGTCTCTGATGTCAAAAGAGAAAAGATCGGCTAATACCTGTAGCGACAATTTAGAAGCAGTTAGAGGTTAAAACAGTCATAGCCGATCTGAATGCCTGTTGAGACAAAAAGAAACTTACTAGGATAGCAGGAGCAGCTGGTTGTTCTTCTTCCTCGACGTGATGACTCCCCACAGCTGAAGGGGTCTGGTCACTTAATGATTGATGTTCAGAAGGAGAAGGAGGAGGGGAAGGTTGAAAGGAAACAAGTGTCAGACAGAATCGGCTGAAAATTAACTAATGAAAGTTAAACTATCTTACTAGTGGAGCTGGTTTAGATGTTGTTGCAGCCGATTTCTTCTTCACCACAGTCTTCTTTTTCTGCAGTTATAAAAACTTGGGAGTGATCGGCTATAAGACAAATAATTATGAGAAGAATTAAAGAAAGTTGCTTACTCTTGAAAAGTGGACTGGAGCAGAAGGAGTTGGAGGGGTTTGCTTAGGCGAAGCCGATGGTGTTCTTTCAATATCGCTTACTTCGGCTACGGCTTGATCAACTTCGTCTTCAATTATCTCTTCATCCAGAGCTTGTTCAATGGATGGATCTAGGGTAGGCAGATCATCAGCTGGCTTGGTTTTCTTTGTCTTCTTCTTCTTAGTTGGGGCTGCGATGCTTACAGCCGATGATCTGGTTTTCCTCTTTTTGCCGGCATCGGCTGGTTCCCTGATGAGCCCTTGAAGAAGAGCTGAGGTCTTGGGGGCATCATAGCCAATAACCGGAGGAGATAGACCACCTCCGTTAGGAATTAAGCCTGGGGCATATTGGATGTCCTTTCCACTGTTGCTTTGATGAGGAGGGGAGGATTCTGTTGTCTGCAAATCAAAAGGAGGATTAGTTGAGATTAATCGGCCAAGCAGCTATGTAAATGAAATCAAGCAAAGTTAAAGACTTACTTGAGGGACAACATCTAGAAAGAGGTCCGTCATATACATTGAAGCTGGTTGGTGGAATAGATGCAGCTTCCATTCGCCCCACCACCTATCAAAGTTTTTGCTTTTGAATGTTGCCAGTTCTATGTTGTCAATACTGCCCAAAGGGGGTCCTTGAAGGTTGTGCAGCCGATCCATCATCAGGGTTGATGAAATTCCTCCTCGGCATTGGATCTTGTCGGCAAAGTATAAGCCGATTGGGAGTTGGCCCATTCCAAGTTGTCTAGCTGAGCTCATTGGATGATAGAATTCATAGGAAGCTTGGATGTTTCTTCCTTGATGAATGTCAACAGGAAGGATGCATGGGCTGATTGCAGCCGAGAAAATTTCCCTGGATGATTGGTATACTTCATGGTTGATGTCTTCGAATCTGAAATCCACTAGGTGTTCACGTTCTGCAGAATCCTCATAAAGAAACCAAACTCGAGCATCTTTTTGAAAGCCTTCATAGAAGCTGCAAAACCAATCTTTGAGTAGTTCAGCCGATAGTTTTGCCCCAGCATCAGTTGGTGTAGAAGCGTATTCTCCGTATGATGTGCATCTCCGATGAGTACGCTCTTCCTCATCATCCCCTACAATCGGCTCTAGTCTTGGGAACTCAACTTCTGATACGGATGGCTGATTGACAGCCTTCATAACTATCAAGTTTAACCAGGTTTGTAGCAGCCATCAGGGTTCACCTACTCCAACTACTGAGCCGACGGCTATCTTAGCCGATGTATTGTTCAACATCTGGTATAGATAGCCGAGGAGAATTTTGCCCAGGGGGAATTGTCTCTTTGTTTCTAGAGCTTCAGCTAGAAATTGCCAGTTGGTTGTGGGGCCGCAACTTGATCCACAGAAAAGAAATTTGTCTAGCCACATTAACAAAAAAGCCACATGTTCCCGAGGGGTGACCGAGCCCTGGCCCATGTATGCCGCTACATAGCCTGACCAACCTCCTATGCTTTTGGTCTTGAAGTCATATTGGTTCTTTGTGTTCAAGCTCATAGAGTTGCCCGATGAGGTGACGTCCAGACCTGTGATCATGCTGATATCTATGAGAGTTGGAGTCATCGGCCCTTGATTGAACAAAAAGGCATTAATGGTGTTTGACCAGAAGTAAGAAGCAGCTGCCATCAGGGGTTCATCTTTGGCCGGGTTTGCTATAGTAAGGTCAAGTGCTTGGCCGATTTCGATTTCATCCCAGTGGACCCTCTTGCTGGCTGGTACACATTTGAACCATGTAGTCCAGTTCTTTTCTGGTGGAACTTTCTCTAGAGACGGCCAGGACTTGAAGGTATTCTTCCAGTGACCTAGATCTGGGTTGGTTAATCTGAAGGGGATCCTATTGGTTTCACCAATAATGAACTTGGTGGGGTCTGGATTGCCGACTGGGCCAAGAAAGTAGTGGTTTTCATGCGACAGTCTGGGAATTGCAACTAGGTTGGAGAGGTGCTACAAATCCAAAGCGATTCAGAGGAAGAGAGCGATATGAGATAGGAGAAGATCGATCTGCTGCTAAAGAAATGATTTAGCCGATGAGAACTTACCTCAGCATATTCGGCTGATGGCGCACTAGATGGGCTAGCGGAAGACGACATTGTTGCGAGAGGAGATCTCGTCGAGGAGGAAGTCGCCAAGAGATTGCCTTTGCGCCGGGGAAGTCGCCGGAGAAGAGAGAGAAAAGGTTTCGTTTGAGCGGTGAAAACGGAAGTCATGGTGTGAGATTTCTCAGGGGTAACGGTTAGTATTTAAAGTGCTGGATTAACGGTCAAAAGTGGCGGAGTGCGAAACTTGCTCGGAGTCGGTACACGGCAAATCCGGAACATTATCGAATATCTCGGACTTGGGGGGCATATGTTAACAACCAAATTTGGTAACATCTTTGTCAGGAAAGAGGATTGGATCAAAGCGAAGTCGGAGGCGGAGATCGAGTTCAGAAACAGAGCAGGAATCGGCCGGAGTCCAGATCGGCTATGGTTAGGATCGGCTGGGTCTGAGTCGGGCTAAATAAGTCGATACAGCCGATTCCGACAATACGACTTGTACGCGACATCGGGTTCAAGTTAATGTACTTCAAGATGATTGCCACGCGCGGATAGAGTCCTGGGAAGGCAATTGTATCTATTAGTTATGATATCTTATGTAAATTCCTTATAGATAAATGTGGGCAAAAGTCTGTCGCAAAGACTTATGGTATCTTAGAGTTTGTTAGAGATAATAGTCGTGTCCGGTATGGGCATATCTTGTAATTCTCGGGTATAAATAAACCCTGAGCCCTATGTAATTTTTAACACACACGTTCAATACAATTTCGGCGCATCGCCACCCTTTTTGCTTTAGTTTTGTTTCGACGAGTTCTTGCTTTTGGGTTGAGCTGCATCGGTTTCGATCTTCAACAAGAGGTAAAATTCGTTATGACGGATTGTGTTCTTAGGATTAGTGCTTCCATCTTCATGATACTCTAATCTTGTTTATGTAATTCGTCGAGTTATCATATATCTTGTATAATCTCTAGCGATATCGCTATCTAACCTACAATCGGCTAACATTTGTATGCAAAAGGCAGCCGATTAGGTTAGATCTTGACGTTGATCTAGATTATATGAGATATCTACCATTCTATGAAACTTCTAGTGGCTTGATTGTCTAGATATCGTTCTTTTTTTCATACTTAATGTTGTATCAGTTGAGTTTGATCTATTAAGTCGTGCTTAGAATATTGATCTCTAGCCTGCCCTCTAGTTGCCGATTAGAATAACATCGGAGTTTCAGCCGATCTTATCTGATTTAACTATATTTGTTTTATATGCCTCATTGACATGTTAAATCTGCCTTTTATATCAAGATATTGCTGTATCTAAATATGTTAGGCCTTTGTTTGATATTTTATACCTGCTTTAACATCCTGATATAGAGTAGTATTGGAGTATTAGGCGATACACGCTAGATCTATCTGATCGGCTACGCTATAAACATATATAGTCTTGTTATTGATATATATTTTGATCTAAGTGATTTATACTGTCTCGGCATGGTGACCGATCTATCCCAATCACTTGGTTTAAGTATATATCGATATAAAGAATATATATCGTTAATATCTACAGCCGATCGAGTAGATTTAGTTCTTCTTTACTTATTCATGACTGTCGATCGATACACAGATGACATCGGCTCAAAGATAAATGGTATGTCATCGGCATCTAGCCGATCGGCTATCATTTATAGATTTAACCACGGTTTCTTTGCTTCAATTTCTTGTTGATTACAGGATCAAATCAGCTGGCACGCTAACACATCCGAAGGCGAGCTTTGGACCTGCACTGGAGTTAAGCAGATCTCCCAGACCACGTGTTTTCTATCAACAATACCGGCAAGCCCGACATAGATTAACTGATAAATCAGACATTAAACCCACACCATTACACCTCTCTGGTAGGCTACCCACACAATTAACATAATACATATATAAAATAAGACTAGTACTCAAACTAAGTAAAGTACCGAAGATATATAAAGAAGAGTATTTCATTAATTTGGAAAGTATTACAGAAGAGATTACAAGAGCTGCTAGAGCCATACCGAAAACTCTTCCGAAGACTCCGAGGACTTCCGACACTATTCTATTCTACTTCACTTAGCACTATACTACTAATACTAAAGTATGAAGAGGAATTTAGCATGCTTGAGTGTGTTGAGAGAGTGAATGAGCTCCACCTTTTATAGGTCGGTATGACGATTGTAGAAAAACAAAATGTCGATTTTACCCTTATAGCCGTCATTAAGAAGCAATCCGTGACATCCACGTGTAAGGCCAGCCGGAGCCGTAGCTGCCAGGGTTCGGCCGAACCTGGGCCAGCCCAGCAGGCCTCCAGCTTTGGCAGGTCGCTAGCAAGTGGGTCCCTTAGGCGGTTGTGGCAATTAAAAGTCGGTTTCCAACGGTTGCTTCTAACATGTGGGCCCTCCTTATCCATTTGTTTGCTTAGGAGTGAGGTTTCTTCACTTTTCTCTTTATTTTTTTGATAAATTCCTGCAACATGTTATTCTCCAAGTACAAGTGGAAATATATTATTTTGGAAATAAACATGCATTGTAAGTATAGCTAGTTCTCCATTATTTTAATTATATTGATGGCCAAAATTTGTCGGTAACTACCATCAACAAAACCCCCCAAGCTTGAACCTTTGCTCGTCCCGAGTAAAGGACGAAAGGGAAACAAACTTAGTTGTTGATCAGGAGTTGCTACCATGCTGTATATCTAAAATGTACAAGTACATAGGTACTCTCTCTCTCATGTTAAGTAAATATTCACGGAGGCTTACCCTTACGCCTAAAATTTGTGGAACACACGCTTCTCACCACCATGGGCAATTGAGAGACATAATAGATCATAGAGTACCATTTTCAATGTCCTTAGTTAGTTTTCAAAAGTTTGCAAATAAAAACTAAGTTCCTCAAATGATTCTCTCTATCACTCAGAGTGTATGGATATTTATTCCTCACCAAAAACATTGCCTCTTTGATTCCTACTCTAAAGTTTAATATGTGGAGCTTGGTAAGGATCAAAT
This sequence comes from Oryza sativa Japonica Group, assembly GCF_034140825.1. Classification (NCBI taxonomy): domain Eukaryota; kingdom Viridiplantae; phylum Streptophyta; class Magnoliopsida; order Poales; family Poaceae; genus Oryza; species Oryza sativa. The sequence continues at coordinate 14,587,845 of NC_089045.1, read as the reverse complement.
GAGGCATACTTGCATTCACATTTATCACTAAGTCATACTTAGATCAAGGTCGTGCAGAATGTGTGTGGAATGTGTGATGGAAAATATGAGGGGAAACAAAATGTGAATAAAGAAAATGCTTCTCCTTTATGCTTATGCTTTTCCTCCAAAATATCCTCTAATTTTTAAAGAGAGGGTATTGCTACTTTTCTTGATGTGACCATGGCTACTATGGATACGACCATTGCTCACATCATGAATCAACAAGAAGACATCAAGATCAAGTCCTCCATGTGCTGCAATCTGATTCGGCCACGTGTTACATTGCTGACTTCAAACGGCCGCCAAATCTACATACGTGCTCCGTTTTGGGCCCGTGAGTACTTGATGCAAAGCTCTCGAAGTCCTCCTTCCAACGGATCCAGCCTCATCTCGGAAATCTATCTCGTTTGGCCGCAATCACAAAAGCAAGGTGCTGCGTCTCCTGTATTGGGCCAATGGGCTTGTAACTTTGTTTGGGACCCTGGCCCATGTGGGGCCCATGTGGGGTGCGCCCCAATCTGGTGGAGCACGACCCTTGGACCCTCTTGGTCGTCCTCCCACCTCTATAAATAGTTAGGTACCCCTTCAGGGTTTCTTGGGTTTTGATAGATTAAAGTTTAGCCATTGCTACTTGCTTGCAGCGCGCGTGTCGGCTAGACCGTCCGTCTGCTTGTTCTTCGGAACCCCAACTTATCATTTGTATTAAATTCCTATTTGCAATATCATATTTCTTTTATCTTGTTCTTGCTTGTTTCTTCGATTTGCTTGCAGGAATAGGGTTGATCTGCACCGGCAAGATCAACAACCCACGGAGAGGTGTATCGATCGCTAAGGCGCAACACAACGTCTCGTACGGTTGTAGTCGGATCGTCAACGTTTCTCCCAAATCGTAGTTATCACAACTCACCGAAAGATCGGGCCAACAACAGCCTTGAGTGTCGAGAGGAACTCAGGGTTCATCAGGTGGTATCAGAGCTTTCGTCGCTCGGTGAGTTTTTATCTTCCTATAACCAGAAAATAGCCATACAAAAAAATTCGTATCATTTACCTAGCCATATTGTGCCATTGCATTGTTCTTTTCAGTTTTTGCTTTGTTGAATTTTATGTTGCATCGTCACGTCGTGTTGCTGGTCTTAGCGTCTAGTTCGTTTAGAGTTTCGAGTTCTGGTCACGTTTTGTACCACAGTCGTCGCTGCCACCGTGTCTCTGTTGTTGTCGGGACCTACGAAAACGGAATCGGCTCGCTGCCACGATTCTATTTTTGTAGTTTTCAGAAGTTTCTGTCGGTTAGTTTTGGAGTTCTTGAGTTGCATCTAGAGTTTGCCGATCCTTGTGTGTGTTTGTTTTGGCCGTGCCTGTGTCGTGCACGAGAGGAGGAAGGTGAATTACCATATCTGATTTTGGAAGTAGTCAAGTTTGTTTTGGAAAGATATAGTAGATTGGATTGGTTAAAAATCAGTTTCCTTTTTATCCCATACACCAAATTCGGCTGCCATCCACTCCACCTCCTGGCCGAGTCCCACTCGCCCCTTTGGCCGAGTCCGACTCCCTCCCTCTCTTTCACGGTTCCGAGTTGTGTCAAACACCTTGGCGAATTTTTGTTTGGTGTCAGTTTCGAGATCTGTTTGGAAAAACGGAACCGGCATAAATTCAGCATTCCATTTTTGTATAATTTTAATTTTGGGTTTAGACTTTTACATTTGAGTCCCTGTAAATTTTTTATTTACGTTTGAGTCCCTGTAACCTTACATTAAGGTCCTTGAGTCAGTTTTTGTTAAAAAAATCAAGAAAAAAGTGAGAAAAAAAAAGGCAGAAAGGTGCAAAAAAAAAAAAGAAAAGAAAAGAAAAAGCCGCACAAAAAAAATAGAAAAGAAAAGGAAAGAAAAAAAAAGAAAAGAAGAAAGAAGAAAGAAAGAAAAGAGAAAATACTGTTATGTTTGAGCTGAACTTCATATATCAGAGTTGTGCATGAGTTGTTCCTAGTGCTATCTTGTGGTATCGTTTGTGTCTAGGCTCGCGTCTCTAGTACGTTCTAGCCTAGGACTAGCACGATACTTGACTTTGAACAATTATTCAACTTTGCGTTCTCTGATTTGAGCATTTGCTATTCCTTTGCTACATATTTAAGCCTACCCAGAGCTCCACAGATTTGATTGCAGCCGTACAACAAGTGTTTGCCGAGGCATCGATATATCCAACCTCTATTGGGGTGCTTGGTTGAGTCGGTGTACATCACCATTCCACTTGCATTGGTAAGATCTTGTAAGAGCTTGGTTAAAAGCTTGAGTGTGTGTGAGATTTGAGCTGCCAGTACCTAGTAGTTGATAAGAGCGTGTATATTCTTGTGTATGTTTCTTGTTTGCTGCTAACCATGGCAGGATTGCGCAAGGGGAAACAAGATGGTCATGCTCAACGTCAACATCTACACCTTCGACGAGATATGACGACTTCTTCACGTGATGCATATGAGGTACATGACTATAATTTTGCACAAGTTGCATGTAAGTTACCAGTCTATGATGGAAAGTATGATTCCGCTGCATACATTAATTGGGAGCTAGCAGTAGAAAAACAATTTGATGAGTATGATTTTTCTAATGCTCAAATGATTAAGGCTGCTAGTAATAAGTGTACCGGTTCTGCATCTTTTTGGTGGCATACTGTGGGAAATAAGCTTGAAACTTGGGATGAATGCAAAATACTAATGAGAAAAAGATTTGTGTTTTCATACTATAGACGTGCTCTCCTTGAGAAATTTGAACATCTAAAACAAGGTGACAAAACTGTTAGGGAGTACTTTCATGATTTTAAAATTTGTATCACTTATAGTGGTTTACAAGAATCTAATGAGAACACAATGACTAGATTTTTCAGAGGGCTTAATTCCAATATTCAGGCTGGGCTTGTTAATGTGACATATAATCATATAGGCCAATTGTTTATGCTTGCTTGCAATGTTGAGCACAAAATTTTGGAGAACCCAACGGAGCAACAAGCTATGCGTGTGCCTCCTATCGCTGATGTTTTGCAGGAAGTTCAGAACAATCCCCAAAATGAGAAGAACGATATGTTTGAGATGTCACTTCCATCACTCGCGAATGAGGAGAAGGCTGATGCACCTACATTATCTGAAGAGGGCATAAAAGGTAAATTAAATGGTGCAGAAATTACTCAAGGTGAGTATGCTTCTGATGAATTACATTTTTCCACTTTCCATGCTGACCTAGAGCAAACTTTAGTGGAACCTACTTCTGAATTGCCTTTGTCACAGGTTGGTTTGCATTCTGTTCCTTGTGATAAAGAAGAGTTGTGCGATAGTACTTCACTTATATCCATTCCACAACTAGTGAATGAACATGCTACTTTTAATATTGATTCTCCATGTACTGAATTTAAGCATGTTATTCACACGTCCAGCGAGAATGATGAACTTCAATTGTAATCTTCTTTAAATACATTGGGCTATGTTCAGTTTGATGATTTTTGTGAGCTCGATAATTTGAAGGAGAAATTATTTGCTAAATCTGATTTGCCATGTCCAACTAATGCTATTTTTCATATCTTTGGCGAATATAATGATAGAGGAATATTTTTGGTGCATAGAGTTTACATTTGTTCAGATTTAGAACATCTTGTAGTTCCGGATAAAATATGCAAGCTAGAGAGACATGTTACTGCTAATCATATTGTCTCCAGTTTGTCTTGTTTTGATTGCAAGAAATAGGTTGTTTTCAGTGGACTGCGCGAAGAGCACCATATGGAAAAACCGAGGACGGTTTTCTGTGAAGAAGGGGAGGATGATGTGACCATGGCTACTATGGATACGACCATTGCTCACATCATGAATCAACAAGAAGACATCAAGATCAAGTCCTCCATGTGCTGCAATCTGATTCGGCCACGTGTTACATTGCTGACTTCAAACGGCCGCCAAATCTACATACGTGCTCCGTTTTGGGCCCGTAGTACTTGATGGAAAGCTCTCGAAGTCCTCCTTCCAACGGATCCAGCCTCATCTCGGAAATCTATCTCGTTTGGCCGCAATCACAAAAGCAAGGTGTTGCGTCTCCTGTATTGGGCCAATGGGCTTGTAACTTTGTTTGGGACCCTGGCCCATGTGGGGCCCATGTGGGGTGCGCCCCAATCTGGTGGAGCACGACCCTTGGACCCTCTTGGTCGTCCTCCCACCTCTATAAATAGTTAGGTACCCCTTCAGGGTTTCTTGGGTTTTGATAGATTAAAGTTTAGCCATTGCTACTTGCTTGCAGCGCGCGTGTCGGCTAGACCGTCCGTCTGCTTGTTCTTCGGAACCCCAACTTATCATTTGTATTAAATTCCTATTTGCAATATCAGATTGCTTTTATCTTGTTCTTGCTTGTTTCTTCGATTTGCTTGCAGGAATAGGGTTGATCTGCACCGGCAAGATCAACAACCCACGGAGAGGTGTATCGATCGATAAGGCGCAACACAACGTCTCGTACGGTTGTAGTCGGATCGTCAACGTTTCTCCCAAATCGTAGTTATCACAACTCACCGAAAGATCGGGCCAACAACAGCCTTGAGTGTCGAGAGGAACTCAGGGTTCATCATTTCTTTTCTTTTCTTTTCATCATGCCCCAATTTTGGGAGAGCAAGAATTTATTATTTTTCATAGCCACACCTTTCCCTCTTTCTCTTTTTTTTTCAAAGGATTTGTTTTCCTTTGGAAAGGAAGCATGAATGGAGAGCTTATTTGTGGATGATGACATGGATATGGTGGATGACATGTATGCTATCTTCCAGTGTAGAAGCTTAGCATAAGTGTGCATATGTGGGTGTATGATCTTGATCATAGAGTACGAAAAGCTTCTATGCAAGTCACATAATTTTGACAAAGTTCAATGGACATACAAGCAACCAAATATTGCATATGGTTTTTAAGTGTAAGAACTATATTTGGCTGTGGTAGGAATTTATATCAAATGAGGAACTTACAATTTATCATTTTGGGAAATCAAATCATCCAGAATTCAAGCCAAATTTGGATCAAGATTATGGAAACTCCATTTCACTATATCATATCTCACAATAACTTAGGCTTAGATCACGCAATGTGCAACTCATGTCTCTCAGTTTCCCGGATAATGGTTGGCTAATTTTACTTAAAACTTGAGAGAGTACTCAACTATGAACATATACATTAAAGATATAAAACAGAGCAACTATTCATCATTTCAACATGGAGAACTAGATTGTCTCACCTAGCATGATAAAATCTAACCTATATTTTTGGTTTAGGCTTTTAGGAAATTTACAAAAATCCTCTAAGCCTTATTTGGCTTTTAACTTTGCACATTTTAATTGTTGGAGGTTTTCACACGGATTTTAATTATTCTAGGCATCATTTAAGGGATATATTTTAGAGTCGTTTTGGGACGTGACAGGGGGGCTGGCTTCCAACTTAGGGGAACTTTAAGCCAAAAATACTTCTCCATGCCCTTCAAAACCTCGAACAAAGGCTGGCATGCAAATTTGTTCTATGTTCAAAACCCTGAGCCTGCACTCCCCGAGTACTCCTGTCTCCCTACAGTTTATCAGGACACTTGGAACTCACTACCGATGGGAGATGAAGCCGCTCAGGCGCTGGAACTGATGGACCGCATGATAAAGCTAAAGGAGCAAGGTCTGCAAGGAGAACAGATCACCCGGCATTTTATCAAGAGCCGGTTAGCCCCAATCAAGGAGAGATCTCGTACAGCCTTCGAATTCGACGGCAAGCATGATCCAAACCGTGAAGATCCAGATTCTCTTGACTTTAAGGTCATGAAGGAGAGAATGTACAAGATCTTCTCAAATGCTATCGTAGTCAGCTATTCACACTTGCTGCCGGTGGTGCCATACAACGCATTCAATCCTCCTCCACCGGTATGTATTCAAACACCTCAACCTTTCTTAAAGCATGATCTTGTCTCTTGTTAAGTCAGTTGACAATTGAAGACATTATGCTCAGGAGTTTGCTTTGATGAAGTCGGATCCTCCAATTGCTCAGCGCCGATCACCTCGCCGGCAACCTGGTCAAGGAAGTGGAGGACCAAAAATTCGGTCTGAAACTCAACCAAACACCTCTAATCCAGCCGGCCAGTCAGATTCCCGCAAGAGGAAATTGCTTCTGAGTGACGACGAAGGCGATGATGCTGGAAAACTTGGAGATAAAGGGGCAACCGGAAAACTACCGAAGCAAGCCAATCCGAAGAAGAAAACATCCAGTCGTCCTATGCCGAAAATCAGGAAGTCTTCCAGGTACAAATCATATAACGATCTTCCTTGTATTGATGCTCACCCATCATGAAAATAATACTGATAGCACAACTCAAACTTGTAGAAAGCCATCTGACATAGATCCTTCTGGAAAAGACTCTGATCCGATTAACATGGAGACAGGTTCCTCAAAAGAAACCGGGCCGACTGCAAAAGATCACCCGAGTGACAATCAGCCGGCAACCGACAATGTAGAACCTAGCAACGAACCCCCGACTGGAAGCCAGTCGGCCGAAGCTGGAATTGGAATTAACCAGGAGTCCCCGACTGGAAACCAGTCGGACACAGGACCAAGCCAAGAGATCCCTGAAGTTGAAGCTCAAGCAGACAGCCCTCCCGGAAAGGATGCCAGCACTGACCCAGGATCTAGATCTCCTATAAAAGCACAAGAGCCCACTTGTCCCCGACCGGAAATCATAACAGGTAAACACATTATCTGAAATCATTTTGATCCAACAGACTTTATTCGATTGTTTCACCTTTATTCATGGATACATTAGGGCTGATGATTGGTGATGAAGAAGAAATCCTCCTGATACGAGCGGCTGAAGATTCGCGCCCTCCCATTCTGGTCAAGTGGTGGGATGACGACATGCAACCTCAGGGAATTGTAATAAATATGCAAAAAGAAGATGAGGAGGTATGCCTGCTGAAAAAGGCACTCAGCCAGGCTACCCGCATTGTGAACGTAAGTTTCTTCACGCCCGGCCTCAACCATCTTGTTCGCCATTTAGCAGAAGCGCTAATAAAACTGTTTTGCAGAGGATTCATCTCAGGAATGAAGCAAAAACCGCAACCCTAGATAAATTAGTTCCTCATCTCGGAACCCTTGAGGCCACCAGAGATCAACTGCACGAAGCCAAAGAACTTGCCAGGAAAACTGAGCATGATCTGAGGGATCGGATTGCCGAGCTCCAGGAATCCAATTTTGAACTGAGTGGCTCATCAAAAGGTACAATCAAACTCTGTCTAACTTACTTGTGCTGCCATCTTTGTAATTTCGATTAACCAGAGGCAATATAGTGCAAGCTGCCAGGATATCTCAACTGGAAAAGCAGATTCAGACTTTGGAAAATGACAAGGCAGAACTGGCAAGACAGAGGGACTCGGCTTTGAAAGATGTTGAAGGTACTAGCAACCAATACCTCAAAAGCCATTATCTTCTATACACTAACTCATTAATGTGAATCTATTGATGCAGACCGCAAGATCAAGTCGCAGGCTCAGTTCGACGTCTTAGTCGGCAAAATCAAAAGGCTTGAAGGGGCCAGGGATGAAGTTGCTAACGCTACTACCGCACTCGTCCAAGCCATGTTCTTCAATAACAATGGTCCGAGTACATTCGATGCTTCCGAAATCTTCGACAAGCTGACAGTTGCTCCGGATACATATTTCAAGAATATCAACGAGGCTGGGAGTATGGGAGCGAGCCTGGCGTTGGCAATGACCAAGTCTCTATCCCCGAAGATTGACATTGATGCCATTGATGGCTTTGCAGAGGGGACGAGCGAAGAAGCTGCTCTTGACCTCATCAACGATGCGCAAAAAGCCACCGATAAGATAGCGGTTGATGTAGTTGAGAGATTCCAGGACACCGATCTTCGGCCGACTGGTCCTGATAACTCTGATAATGAAAAAACTGATACTGATTGATGTAATTTGATAACAATGATTCTGATGATGATGATGGAGACACAATTTGTACAATACTGATGAATTTATGCTGTGCTCAGTATTTCAAACTTAGCTTCTGATTTCTTAAAAGCTTTTGTCAAACCTTATTGACCCTAAAACCCGCAAAAGCTATTAAAAAACTTTCAGTCCTCATTGACTAAGTCGAAAAATCAAGCAAGGCAATGATAAATCGAGTAAGCAAATTGAATTGATAAAGATTACACTCCATTATTATTATAGTAGCCCCCGACTAGTAACTTCAAGAGAAGGCTTGATGTTAGCAGTCAAGATAGGGAAATACAAAAGTAGTACTTAAGCATAAAAACGACGAAGATGTTCGATATTCCAAGAGTTGTCGATAGGAGTACCACCTTCCCACTTGAGTCGGTAGGAACCTGGCCGAGTGACTTCTGAGATTATAAATGGCCCTTCCCATAAGGGGGATAACTTGTGCCGATCTCGTGTGGTTTGAATTTTTCTCAAAACCAGGTCACCGACTAAGAAGGCTCGTGATCGAATATTACGATTATGATAACGACGCAACCCTTGCAAGTATCGGGCCGACTGAATTAAGGCTGCTTCGTGGGCCTCTTCCAGTCGGTGTAGATCATCCACTTGGTCTTCTCCATAGCGCTCCTCGCGAAAGTTGCGAAAACGTAAAGATTCGAATTCCACTTCACTAGGCAACATTGTTTCTGCTCCATAAACTAAGAAGAACGGCGACTGGCCCGTGGCCCTACTGGGAGTAGTGCACAAGGACCAAAGTATCGACGGTAGCTGTTCTACCCACTTGCTGGCATAGGGATTCAGTCGGTCGAAAACTCGTGCCTTTATTCCTTGGAGTACCATGCCGTTGGCTCGTTCGACTTGTCCATTGCGCATAGGATGCGCTACGAAGGCGTAACAGATTTTAATGCCGAAGTCTTCACAGAAGTCTTTAAATACTCCGCTAGTGAATTGAGTGCCATTATCAGTGATGCTCCGATTTGGTACCCCAAACCGATGCACAATGTTGATGAAAAAATCTCTAGCTTTGTCTGCCGTGATTGTGATGACCGGTTTAGCTTCAATCCACTTGGAGAATTTATCGACAGCCACAAAGAGATGAGTGTAACTACTGACTGCCTTTTTAAACGGGCGGACCATGTCAAGCCCCCAAACCGCAAACGGCCAGGACAACAGGATGGTTTGCAACTCTTGGGCTGGCAGATGAGTTTGTCTGGCGAAAAATTGACAACCTTCACATGTCCGCACGATCTTGTCAGCATCAGACACAACTGTAGGCCAGAAAAAACCTTGCCGGTAAGCCTTGCCAACAATGGTCCGCGCAGCAGCGTGATTGCCACAAATACCAGAATGTATATCCTTCAACAATTGTCTCCCTTCCTCCAAAGACACACAGCGTTGCAGGATTCCTGATGGACTTTTCTTGTACAGCTCGGCCTCATGAATGATATAGAGCCGGCTAAACCTGGAGATCCGCTCGGCTTCATCCTTATCTTGGGGGAGTTCTTGTTTGGTCAGAAATCTTATAAGGGGCTCTCTCTAGTCGGCTTCGATCATAGCTACATCTTGAGTGTTCGTGGCCTCGATTGTTTCTTTCCTTGGTACGGTTGGTTCGTAAAGGTGTTCAACGAACACGTCGGAAGGAGCTGTTTCTTGTTTTGAACCGAAGTTAGTGAGTCTGTCGGCCGCTTCGTTATTGTGCCGAAGGACGTGGGTGAGTTCGAGCCCATCAAACTTGTCTTCCAACTTGCGTACCTCTTGCCGATAGGCGGTCATGTTGTCATCAAGGCAGGACCACTCTTTCATAACTTGATTAACAACCAACTGTGAATCTCCGCGAACTATCAAACGCCTAATTCCCAAAGAGATTGCAATCCGTAGCCCGTGAAGAAGCGCCTCGTATTCCGCCACGTTGTGAGATGCAGAAAAATGTATTCATAACACGTAGTTTAGTCTTTCTCCAGTCGGGGAAATCAAAAGAACCCCAGCCCCGGTGCCTGAAAGTCTCTTCGACCCGTCAAAGTGCATAGTCCAATACTCCATCTTCTCCTCGGGCATATCTTCTTGGCACTCGGTCCACTCGGCGAAGAAGTCGGCTAAAGCTTGGGACTTGATCAAAGTTCGCGGTTTGAATGATATATCCAAGGACATCAGTTCTAAGACCCATTTTGCGATCCGCCCATTGGCTTCGCGATTATGAAGTATATCCCCGAGTGGAAACGATGTAACCACCGTGACCGAGTGACCTTGGAAGTAGTGAGATAATTTCCTGACGGTAATTAGAACACCATATAACAGCTTCTGAACTTGAGGATATCTCGTCTTGGAGTCGGCCAAAACCTCGCTAACGAAGTAAATTGGTCGTTGGACATTCTGAACATGGCCTTCTTCTTCACGCTCAACAACCAGGACCGTGCTCACAACCTGAGAAGTTGCCGACACGTATAACAATAGCGGCTCTTGCGGATGTGGTGAGGCCAAAACTAGTAGAGTGGTGAGAAGTTTCTCGAAGTCTTCAAAGGCTTTCTGTGCTTCGGGTCCCCACTAGAAATTGTCTGTCTTCTTTAACAGCTGGAAGAAGGGCATCCACCGCTCGCCGAGTCGTGAAACGAACCGGCTGAGCGCCGCCATGCAACCAGTCAGCTTTTGGACATCTTTCTGAGAACTTGGCGGTTTCATGTTGAGGATGGCATTGATTTTCTCCAGGTTGGCTTGTATGCCTCTATGAAACACCATAAATCCAAGCAGCTTCCCTTACAGTACTCCGAAGATGCACTTTTCAGGGTTTAATTTCATCCTGAAAACGCGGATGCTTGCAAAGGTTTCTTCTAGATCCGTAATCAAATCATCCTTCTGCTTGGTTTTGACAACTACATCATCCACATAAGCTTCGACGTTGTGGCCGATCTGAGTTGAAAAACATCTCTGGATCATGCGTTGGTAAGTTGCTCCTGCGTTCTTCTATCCGAAAGACATAGTGATGTAGCAGTAGGCCCCAAAGGGCGTGATGAATAAAGTCTTCAAGCAGTCGGATTCCTTCAATTGGATTTGATGATATCCTGAGTAGCAATCTAAAAAACTGAGTAGCTCGCAGCCGGCGGTTGAGTCGACTACCTGGTCAATGCGAGGCAACCCAAAAGGATCTTTGGGGCAAGACTTGTTGAGGTCGGTGTAATCGACACACATACGCCATTGCCCGGTCATCTTCCGAACCAGGACTGGGTTAGCCAGCCAGTCGGGATGAAGGACTTCTTTGATGAAGCCCGCTGCTAACAGCTTGGTCAATTCCTCTTTGATTGCGTCCTTCCTGTCTTGTGCGAAGCGGTGGAGTCGTTGTTTGATGGGTTTAGCGTCTTCCTTAACATGCAAAGAGTGCTCAATCACCTCTCTAGGAATACCAGGCATATCGGATGGTTTCCACGCAAAGATATCTTCATTATTTTGAAGAAAGGTGATGAGCGCACTTTCCTATTTACAATCTAACTCGGCGCCTATTACAGCAGTTTTAGTAGGATCAGAAGGATCTAGAGGAATTTTCTTGGTCTTGGCTTCGCTTTCCCCACTCTTTGAGATCTTGGTTGTAGGCACTTCTCCTTCGCTTGCCGTGGTCGCAGCCAGTCGAATGTCTTCTCGGGCGATCACGATCTCGCAGTTTTGGGCCATCTCGTAGCTTTCCTTGTCGCATGTGACGGCTTGTTTGATGTCGCTCCGCAGGGATATGACTCCTCGAGGACCAGGCATCTTCATCATCATGTAGGTATAGTGTGGGACGGCCATAAATTTGGCTAACACCGGGCGCCCGAGTATGGCATGATACGCTGTCTCGAAATCAGTGACTTCGAAGCAGATGTTCTCTGTGCAGAAGTTCACCCGAGTACCGAAGGTGACCGGAAGAGTGATCTAGCCGAGTGGCGTAGCGGATAACCCTGGGATGACTCCGTGAAAGGGTGCGTTACTTGGCTTCAATTCTGTGCGAGCGATCTGCATGTCATCCAAGGTCTTGACAAAGAGGATGTTGAGTGCGCTGCCGCCATCGATGAGGGATCTGCGAAGCTTGACGTTGCGAACCACTTGGTCTAGTACCAGGGGGTACCGCCCCGGGTGGACCACTCGGTCTGGATGATCCAAGCGATCGAACTTGATTGTTGTCTCCGACCACCGAAGATATTGGGGCGTATCGGGCTGAACAGCATTAATCTCTCGTTCGGTCAATTTTTGTTTTCTTTTGGATTCATAAGCCAGAGGTCCGCCAAAGATGCGGTTGAGCTCCTTGCGATGGTCTTGGAAGCCTGTCGGGGCATCATCGTCATCATCCTTCTTTTTTGACGTGCTTTGATCTCCGTCGGAGGCCTTCCGTGTATTCTTGGCGTATTGCTCTGCAAACTGTTTGTAGACGAAGCAATCTTTGGCTGCATGATTGGAGTTGGGATGATGCGGACATTGGGAGTTCATGATCTTGTCGAAGGTATTGACGCGCGAACGTTGTCGGGAGGAATGTGTAGTAGTTGCAACAAGTTCCTTGGGCTTACGCTTACGGTCCTGGCGATTGGTATTTCCACCCCCTCCTGTGGTCGGCGCATCTTTCTTTCGCTTCCAAGTGGGACCCGACTGCTTGGATGCGATAATGGCGTCTTCGGCTTTGGCATACTCGTTGGCTTTTTCGAACATCTATTTGACCGTCTTGGGAGGCTTGCACCCGAACTTGCCACCTAGATCTTCGTGATGAATCCCATTGGTGAAAGAAGCAATGATGACATCATCGGTAATGTCGGAGATCTTGTTGCGTTGTTCAGAAAAGCGCCGGATATAATCTCGAAGGGATTCCCTAGACTTCTGAATGACGATGTAGAGATCAAACTGTGTGCCAGGGCATTCAAAGGTGCCCTGGAAGTTGGCGATGAAGTGGTCACGAAGTTCCGCCCATGATCCGATCGTGCCACGGGGTAACCCATGAAGCCAGGACCGGGCAGAATCCGCCAGGGCCACAGGTAAGTAGTTTGCCATGGCTTTGTTATCTCCTCCTGCTGCGCGGATTGCGAGACCGTAGACGGTGAGCCAAGACTCCGGATTAGTGGTGCCGTCATACTTCTCGATTCCAAACGGCTTGAAGCCGGCTGGCCAATCCACTCGACGCAGGTCGTTGGTAAAGGCAGCTACTCCATCCACGTTGTCGTCGTAGCGATCCGGTGAATGGTGGCGGGCGTAGCCTCGTGCTGCACGGCGTTGATTGATTGTATCACGATGATCAACGGGGCGTCGACGAGGTGGAGAGCGAGACCGTTCAACTCGGCGCTCCCTGTGTCGTTCGGGAGGCGAGTGGATAGATCGCTCGTCGTGACCCCTGCTCCTGCGATTGGATCCTGCGCCGGCGATGCTGAGGCTTGGCTGGTGATAATCTTGAGATCGAAGATGGGGGACCTGGCTGCCAGTCGGTGTGCGGACGCTTCCGGAGTTAACCGGGACCGAGGCGGCAATCATGGTCTTGGTCTGGTTCAAGATGTTGACGACGTGATCAGCTTGGTTGAGTGCGTCTTCCTTGAGGAGGGTGTCAAGGAGAGTGATCGCCGCAACAGCGTTCTGTTGAGGGGTGCGGAAGACCGCTGTCCCCTCAACGTCTTGCTACCCGATAAGATCTCGCGCTCGTCGCCCTGCGTCCAAGGCTCGCTGTCATCGGTCCTCGGCCTCCTTTGCAGCCCGTTCACGTTCTTGTTGTATGCGCTGCAGCCGTTCTTGCTCTTGTGCCTGGCGCTCCTCTTCCAGTCGGCGTCGCTCGGCCTCCTGTTGTACGCGTCGCGCTTCTATTTCTCGGGCTTGGCGCTGTTCTTCTGTCTCGTTATCGGCCATGAAGACGCCAAAATAGAGAGGGGTGTAGTTATCTTCAAAGCTTTCGTCGAAGTCGTCGAGGTCGCGGTTGCCGTAGCGGTAGCCGAATTCGTCATACTCTATGATCTCTGTTGGTCTTGAGTCGACGCCGGGGGAGCTAATGTAGCCTTCCAATTGATCCATCGAAACCGTGCCGAGTGGCTGGAGTATGACGCCAACTTCCCTGGAGCTAGGCCGGATCGGTGCTGAAGTCGAGTCCCGCCTAAGCCTACGGGGAGAAGACGTCCTTGTGGTCAAGACGGCAGCCAGATCGCCGGGGAGTTTTATCAGGATTGGCGGGTAGGCCCCATCGTCTTGATCTGGTGGTGTTAGAGTAGAAGGGATCTCGTCCGAGTGGTTTGGAGCCGACTCGATCGAGATAAGCTTGGGGTAGATCTTAGCCGAGTTCGGAATACCGAACGGGGCTGAGACCTGGTCTCTCCCTGACTGGTTCGAATCCGAGTCAAGGAGAGAGATCTTGCCGAAGTCGTTGGTGATGAAGTCGAGGTTGCTGAACCGGAACGCCTGCCCAGGAGGGAAGGCGAAGTCGTCGATGCCGGAGACGAAACCCATCGCACTAGTCGGCGAAAAACTTGACGCTACCCCTACCTGGCACGCCAACTGTCGAAACAAGATTTCGGCAATACTAAAAGGGGGTGGCTATCAAGCTACAAAAGTGGATGGATTTGAAGACAAGGAATTTTATATAGGTTCAGGCCTTCTTAATCAAGAAGTAATACCCTACTCCTATCCGGGGATTGATCCGCCGAGTGTATTATTGATCGTATGATCTGGGAGAAAATCGTGTCCCTAGAGGGACCCGGACCCCTCCTTATATAGGGGAAGGGGTCCGTATTACAAAATCTAGTCCATATCCCTAACGAAATATGTGATTACAGATAAAATACAATCGTAACCGACTAGGATCCCGGGTATTTCCTTAACATACAAGTTTAGAAACTAACTCGAGTCCTTTTAAAGATATTCTATCTATATTTGGTACCCCGTACCCAGCCGGACTATACATGCCGTGTAGATATGGGGTATCTATAATCTCCACAATGCCCCAATCACTATGCCCCAATCACTGTTCCGCATACAAGCAATGCCCCAATCCTAGCAATCTTAGTGGGTTGTCAGACCGAGAGAGAAGAGGGAAGGGATGGGGGAAGATAGGATTTCTATACCAGCAGATCGAGGCGGGGCGACGGTGGAGATCGAGAACGGCACGGAGGAGATCGGTGAGCCAGGAGAAACTGAGTTTGCGGTCTCGGCGGAGAAAGTCATGGAGACGACGGCGACGACGAGGTATCGATGGCGACGCACCGGCGGGGCGACGGCGTCTATGGTTTTCGCCCCTCCTGAGCGCGCCGTCACTGGATCTAGGAGGGGAGGGCGCCGGCCGTCGAGCCCGCCGCTCCCGCCCACCGGCGTGGCCGCTCCCAGCCCTTCCCGAGCGCGTTGTCGTTGGATCTGGGAGGGGGACGACGCCGGCCGTTGAGCCCGTCGGTACCGGACCGCTCCTACCCGCCGCCGTGGCCGCTCCCGGCCCTCCCGAGCGTGCCGCCGCTGGATCTGGGAGGGGGAGGACGCCGGCCGTCGAGCCCGCTGCTGCCGCACCGCTCCTGCCTGTCGCCGTGGCCGCTCCCGGCCCTCCCGAGCACGCCGCTGCTGGATCTAGGAGGGGGAGGGCTCTGGCGGTCGAGCCCGCCGTGGTGGCCGCTCTCGCCCTCGTTGTCATCAGTGAGAGAGAGAGGAGAGGAGGAGAGAAAGCGAGAGACTAACAGGAGAGGTGAGGAGAGGAGAGGAGGAGAAGATAAGGTTGGTGAAATTTTTAAAGTGGGGAAGAGGGAGAGGAGGCAAATCAAACTTCGAAGCAAAACATAATTTCGAATCGGATTTTATGATACTAAATGAACTCATGTGAAAAAGTTGTCAAAAATGAGATCTACCAATTTTATTTTGGTTATTTCTCCATCCGAGTTTGGTTGAACTATATACAATTTAAATTTTAAAATATAAGAAATTCAAATAATTTATCGGGTAGTAAATGAATTTAAATGGGAAAGTTGTCAACAACAAAATTGTATAACTTATCAAGATCTACAACTTTTGTTTTGGTCATTTTTCTATATGACTTTGTTTGAACAGTTTGAATTTGAATTTCAAATTACGACAATGTATAAGAGATATGTACATTTTGTGAACAATGTTACAAATCACTTTCTCGGATGAAGAAATGACCCAAATAAAAGTTGTAGATCTTGATGAGTTATAGAACTTTGTTATTGACGACTTTTTCAGTTAAAATCATTTAGTACTTATAAATGTTGTTTGAAGTTGTCGTAATTTGAAATTCAAATTCAAACTGTTCAAAGAAAAGTCATATATAAAAATGACCAAAACAAAAGTTTTAGATATTGATGAGTTACACAACTTTATTGCTGATGACTTTTTTATTTGAAATCATTTAGTATTTAAAAATGTTGTTTGAAGTTGTCATAATTTGAAATTCAAATTTTATATAGGTCAATCAAACTCAAATGGAGAAATAACCAAAATGAAATAGGTATATCTCAATAAGTTGTACAACTTTTTTTTGACAACTTTTCACATAAGTTCATTTAGTATGATAAAATTCGATTCGAAGTTTTAATATTATGAAATTAATCGAAAGGAGGGAGGTAGAATGGACTTCTCGGCGAGGGTAGAGCAAATGGGCTGGCCCATAACAGTTCTTCTTTCATCCCATCTCTTTTTAACCTTTCTTTTCTTTGTATTTTATTGTACCATTGTGAAGTAACACACAAAAAAATCATATTAAATGAACTTATGTGAAAAAGCTGTCAAAAACAAAGTTGTATAACTTATTGAGATCTACTAATTTTATTTTGGTTATTTCTCCATCTGTCTTTGATTGACCTATATAATATTTGAACTTCAAATTATGACAACTTCAAACAATATTTTCAAATACTAAATGATTTCAAATGAAAAAGTCATCAACAACAAAATTGTATAACTCGTCAATATCTATAACTTTTATTTCGGTCATTTAGCTATATGACTTTGTTTCAATAATTTGAATTTGAATTTCAAATTATGACAACTTCAAACAACATTTTCAAATACTAAATGATTTCAACAGAAAAAGTCATCAACAACAAAGTTGTATAACTCATCAATATCTGTAACTTTTATTTTGATCATTTCTTCATCCAGCAAAGTTTATAAAACCATATCTCTTATAGTTTATAAAACCATATAAGAGATATATAAAATTTGTGAACAATGTTACTATCACTTCGCCGGATGAAGAAATTACCAAAGTAAAAGTTATAGATATTGATGAGTTATACAAATTTGTTGTCGATGACTTTTTCAGTTGAAATCTTTTAGTATTTGAAAATGTTGTTTGAAGTTGTCATAATTTAAAATTCAAATTCAAATTATTGAAATAAAGTCATATAGCAAAATGACCAAAACAAAAGTTGTAGATATTAATGAGTTTTACAACTTCGTTGTTGATGACTTTTTCAGTTGAAATCATTTAATATTTGAAAACGTTCTTTGAAGTTGTTATAATTTGAAATTCAAATTCAAATTATTGAAACAAAGTCATATAGCAAAATGACCAAAACAAAAGTTGTATATCTTGATAAGTTATACAACTTTGTTGTTGGTAATTTTTTCATTCGAAATCATTTACTACCCGAAAAATTATTTGAATTGAGAGGAGGGAGGCAGAATAGACTTCTCGGTGAGGGAAGAATAGAAAGGATGGGCCGGAGTGTAGCGACCCTCGTATGCCACTTCCAAGGTAGAATACCGGTCTACGGCTCATTCCTTAGTAAGAACCAACTTACCAAGAAATGGGCACACCAGAGTAGCATAGCAGAAACAATTTCAGCGAAACCCATTAAATAAAAACCATAAGAAATTAGTGTTTACCAAAATAATAACACTAACAGTACCTTACTCTTCTAGATCTTCAACACCTTCAACATTAAGTTAATGTAGAGATATGTAACACTTGATCAATTTTGTAGAATCTTCTCTCCACCTAATTGTTAGCTCAACACTACAAGGAATAATATATATATATATATATATATATAGGGGATGAGTACGAATGGTACTCAACAAGTCCAACTATAACAATCCAACAAATATATGCCCATAATCCACCTGCATAATACATATATCTTCAAAGACCCATAATCCAACAAGGAAATTTATGCATGTTCATAAAATAGTGTTATAAAAGATCATATTAAGTAATTATAAAATCTACTGCATATAAGGCACCACAGGTATTAGAACCTCCGATAGGTACCTTTCCTGTCGCGTTCGCAATTTCTACCCGAAATAGGGAGTGACATATCACAATTCATACACTCTGCAGAGGTGTGTCGCTGTACCCATAGACGCCTTAAACCTTTTAACGCCCACGCTACACCGCCACCACGCCAGCGCCTAAGCACACTTCATGGTGTATGCCAGCAAGGTTAAGGTCACAAGCCTTTCATCAATCCCATTTGTCAATTATCTCTGCGGGTGATTCCCGCAACAATGGCGAATCATCGGATCCCGCAACAACGGCGATCCACATCATCTAATCGGATTCCGCAACAACGGCAACCCTCATCGCTAGCCCACGCTCACGGGATTTGCGGAAGTCCTTAAGCCCGCAGGATAAAGCCATTAAGAAAGAACTACTAAGCCAGCCTGTCCCATTCCAGGTCATATGGTCGACACGATCGCTACGGCGCTTGAATGCCATATAACAGTTGTTGTTTAACCTTATGATGATAAATATATGCAACTGAACCCCCACCACCAAGGCATGTTCAGAATACATCTACAGTATGATCGACTGCTGCACCAGTCAATCCAATCCATCACAATCAGCATATTTATTTCAATTATAGAAAATATAATTTAATGCAAGGTGATACATATAGATTACAATTATGAAAATATAACAATAGTTGATCAAAGATGTTGGACTTGCCTGAGATACCCGCAATTGAAGAATGAATAAATCAATAAAGAAACTGCAAGAAATCCGAGATAAATTTCCAACTGTAAAAATATGACGAATTAAAACTAAAAACCAAGAATGTAGATATTAGTATGATGCACATGATACGCCTAACCTTAATGTCATAGCTGATCTACACTCACTATAAGTTATCGACTCTCACCTCAAGACTCAACTGGATGACCCATATGTATTTTTAAGTTGAATATGGATAAATATATTTCTGCGTTTTGATTTGGTATAGATCTATGATTTATATAACATAATTGGACTAAAGTACCTAATGTTAAAACAAACTGTCAGGGTTACGGATAAGGTATACCCTCTACCCTTGAATGTATGCTATACGGCAATACGGTATATCGGTACACATACGGACGTTCTCTGAATAAGGTAAGGAAATCCATCGCGAAGTCCACCAATGGAAAGGTTCCTACCCATATAGGACTGGGTCATTACTATATCGTGCATGGTCCGATGTTTCTGAGTCCTACTTGGAGACCACCTGACCCCCCGGGGGGACCTAAGGCATCGAATCTCATAGCCTACACAACGACCACAGCCTACGAAGCCAGAGACGACAGGAGCCAATTCGCTGGGTGATCTAGCCAATTCGGCGGGGATCCCCGCGAGGTACTCGGAGCTCTCTACAGACATCGGCCATGGTTGTGCAACAACTCCTGAGGTACGAGTTGAACCATACCTCGCGACCTCGGAGCGCCTCCACAGCCCGGTCCCTCTTCACTTCCAATATAGTCCTCTCAAGTTCAGCGACCTCGAACTTCGTCCTCCAATACTGGATGCGACGGTCTCGATCAGCAAGCGCATTCTCGAGGTCTGCTCAACATGCAAACACCTAAGTCAAGCTAATCAAGACAGACGAGGTAAAGGAAATGGAAACAACAAGAACCAACCTAAAGGAGTCGTCGCCATGTCCGTCTCCTCGGGCAGATCCTGGTCTACACTACTAGAATAGTGAATGTCAACGACCAAAAACTAACGACGGCTACATAATCTTGGTCGTTGATACTGCTTTGGGCCGATTTCTGCTATCCGACGACGCTAGTTTTATGTGGTCGCTAATGCGTAGTGGGCTGCGGTTGTTGTTGTTATTTACTCAGGTTCGATGGGCAACTGCAAATGGTCGTTATTACTCAGCGACCTGTGTCCTCAGCTCTCCGGCCACTGCCGCCGCCGCCGCCCTCGGCTTCGGCCACCGCCTTCGATTCGCTCCACAGCTGCAAGCCTGCAGCTGCTGCCCATGCTCTCTGTTAAGCATATAGCATTGTATCCTCTGTATATGGCATGCTCATGTATATTTCCTTTTGTCCGCTCCTTCCTAATCCCTCCCGGGTGTGTTTCTATAAACCGGTAGAGCAGGATATGGAAGGTTCAGTGCCTATTTGTACTCCGTGCTATGCATCAATGGAATACACGTTGAGTCTATCAATCCAACATGGTATCAGATTTCTCTCGCTTCCGCTCTCTCTAAACCCTAAACCTCCTGCGTCGTCGTCGTGCCCACGACGCCATGTCGTCGCCACCACCTCCTTCGGCGCACGATGCCGTTCTCGCTCAGGTGGTCCAGGCCATCGCCGACTCGGTCCGCGCCAGCTACACCGCGCCCGAGGGTCTCCTCGTCGACCCCTCCTCCGTCCGCGCCGTCGCCGACGCCGCGGCCGCCATGCGAAACTGCTGCCCGCGATGCCATCGCCACTCTTCTCCGGCCTCATCTCCAAGCGCCGGCCTCCGGCGAGCTCATCGACACGGCATCAACCCTCGTCGACCCCACGGCGGCACCAGCTACAGCAGCTCCTGCCACCGCCGTTCCACCAACGCCGATCGCTCTCTCCGCGGCGGATCTTGCCGCCGTTGCTGCACAACTCGGCGCCCTCTCGACGTCGCCAAGGCAAGTTCTCCCACCATCGTCATCGACTCCTCCCGCGCCACCACTGGTTCTCGACGCTGAAACGCTCGCCACTCTTCACCAGCAAGCCATCGCCGTCCTCAACATCAAGGCATTGATCCCCGTCACGCTCGACCTCGCCACCGCGAACTACACCCGCTGGCGCGGCATGTTCCTCGTCGTCCTCGGCAAGTACGCCCTCACCGACCACGTGCTCTCCGACGATCCTCCCTCCCATCCGGACTGGGCACAGATGGACTGTGTTGTCCTCACGTGGCTCTACGGGACCATCTCCTCTGATCTCTTCCAGGAGGTCCTGTCCCCGACGTCGACCGCACCCATCGTTTGGCGCAACCTCGAGCACCAGTTCCTCGGCAACTCCGAGCTTCGCGCCATCAACCTCACCGCCGAATTCTACACCTTCGTCCAAGGCGACATGTCCGGCGCCGACTACTGCCGTCGTCTTCGTGCCATGGCAGACTCCCTCGCCGACCTAGGCGAACCGATCACTGACAAGACGCTCGTCCTCAATTTTCTCCGAGGTTTGAATGAAAAATACCACAATCTGCAGACCATTCTTCCTATGCAACGCCCGTTCCCGACGTTCCTGGAGGCATGATCGCAACTACTACTTGCCGAGATCAATAAGGGCCAAGGTTTCCCGACCGGCGGCGCGACCGCCTTCATCGCCATGACTGCTGGCGGCAGGGGCGGCACCGGCAGCACCTCCGGCACCACCGGCGGCAACGGCGGTAGCACCGGCAACAACAAGAACCGCCGCAAGCAAAGGCGGCAACGGCGGCAACGGTGGCGCGTCCACCACGACACCGCCCACGGCCGGCTCGGCTCCGCGGCCTGCGGTGCAGTGGCCGACTGCCTTCAACCCGTGGGCCGGCACAATCCAGCTCACAGGCCCCGGCTTGTTGGGCCCCGCACCGAGCCTGCCTCCCCGCGCGCCCTTCGCTGGTTCTGCAGTCCACGGGCCGCCTAGCTTCCAGGGGCAGGCCCACCAAGCCGGCTTCCTGCCGCCGGCTCCTCTCCAGCTTCCCGGGCCGGCCCACTACGCGACTCCACCGTCCGTTCTGCCTCCCTCGCCAATGGCGGTTCCACAACCGCCTCTACAGTGGATAACTGGGCCATCCCAGTGGGACCCACAGGCCCTGGCTGCCTCCCACAACACCGCGACACTGGCTACTCCCAACTCCAACGAGTGGTATATGGATTCAGGTGCCTCTTCCCACATGACTTCTAATACCGGTACTCTTAGCCTATATAACCCCTCTCCCACATCCCCTTCTCATATAGTGGTCGGTGACGGTTCCCGCATTCCCATTACATCTATTGGCTCTACATATTTACATCATCCTAACCATTCTTTTGTTCTAAATGATGTCCTTGTTTCGCCTCATATTATTAAAGATCTCATTTCGGCTCGCCGCTTTGCTCGCGATAACTCGTGCTCTGTTTGTCTTGACCCTTTTGGCTTCTCTGTGAAGGACTACCAAACCAGGATCGAGATCGCTAGGTGCAATAGTTCCGGCGACCTGTACCCCTTCTCGGCAGAGTCTCTACCTTCGACAGCCTTGGCTCATACTTTTGTGGCGTCCACCTCCTCCATTGAGCTCTGGCACCGGCGGCTCGGGCATCTTAGCCATGACGCTCTCCTACGTTTGGCACAAGCTACTGTTATTCCTCCACCGAAAGGCGTCTCCACTCTTTGTCATGCATGTCAACTCGGCCGCCATACTCACCTACCTTTTGTTAACAATTTTACTAGGGCTACGGCCAAGTTCGAACTTATTCATTGTGATTTGTGGACCTCTCCCATACCAAGTGTGTCCGGTTTTAAATATTACTTAGTCATACTTGATGATTTCTCTCATTATGTGTGGACCTTTCCGCTCCGTTTTAAATCCGACACCTTTACCACTCTATCACATTTTTTTGCCTTTGTAAAAACTCAGTTCTCTTGCAGCATACAAGGCATCCAATGCGACAATGGCCGTGAGTTCGACAATGCTAGCGCTCGACAGTTTTTTCTCCTTAACGGTGTCTCTTTACGGATGTCCTGTCCCCACACCTCCCCTCAGAATGGTAAGGCTGAGTGCATGCTTCGTTCCCTTAATAACATCGTGCGCTCTTTGCTCTTTCAGGCCAGCCTTCCTTCTTTCTTTTGGGTCGAGGCTCTTCACACCGCCACACATCTCATCAACCGTCACCCCACCAAAACCCTTCAACACCACACACCCTATTTTGCTCTCTACGGTGCCCATCCCTCCTACACCCACTTACGAGTTTTTGGTTGCAACTGCTACCCCAACATATCCGCCAGCACCCCCCACAAACTTGCCCCCCGCTCTGTCATGTGTGTCTTTTTGGGATATCCACCTAACCATAAAGGGTACCGGTGTTTTGACCCCATTTCTAACTGGGTTATTATCTCTCGTCATGTGGTTTTTGATGAGCATGTGCTTCCATTTGCTGACCTAACCAAAGATGCAGATGCTACAAGCCTCAACTTCTTGGATGACTTCTCCGCCACCGCGCCTACGCCCATCAGGCGCCGTACTGGCGGGCCCCGTACTGGAGCACGGTGTCATACGCCCCCCACGGCTGGGCTGCCGCCAACTGGGCCTCCACCGACCCCGGCCTGGTCGGACGGGCCGTCCACAACCGCACCGACCTCGGTCGGCTCGTCGGCCTCTCCCAGGCCACGACCTACCGCTACATCGCCTCCTGCTTCCCGGTCGCCCGCGCCGTCTTCATCGCCAAGGCATGCGTCGCCCCTTCGCTCGCTTGGCGCCACTTCCCCGGCGTCGGCTTCTCCTGCCCCAGGTGCAACTGGCGTCACTCGCCCTTCACCTGGAACCTCATGGCTCGCTCCACCACCAACTGGCGCTGTCACGCGCCCCAGAGTGCCCGCGTTCCCGGTGTTCGGCCTCCTCCGGCACAACTCGGAGTCTCCCCCGTCTTCAACGACCACGCCATGGTGACTCGCGGCAAGGTTGGCGTCCACCGTCCGGCTACATGCTTCAACCTCCACGCCGCGCCACTCTCTCCTATTCCCAGCACATACCGCGCCGCCCTCGCAATCCTCATTGGCGGGCGGCCATGGAGGATGAGTTCGCCGCCCTGCTCGCCAACAACACGTGGGACCTTGTTCCTCGTCCACCCGGCGCCAACGTCGTCACTGGCAAATGGATCTTCTGGCACAAGTTTCAAGCTGACGGTTCATTGGATCGCTACAAGGCTCGCTGGGTCCTCCGGGGTTTCACTCAACGCCCCGGTGTTGACTTCGACAAGACATTCAGCCCGGTTGTCAAACCGGCCACAGTGCACTCTGTGCTCAGCATCGCCGTCTCTCGCAACTGGCCGGTCCACCAACTCGACGTTAAGAACGCCTTCCTTCATGGGACCCTCCAGGAGATGGTGTACTTGTCGAAACAAGATTTCGGCAATAATAAAAGGGGGTGGCTTTCAAGCTAGGAAAGTGGATGGGTTTGGAGACAAGGAATTTTATATAGGTTCAGGCCTTCTTATTCAAGAAGTAATACCCTACTCCTGTCCAGGGATGATTCCGCCGAGTGTATTATTGATTCTATGATTGGGAAAAAAAAGAATCGTGCCCCAAGAGGCACACGGACCCTCCTTATATAGGGGAAGGGATCCGTAATACAAGGTATAGTCCATATCCTAATGGAATATGGGATTACAGATAAAATACAATCGTAGCTGACTAGGATCCCGGGTATTTTCTCGACATACAAGTTTAGAATCTAACCCGAGTCCTCATAAAGATATTCTATCTATATTTGGTACCATATATCCGACTAAAGTATAACTGTCATGCAGATATGGGGTATCCATAATCTCCACACTACTGTTCCCAACCTGCCGGCTTTGCTGATCCGTCCAAGCCCGACATGGTCTGCCGCCTCAACAAATCACTCTACGGGTTGAAGCAAGCTCCCCGTGCGTGGTACAGCCGGTTTGCTAGTTTTTTGCTCACTCTTGGCTTCACTGAAGCCAAATCCGACACCTCCCTATTCGTGCTCCGCTGAGGCTCCGAGCTGGTATATCTTCTCCTTTATGTCGATGACATTGTCTTGACAGCCTCATCCGATGCTCTTCTCAGATGGACCATCACAGCTCTGCAGTCTGAGTTCTCAATGAAGGATCTTGGGCCTCTCCATCACTTCCTGGGGATCAGCGTCCGTCGTGACCTCTCTGGCCTTTTCCTCAGTAAGCGACAGTATTGTCTCGAGATCCTCGAGCGTGCCGGTATGTTAGAGTGCAAGCCTTGCTCCACTCCTGTTGACACATGCTCCAAGATGTCCTCATCTGATGGTTCGCCTGTTGCCGACCCTACGGACTATCGCAGTCTCGCCGGCGTTTTACAGTATCTCACCTTCACTCGGCCAGACATCTCTTATGCAGTTCAGCAGGTCTGTCTTCACATGCACGATCCTCGGGAGCCTCACCTTGCTGCTCTCAAGCGCATTCTTCGGTACATACGCGGCACTCTTGATCTTGGCCTGCACATCCAGCGTTCTGCCCAGCTTGACTTGGTCGCCTACTCTGATGCTGATTGGGCGGGTTGTCCTGATACTCGCAAATCCACTTCTGGCTATGCTGTTTTTCTCGGGGACAACCTGATCTCCTAGTCCTCTAAGCGCCAGAACACTGTCTCTCGCTCTAGTGCCGAGGCAGAATATCGTGATGTTGCCAATGCTGTCGCCAAAACAAGCTGGCTTCGCCAACTTCTTCATGAGCTACATACACCTCCGTCTCGGGCTACCTTGGTTTATTGTGACAACGTCAGTGCAGTTTACTTGTCCACCAACCCCGTTCAGCACCAGCGCACCAAACACGTCGAGATCGATCTTCACTTCGTTCGTGACTGCGTCGCACCATCCGGGTTCTACATGTGCCCACGTCCTCTCAGTACGCGGACATCTTCACCAAGGGATTGCCGACCGCCGTCTTCACCGATTTTCACTCTAGTCTCAACGTACGGCCTGCCGATGCTGCGACTGCGGGGGGGTGTTAAGCATATAGCATTGTATCCTCTATATATGGCATGCTCATGTATATTTTCTTTTGGCCGCTGCTTCCTAATCCCTCCCGGGTGTGTTTCTATAAACCGGTAGAGCAGGATATGGAAGGTTCAGTGCCTATTTATACTCCGTGCTATGCATCAAAGGAATACACGTTGAGTCTATCAATCCAACACTCTCTATAACTTTGCTCTTTGCTGCTCTTTGCCACACAAAGGAGGTAGCGGCACAGCGGGAGGAAGAATCCCCATCATTGGCATAGGAAAAGTCTATCAGATCCCCTCCAATCCGCTGCTCCCTTCCAATTCCCAAATCCCCTCTTTTCCCCAAACATATTTCGCCCCAAATCAATATAAATCAACAGTTTTTGATTCCAAATCCGAGATCCCCTCTGCTACCCCCACATATTTCGCCCCAAATCAGTATAAATCATGAGGTTGAGAGATGAGAGGAGTGTTGATTCACCGCCATGTCTCGCAACCGCAGTTTATCACCGAAGGTGACAACTAGGGGCTGCATCGAATGGCCTACATGGTCTCCTCAGGGCTCCAGAATGTCAATCCTCCCCACCACTGAACATCTTGATGCCAAGCTCCTCCATGAGTACATCTCTCCACCTGATCTGCCCAGCCACTCTGTTATTTGTTCCAGTTCACTTGGGACTCGTCAATCGACGAAAATAGTCACAACAGGTATTCTCCAATCTCCTAATGTAAACATTTGCATATGATTTGTGAAAAATACTGAATTATGTGCTAGGTTAAATGTTAAATCTTGCCAGGTTAAAGTGTTGGTTGTATTGTCCTCTTCGAAACTAATAAAAGCTGCAAAGTTTGCTTGGTGGATACTAATTATTTCTATGCTGCCCTCAACCTGAAATGTTTGATATGGTCCTGACAATTTATTTTTGTGGTAGCTATGGCACTTTCATTAGCATTAGTAATAGAGGAATGTAGGCAATTTGTTTGTCTGTAGGCAAGAACAGAAAGTGTTCTAGCTTTATTCACAGAATGAATTCATAATTATATTTTATAAACAGAAACATTAGGTGTGACTTCTGTGCAATTAACAATTATAGTTACATGTGCATTAGTTCTTCCTAATTTGACATATATTCTTCTCCTAGACTGTTTTTCATGATGGTACTACTAGTTTGTTGATTTTAATTGTAATTTGAAATAATTATAGTATCAGTAGTGCTTTACTTAAATGGTGTACATCTCTTGTTTTCACCTCTTCTATAATGCTAGCAATACAAGTTATTTATATTTACTTAAAATTGAGTTCTGCATCCAGCTAACTCAATACATACTTGAATTGAAGGGTCTGAAGACCATAGCTTCTCCTCGGATTCAGTTGAGTCCAAAGACCATAGCTACTCCTTTGTTTCAGTGGTTGAGGACACTATGGGTGATGCTGTCGAGGATAAGATGTACCAAGTTGTAAAGGAAGATGAACCAAAGGAATTACTTAGAGACTCCAAGGTTAATTTTATGGCAAACGTTGTTGAAGACACCATGAAAGAGAAAGAGATTAATGAAGATGACCATATGGGCTGGTACTCCTTAGCTTCAGTTGTTGAGGTCACCATGGATCAGCAAGTGGTAGCAGACATCATGGACCAGCAGGTTGTAGAAGACTCCTTGGTAACAGACACCATGGAAGAGAGTGATGAAGATGAATACTTGAAGGCAGAATATGAAAAGGGTGCATTAATCTTCACTAGAGATGAGGCAAATGCCTTGGAAAGAAAAGAAGCTGAAGCTCGTTATGAAAAATCACTTGAAGAGATTAGAGATGAATTTTTGAAAATTTATGTCCCTTTGTATTTTACTCTAAGAAAAAAGTAAATTCAGTTAGATAGATAATATATAAATTCGATCAGCATCCAGTTCATGGCCAGTTATTTGTTAGCAAAGAATAACTCATGCATCTGTAACTCTGCTATCACTTTAGTATCTTCAATGAAGACTATATACTGTCTTATTGTGGGGTCTGACTTGATTGATCTATGTTCACTGTGTGCATTCTTGTTTCAGTTTATAGTATCATTCTCTGCAGCAGTAAGACAGTACTTTGCTGGACAATATACAGTCTGAAAGTTTCACTTCAACTAGAACTATAAGTTATGCTAGACACCACAGGGACTGGGACTCTGCCAATGATTTGTTTGTTCTATCCCTTTTAGACTTTGTATCCATTGTACAGTGCAATATGATTTGTTCAACAAAGTTGTAAAGTATTCAAGTACAGGTCTAGATGAAGGGTGCTTGATTTGTTCAAGGAAGTTGAACATGATTTAAGTGCAGCCTGTACACTGCTATGTGTATTTCAAGGGTATGCTAATGCTGTAAGCCTGTAAATCTGTAAGCATAACATCGAAATCGAAATATTTGTGTACATGAGCTATGCTTTACAGCTCAGAAAATGCATCTTACCTTTTTTTTTCTGCTCTAAACATGATGTGTTCGATTTTCTGGTCGTCCTTTTATTTCAGTTAGTATTTGTATAAAGTAGCAATACGATAAATATCAAAGTAGCCTTGCCCAGTTGGATATTGTGTTATACCTAAAGTTAGAAAGGTGCAGGTGTTGGGTTCGAGTCCCCTGAACAGAAGTTTTTCTAATGATTTTACTTTCTTTTCCATAAGGTTTTATTTTTTTAAAAAAATACATCTACTATATGCTCCAAAATCATGCTATGAGAACAAGATATTTTTTATTAATTACAATGTTAACACCAAATTCAGTATAGTTTATGGATTTGTCGCTATCCTACGTATCTTTGTTCTTGGGTTAAGAGGTTTAGACAACCAATCCAACACTGTTGTCTAGTTATAAAAGTGTACTCTTTCGTATAAGGTCATAAACCGATCCAACACCATCAGGTGTATATTCGGCATAGTTCATGAAGGCATTAGGCGTTAGAGGATCGACCGTTCAAACTAGTTATTACAGTAGAAGAAAACAACCATTATATTTCATAAAACTTTCAAAAAAATACAATAAAATATATGCCGTGAAATATATTGTACTAAAATAGTGTATATTGTAAATGAATTTTCACGTAAAAAAGAACAGAGAAAATGTATTGTCCGATTATGACAAAAATTAGTATAGTTACAAAGTTTACTCCTTCCTACAAGGTCATAACCGATCCAACGCCATTGGGTATATCAGCATAGTTCAAGAAGCCATTAGGTATTAGAGGATTGACTGTTCCAACAAGATTATTACAATAGAAGAAGATAACCATTATATATAGTGCATAAAACTTTGAATAAACACAATAAAATATATTGTACTAAAATAATATATATTGTAAATGAATTTTCAGTTAAAAAGAACAGAGAAAATGTGTTGTGTGATTACCAAAAAAATGAGTCTAAAAAAATTATTAGTACACTTCACATCAGGGACATTAAAGAAAATAAGTTGTGGCTTTTAAAAAAAATTTCAGATGCATGGAAAAAATTATGGCGGGTGATTACATACCTTTTTTATTTTTTTTGGCGCTCAAAGGAGGAGTTTTAGGCATATGTTCATGTACATATCTTCTCCTCCATTCATAATAGACCCAATATCTTCTCCCCTCTCACATCCCCTCCCTCACCAGATTGAGAGAACCACGGACGGAGCGCTAATCATTGGTGCCGATCGGCTGATCCTCTACTTCTCCAGCGCGGCACCGTGCCGCGCGGCCTCATCGTGCTACTGATCCGGTGGTTCCTGTCCGAGTGCTTCTTCAATCAAACCCTAGAAAGTTCTACTACAGGTCACTGCTTCTCCCTTTGCATTGAAATCATGTCGTTTCTGATCTGGTGCCTGTCCTCTATCCTTAATCAATCCATGATGTTTTGATTCTATCGTTAATCAATCCTTAATCAATCTGTTGCATGTCCGCATTTGCTAGACATGTCGGAATTGTTGTTTTTTGAATCAAACATATTTTATAGCGCTGGGCTGTCACTTTTTTTGTGTATGAATTATTTCATCTAGAGTCAACTAAAAACAGAATGCAGTGCAATTAATCATATTGCCAAATAATAATTTATATGATACCTATCTAGTCTTGACATTTTACCTAACAGTGTATTGTAACTCTGCCTTCACATTATTCTGAAAAAAAAAACTCTGCTTTGACATTAATTGTATATACAGGGTTATATAAAACTTAATATCAACTAGCAATTAGAGGGGATGGCTCCAAGCAAGGCATGGATGGGCCTTGTGGATGATCGGCTAAATCATGAGTACTTAGAGGGTGTAGAGAAGTTCATAGATTATGCATTCAGTAAATTAGATGGTGTCCAGGTTATACGTTGCCCATGCATCAAGTACTGCAATACATATTCTTTGCCTCGTCACATAGTGTCTTCTCACCTGAAAGCGTATGAAATACTGAGGAGCTACACATTTTGGTACCATCATGGTGAAGTCTTAGCAGAACAAGAGAATGGCATAGAAGTTGATGACTATGATTCACAGGAATTTAATGGGGAAGGATATAATGGAATGCAAGACCTGATGGAAGATTTATTTCCTCAGTGCAATACCCCTGGTCGAGACGAAGCGACACATGAATCTACTGATCAGGGACCTGAAGAGGAGCCAAACACTGATGCGGCCAAGTTCTATGCTCTGCTTGACAAATACAACCAACCGGTCCAGAACCTCTAAATTATCTGCCTTAGTTAATTTGCTTCATGTTAAGAATTTGGGGAAATGGAGTAATAAGTCCTTCACCGCATTGTTGGAATTGCTGCGCAAGGACTTTCTACCTCATGACTCTACACTGCCAAATTCTTATTATGAAGCAAAAAAAACTATTCGTGAACTAGGACTAAGTTACATAAAAATTGATGTTTGCAAGAATGATTGCATGCTGTACTGGAAAGAAGATATAGATGCTAAATCCTGCAAGGTTTGTGGATCATCTAGGTGGAAAGAAGAAAAACACACAGGGGAAATTAAGCACTCTTCAGCTGGGAAGAAGATTCCACATAAAACTATGCGGTACTTTCCTATAAAACCTAGATTGCAGAGGTTATTTATGTGTAGGAAAACGGCCGCATATGCTAAGTGGCACAAAGAGTGTAGGGTTGATGATGGAGTTATGCGACATCCTGCTGATTCAAAAGCATGGAAGGAGTTTGATAAAATCCATTCATCATTTGCATCTGAACCTCGGAATGTGAGGCTTTGTCTTGCTAGCGGTGGGTTTAAGCCGTTTGCTAACATGCGAACCTCCTATTCCATTTGGCATGTATTCCTTGTTCCTCTTAATTTGCCTCCTTGGATGTGCATGAAGCAACAAAATGTAATGTTGTCAATGCTACTACCAGGACCTGATGGTCCTGGGGATGCAATCGATGTTTATCTGCAACCATTGATAGAGGAACTGATAGAACTTTGGAAGATGGAGTTGACACATATGATTCATCAACCAAGACAAATTTCAAGCTACGTGCAGCTCTTCTTTGGACAGTGCATGACTTCCCTGCTTATGGAAATATATCAGGCCATAGCACAAAGGGAAAGTTGGCATGTCCAGTTTGTCATAAAGAAACAAATTCAATGTGGCTTAAGAAAGGTCAGAAGTTTTGCTACATGGGTCATCGGCGCTTTCTTCGCAGAAGCCACAGATGGAGAAATGATAGAACTTCTTTTGATGGTACAAAAGAGAGCCGAGGACCACCAAAGGAGTTATCCGGAGATGATGTGCTCAAGCAAGTGCAGGATTTACAGGGAATTATATTGTCAAAGGATCTGAGTAAGAAGACAAAAGTATCACGCAGTGATAGGGGAGATAACTGGAAGAAAAGGAGCATTTTTTTTGAGTTACCATATTTTAAAACTCTATTGCTACGTCATAATCTTGATGAGATGCATATAGAAAAAAATATATGTGATAGCATTATTGGAACACTAATAATGTCAAAGGGAAGACCAAGGACAATATTAATACCCGTAGTGACTTAAAACTCATGAACCTGAGGCCAGACTTGCATCCAGTAGATGATGGAGGAAAGGTGGTTTTGCAACCTACGCCTTACACGTTATCTCCAGACCAAAAAAATGCACTGCTCAGTTTTTTTAAAGAATTGAAAGTTCCTGATGGATTTTCTTCAAATATAAGTCGTTGCGTTAATATGAAAGAGCGGAAAATGTCAGGATTGAAGAGCCATGAATGTCATGTTATTTTAAATCATATACTCCCTCTTGCTCTGCGTGGACTACTCCCTGAAAATATTTATGAACCACTTGTGGAGCTATCCCAGTTCTTTAAGAAATTAAATTCGAAGGCATTGTCAGTTGAACAGCTTGAAGAAATGGATGGTCAAATACCAGTAATTCTTTGTAAGCTTGAAAAGGAATTTCCACCATCCTTCTTTGATGTCATGATGCATTTGCCTGTTCATTTGGCTAGAGAAGCTCTAATTGGTGGGCCAACCATCTATCGATGGATGTATTTATTTGAGAGACAAATTCACTGCCTAAAATCACTAGTTCGGAATATGGCTCGCCCAGAGGGTTCAATTGCTGAGGGATACATTGCAGATGAGTTTATGACATTAAGCTCTAGGTACTTGGATGATGTCGAGACAAAACACAATCGTCCAGGAAGAATACATGACACATCCATTGGTAACAAATTTAATTTATCAATCTTCTCCTGTGCTGGAAGGCCCATTGGTTCTCATAAAACTCGAGATCTTGATATGCTTGAATCAGAACAAGCTCATATTTATATTCTGCGGAATTGCGATGAAGTCCAAGCATATATCAGGTATCCCTTGATAAAAATGGCACTTATTTATGTCATGTTTCTTACGATTCATTTCACAAGCTTATGTAATTTCTAATTTAAAATGTTGTAGTGAGTACTGCAATAGTACAGAGGGTTCTTCAATGGTACAATTTACCTCAACATGGAACAAAAAATTCATCAACTGGTTTAAAGAGAAGGTAATATTTATATAATTACATATATGGAATAAACCGTTTCAAATATGAATATTTGTTGATGTTATTTTTTTAATCTTTTTTCCCTGTAGATATATCAGCAGCACTAGCATGATAAGAGTGAGGTCATGGAAGACCTTTTGTCATTGTCGCGTGGTCCGTTGAAGAATATAACATGCTTTACTAGATATGACATGAATGGGTTCAGATATCGCACAGAAAGACGGGACAGCCGCAGGTGTACACAAAACAGTGGTGTGATGGTTCTTGGTGATGATGTGGAATATTATGGAGTTTTGACAGAAATACTTGAGATTCAGTATTTAGGTGGAAGGAGGGTGTCGTTATTTCGCTGCAACTGGGTTGATGTATTTAATAAAGACCGTGGAATACGGACAGATAAATATGGGCTTACTAGTGTTAACCTACAGCGGTTGCTTCAAACAGACGAGCCATTTGTTTTAGCTAGTCAAGCTGCTCAAGTATTTTTTGTGAAAGACAATCAGATCAAAGGTTGGCACTTGATTGAGAAAATGCAACCACGTGACACTTACCAAGTACCAGCAGGAGAATCAGATGATGAAAGCACTGAAGTTGAGCAAGATGATGGCAATGAAGAAGACATACTAGATGATTCTCCCTTAGCATCACTAAAAAGAAAGAGAAAACCATGATGATGCTTGTCCTTACATTCCTTGTTTGCATAAAGATGGAACACTCGCAGTCCTTCTGTGTTCTTATCTGACAATTATATTGATCCATAATAATGATAATTTCCTTTTATCATTTCAAATTTTATTGATACAACATAAACATTTTATTTTATCTTTTGATCGCTGTCAGATAACAATTGTTAATTATTTTAACACTAGTGTAGCCTTGTAGGTTGTTGTGATGATTTCTGGAAGGTATGGAAGAAATAGAGTGTCTGCACTGCAGAACAACAACTCGAAGTTCATTAGTCCTGGACTGCTTCAGCAACAAGTTGCAAGACGGACAGCACCTTCAACAGCTGATGATTTATTTGGGTCACTACAGAACATGGTGTCAGCTACAGCTATTGTGCAAGAAGGAAAGAGCAAGCCTGTCTATGTAAGGCAGAGCAATCTAAAGTACCAGAAACACACTGCTGTGCCACAACCTGGTAATTATCCTTCGTATATTCAAAATTAAATAATATTTACCAAGTAACAATAGAATTAATATGCTTCTTTTCTGATAATATTGAACAAATAGCTAGCTAGTATGCTTATTAAAACTAATTTCTTGTTTTCTTAGGAGAGGAGGATGATTCAGACGAAGAGTCAATAGACACATGGCTTCGGAGAGCTAGGGAATATAACAATTCCAAAAGTTAGAATATTCCCCTCTCAATATCTACTCTACTTATGCCATATATATTTTTATATCAACGGCATTAACATGTATTGTAGACATGGGCAACGCAAATGATGATACCACCGTAGAGGATGGCGTACATAATAGTAATCAAGCTGCTAAAAGAAGACTTCATCCGCAAACTAATTCACGTGCTCCAAGTGATGGTACGACAAGAATTTATTTTATTTTCTACATAAAGTACTTAGTATAATTTGTTTTTCAATTGTTTTAGGTTCTCAATCAGTTAAGCGCAGTAGCTGTGGCAAAAACAAATGTGAGGACTGCATCGTCTCAAGGAGTAAACTAGTAACAAAATGAAATATTGTTAAGTTACTTATTTTGTCCTCGTATCAATTTGTTGTGTCATGTAGATATTAGTAATAGCAATAATGGATCCCATGCTTCGGATGATGCACATAACAGTATCCTTGCTGCAAAGAGAAGACGTTTTACTCAACCTAATTTGCAAGATACAGAACAAGGTATATTAAAACATTCAATACAAGTTTTTCCATTCAATAAATAAATTTACTATAATAGTTGTTTTCTTGACATATCTGTTAGATACTGAGCAAGATGTAATTGAACGAGTCCAGGTGCAGAGTTTGAATGGTACCTTACAAAATGGTATGCACGATAATTCAACTATCATTTGTTTAATTCATATCTAGAGTTCATATTTTTATGTTTATCTAATTTGCCGGGTACTAAAATGGTTCAGCACAAGGGCCGTGGCAAGAGCAAATGTAAGGAAGTTGCCAAACTCAAGGAGAACCAAAAAATTAAAGTTGAGTTTTACAACAATCGTGCTCTTTCGAATAGTTTTTCACGTCATCTGGGGAGAATTGTTCGTGATCAGAACATTACTCCGGTCAAAGTGAAGAAATGGTCAGACATTAGTAACACAGCAGGAACACATATTTGCCTCGATTACGGTACGCATTTGTCTTCCTATGAAATGTTCTCTCTTGTTTTCAATAAAACTATGCTTGCACTTAATCATTTGTTTTTATAATTTTGCAGGACAAGTTTGAAAATGAAGATCCAGATATTAAAATTGATGTATACAAAGATGAGATAATGGAACATGCCAAGTCTCTTTGGATTAACTGGCGTGGAGATTTGCATCGACATTTTGTGAAACCGGCAAAAACTATGCAGCAGGCTATAAAAAATAAGCCAAAGGAGTTTGACCCATCTGATTGGCAATGGCTCGTCCAGGAGCATTTTTATAGCAAAGATTTTATTGCAAGTGATGATGTCCCCTCTCTTTCCAGTATGTTCTATGCATTTTACTTGACTTATATTTGCCCAAAATGAGTCCGTTTGTTTAACTAAATACAGGCAATGAGCCTTAGAAACTCTCGGAACAGAGCAGGCTTAAAAATGCCTCATCGCACTGGAAGCAAACCCTTCAGAGAGATAATCTACAATATGGTATAAATAAAAGAATTATGTACATAATTTTTCATTAAATCACACTTGTTTTCTACTATATACATATCTCTGCTGGAATAGGGAGGAAAGGAAAACAGACCACCAACTTTAGATTCTTTGAGACTCGCAAGAAGGGAGACACTTTGGTGGATGTTGAATCTTCTAGAATGCATGTAAGATTCAAGTTTTGTGCAGAATAACTATCCTGTGAACGCCTCTTAGATAATGCATAGTTTCATTATGGTTTCTAGTTGGTATTCACAGTAGCATTTGTCCAACACTATTATTGGTTCATTTCAGGCAGAACTTGTGGATGTAGTTAGCTCAGATCCTAATCTCTCCAATGTTGAAGTTATGGATAAATGTTACAACGGTAATAAGCGGCGTGATCATTTAATTGGATTTGGTGGTGGTGTCAAAGCAAGAGATGTACGAGGCCCAGCACTTAGCAAAGTTGAATTGCATGCTAGATTTCGAGCAACAGAGAGGGAAAACAAAATGCTTCGAGAAGAAAATAGTCAGGTTGTTTGAGTCTGTAAATCAAATGCCGAATGAATGGGCTGAGATGAGGAGAGACTATTATGCTAACTGTGAAAATAGAAGTGACACTGGCTCACAAAGACGTCATGAGAGGTAAATTCATGCACCTAAAATGACTTTCATATATGATATGTGAAATATAGTACTCATTACCTTGTGTATCTAATATATATATGCTCATGGTAGGATCCACAGTGAAAGAGATGACTGATGCAAATGAAGATGGTACCTGCTGATGAAGGGTTGATTCCTCGTAAAACATGAAGGAATAGTCCATTGCAATTCCAATTTCAGATTGAAATTTTGTTCACCATAAGTTCTAGTGATTGTTTAATTAGGCATCATGTTGGTGCTGTCTGAATAATTTATCTAGTTGGATGCAGTGAACATTATTATTTTGTATTTGCACCGAGTAAACACGTGGCTGCTACAGGACAGCTCAATGTTATATTCGTTGTGCTGTTAGACAAATGTGAGAATCAATATATTACAAGGTGTGGTTGTTTAAACTGATCCGTGAGTGTTATTGATGTATTGCTAATGGTAACACATTATGCCATCGTGAATAATTATATGATGCATTATCATGGTCACTAAAAAAATTAGGAGGCTACAGTTTCTCGGTAGTCTATAAAATAACAATGGTATAGTTTCACGGTCGTTAATAAAAATAGCGGAAAAGCACGGTCATTCAAAGAAAAACGATGGCATATTATCACGGTCGTTAATGAGATTAATGATGGCATGATATTACCGTCGTTAATGAAAACAACAATGGCAGAAGAACACCGTCGTTAATAAAATTAACGACCGGAAAAAATCGGTTGGTCGTTAATACTATTAACGACAAAGCCTTTAACGACCATTGACGACCACACTTCTATAGTCGTTAATGACCTTTAACGACCACATTTGGACTTCTAATGACCAAATTTCCGGTCGTTAATAGTCGTTTCTCCAGTAGTGCTATGCCGTCCCGCGGCACATACGGCTCGAGCTCAAGTGTCGGAACGACTACGGGCAATTCGGGATGCCCGCGCTGCTGGACATCCTCGACATCGACATCTCTACAAACAACAAACAAAGTACACGGAATCAAAACGCCAAATAAAACTAAGGTGATGATTGCATACACAAAGGCAGTCGGAACCAACGAAAGTTTTACAAAACGCGATTGGTTAAGGGGTACAGACGAGCGGCGGCCCTACTCTTCAAAAAGTGGGAGAATGGACTCCCCCATATTGCCCACTTCTTCCATCACATCCTTGCGCGTGTCGCTAGCTGCCCCCTGATCCAAGATCTTCTGGAGATCGAGTTCAACGTGCGCCAACTTCACACACGCAAGGACGTGGCATGCCCCGGTGTACATCCCGTTGGACGTCTTCTCTCCGATCCTGGCCGCATGCTTGGAGGGGATCGCCTCCATCGCCGTTGCCAGTTCCACGAGCGAAGTCGTAGGTGAGAACTTGTCGGGATTCGCCGGGATGGTGGTCGTAACACCACACTCCCCGGCGAGCTGGTGTAGGCCGGTGTAGGTGACCCGCAGCGAACCGCGGATCTCCGACAGATTGTTCTCGAGTTCCGACATGCGGTTCTCGAGCCCCTGCAGTTGCCGCTCGTTGCCGGCCACCAGCACCCTCATTTTCTGGAGGTCCTCTTGAACCTCCGCCAAGTCACGCGCTGTCACGCCCTTAAGTTCCCCTTTTTTTAAAAAAAAAATTTGTTAAATAAATTGCCTAAAGAAATTGTTGAATTAACCTAGAGTTGAATCCTCAATTAATAAATGCATTTAATAATCAAATTCGGTGTGGTGGAATTTTTCTTGAGTTCCCCATTTTCCAATACATTAACAGGAATTTTAGTGGAATTTTCAGAGCCTTGGAAATAATTTTAACCAATTAAAATAAGCACAGTGCAATATTAAATCCCTGGGAAAATCCTTTTTTCCTTTTTACCTTTTCTTTTCCCTCCTTTTTCCTTTTCTTGGGCCGTCGGCCCAGTCCACCCCGCCGCCGCGCGCCTCTTCTCCTTGTGGGCCGGCCGAAGCCACCCCTCCCTCTCTCCCCAAGACGCCGACAGGTGGGCCCCACCTGTCGGGGTCGTCCCCTTCCTCCGGCCGCCCGCCCCCACGTCGCCACCACCGTCGAAACCGCCGCACCCCGCCCCCTCCGGGCCACGTCGGCCCCGCCTCCAACCTCCCACGTCGCCGGCGAAATCAGGAGCACCCCGGCCATGTCCGCCTCCCCCTCCGCCTATAAAACGTTCCCCGTGTCCCCCTCTCTTGTTTTTCGCTTTCGTCGAGCTTCCCCGTGCCCTCCTTTGCTCCCACGCCGCTTCACCCATCGCCGCCGCCCTCCGGCCGTGCTCCGGCCGCCGCTAGCCGTCGCGCCGAGCATCACCGTCGACGCCGCCGCGTTCACCATCCCGCGGGCCGTCGCGTCCGCCATCCGCCTGGTCAAATCCACCGTCAGGGCCCGCTTCTCCCCGCACGCCGGTGAGTACCACCATTGCCGCCGCCTTCGGCCATGGTTTCCGACCGCCGTAGACCACCCCTCTCTCTCTAATCCCTCCCATTTTGTTCCCTAGGAGGTCCCGGAGATCGTCCGCCCATCGCCGTCGTCCTCCCGTCGTTCGCCGTCGTCTCCCCTCGCGCCGGCCAACCTCGGTGACAAACTCCCCTCCTCCCTCTTTTCCTCCCTCCTGTGTGCGCCGCTGTCCTCCGCGCGCGCACCATCGTCTTCGGCCGCCGCCGCCGCTTTCAGCCGTCGCCGCCGCCTCCCGCGCCGCCGCCGCTTTCAGCCGTCGCCGCCGCCTCCCGCGCCGCCGCTTGCCGTCGCCGGTGGCCGCGTGCGCGCCGTCGCCGTTGCTCGCCATGATCGGCCGACCGGCGTGAAGCCGAGCTTAGCCCGGTCGGTGCCTCCCTCTCCCTTCCCCTATTGAGCCGCTGCCGGTGGGGCCCGCCTACCAGCCGCCCCCCCTCTCCCTCTCTTAGTGCCGCTGACCAGTGGGGCCCACATGTCGGCGCCGCCCCCTCCCCTTGCTGACGTCAGCCCTGGGATGCTTTATTGCGCAATAATTCATTAAGGACTTTTCTTTAATAGTAAAAACACAGTTAATCTTCTAAAATTCATAACTAATTCATCCGAGCTCCGATTAAGTCCATTCAAGTCTCAGTAAATTCATAAAAATGTATAGAATCCATTAAAAATGGTTTTGTTTCCTGTTTCAGTAGTCTTATAGCATGTTTTCCTTGTGTGCTTTGTTTGTCGCGTAGATTTCGCCCGTTTCGTCGATTCGCGGTTTCTCGAAGACGTTGCTGTGGTTCCATCAGTGCGAGAGCAAGGCAAGTCATACATTACAATTGATCAATTGTACCCAATTTGCAAATGTCCCGCATTTCTATTAAATATTGCATTGTTTTACAATATCATGTGGGATGGGTTCTACTACTCAGCCATATATTGTTTACCTTATGCCATTGATAACTTGGGTATTAAAATGACTAGATGTTGGTTTAGGAGATGCTTAGCCATGCTTAGTTCAACTAGTGCACAAAGGGGGATCACATTAAAGCATAGACTTGTTTATTGGCATAGCTTTGGTTTAGTGCCACCGTAATGGTGTTGGTTAATTAAAATACACGTTATGGTGGGCTGTGGGTGCATGGTTTTGCTAGTCGTGCCCATGGCGATTAAGGACCGGTTCGCGGGATGCCCTGGAAGAACTTATCGTACTTACCACAAGCCAGCGTGGGCAACGGCTGGGCTTGTAGTGTAGCTTTTCTCTAGCCGACGTACCCAGGCGACGGTGGGCGTGATGGAGTTGGGTCGGCCGGGGTGTCCGGTTGATCGGCTTCCGGATTCACCGCGGCACGAAAGGGGGGCTGCCCGTTGCCTGCTGGGGACGGCGGCGAACCCTAAGGTGTGGTGCGATTGGTTAGAGAGGGTTATGCGAAGGGTCCTGTCACGGCCTCTTTCCGGTATGTCGTGGTGGCATGTCGGCGCACGGGAACGTGTTGTGGGGCTGTGTCTTGTGGGTACAGTTGTACACCTCTGATCAGAGTAAAACTATTCGAATAGCCGTGCCCGCGGTTATGGGCGGTCGACCAGATTCACCGTGATTAGTCTCACTCCTAGTTTAGCTTAATGAACTAGTGTAGTTCAAGTGGTTGGTTGGGCCTGTTGCAACGTGGTGTAGCGTTGGACAGTGATTGGTTAATATTGATTAATTACTACAATTGTTTTACTGCTTTCAACTACTGCTTTTAAATGCTAGCTTTGTGCAAATGAGCCCTTTAGCCTCCCTTGGGTATATCCTGCATCATACCTCCTCTTCCGGTATGACTTGCTGAGTACAGTGGGTAGTACTCAGTCTTGCTCTCTTTTCCCCCACACCAGAGTTGAAGTCCTTCTCAGTTGAAGATGTCTCAAAGAAGTTAGTTTCGTCGCTGCCGTCAAGGATGCCTGTGGAATGGAGTCGCCCGCTGCTGAAGTCAAGCTTCCAAGGCTAGCTCATTTTATCTTTTTCGCTGCATTTGTAATCTTTTATATTTTTGTAAGACGTGGATCTGTATGTCAACAATTGTCGTTTGTGTACCCTGGCTGGTCCTGGACAGGGATTTAATGCACATTCAGCTTAGAAATTCTGGTTCATGAATTTCTAGGCGTGACAAGTTGGTATCAGAGCCGACCTTGACCGTAGGACAAGCCAACTGGAAAACCTAAGAGCCCTGTGAACCCCTTTTCATATGCATATGCCTTTTTCACATGGATTTGTTTCGGGAAAATGTGGGGTTTTGCCTCTTTGGTTTGCGGGAAAAATCTTGGTCGTTCATTCGGATCGGATCTTTAAAATTAGCTCGGTCTAGGGTTTTAGAAAAATTTTATTTGTAGTTTATTTGACAGTCAGTTGGGAATTTATCGGTTGATATGCATTAGGTCGTGTCGATGTTCGATGGGGCAATTTTATGCGTATAATTTTCCATGCATCTATTTTATGCATTAAGTTATGGTTTAGTCAGTCACACTAGTGTCTTTTGTCTGGGTTCATGAAAAATGTTCCATGCATAAAAATCATCATGCTTGGCTAGTTGTTTGAGTCATTTGTTGCTTTGTTTAAATTTGGATTTGAGCATGGATTGATTCCTATCCCTTGTCTACTTTAGAAGTCAGACCTGTTCTTTGATCGCAAGCGTCGCTCCGAGCTTTATAGTCGCCGCCTTTAGCCTTATTGTTTTCTTAGTTTTGGTTGCTTGCTAGTTTCTGTGTTTAGGTTTGTTGCTTGTGGGTTAGTCGGCGGTCGATATCAAGTGCCAGTGGTATGGCTGCCTTAATTAGGAGTTGTTTGTTTCCTTTTCAGTGTTTTAATCAAGATTAAGATAATTGCACTTAAATTTACAAGAAAGATTAGTTGCCGAGCCATCTGTTTTCTTCCTTTCTCTTATTTCTACCTATCCTCGTCCAGATGGTGAAGACAAGGAATGATCCCCGTGACCCCAGCGACGCCAGTGGCAGCGAAGAGCAGACCGATGAAGCTCATACCAGTGGTGCACCTGGCAGCAGTTCATCTCCGCCGCCCGAGAACCCATCGGTCACTCAGATGATGACAATGATGATGCAACAAATACAACAACATTACCATCAGATGTTGCAGCAGGCGCAGCAGAACCAGCAGTCTGGTCCTCCACCATCACACCTGTCCAAACTGTTAGACTTTCTCCGCATCAAGCCACCCACTTTCTCAAGCACCACCAACCCAATGGAGGACAATGACTGGCTCTGTGCTATTGAAAAGAAGCTGAACCTTCTGCAATGCAATGACCAAGAGAAGGTTGCTTTTGCTACACATCAGTTGCAAGGTCCTGCTTCTGCCTGGTGGGATAACTACGTGGTGACCCGTCCAGATGCAACGGAGGTTACTTGGGCAGAGTTTTGTCAAAACTTCAGGAAGGCACCGATTCCTGAGGGGATTATGGCACAAAAGAAAAGAGAGTTCCGCGCACTGCATTAAGGAACCAGGACAGTTACAGAGTACTTACATGAGTTCAACCACCTTGCACGCTACGCTCTTGAGGATGTGCGCACCGATGCTGAGAAGCAAGAGAAGTTTTTGTTTGGTCTTGATGATGAATTGACCAACCAGCTGATCTCCGGAGTCTATGATGACTTTGAGAAGCTTGTGGACAAGGCTATCCGTCAGGAAGAGCAACGCAACAAAATGGACCGAAAAGAAAACGCAGCTCAGATCAGCTTTCCTCAGGGGAACAATCAGAAGCCTTGCTTCC
The DNA here is from genome assembly GCF_034140825.1 of Oryza sativa Japonica Group. Taxonomy (NCBI): domain Eukaryota; kingdom Viridiplantae; phylum Streptophyta; class Magnoliopsida; order Poales; family Poaceae; genus Oryza; species Oryza sativa. Next base: position 14,545,373 of record NC_089045.1, on the reverse strand, counting down.
TGACGGGACAGCTAGGTGGGCCTTCCACCCTGATCGTCTATCAGCACCGTCCCTATCACCCGAGTAACTTCGACAACGACTACAACGGTGGCAGTCACAACAACAGTAAGCAGCACAACCACAACTCAACTCCACCCCCAGTAATGGCACCAGCTCAGTCAGATCCGCCAGCTGGGTCAGCTCAGTCAGAACAGCCCAAGAAGGGGGCTGTAGGAAAGCCAAGACCCTGCTTCAACTGTGGCAAGCACGGCCACTTTGCTGGCAAGTGTCCGTAGCTGAATCACGCTGGACCTAGGTTCATCCAGGCTCGCGCCAATCATGTGTCTGCAGAGGAAGCACAGGCAGCACCAGAGGTCGTGTTGGGCACGTTTCCAGTGAACTCATGTCCAGCAACAGTTCTCTTTGATTCAGGTGCCTCGCATTCTTTCATTTCTAAGAGATTTGCTGGGGCACATATATTATTGGTAGTGGAACTTAAAATACCGATGCAGGTTCATACCCCTGGAAATGACATGAGGACAGCACACTATTGCCCCTCAGTGACTATAGAGATCAAGAGATCACAGTTTCTATCGAACCTCATCCTTCTCGAATCCAAAGACCTAGATGTCATCCTCGGAATGGATTGGTTGACCAGGCACAAGGGAGTAATCGACTGCGCAAGTCGCACCATCACCCTAACCAACGACAAAGGGGAGAAGATCACTTTCCGGTCTCCAGTGCCACAGAAGTCCGTAGCAAGTCTGAATCAGGCTACTATTGAGGAACAGACCGAAGTAGCAGAGAAAAGTCCCAGGAAGTTGGAGGACATTCGTATAGTACAGGAGTATCCTGAGGTGTTTCCTGAAGACCTCACTACAATGCCACCAAAGAGAGAAATCGAGTTCCGGATTGATCTGGCACCCGGAACCGCTCCGATTTACAAGAGACCGTACAAAATGGCAGCTAATGAGCTAGCAGAGGTCAAGAAGCAAGTTGATGAACAGCTGCAGAAAGGGTACATCCGACCGAGTACTTCGCCTTGGGGTGCTCCGGTTATCTTTGTGGAGAAGAAAGACAAGACCAAGAGGATGTGCATTGATTATCGCGCCCTTAATGAGGTCACAATTAAGAACAAATATCCGTTGCCAAGAATTGATGACCTGTTTGATCAGCTAAAAGGAACTAAGGTGTTTTCCAAGATAGACCTGCGATCAGGCTATCACCAGTTAAGAATTCTGGAAGAGGATATTCCCAAGACAGCCTTCACCACTCAGTATGGGTTGTTTGAGTGCACGGCTATGTCATTTGGACTCACCAATACACCGGCTTTCTTCATGAACCTGATGAACAAAGTGTTTATGGAGTTTCTTGACAAGTTTGTCGTGGTATTCATTGACGACATACTTATTTATTCAAAATTAGAAGAGGAACATGAGCAGCATCTCTGTCTGGTACTCGAGAAATTGAAGGAGCACTAGTTATATGCCAAGTTCAGTAAGTGCGACTTCTGGTTGTCGGAGGTCAAGTTTCTTGGTCACGTCATTACTGCTCAAGGTGTGGTAGTGGATCCATCGAATGTGGAGTCAGTTACCAAGTGGACCCCACCTAAGACAGTTTCTCAGATCCGGAGTTTTCTTGGACTTGCGGGTTATTACCGTCGGTTCATCGAAAATTTCTCCAAGATTGCCAGGCTCATGACACAGTTGCTTAAGAAAGATGAAAAATTCAAGTGGTCAGCTGAGTGCAACCAATGTTTTGAAGAACTCAAGAAGAGGTTAGTCTCTTCACCAGTTCTAATTCTGCCAGATCAGACAAAAGACTTCCAAGTCTACTGTGATGCGTCTCGCCAAGGGTTGGGATGTGTGTTGATGCAAGAAGGCAGAGTGGTCGCATACGCTTTGCGACAGTTGCGTCCACACGAGACCAATTATCCCACTCATGACCTTGAGTTGGCAGCAGTGGTTCATGCTCTGAAAATCTGGCGGCACTATCTTATTGACAACCGCTGTGAAGTATACACTGATCACAAGAGTCTGAAGTACATCTTCACTCAGCCTGACTTGAATCTCCGATAGCGAAGATGGCTGGAGTTAATTAAAGATTATGACATGGGGATACATTATCATCCAGGCAAAGCAAATGTGGTAGCAGATGCTTTGAGCAGAAAAAGCTATTGCAATGCCTTATGCACTGAAGGCATGTGTGGCAAATTGCAGCAAGATCTTGAGCACCTAAATTTGGGCATCGTGGAACATGGGTACGTAGCTGCCCTAGAGGCACGGCCTACGCTCATGGATCAAGTCAGAGCAGCTCAGGTAAATGATCCTGAAATAGCTGAGCTGAAAAAGAATATGAGGGTTGGAAAAGCCGAGATTTCCATGAGGATGAGCATGGCACAATCTGGTTGGGAGAAAGATTGTGTGTGCCTGACGACAAAGAACTGAAGGATCTCATACTCATAGAAGCTCATCAAACTCAGTATTCAATTCATCCCGGCAGTACTAAAATGTACCAGGCCTCAAAGAGAAATTCTAGTAGGCCAGCATGAGAAGAGAGATAGCCGGATTCGTCGCACTCTGCGATGTTTGTCAGAGAGTCAAAGCAGAACATCAGAGGCCCGCAGGACTGCTACAACCCCTTCAGATCCCGGAATGGAAATGGGAAGAAATCGGAATGGATTTCATCACTGGTTTGCCCAGGACATCGTCAGGGCATGATTCAGTTTGGGTAGTCGTGGATCGCCTCACGAAAGTTGCTCATTTCATTCCAGTGCACACTACCTATAGTGGGAAAAGATTGGCAGAGCTCTACCTTTCAAGAATCATGTGTTTGCATGGGGTACCTAAGAAGATTGTATCTGATCGAGGAAGTCAATTCACTTCAAAGTTCTGGCAGAAACTGCAAGAAGAATTGGGGACTCGTTTGAATTTCAGCACAGCTTATCATCCGCAAACAGATAGTCAGACCGAGCGGGTAAATCAAATCTTGGAAGATATGTTGAGAGCTTGTGCACTTGACTTTGGCGGAGCTTGGGATTAAAGTCTACCGTATGCTAAATTCTCTTACAATAATAGCTATCAGGCCAGTTTGCAAATGGCACCGTTTGAAGCATTGTACGGACGGAAGTGCCGCACTCCGCTCTTCTAGGATCAAACTTGAGAACGCCAATTGTTCGGGACAGAGGTGCTAACCGAGGCAGAGGAAAAAGTCAGAACTGTCAGAGAAAGGCTGAGAATTGCACAATCTCGACAGAAAAGCTACGCAGACAACCGCCAAAGAGAACTCACTTTCGAAGCAGGAGATTATATGTACCTTCGTGTCACTCCGCTTCGGGGAGTACACCGCTTCCAGACCAAAGGCAAGTTGGCACCACGTTTTGTGGGACCATACAGGATCTTGGAACGCAAAGGTGAAGTCGCTTACCAGCTTGAGCTCCCATCTAATATGGTTGGTATCCACGATGTGTTTCATGTATCTCAATTGAAGAAATGTTTGAGGGTACCTGAGGAACAAGCTAGCTCAGAGCACATTGACTTCCAGGAAGATCTGACTTATGTGGAGAAGCCGATCCGTATCCTTGAGACCAATGAGAGAAGGACCAGAAACAAGGTGATCAGGTTTTGCAAAGTTCAGCGGAGCCACCACTCAGAAGAAGAGGCCACTTGGGAAAGAGAAGATGAATTGAAGGCCGCTCATCCGCACCTCTTCGCCAGCTCTTCCAAATCTCGGGGTCGAGATTCCGTTTAAGGGTGGTAGGTTTGTCACGCCCTGAAGTTCCCCTTTTTTTTAAAAAAAATAATTGTTAAATAAATTGCCTAAAGAAATTGTTGAATTAACCTAGAGTTGAATCCTCAATTAATAAATGCATTTAATAATCAAATTTGGCGTGGTGGAATTTTTCTTGAGTTCTCCATGTCCCAATACATTAACAGGAATATTAGTGGAATTTTCAGAGCCTTGGAAATAATTTTAACCAATTAAAATAAGCGTAGTGCAATATTAAATCCCTGGGAAAATCCTTTTTTCCTTTTTACCTTTTCTTTTCCCTCCTTTTTCCTTTTCTTGGGCCGTCGGCCCAGTCCACCCCGCCGCCGCGCGCCTCTTCTCCTTGTGGGCCGGCCCAAGCCACCCCTCCCTCTCTCCCCAGGATGCCGACAGGTGGGCCCCACCTGTCGGGGTCGTCCCCTTCCTCCGGCCGCCCGCCCCCACGTCGCCACCACCGCCGAAACCGCCGCACCCTGCCACCTCCGGGCCACGTCGGCCCCGCCGCGCGCATGCCCCGCCTTCCCCGCGTCCCAATCCCTCTCTCTCGCTCGCGCCCGCGTCACGAGATAGCCGGGATTCAAATTTGAATCTAGCCACTCTCTCTCTCACTCTCCCCATCTCCAACCTCCCACGTCGCCGGCGAAATCGGGAGCACCCCGGCCACGTCTGCCTCCCCCTCCGCCAATAAAACGTTCCCCGTGTCCCCCTCTCTCGTTTTTCGCTTTCGCCGAGCTTCCCCGTGCCCTCCTTTGCTCCCACGCCGCTTCACCCATCGCCGCCGCCCTCCGGCCGCGCTCCGGCCGCCGCTAGCCGTCGCTAGCCGTCGCGCCGAGCCTCACCGTCGACGCCGCCGCGTTCACCATCCCGTGGGCCGTCGCATCCGCCATCCGCCCGGCCAAATCCACCGTCGGGGACCGCTTCTCCCCGCACGCCGGTGAGTACCACCATTGCCGCCGCCTTCGGCCATGGTTTCCGGCCGCCGTAGACCACCCCTCTCTCTCTAATCCCTCCCATTTTGTTCCCTAGGAGGTCCCGGAGATCGTCCGCCCATCGCCATCGTCCTCCCGTCGTTCGCCATCGTCTCCTCTCGCGCCGGCCAACCTCGGTGACAAACTCCCCTCCTCCCTCTTTCCCTCCCTCCTGTGTGCGCCGCCGTCCTCCGCGCGTGCACCGTCGTCTTCGGCCGCCGCCGCTTCCCGCGCCGCCGCTTGCCGTCGCCGGTGGCCGCGTGCGCGCCGTCGCCGCTGCTCGCCATGATCGGCCGACCGGCGTGAAGCCGAGCTAAGCCCGGTCGGCGCCTCCCTCTCCCTTCCCCTATTGAGCCGCTGCCGGTGGGGCCCACCCCCCCTCTCCCTCTCTTAGTGCCGCTGACCAGTGGGGCCCGCATGTCGGCGCCGCCCCCTCCCCTTGCTCACGTCAGCCCTGGGATGCTTTATTGTGCCATAATTCATTAAGGACTTTTCTTTAATAGTAAAAACACAGTTAATCTTCTAAAATTCATAACTAATTCATCCGAGCTCCGATTAAGTCCATTCAAGTCTCAGTAAATTCATAAAAATGTATAGAATCCATTAAAAATAGTTTTGTTTCCTGTTTCAGTAGTCTTATAGCATGTTTTGCTTGTGTGCTTTGTTTGTCGCGTAGATTTCGCCCGTTTCGTCGATTCGCGGTTTCTCGAAGACGTTGCTGTGGTTCCATCAGTGCGAGAGCAAGGCAAGTCATACATTACAATTGATCAATTGTACCCAATTTGCAAATGTCCCGCATTTCTATTAAATATTGCATTGTTTTACAATATCATGTGGGATGGGTCCTACTACTCAGCCATATATTGTTTACCTTATGCCATTGATAACTTGGGTATTAAAATGACTAGATGTTGGTTTAGGAGATGCTTAGCCATGCTTAGTTCAACTAGTGCACAAAGGGGGATCACAATAAAGCATAGACTTGTTTATTGGCATAGCTTTGGTTTAGTGCCACCGTAATGGTGTTGGTTAATTAAAATACACGTTATGGTAGGCTGTGGGTGCATGGTTTTGCTAGTCGTGCCCATGGCGATTAAGGACCGGTTCGCGGGATGCCCTGGAAGAACTTATCATACTTACCACAAGCTAGCGTGGGCAACAGCTGGGCTTGTAGTGTAGCTTTTCTCTAGCCGACGTACCCAGGCGAGGGTGGGCGTGATGGAGTTGGGTCGGCCGGGGTGTCCGGTTGATCGGCTTCCGGATTCACCGCGGCACGAAAGGGGGGCTGCCCGTTGCCTGCTGGGGACAGGGGCGAACCCTAAGGTGTGGTGCAATCGGTTAGAGAGGGTTATGCGAAGGGTCCTGTCACGGCCTCTTTCTGTTATGTCGTGGTGGCATGTCGGCGCACGGGAACGTGTCGTGGGGCTGTGTCTTGTGGGTACAGTTGTACACCTCTGATCACAGTAAAACTATTCGAATAGCTGTGCCCGCGGTTATGGGCGGTCGACTAGATTCACCGTGATTAGTCTCACCCCTAGTTTAGCTTAATGAACTGGTGTAGTTCAGGTGGTTGGTTGGGCCTGTTGCAACGTGGTGTAGCGTTGGACACTGATTGGTTAATATTGATTAATTATTGCAATTGTTTTTCTGCTTCCAACTACTACTTTTAAATGCTAGCTTTGTGCAAATGAGCCCTTTAGCCTCCCTTGGGTATATCCTGCATCATACCTCCTCTTCCGGTATGACTTGCTGAGTACAGTGGGTAGTACTCAGTCTTGCTCTATTTTCCCCCACACCAGAGTTGAAGTCCTTCTCAGTTGAATATGTCTCAAAGAAGTTAGTTTCGTCGCTGCCGTCAAGGATGCCTGTGGAATGGAGTCGCCCGCTGCTGAAGTCAAGCTTCCAAGGCTAGCTCGTTTTATCTTTTCCGCTGCATTTGTAATCTTTTATATTTTTGTAAGACGTGGATCTGTATGTCAACAATTGTCGTTTGTGTACCCTGGCTGGTCCTGGACATGGAATGCACATTCAGCTTAGAAATTCTGGTTCGTGAATTTCTGGGCGTGACACACGCTCGTTCGCCGACGATGCTGCTGCCGCCCTTAACTCCGCAATCTCGCGACCTATGCCGCGAGTGCCGGCCTGGAGGATGCGCCCCATCACGACTTGGAGCTCCTCCTAGGTATGGATGTCAGCAGGAGGGCCTTGAGCAGGCACAAGATCGCTGACAGGGCCGCTGGGCGTCGCCTCACGGCTCGTGGGCACGACCACGACATCTGTTGAGGCCACGACAGGAGAGCGCTGGAGTTCCCTCCAGATCCGTCTTGCATTGTCTTCGCCCGCGCCGCCCTGTGAAAGACTGCAATCAAGAAAGGCTGCAAGAGTTCGACGAAGCAACAAAACCTCAAATTCATCCACTTACTTCTCGCCAAGCGTTACAAGCCACTGCCGTCGCGGAGGCGGGGGAGACGCATCCGAGGCCTGGAGTATAACGAGCATGATGTGAGATGGAAGCTTTCCAACTACGCAATGAAAGGCCAGGAGAGCTTACCGAGGGGGTGAGCGTCTTCCGACGATTTCTGAGCACGGAGGAGAATTTCCTCCCCTTTTTCAGAACGTTGACGCCGCTCGTTGTGGCCGCAGCGGCAGCGACACGACATCAGACGCCTCCTTGGCGACGTCCTCCTTTAGCGACGCCGCGGCATGATGGTCCACGAGCGGCCCGATGATATCAGTCAGAGGGAGAGCCTACACTTCATGAAGTCACAATGCGATCTCGGAAGAAAAAGGCAAAAGGGCCGCCGAGTACACTTACATTGATTGCAGCTTCGCGTTCGGCTGCCCCCTTCTCGCAAAGAGGAACAGGGACATTGCTCACCGTTGTAGGGCCGCTGATCATCACTTGACCGACGCGGCGCCCTACGGTCTCGCTGTTCAAACCTGTAGATCGAGAACGAAAATCAATAAGTTAGGAGGAACATGAACTTAAGGAATGGAACCTAGAATACAAGAAAAATACCCCGATGAGAAACCCGGGTCGCGTCTTCCGGCCCTGAGTAGTAAAAGGCTGGATAGGCTCGAGCCTGGAGCGGCTGGATCCGTCTACCGATGAAGTCGGCAGCGACTTCATACCCCGACAACCCTCGCACTCGGAGTTCATCGATGATATCGATGAAGGATTGAAGGGAGGGGGTTAAGGCGGGTTTGGCGGTCCAAGACGAAATCTTGTCTGGTTGTTCTCAGGAACAACAAAGTCTGGGTCCGAATTTTCTATCTGAAGATAGAACCACCTCACCCGCCATTTACTATGAGAAGAGGGGCACTGGAAGGGGATATAGCGCGACTTCAGGCCATCCCAAAGTCGGAAACCAACGCATCCAGATACCCTATTGGATTCCATCCAACGCAACTCATAGTAGAAGCGAAAGAGGTCAAGAAACGGCTCTACCCCAATGTAGGCCTCACAAAGATGAGAAAAGATACTGAGGAAGGCGATAGAATTGGGGTTCAAATGGAGTAGAGAGAGACCGTAGAAATTCAAGACCAAAAGAAGAAACTCGGAGGGAGGAGGAAGAAAACCATAGAGAATGAAGTCCTCGACCGCAACCATGCGGCCCAGGACAGGTTCAGGTTCAGTACCTCCTGGTTCCCTCTCCATGGTCCCGCGACCGGGGAGAGCGCCTTCCTCCTGCAACTTCTTCAGCGATGCGCTGGTAGAAGTGGACTTGTCGAGGTCCATTCCTTCTTCAGCGATGCGCTGGTAGAAGTGGACTTGTCGAGGTCCATTCCTGTCGAAGATCACCGGAGAAGGGGCCGAGATGAGCAAGCTAGGGTTTGTGCGGAAGCGGAGAAGACGAAGAGCTCTTGAAGGCTTGAAAGTTTCTCGCAACAGCCGGACTCCAAAATGGATTCCCAAAACTCCCTTAAATGGGCGCACTACCGACGGTGCGAATTCCAAGGAAAGGAGAGAGATAGCCGCCGGAAATTTCTGGGTCCGTTGCGCGAGGCGGTTTCTTGGACTTCAATTTAAATTCACTCATAACCATTGGGCTTCGCATGGTGTTGTCGATCAGTCTTTGTCTCTACGGTCCCCACACCGAGATCGACCAGTCGAGAACGACAACAACTCCGACATCAGAAGTCGCAATCGGTTACACGAGTTCATTTAAGTAGAAGTTGGGGGCTACTATCAGGGTTACGGATAAGGTATACCCTCTACCCTTGGATGTATGTTATACGGCAATACGGTATATCGGTACACATACGGATGTTCTCTGAATACGCTAAGGAAATCCATCGCGAAGTCCACCAATGGAAAGGTTCCTACCCATATAGGACTGGGTCGTTACTATATCGTGCAGGGTCCGATGTTTCTGAGTCCTACTTGGAGACCACCTAACCTGCGATATAAAAGGGACCCCCCAGGGGACCTAAGGCATCGAATCTCATAGCCTACACAATGACCACAGCCTACGAAGCCGGAGACGACAGGAGCCAATTCGCCGGGTGATCTAGTCGAATCAACTCGACTACGATCTCGTTGGTACCATCGAGTTCTACTATTCCCTTTGTAATCTGTGGTTCTTTCCATATAATCCCATATCAACTGGATTAGGGCTATTACCTGTTAAGGGCCTGAACCAGTATAATATTTGTCTCTTGTTTCCTTGATGTCGTACTACGTGGATTCTTGTATCAGCGTACCCCACCGTCGACACAAACATCATTACACTTTTATTTTTAAGAGAGTAATTATTTTTATTGAAAGAAGTTTTACATTTATATTCAATTCAATAGTACTCCTATATACAGCCCACATGCCAAAGCCCAACAGAAAAGCCCACATAGACCACCTTCTTCCTCTTCTCTCTTTTTCTCGTTCTCCCCTTCTCTCCCTAACGCTCTCCCAGGAATTTTTTTCATTTTTAGTTTTTTTTTAATATTTACAGAAATAATCTATCGGCAAAAAAAATTGCAAAAATAGACCCTGCCGCCCCAGTGGTGGGCGGCAAGCTGACGTGGCAGACGGCGGGTCGACCGCGCCGTCTGCCGCCGTCGGCCAAAATTGCAATTACCCCCTTGCCGCCCATACAGAGGGCGGCAAGGGGCTAATTGCAAATTTTTGCCGCCCATAAAGAGGTTGCACTCGTACTTTTTGCATTTGGGCCAAAAGTACGTCCAAACGATTTTTCTATGTGATGTTAATAATAGATAAAGAAGTATTTATTGGTAAAACTTGTTAATATTGTTATAAAAATGTATTGAAGTTGGTTGTTTCGAAATTTCATATGTTAAGTAAGGTATTATTTTGTAACTTATTCGACGTATTAGTACTCGGATAATTAATATAGGCCTATCGCAGTCTCGGTCGTAGAAACATTATATGGACTTAAACAAGGAGAATTATGTAACATGAAGAAATAGTAGTACAATTTGAACATGATACAACTATTTCTATTGCGGTTACATAGATGATATTAGATTCGAACTAGGAGGGAGGTAGTGCAATAGTTGAACACAACGACGATGTAGTAATGGGACAAGGAAGCATGACAGTAGAAATTTCAATATGCCAAGTTGTCCGATAATAGCTAACCCCTACGTGAGTGTAACACCCTAAAAAATTCGACCGACAAAAATCTAAACTCTAAAAATATGGGCCTTCAAAAACTTTTTAAATAAATTGCATCATGCCGATTTTATTTGCCTATTGCATTGGATTTTGATTTCAGAGTTTGTTGATCGCGAATAAAGAATAATTAATTAGGAATAAAACCTAAAATTAAATGAGCAAAATAAATAACTGAAATATAATTTAAAATAAAGTTTGAGGTGGAGATAGAAATGAATAAAATATTATCGCGATCATATTTGTATTAATTAAATCTAAGTACGATGGAATGAGAATTAACTCTAATTAAAAATTAAAATAAATTATATAAATAAAATATGAGTAATATTAATCTAGGGTGAATCCATTGGTTGGAATAACACACATATTGAGTAAAATTCATATATGCAAAAATTAGGAATTATAGAATCGAATTTATATAGGGAATAGACTAAAATGGGAAAAATAGGAAAAAGTCACTATTCAAGGTGCTTGATGTGGGCCTAGTCTAGCTCCTCTTTCCCCCTCTCTGTCGCCACCGTCACCACGCGCCGTCACCCGTCTCGGTTGGCCGCCTCGCGCCCCGAGCCGCCGCGCGCCGTCTCCATCGTCGCCTGCCGCCATGCGCCCATCCCATCGCCGCTGTCGCCGTCGCCGTCGTGTCGCCGCGCCTCGCGCCCCGAGCCGCCGTCGCCATCCCATCGCCGCTGCCACACTGCGCGCCATCGCCCGCGCCTCGAGCCCGCGCCGTCGCCGTCGCCCTTGAGCCCCGCGCCGCCCTGCCGCCATCGCCGCTCGCCGAGCTCCGTGCCGCGCCGCGCCGTCCTGTCGCCGCATCGCCGTCCCGTCGACGCTCCACCGTCGCCGTCGCGTCGCCCGTCGCCCTCACCGCGTGCCGAGCCCCGCGCCGCCCCGAGCCCCGCACCACCGCCCGTCGCATCACCGCTCCGAGCCCCGCGCCACCATCGCGTCGCCGCCCGCGCGTCGCCGTCGTCTCGTCACCATTAAGCCGCCGCCCCTCCCCCTCTCCTTCTTCCCCCTCTCCCCTATAAAAACCCTGGCCCCTTCCCCCTTCTCCACCCCACTCCATTCCCTCCTCCTCTTCCTCTCCCCCTTCTCCTCACGCCACCGTCGTCCTGCCGCCGCGCCGCCGCCTTCGAAGCCGCCGCGCCGTGCGTCGCCGCCTTGCGCCGCCGTCGCCGCCGCCGCCGTCAGTAAGCCGCCGCCCTCCCCCCTCCGTGCGCGCTGTCGCCGCCGCCGCCTCGGGTAGGGAGAGAGAGAGCCGAGAGAGAGATAGAGGAAGGGAGAAGCCGAGGGAGAGAAAGAAGAAAGAAAGAAGGAGAGAAACCGGGAGGGAGAGAAAGAGAAGGAAGAAGAAAGAAGAAAAGAGAGAAAGAGAAGGAAAAAGAAAAGAAAAGAGAGGAAGAGAAAGAGAGGAAAATAGAAAAGAACAAAAGGAGAAAATAGAAGAGAAATTAGGGGAGAGATTAGGAGGATTTAGCAAATAAAAATGGTCGGGGTTAATCATAAATTATTTTGGAAATTCCTATAGTGTAATAGTATTTCGATCGAAATTCCGGGTTAATTATAGGAATATATTTCTTGATCGGATTAGATTAAAATTGGTAGTAATTTAGATGTAATTAATAACTAAACAATTATATGAATTCTTATAGATTATTATAGATTAATTCTGGTAATCTCTATAAGTCAACGATTCACGGTAGAAATTCGGATTTAATTACTATGGATTTTAGCCGTGTATTATATTTAATCATTTAGTCATAGACTAAATTAAATCGTATAATATTATAAGATAATTCTAGGATTTTGTCCGATATTTAGCCCGCGATGGAAATCTCTAACCTATTAAATGGATGTAATACTCGGGCTAATTAAATTAAAAACTTGTGCTAATAAAATACTTATACCACGAAATAGTTTAGGATGGATGAATTAAGATTGGATTAGCTCTATTTCACGAAAAAAATAGATAATATAAGAAACCAACTTCCGCGCTCGATATCTTCTTGGATTTACTTGGATCTTTATTTGAATTCTAACCGAATTCAAATCGTTTCTTTGCACGTAATTTTAGAGCCCGAGGGAGTTGCGGATCCAAGTGAAGGCCAAGACCCGCAAGACTTTGAGCAAGGCAAGTCATCACTATTCCTTGAACATGTTGATCCCATTTGCAAAATTATTTTGTTTACAAATAAAATTGCATGCAATGATAAACATCCTACTTGTGATTATGCCATGCCTTGATTATTGTTTACCCTTAAATCCTTGTAACCATGATTTACGTATAAGTCCCTAGTCAACTATGACAAATGCTTAGAAATGCTACTCTAGATTTATGCATACTCATATTTATCAAAAGCTATATGCTTGGGCAATTACCTTTGGGAAGGTAATTGAGATGCGGCATGTGGAGACATGAGCGCCACATTGCCATGATGTTGATGACATGATTTGTGAAAGGAGAAATAAAATTAAATAACTGTTTTCGACTGGGGCGGACGGAGGATTTGGGTGGTATCCGGAAAAGGCTAGTACCGTTCCCGGTCAATTAAGGACCGAGCCAGGAAGTTAAGCATGAAACGACCCCCATACAACCGCACTTCTCGTATGGGTATAGACCTAGTGGAATAGATAGCTGAGTGGAGGCAGTATCCATGCATAGTGGTTTCTTGATGTGTGAGGCAGGGGCTCTACGGTTGAGCAGTCATTGGTAGAACCGCGAGGCGGGTGTCTACAGTGGTGTCGCCCTCGGTAGGACTGCCATGAGAAAATTTAAACGTAATTATAACTTAATGCATGTGTGAGTCTTTCCTTCCCGGGTACGCTAGAACTCCTCTCACTGCTAGAAACCGTGTACACCTAGAGTGCATAAGGATGTAAAGTTCATGGAGCGGGTACTGCCAATGCGAGGTTATCGAAAAGCTTTGCCATGACGCGTCTCATCTGTTGGGACGAGGCTCATATGTTGGGCAGTCGCGGAGTGCAGGTAAAGTGTACATCCACTGCAGTGTGAGTAAACCAATTCTATTCGAATAGCCGTGCTCGCGGTTATTGAGCAGTGGGACATGTATTACACTTGGCTAGACTCTAAATTCTTAACTTGTGTGGGATGGGATATTGCATGATGATTTCTATACTGATGGAGCCACTTCCTGAGAGGCGGGAATGTGGACGTCCTCAGAAAACCATGATGACTTAATGGCGGGAAGCTATCCTTGGGATCACAATGGATGGTGGACAGAACCGTCATTGTTTAATATGAACACTGGTACTAAAATTTGATCAGTCTATGCTAGGTCTTAGGCTTGTGAAAAGAATTACAAAACATGCTTTGCGCAAAAGAACCATAGCCATCCTTTGAATACCCCTGTCATATGGATTGTTGCTGTGGTGGCTTGCTGAGTACGGTTGGTACTCACCCTTGCAATATACAAACTTAATCAGAGGTCGGAGATGAAGCTTCGGAGGATCCCAACGCTTACTACCAGGAGGGTGATGAAGACGATGGTGCCCAGTAGGTCTTAGTTACGGTCGTTGCCTGTGGCAATGGCGTGCCGCTGCCTTAACTCCGCTGCCTTACCTACTTCTGTTTTTGGAATGTATTCCGGACCGCTCGGTCCGATGATTTAAGACTATGCCTGCGGGCTTATGATGTAATAATTCGTACTAGACACTCGTGTATGTGCACTTGGTATTTCAGCTATGAATTCGTGTGTACCAGACTAATTGATCCAGGGAAATGGTACTGTTTACACGATTGATTCCTGTTATAAAAACGGGGATCCACAGTGAGGATCCCTCTCCTCTCTCAAAACGCGCTTTAGTAACCCTGTATTGCTCTGGGAATTCAAGCTACACAACACGGCTAGGTGGAGTTAGAACCCTTCTGGTGTCTATCCATTCTCTGTATTGACATCTCCTTGGTGGTTCTTGGGAGGAAAGAATAGATGTAAAGCGAGCAAAGTTAGTAAATGTTGTGAGAAAATAAGGATTCATGTAATCAAAATATTCTTCCCATTAAATCGTCGTCAAGAATATTTTGACAAACAAAGAACCTTCGACCCAATGTTGTAGGCTTTATGGAACGAAGAACCTGACAACGATCACCACACCTGCATCTTGGACGGGCTTCCCATGGAGGGAGTGCCGTAGTTAGCACCCGTCAGTCGCTCTGTTGTTCATGACATTGTCGTTCATAAGCCGCTTTTCTTTGTAAGTATTGCTCAGTACTTTCGGATGCGAAATACCAGCGACCTTCTTGTAAACAAGTGGTTAGGTCAAGAACGGGATTTTCTGTATTGACCCACTCGATGTATGCGCAAGCCGTAGTGCGGGTCTGCCGAATAGAGTAGTGTTACGAAGAATAAAGCGATTGCCCATACGGAATGAATAAGCATATGCAGATAATAAAATACCTCACGGTCATAGTTAGGGCACCTAAAAAAGCGCCTTCCTCGAATATCAGGATTTCTCGAAGCCATTAGTTCGCATCGATCACCGCATAGGCAGAGAGGACGCTGGCACCAAGGTGGTAGTAGGTATACACAAGGATCGCTATGCCAGTTCGGATCCTCAACACCCCGGCGTCTAGCCATTGATGAAAGCCGGTAGGATTTGTAATGAAGCAAGTGGGGAAGAGAGTACTGAATGTGACTGAGTTCTGAAAGATTGTGAGGCCTCACTCGTTAAGGCGACTTATATAGACGCAAAAAATTGAGTGATATCCCTGACATGTGAACGTGGCGGGGCATGGTGGGTACGCCTGATTGGCGCCGAAAGTTACATGCCTGATCGGCGCCAAAAGTTACATTGGTCGTATGCGGCAAATGGCGGGCAAATACTCGTATCGCACGCGAATAAAGGAGGCTGCATCGGTGCGGCAGAAAGTAGTCGTGCATGCACCGAAAGGTATCGTGCATGCGCCGAAAGGTATCGTGCACATATAACAACAACGTAGTCATTACACAAGCATATAGTACTGGAAAGTGAAGCAAATAAACAAAGAGAAGACTGCTCTACTGGCCCTGCCCCGTGCCGCGACCACGCTTGGTCCTCCAGGCCTGTGCTCGCACGTGGTCCTGGGAGTAGGTGAAACGATCCGGTGGCACAGCACGGGTAGCACGAGTGTCTGGCGGCGGAGTGGACTGCGCCTGGTCCTGTGTCTGCACCGGCGGTGCGCCTCCCAGCTATGAGGGGCCGATGACGTCCTCTGTCGAGCCTGAAGCGAAGTCAAAGTCAGTGATGTCGAAGAGCAAGGTGGAAGGCACCAAGCGGTCCGACGAGGTCCCAGCATGGTCTAGTGGTGGACCCTGACTCGACGTGCCGGCTGCCTGTGACGAAGTCCCGGTGTACTGCCAGAACTGCGCTGAGAGCGAGATCGACGCAGCTGCCTGAGACGCTGACCCTGCAGCCTGGGAGAAGTGGGCGGCCTGCGTCATAGCGAACTAGGCGAAACCTACACATCGACAATGGGACCCTTGTAAGCTAAGACATAAAATGCATGTAAATTGATTGTCGAAGTAATGTTGTTTTTTTAAGTACCTGTGGGAGGCACAACAGAAGGCCTAGCCGAGGAAGGCGGGGTGCTGAATGGTGCACGAAACCCTGAAGCAATCGGCAAGTGAAACGGCTCACATATATGTACGAGGCATGTACAGAAAAATCCTTAAAAATACTTACCTCCGTGTGGAAGGGGAGTCGGCCTAGGAACATGCGCAGCTGGACGGGGACCAGTCGGTACGGGTGGCCGCTGTACAGCTGCGTTTGCCCGAGCAACGTCATCTGCACGACAGGTGAGCACTCGGAGAATCGAGCGCATCAACTCCACCATCCGCGTGTATGTCGTCAGGTGCTCCTCTACGGGTACCGGAATCCCCGCGCCTAAACGTTGGATCGTCATTGAACCGTCAACGACGACCCGATTGATGTCGTCGACCTGCATGGTTAATTTGTTCGTACATATTCGTAAAATTTGACGAAGAGAAAGACATGAAAACATAAAGGAATGGTGCGATGCAGGGTACTCACAACACGAGCGAAGTCCTGGTCGCGGTGCCTGGCGTAGAGGTCTCTAGTGCTCGCAACGTGGGGCTGCTGCTCCAAGGTAGCGAAGGTGACCCTAGTACAGGTGCATGGCTGGTACAAGCGTAGGTAGGCCTGGTACGCCTCCTCAGTGTGTGGCTCTCCCTCGTGGTCCACGACCTCCTCGGTTGCGAGCAACCAGTCCTCAACAACCAGTCCGTCAGATCGTCCTGCCAGTCCACACCCGTGGTCACTGGCCCAACAGCGTCTCCCGCGAGCGGTAGCCCCAGCACGTACGATACGTCCTGTAAGGTAGGGGCTACCTCACCGCACGGCAAGTGAAAAGTGTGCGTCTCTGGCCTCCATCGGTCGACCAAAGCTGCTAGGAGGGACCGGTCCACAGTCCATCATCTGGCCAGGTCCGTGTCGCCGGCGGCAGCCTCCACCAGCCGACACATCGGTAGGAAACCGGCAACACGCAGCCTGCAATAACAAATTAATATGTCATTATAAAAATTATTACAGCGCAACTAATTTATAATAATACACTGTTCGTACCTCTCGACAAAGGAGTCGTGAACCGTAAGTAGCTCACCGCACGTCCGTACCCGGAACGTCCCAAGCTGAGCCCCCTGCACCGCAGTAAGGTGAGACCGGTGTCGGTGATCTATCGCCGAGTCCAACAACTGAGGTGTATCCTGACGTGCCATCTCTGAAAAATATAGTATTTCGTGTTAGAACAATTCAAAAAGTAGTAATGTCAAACAAAAGATAACTTGTAAAATTATGAAATAGTAATAAAATCAAGAGAATAATTATGTACAACAAGAGTACAGGCTATTTAAATATAGCAAACGTTACTAAGGGTACATAATGATGACGTACAATTTAACATATATGTAGAGTTCGATAATATAACATAACATAACATAACATTACGTGTCGAAGTCCGACATTACATTAGCATACCTAAAGACACTAGGCGCCTTAGTCTGACGTTACATCACGAGACCTAAAGACATGATATGCCGAAGTCTGACATTACACGATGAAACATAAACACATCGATAAGTTCGAAACAAATTACAAGCAAAGCCACATGCCAACATAGAACATAAGAACTACACCACGTAGCCAGACGTGGCACGACGACGCCTAGGACGTGGTCAAGTGGAGGTAGTGCCTTCACCCGTAGGGCGAGCTCCATCTGCTGCTGATCCTGATAGTCCTGCCTCCACCGCACTTGGTTTCTCCTTGTCTTTAGGACAATGCTTGTAGGTGTGCCCACGTTCATCGCATTTGCTGCAACGCTTCACCCTGCCAGCCTCCGACTCGTCCATATCGTTGCAGATGCGACGAGTCTTCCTCCTTCCAGCCTTGCCTCAGGGCTTCGATGGGTCAGGAATATTGAGTACTTCATCGTTAGTCTCTGAGAACTCCCCAGCTATGCCGAACCCATAAATCTCGCCGCTCCATGTATGATATATTGCTTGCTTACTGAAGTACTGTGACACATATACTGCATCTGGTATGCCACACTCCGCTGCGGCAGCAATGACATGGGTGCATGGCCTGTGGAGCAGCTTCGGCTTTGCACAAGAGCAATGACATGTGCCGTCGTCTTTGAGTACACACTCCTGCTTCACTCTCTTGCGGTAGATACCCCTGCCTGCCTTATCTTGACATAGTATCTCAAACTTGTGCTGTTGGGTACCTGGCACTAGAGCTCGATGTTTCATGGCCTTTTTACGCAACTCCTCTAGCTTTTTCTGCATGAAAGTTCCAAACAAAATGCTGTTGTTCGGCATAGAGGGAAGAACTGCCTGGAACCGATCCCTAAAATACCTGCATGTCCCATGTAAAATGAACTCCACTATGCCAACTAGTGGCAGTCCATGGACACCGCACATCACCCAGTTGTAAACTTCTGCCAAATTTGTTGTCATTATTCCATATCTAGCACCACCTGTGTCATACGCCTTGGCCCATTTCTCTTTTGGTTCATGCAGAATCCACTGAGAAAATTTCCGAATCTCCAATCCAGTTCTTCTAACCAATGTTGGACTATCCGTTGGGAGAGGTCCAAGAGCTAGAGGAGGGTCAGCATCGACGGTCGATGGAGCCGCTGCACGCTGATCACTGCATTTGGCTATCAACTTATCTAATCTCTTCCAAAGCTCATTGAATTTTTTCTCCTGGTTCTGGTTGCATAGCCTCTTAAACATGTTCATGAGCTCCTTGTTCTTGAATTGCTTGAAGAAATTAGCTCCCATATGACGCATGCACCACCTACTCTGTACATCTTCCCACTCACCAGGGTATCCTCGTTCCATACTCCCAAACTACAACTCTTCTATCGCTCGCAGAATGCCAACGTGCCTATCATGTATCAGGCACACATTTGGCCTCATACCAACAACTTTTGTTTTAACCAATTTCAGGAACCAGTACCAGCTGTCGGTATTCTCACTCTCAACAAAATCAAATGCCAAGGGCAATACCTGATTGTTCCCATCTACCCCTATTGCTGTTAGTATCTGGCCCCGATACTTTCCTGTCAAGAATGTCCCATCAATGCAGAGAACAGGACGACAGTTCACGAATGCCATCTTGCATGCATGTAGAGCTAAGAACGCCCTTTGCAGCACTCTTGCTAGGATGTTCAATTGAGGGGAATTTCTTCACTTCGTAAGAGCTCCTAGGGTTTCTTTCCTCGATAACACTAAGCAGGCGTGGCAAATTGTCATACGAGGCTTCGTAGGGGAATTTTCTGTTTGGCCCTCCAGGCCTTGGCATAGCTAATAGTATACTTGTATGTCTCTTCGATGTGTCGGATTATTGACCTTGGTTCATATGTGAGATTATCGATGACATGCAGATACACCTCAGATGCAACAAATGCACATGTAATGTTCCTGTGGTATTTCTGAACACCAGGTAGAAAACATGTATGCTTGGTACGACTGACACTGTCCAATAATCCTTCCATTTCCCCTTATACGCGTGCACTCTCTAGGGACAACCATCTTTTTCCTTAACACACCGAACTTCATATTGCGACCGGTTGGACTTGGCAACCCAAAACTCTCTATGAAGTGACATTGCAAAATGTTTATCGCCTCCTTCATATCTTCTGCTCTACTATAATTCGCTCCCTGAATAACCTCATTTTCTTTGTACTCCCATCTCACACTATCCTCTTCAGAGACGACCAGCCCAGAAAAATCCTCACTAGCCCATTCTGCCTGCTGGATTAATATCCGTCTCATCATCTGACGAATCACCTTCCTCTACACGCTCGTTGTCAGAATCCTCCCTCTCCATTTCATCCACAATGGCACCGACAGTCTCCCCCTCGTCGGCCACTCCACCTGGTTGAATGCCCACTGGAGCTACTACGCCCCCGTCCTCTCGTGCGTTGACCTCCTCCACAAAAGTCTCATTTACTTCAACACTTGGTCCCTCGCCATCATCCATGTTCATCTGCACACCTGGATCCTTCGGGTGAACAAACGGAACCATAGCTAGAGGCCACCCGCGTTGCAATGCGTTTTCCACATACCATCTCTACACTCGAGAGTTTTGAACTGGCATTAGTTCCCAATAAAAACCCTCAGTTGCCCGACTTACTATAACATTGATTGTTATGTCACTTGTCTATGGATCAACTCTCAAGCCCCTCATTAACCATCCTTTTATAGAAGGTACACTCCTCTCAGCCGGTCTATCAATTCCCCTTTCTAATACAATAAAATCTGACAGATCTACACCAGTTGGCCCGTAACGGACGTTTCCTAGGCCATGGTAAACTTGGAATATTTGTTTGTTTGACATATCTGTCAACGAAATAACTAGATCATATTACTCTTTCATGCAATAAACATCTACAACGTAATATCTTCTTGTGTATGCCAATGCAACGGTAAAGTATTGATTCCAAACTAGCAGATCTACATAGTTACCGATATCTACAATACGCACTTCTAGATTAGTACAACTAAAACCCTAAAAATATAATGCATTTATTCAAACAAAGTTTTCAAAAATACACACTATTTAACTCAATAGTCACATATAGGATTTATGAATATTACCTGAAATCGGCGTCTGAATACGGCAGGGCTTCGCCCCTTCTTCTCTTCTCCTCCCCTTTCTTCTTGTTTTTTTTCACTGGATTTGAGGGGGGAGGAATGAGGGCTGGGGGCTGGGCGGCAGGCCTTTTATAGGCAACGAGGCCTGTCGCCCGGCCAGAGGGCAGCAATGGGCCGCCTGCAAAATGGCCGGCCCCGACTAGCTTTTTTGCATTCGGGCCCCTTGCTGCCCCAACAGAGGGCGGCAAGGGCTTTACTGCAAAAAACCCTCCCTCCGTCACCGCCCGTCCCTCCCCCGTTTGCCACGTCAGCTTGCCGCCCCAGAGGTGGGCGGCAGGGTCTATTTTTGCAATTTTTTTTGGCCGATAGATTATTTCTATAAATATTTTAAAAAAAAATCTAAAAATGAAAAAAATTCCTCTCCCAGTGCCGCCGCTTCCTAGGTAGCGCCGGCGACGCCGCCGCTCTCCCTAGCGCCGGCTACCACGCCCCACTCCGACGACCCCTCAAGCAGATGTCCCGCAGCCGCGAATCGGTTTCTTGGCTCCATGCTTCTCTGCCCCTAAGCTAAACCTAACTTCCAACCTCCTCAATCCTAGATGCAGCCGCCGGCAAAACTCCGGCGAGGTAAGGATTCAGGGGAAGTTCCCAGGCCCCTACCGCTGCTACCACTTCGATTCCTCTCTTCTATCTCCTTTTTCCTGATCTCTAGTGTGTTGTACTAGTAAGGTGTTCTTTCCCTTATGATTTATTATGGTTGTGATACACTGATGATACTTGGAGACTAATCCTAATGATCAACTTGATGACTCTATGCTATGGATTGTAATTACTAGTTCTAGGGTTCTAGATCAATTCATTTGCTAGATTGGATGATGCCTGTATGCCCATGATAGATGAATGCTCACATGAATATATCTTCTAAAAATGCAGGACTGAAATTAAAAGCACACTAACATGATTTTGTCCTTATAAGTATGCTTGCATGTAGAATTAACTGAAACACTGAAATTGTTAAAACACTAACATGATCAAGTCCCTATGGATATTACTGCTTCCTGATAATTCATAAGCCACTACTAATTTTGCACTTAAACTGAAAAAAAATGAAGATATACATATGCACATATTACACATATAAATCCCATAGAATTAGTAAACTCATGCATTGTTTATCCTTGATATTACTACTGTCCAGATTTTCATCTCTATATACTTGTGTGATTAATAACCAAATTTATAAATTATTTAATTACAGTGGTTGATGAGGACATGGATTAAACTATTGGTCAACTAATTATATACATATCCACTTGATTCAGATGCTATGCTCTAACCTCTTCTCTAGATTATTTTCTGTAAGAACCTATGGTTTTCTGTTCGGTATCCTTAATTCCTCAGTTCTATTCTTTTTACTAAAACCTGCTGCTACATGATCTTCTATATTTTAATCTGAAATACCAGTGCTTCCTGAACTTGGTATTATATACTAAATGAATGTTTCACCCAAAATCCAATTATATGGTGATTCTATACAATCTAAAATATATACTACTGTTTACTAATTGAATGATGATTTATCTACAATTGAACTAGCCTAATTGACAGAGTTGTTATAGTCCTTATGCTTCATGATAAATTAAATCTGTGCTAGGGTCCAGATACTAATTTCCAAGTCCATGGCTAAATCTAAAATCTGATTTTATCTATATGTCAAGAATATCAATATTTGTACTATGGATAAACATCTGCAGTTACTAAATTTGATAAAGGTATAAGACTGATGATATGTTTATATACATTCTACTGTTTCTTGATTTATCACCTGAGCACCTGTTTATCTATAGTAAAATTTTAGTTACACAAACTGTTCTGAAGATCAAACAATTAATATGAATATTTTACTGAATCTGATATGTTCTGGTTCAGCTTCTAATGGATGCAAATGCAACACCCAAGGCCTACACATACTAGTATATGCACAGATCAACATAGCTGCCATCTCCTTAGGTTCATTTTTCAGGTTTAATGGATATGACTAAGTGCATGCACACAACTCCTAAACATACTATTATATGCATCAACCAAGAATCATGCCATGATGTGATTTCCCTCTTATTCTAATTCTTTTTCCAGATTACCTTATTTGATGGTCCTACTGTGGCTGTGGAAGACTAATGACCGTGTGACTCTCCTCTGGTTCTACAGCTTCTTCTGAAATTGGTCAGGGTGTTGCTCCTCCTCTTGTTTACTGCTGCCCTTCTGGATCTGCTACTTGTTTCTCCTCTTTAAATTGAAACCCCTTGCTCTACTTGAAACACATGCATCCCCTTTCTTTTCCTTCTACTCTCTCACCCTGGTTGTTTTTCTATGGCTGCTGCTATTGAGATTTGGTGTAACTGTGGTGCCGGATTACTAGCTACTGCTCTGCTATTTCTCTCTTTTGAGGTGGTTTTGCATACGAACTGCTTGCTGCTACTGCTGTTGCGGCTGAGGCTGCTGCGACATGGCTGTGCTCTTGCTGTTGGTACTACTACTGCCACTGCTTGCTGCCTATGCTGATCTGCACGACCAAACCGAGGCTGGTTCACAGATAGCTGAGTTAATATATGTGGGAATTTTTAGTGAAAGCTAAGTGACTCACCTACTTGGGCTAGATGGCTGCTCCTAGCTTTGACTCCTATGCAGTGCTTGATCGTTGGAGTATTGTAGGGTTTCACTAATTTTTTTTATTTAGATAAAGTCTGATATAATTAGGTACTTTTGCACTTGAGTCCCTCAGAGTCTCTAATATTGAAGGTTGCTTTGAGATTAGGGACTGATTTGTAATTGCCCTAGAACTCAAGAGTTTTTCTGAATAAATAATTAATTGAATCTTCGACTGAGATGGTTCAGTTTATGATATTATACTATATCAACAATATATGAGATGCATACTGTATAAGATTTTTCTAGTGTATAAGATTTCTAGTGCACAATTATATGCATGTATATATGCAGACCTGTAAATTGTAAATAAAGAATTGTGTGATTTCTACTGTGCACATGTGTACCTCACTTCGTGACGACTAATCTACACTATAATTTGACCAAAACTAAATGATCCCACTCCTCACAAGGTTTAGTCTAACAAACAATAAATCAATAATGCATATGGATATGACTTAATAAATAAATAACAAGGAAACGATCAAAAAAATGATTTAAGATCCATAATAGAACAACAATCAACATATTTATAAGTCCTAGCCAGCATCGTGGCTCAATCAACACCGCTCTCAGCCAGTGTGATCAAGTCAATAGCATGAATAAGACTATAGCTAAAAACCCGGGTTGTTACACGGAGGCCCAAAGAGGGAGGAGGGACAGTGAGGCTGCGGGCTGAGGGAGGGAGAGAGTAATATTTGGGCCGAAAAGGGCCCAAGGACAGGGAGAGGAGTTTTAATTTGTTTTCTATTTATTTTAATAGGTTAAATGAATTCTTTCGTATTAAAATTAGTTATTGAGTACCGAAAATTTACGGGAAATTTTAGAGAATTATTTAGACCACGTAGAATATTACAAAAATATTTCTAGCCATGATTTTTAAAGGAAAATTTTAGTTTCCTCGTTAATTCACTTGATTAAATTGCTTTAACTTTTAATATATTTTTCTAGAAATGCATTATATAAATGTATGACGTTTGCTTTGTGCCCCTTATGAAAAATTAATATTCGTCACGATGTCCCATTAAAATACTTTATAACGATTTCTAGTTGATATTAACGACAAACACCTTTTTTTCGTCACTAAGCCACCCTATCTCATACTAATCGTCATAAAATGGAATGTGTCAACGGGGGATACCCGTAGACCGGATATATAGAGAGTATTGGGGTTCGTTGGTACGAGGATCTACGTAGTACGATATCGAGCAAACAAAAGACAAGGATTATACTGGTTCAGGCCCCTTGGCAGGTAATAGCCTTAATCCAGTTGGTATGGGATTATATAATGGAAAACACAGATTACAAAGGGAGTAACAGAACTCGATGATACCGACGAGACCGTAGTCGAGTTGGCCCGACTAGATCTCCCGGCGACTTGGCTCCTGTAGGCTCCGGCTTCGTAGGTTGTGGGGGGTGTATTGGCAGTAATATTCGATGCCTTAGGTCCTGCCCAGGGGATCCCTTATATACCGCGGGTCAGTTGATCTCCAAGTAAAGTAGGACTCCGAGATATCGGACCCCTCACGATATGGTAAAAACCCAACCTCATCCGAGTCCATCCGTAGATTCTGTTTCTATCACGGGATAGATTTCCTTAATGTATACAGAAACTATTCGTACACGCGCGGGTATATTGTATCGGTATCCATCGTATATCCAAGGATAGAGGGTATACCTTATTCGTAACCCTGACAGGAGCCCCCGACTTCTACTTAAATGAACTCATGTAGTCGATCGCGACTTCCGATGTCGGAATTGTTGTCGTTCTCATCTGGTCGATCTTGGTGCAAAAAACCGTAGAGACAAAGAGCCATCCACAACACCGCAAGAAGTCCAACGGTCACGAGTGAATTTAGATTGAAGTCTGAAAACTTCCGCGCGCAACGGACCTAGAATTTTCCGGCGGCAATCTCTCTCCTTTCCTTGGAATACTTTCCGTCGGCAGTGCGCTTATTTAAAGGAATTTTGGGAATCCATTTGAAGTCCGTTTGCCAGAAAACTCTCCTGCCCTCAAGCGCTCTTCGTCTTCTCTGCTCTCCTCAAAGAAAACCCTAGCGTGCTTCTTTCATCTTGTTCTCCGGCGATCCTCCAGCGGCGATGGATCTTGAAAAGTCCACCTCAACCACCGCATCCATGAAGAAGTTGCAAGACGACGGTGCCCTCCATGGTCGCGAGACCATGCAGAGGGAGGCAGGAGGTATAAAACCTGAACCCATCTTGGCCCGCATGGTTGTGGTCGAAGATTACATTTCTTGTGGTTTTCTTCCTCCGCCTTCTGAGTTTCTTCGTCTCGTCTTCAACCGCTACAGGCCCGCACCCATCCGGCCTTTGATTACTCTGGGCCAGA
The DNA here is from genome assembly GCF_034140825.1 of Oryza sativa Japonica Group. Lineage (NCBI taxonomy): Eukaryota > Viridiplantae > Streptophyta > Magnoliopsida > Poales > Poaceae > Oryza > Oryza sativa. The sequence continues at coordinate 14,519,855 of NC_089045.1, read as the reverse complement.
GGACACGACCCGAGTCTCTCCTCGGGGTATTTTTTTCTCGCATTTCTAATTTTGTTCCGAGTGCATCTGTTTCTCCTGACTTTATCGAGTTCTCGTTTTTGATTCACAGGTCTGGATAGTGACACCGTGGGGCGCCGCATCGGTCAGGTGATGATCAGCGCCCCCTAAGCGGCGGGCGACATCCCGATCCCCCTTTGTGAGAAGGGCCCGGCCGAACGCGCCGCTGAGATCAATGTGAGTGTACTCGATGATTCCTTTACATCTTTCTCCTTGAGATCGCGTCGTGACTTCACGTTGTGCAGGCTCTCCCTCTGACGGACGTCATCGGGCCACTCGTGGACCACCAGGCGGCAGCGTCGTTGAAGGATAGCATCGCCAAGGAGGCATCTGACGCTGTTGCTGCCACCACGAGTGGTAGCAACGTTCCAAAGAAGGGAAGGAAATTCTCCTCTGTACTTGGGACCTGTCGGAAAGCGACAAACTCTACGGTAAACTTCTCTGTCGTTCCCTAACGCGTAGTCGGAACAACTTGATCTCATACCATTTCATCTTATTCAGGGCTCGGACGCGTCTCCTCCACCTCAACGAAGGCAAAGGTTGGTGATGATTGGCGAGAAGTAAGTAAACGTTCTTGAGGTCTTGTCATTTTCAAAATTTCGATCACCTCGCCTCATGGGGAAGAGAAAAATCTTTGCAGGGCAGCGCGGGCAAAGGCGACGCAAGGTGGGACTGATGCCGCTTCCAGCGCGTCCCCTACGGCGACCTCAACAGGAGTTGTGGTCGCTACTATGAACCAGGAGGCGGCACCGAGTGGCCCTGCCGTCAGCCTCATGCCTACTCGGGGTCCGTCCGCTGATGCCCTCACCTGGGGGGAGCTCCAAGTGGAGATGGAGCGCATCCTCCAGGCTAGTGCTCGCAGCGTAGGTCGCGAGATCGAGGAGGCCAGGGCGGCAGCGTCGTCAGCAAACCAGCGTGCCGACCAGCTGGCCCGCGAGGACCTCCTAAAGATGAGGGAGCTGGTGGCTGTCACATCCTGATTTTCGTCTTAGGATTTATAAATTATTTAATAAATTATTATTAGAATTTGTATTAAATGTTCATTAATTTACAAGTGAAGTTAAATGTGGGAAATAAAATTTTCTAAATATAAAGCATGGATGGATTTAATTTTTATTAAATTCTCCATGGTTAATTATACTCTCTGGAATATTCTCGGATTTTTCGGAGCTCAATTCCTAATTTTAATCATACAAAGAACATTTCAGTAATTATCCACATATTAAATTAATCATTACATGGTATGATTATAATTTTTTTAAGTACTTTGAGTGTCCAAGTATTTTCAGGATTTTTCTTGAAATTATTTGAGCATTGGAAGTATTTTTAACAATTTAAAGAACATTTCAGTGATTATTTTAATTGGAAAAAGTTTTTAAATCCTCTCCTAAGCCGTTGGGCTGATTTCAGCCCAACATCTCTCTCCCTCGCGCGCGTGCTGTGCAGCCCAAGCCGGCCCAAGTCGAGCTGCTCTGCTCTGTTCTCAGCCAGCCGAAAGTCTATTTTGTATCTCCGGTACTGTTCATCTTCAACCTCTGGCTGCCGAACTGAGACCGAGTTGGCTCGGTTTTTCCCCTCCAAATCCGACCTTTTCTCTTGTGTTTTCCTGAAATTAGTTGAGGGGAAATCATCTCCTACTTATCCTCTTCCTTTCCCCTAAAGTCTCGGAGATTAATTTTGCCCAGATAAACCGAATCGAATTCGTTTTCGAGTTTATCTCTCCAAACTAACCCTTGGATTTTCCGGTTCAAATCCTCTCGTTTGGAGTCAGATCTCTCTAGCCCAAGCCTATATAAAGCATCCCCTTGACGTCCTCTTCCGTTTGCCCCAAGTCCCAAGCCGAGCTGTCGCCTGTAGAGCCGCCGCCGCCGTCGCCGGCGATCCTCCGGTCGCGTTGCGCCGCCGTTAGCACCGTCTCCGTTGCCGTCCGTCGCCGCCGTCGGGTGCGCACGGAGGAGAGGAACCCCGTCCACCCCTTCGCAGCCGCCGAAGACCACCAGAGCGCCGTCGCCGTCGGGGACCCAAGTCGAGCCGCCGTTGAACCTCGTCGCCGGCCGTCGTTCGTCGTCGTCTGTTGTTGTTCTTTGCACCGGTGAGTTCACGTCGTCGTCCTCTTCGCGTTGGTGTCCTCGGATAGCCCGGCCGAGCTCTCTATCGCCGGTGGTCGCGTCGTCCAGTGCCATGGCCGGCGATGACGTCATCGTGATGTCATAATTCCGTTCTAAAAATAAATCTTAAAATCAGTTTAATCTTGTAAAATTCATAACTAATTTATATGAACTCGGAATGAGGCCGTTCAAGTCTCTAAATTCATCTAAAATCATGATCTACATGTTTGTTTATTTTTTATGTACTGTTTATTTGGTTTTTATTAGTTTTTTTTTCCGTTTTGCGTGTTAGCTTGCCGTTTCCGTCGTTGCGAAGGTTCGTGAGTGCGTCGGAAGTGTTCAAGAAGATTAATTGAAGACCGATTATTGCAAGTCAAGTCACACAGCTACTAAACACAAATCCTTTGAGCATGTTGATCCTATATTTAAATTGTCTATTTATTTCAACTGTGCATTTATTTTCGAATGTCACCGGGTGGTGTGAACCTATTATTCCTTTGTTATGGCCAATTTGCATTGAATGCCCTATTCCTTGATACCTTGGATAATAAATTGATTAGCTTGAACCTTATGTATTGGTTTGGTTCAGCTAAATGTTATTTACAGTTGCTTAGCCATGCTTAGAAACATTAGCTCATTAATGGGATGAATCATACATACTACATTATTATTCATGATTATATTTAATGGTAGTTCACGATGGTTAATCGTGTTATGATAATTAATTGATAATTAAAACTTGTCAATGGTGGGTTGTGAGCACATGGTTTTGAAGGTCATGCTCATGACAATTAAGGACCGGTTCGCGAGCTACTATTGTGAAACATTAACCGTGCCAACCACAAGCCAGCGTGGGCAACGGCTTTACCTTTTGTATAGCATGGTTCATTACGGGGTGCCAGACTGAGAAGCGGCGAGAAGTCCGTGGGGGTCGCTGGGGAGTCCATGCCTCTGGTTTTTGAGGGGGTGATTATGATCCAGGAACGGTGCACTGTGGTGAGTTGTGTTGTGCAGAGGGTATTGTCACAGCCTCTATTCGGGTACTTTCCAGTATCGCGACCCATGGCAGACATGATGTTGAGGCTGTGTCTTGTGGGTACAGTGGTACACCTCTGGCCAGAGTAAAACTATTAGAATAGCCGTGCCCGCGGTCATGGGCGGGTTAAGCAATGTTTTTCGTGATTAGTCTCACACCTCTCACAATAATTATTGATGCTATAACTGGTAATAATTTGTTTAGCTCCTGGTTTGGAGTAGATCTGTATAGCCGGGTATGGTTGTTCAGAATGGTTGGGCCTGAGCAGCATGAGCGTGTTGTTCAGTGTTGATTAAAATTAATGATTAAATTACTCTACTGTTTTACTACTCTTAAATCTTTGCTAAATGCTGCTTTTGCAAATGAGCCTATATTATGCCATCCTTTGGTGTCCTTGTGCACTTGCATATTTGCTGTGTGGCTTGTTGAGTATGTCATATGCTCATTCTTGCAATAATCAATCAACCTCAGTTGAAGAAAAATGATCTAGAAGGAGAAGACGTTTGGCTTATACCCCAGTTGAGCTGCCTGTGGGAGTGGAGCTGAAGCCATTGCTAGACCGTTAATTCCGCTGTTGTTTTCTTTTCTTTTGTAAGTATGTAACGTTATTATTATGATGGATTTGTATATTAAATTGTTATTTTGTGTACCTCGGCTAATTCCTGGACGAAGGTTTTATGCACAAATAAGTTCGGAAATTACTAGTGAATTTCCGGGCGTGACAGTGGCCAACAATGAGATGCAGCGGCGCGGACTCGAGCACCGGATGTTGGAGCTCGAGGGCCACATGATCGACATCCGAGGTTCGCTGCGAACGTCGTTCACCAGCCTGCACTAACTCGCCGGGGAGTGTGGTGTCACGACTACCATCCCGGCACACCCCAATGAGTTCTCGCTGATGTTGTCGCTTGCGGAACTGGCTACGGCGATGGAGATCCCCTCCAAGCATGCGACCAGGATCTACAAGGAGACGTCCAACGGCATCTACACCGGGGCGTGCCATGTCCTTGCGTGCATGAGGCTGGCACATCCCGATCTGGGCCTTATGAAGGCTTTGGATCAGGGGGCCGCCGATGATGCGCGCAAGGCTACGATGGAAGAAGTCGGTGACTTGGGGGAGTCCGTCCTCCCCCTTTTTAAAGAGTAAGATATTTGTTTTCCCTTGTACCCCTTAACCTTCATGCTGTAAAACTTTTATGTGGATCCAAACTGCTCTTATCTGAACAGCTGTCTCCCCTGTTTCCTTAGCATGTGATTCCGAGTACTTTGTTGTCGTTGTAGATATGTTGATGTCGAGGATGTCCAGCAGCGCGGGCAGCCCAATATGCCGGTGATCGTTCTGGCGCTCATACTCGAGCCGTTCATGCACGGAGGCGAACGTGGCGATGACGTCCCTAGGTTTGTGTCTTGCCCTCCTTCACTCCCTGTGTTCGGATTGACTTAATTAGCTGTGCTCTCGGAAGAGAAGAATAGCTTGACTTAGTCTTTTCCGTGTTGGCAGATTTCGAGAACATGTTGGCTGAACGAGATCGTCGAATATGATATTGGAAGACGAAGCTCGAGGTGGCCGAACTCGAAAAAACCATGGTGGCGGTGAAGAAGGACCAGGCTGTGGAAGCTCTCCAGGGTCGCGAGGTGTGGTTCAATTCGTACCTCAAGAGCTGCTGCATGGCGATGGCGAGGGTTTGCAAGGAGCTCCGAGTACCCCGCGAAGATCCCGAGGAGTCGACGGCCGGTTATATCTCGTGGTTGAATGGGGCCTGCGCACAGCTTGAAGGGATTGGCCATCGCATCGATGATGTCATGAAGCAGGAGTGTCGTCGAGCGAGCTGCTACGCCGGAGGACATGTGCTAGCCTGCATCCGAGATCACCGCCCGCAGCTGCACCTCGAGTTCCTTCGCGAAGGGTTCTCGCGTTGTCGGAGGACACCTGCGGAGATCGACGGTCTTGCGCAGTCGATGGCGCCGCTTGCTGAGAAGGTTTTCCGCTCCATGGAATGGCGTTGGCCGTCCAGGTAGATTTGGTATCCTGTAGAAGAATATCTCAAGGAAGCATGTAATATACTTTGAAGTATTTATGACTTGTAAGAAATACTTGTAAAATATAAAGAGAATCTATCTAACTAAGTTTTCTTACTCTGGGTATGTTGTGTATGAGTGTTTTCTCGCTTTGCGACTTCGATCAGTCGCTTGAGCCATACACTCTCCCTAGCCCCCAGCCTTGTCGTCGGAGAATCGTTCTTGGAGGATAAGGCACTTGGACCCTTGACCTGCCTTGGTTGAAAAAGCACTGACCCTAGCCCCCAGCCGTGAAGTTGGAAAACTCAATTTCCGATTACACGACTTGGTTAATACGCACAGTGAGAACTCTTACATGACTAGATCTTACATGGTTGTTTGTCTCTGCATGATCTGACAAGGCCTTATCCGCTCTGGGCGTCCCCAGCCGAAGTTCCCTAAGGTTCCTCAGAGGCCTTGTCAAGACGGCGTAAAGGGACATGAGTATAGGTTTCAACTCTAGGTGTCGTCATGGTAAGGGATCGTCGGGAAGGAATACTTTGACAATATTCTTTACCTGAAATCAACTTTATTGAAATCGTGAGATGTCTTACAAATATGGATACTATTGATTTATACATAAAATTTACGTAATTGGTCAATGTTCCAGGAATTTGCTAACTCGCGACCATCGCCATCTGCAATCTTGAATGCACCCGGCCACAAAACTTGCGTGATCGTATATGGTTGTTCCCATTTGGGTGAGAGCTTGTTGCGCCCTGCTTGACTTTGAACCCGTCGGAGGACGTAATCGCCGATCGAAAGCGTGCGTGCTCTGATGCGCTTCTCGTGATATCGGCGAAGGGCCTGCTGGTAGCTGGCTGCTCTAACGGCAACTCTTTCTCGATGTTCCTCGAGTAGATTCACATCGTCGCTTCGCTGCTGCTCCTGCTCGTCGTCGGAGTACCTTTGTACTCGTGTGCTCTAATGTCGTAGCTCCGTGGGGAGCATGGCCTCTGAGCCATACACGAGGAAGAAGGATGTCTCCTTATTGGATGTTGTCGGTGTGGTACACACGGCCCATAAAATAGAGGGGAGTTCTTCGATCCATTTCTTGTCATAAGACATGAGTCTGTCATAGACGCGGGTCTCGATCCCTTGTAGTACTATGCCATTTTCCCTTTCAACTTGTCCATTGCTCTGAGGGTGAGAAACCGAGGCGAAGCAAATCTTGACTCCCAATTTGATGCAGTAATCCTGGAAGTCAGCACTAATAAACTGGGAGCAGTTGTCTGTTATGATGCGGTGAGGCAATCCATATTTGCAGAATATCCCTTTGATAAAATTGATGGCATTGTTGGCCTTGATTTCCCCTGTGGGCGTCACTTCGGTCCACTTGGTGAATTTGTCGATCGCCACGAATAGGAATTTGTAGCCGCCCTGTCCTCGTGGGAATGGTCCGAGTATATCGAGCCCCCAGCACGAGAACGGCCAAGTAAGGGGGATAGTCTGGAGCACTTGCGCTGGCAGTTTTGTGTGTTTGCTGTGAAATTGACAGGCTTCACACCGCTGCACCATATCGCAGGCGTCTTTGAGTGCGGTCGGCCAAAAAACCCTTGTCGAAAAGCTTTTCCTACCAGCTTCCGTCCGCCGGCGTGTGACTCGCAGATCCCTTCATGTATGTCCAGGAGGAGATGTTTGCCGTCGTCGGACCAGAGGCATTTGAGAAGTACTCCATTTGACGCCTTTTTGTATAGATCGTTGCCAATCATACAATAGATCTTGGCTTGACGGGTTATCTTCTCAGCTTCTGCGTCATCCTCGGGCAACTCATCACTACGGTCCGCCAGTCGTCTGTGGTCTCGATATCGGCAACAACGTGTTCCTCTTTTGTAGCCCCCGAGCTGATGTCGGGGACGACCGTGCTACCTTCGTTGTTCGCCTCTTTCACCGATGGCTTTGTCAGGACGTCTAGAAAAGTACTAGGTTCGAGTGGCTCTCGTCTGGATGCACGCCATGCCAGGTCATCTGGTTCGATGTTGTCCTTACAGTATATGTCTCTGACCTCAATCCCATCGAACCTTTTCTCTAGCTTCCTGACTTCTGCGAGGTACTTGGATAACTCGGGGCTAGAGCACTTGTAGTCTTTGTGCACCTGGTTCGCGACTAGTTCTGAGTCCCCTTTCACGATTAGTCGCTTGACTCCCAGTGCGGCTGCTGCTCTTATCCCGGCGAGTAGTCCTTCGTACTCGGCTGTGTTGTTGGTTGCCCTGAAGTTGAGGTGGATTTCATGCTTGAACTGATCTCCCGAAGGTGACGTCAAGATGGACCCTGCCCCTGGTCCTTGGCTGTTGAGTGCGCCGTCGAACGCCATTGTCCATGTTTCGCTGTCTGTTTGACTGTCCGACTTGTTCTCAGGCATAGTCCAGTCGGCTACAAAATCAGCAAGGACCTGAGACTTAATAGCTATTTGTGGCACAAAGTGGACATTAAACTGGCTTAGCTCGAGTACCCATTTCGCAATGCGGCCGACAACGTCTTTGTTTCTCACGACTTCTCCAAGAGGGAAGGAGGAAACAGCTGTGACAGTGGGCTTGGAAGTAGTGGCGTAGCTTTCTTGATGTCATGATTACTGCATAGAGCAGCTTTTGGATCTGTGGGTATCTTGTTTTCGCGTCGTGGAGAGCTTCGCTGATGTAATAAACCAGTCTTTGCACCTTCTCTCTCTCGACAACGATGATAGTACTCACAGAATACGGCGTGGCAGCGATATAGAGGAATAATTCTTCATTAGGTTGGGGAGCAACAAGTACATGGGGATTTGACAGGTAGTGCTTGAGCGCAATGAACGCATCTTCGGCTTCCTGTGTCCACACAAATTTGTCTTGTTTCTTCAGCAAGGCGAAGAAAGGTTGTCCTCGCTCTCCCATCCTAGCGACGAACCTGCTTAGTGCCGCCATGCATCCAGTTAGCTTCTGGACTTCCTTGAGTCTTGTGGGCAATTTCACGTTCTCGATGGCCTTGATTTTTGTTGACGGTCGTTATCGATCAGTTTCGACCGTCAATATTACCAAAATAGAGAAGAACTAGTGATGCTTGCAATGCATAAATATGTTAGAATAATAATATTCCACTAGTAGTAGGTATACTAACCTTTTGCAGAGAATGACAATAAAGTGGAGGAGAATCGACATCAACACAGACGATAAATCAATCGGACGATATCGAGAATCAGACTTATGTATGAATGGGCCAAGAACTCAAAATTGACACGACGAATTGAGCCAAAATTCACAAGTCTACGAAGTGAAGCAAAAGGGGAGGCTGCCTGCCGAAATTGGGCTAGGTTGGCCCAGCCCATGGTTTGGCCAAACCCCCCGCAGCTCCGTTTGATCCAGGGTTCCCCTGGACGGCTGAGATTGCTCCCCAATGACGGTTGGAGGGTATTACGGACCATTCCAACCGTCACAACCGTCATTGGGAGGCTATAAAAGGAACTCTCATCCTCACTTCACTCACACACCTCAAGCAATAGCTCTCTCATTTCTCTCAAGTTTAGCTTAGTAGTATCTAGCTAGTGGAATAGGAATAGAGTAGAAATCAGGAGTCCGGAAACCTTCGGAAGAGTTCGGGTATGGCTCTAGTAGCTTCTCTTCTCTTTTGTAAGCTTTGTACTTTTGTTAGAATACTCTTCTATATACATTTATGGTATTGAAATACTTTTTGAGTATATGAGTACCTACTTTTTTTTACCATGAAAACTGCTAGGGCTTTGCCCAACAGTGTAATTTTGTAAATAAATAAAATATTTACAAGGTTACAGAGATTACATGCGGGTCACACAGAAAGACTATAATGTTTGTACCCAATTAAAAACAATTTGCTTTAAAGGATCATTTATTCTGCACATATGCAGAAGAACTTCTTTGACGAAAAGAGATCTCCATGCCTAGAAGGAGGGCTGAATGTTCTGAAATATGAAGCCATTCCTTTGCTTCCAGATGTGCCAAGCTGCCAAAAAGAAAATTTCCAAGAAATCCTTATGAGCAAATATGAGTCTTGCTAGGGTGATCATTTGGAAAAACTCCAAATTATTATTCCACTCAATTCCCAGGTATTTCCAACACCTGATGCTGAAAGGACATAAGAAGAAGAGGTGTAGCCTTGTCTCTCCGTAGTTCGCATTGCACAAAACACATGTGAGATCATCATTTTCTTTGGCACAATGTCTTCTATCCAGCATATCTCTTGTATTGAGCCTATCACAGAACATTAGCCAGGCAAAGACTTTGATATTCATGACACATTTTGTTTTTCATAGCCAAATCATGGGCCTAGGGGGTTGCAATGCGGAATAATTTAATTTATAAAATTTCTTAGCTGTGTACTTATCTGAACCCCAGATAAAATTCCAAGCATCCCCCATCCCTGATTGTAAATTCAAAGTGTCCAGAACCTCCTGAAGCTGCAAAAATTCAGAATAAGCCTCATCTGAGAGGGGTAGGGCAAAAGAATCTTCTAAGGGTCTTGAACACATGGCCTTGGCCATGAGTACCTACTTTACATTATGTTCATGTTATACTGAATATACGGCTAGCTTATCTGGGACATGCTTTGGTGCGGGTATAATGTTTGCTTATGCAATTATTCTATGTCATAACGATGATATTAGAGTAGTATCTGGTAGTTTAGGCGTGGTGTCTAGATTACGGGATATCATTATTTAGGGTTATATATTGCGGATGAGAGGTGGGCCACTGATGGTGACAGCTCAGTACGGGTATTCCTCCGCGCCAGTATATAATCCTAAGTTAATTCGCTGGGGAGGGTATTCCTCCATATTTAGCCCTGGTTGTATGGTCATGACGGGCTGTCGTAAGGAACTCAGCAGTCAGGGGTGGCTTCTCGAAGTACCAGAAGGGCATCAGATAGAGGGTATTAGCTAGTATATCGGTTAAGTAGAATGTATGTATACTATGTATATTAGAAGTATAGGAATAGATTATCTTTCTCTTTTCTATCCACTTAGCTTAGATAATATATTATGAGAATGAGTAGTTAATGCTTGTGTGTCACTCTACCCTTGGATTATCTTAACCCCTGCTCAAAATATGATTATCACAACTAATATATAAATTATTAGTCAAGTTCTCGCTACATGATCTTCCCACGGGATAAAATAAATACGATACCCTTGGAATACTCTCGGGTGAAATGCTACAATGGTATATCCGTGCGCTTGCGGATGAACTCTGTAACTATAATATACCAGAAGTATTTCTGCGCCATTGCTGGAAATTATATTTCTAGTAATATTGTTATTAAATACCAACAATCTTCTCGGGATTTACTTCGATCCCTCTTTCGGAGACGAGGGATCCGAGGAGCTTGCCCGATGGTACTCCGAACGTGCACTTCTTTGGGTTGAGCATGAGGCGATATCGTCGGAGGTTGTCGAACGTTTCCCGGAGGTCATCGATCAATGAGTCGCTTGTCTTTTTTTTGACAACAATGTCGTCGACGTAGGCCTCGACATTGTGTCCGAGCTGGTCATTAAGTGCCCCTTGAACTATACGCTGGAAAGTGTTTCCCTCAGTTATCAGTCCAAACAGCATCTTAACGTAGCAGAATACACCGAACGGCGTGATAAATGTTGTCTTCTCCTCGTCCACTTATGCCATGCTGATCTGGTGGTAGTCGGAGTAAGCGTCAAGAAAGCTTAACAACTCACAACCGGCTGTTGAGTCCACCAATTGGTCTATTCGAGGAAGAGGGAAGTGATCCTTAGGACATGCCTTGTTAAGACCGGTGAAATCGATGCACATCCTCCACTTCCGTATGGCTTCTCGTATGGCTTGTTTCCGGTCTGGTGCAAATCTCCGCAGTTTTTGCTTTACTGGCTTGGCATTGGGTCGCACTATGAGTTTGTGCTTGATCACCTCCCGGGGGACTCCTGGCATGTCGAACGGCTGCCAAGCAAACACGTCTGCATTGTCGTGGAGGAAGGTGATCAGCGCGAGTTCCTATTTCTCATCCAGTGACGCCCCGATCTTGACAGTCTTATCAGGGTTGACACTAGAGAGCGGAACGATCTTGATTGCGCCGTCTGGCTTTGGCGTCTTGTTGGTTTTGCTCACTTTCTTGGGCGGCTCAGCTGTGGCGGGCGTGTTGGGAGTGTGCTCGACCATATCGAGGCTCCTCTTGTCGCACTGCACCGCTAGCTTCTCATTTCCCTGGATGGTGATTGTTCCCTTTGGCCCAGGCATCTTGAGTACTTGATACGCGTAGTGAGATGCGGCTATGAACTTCGTGAGTGCAGTCCTCCCGATGATGGCGTTATATGCTGCGTCAAACTCGGCGACATCAAAGGTTATCTGCTCTATTCAGAAGTTGTTTGTTTGCCCGAAAGTAGCGTAATCTTGCCCAATGGCTTGGACGACGACTGAGGGGTAATTCCATGGAAGGGTTGATCAGTGGGCGTCAACTCACTTCGTGGGATCCCCATCGCGTCCAAGGTGCTGGCGAAGAGTAAGTTGATGGAGCTGCCGTCGTCGATGAGAACCCGTGCAACCTTGATATTCTGAATAGTGGGCTCAACCACGATCGGATATCGCCCTGGAGTGACAGCAGTCTTGAGGTGGTCTGCCTCTGAGAATTCGATCTTCTGCTCTGACCACTTCATCTTGGATGCAGCCCCCTGCCATGCCGAACAAACTTCGCGCTCCACTCTCTTGTACTCTCGCTTTGAGGAGTACACCGTGGAACCTCCGAAGATGTGCGAAACATGGAGGTCGGAGTTTGGGTATGCTGAGTCTGAGTCCTAAGTAGCCGCTTCTGCGGCCTTCTCGACTACACGTACTCGCTTGCCCTTCTCCAACGCCAGTTGCTTCGTGAGTGCCTTTTTGAAGACGAAACAAGTCTCCAAAGGGTGCTTGTCCGACTTGTGTATAGTGTAACATTCCGGCCTAGGGCTTAATAGGATTAATAGAATACTCATATCAACAAGTTGCAACTTCTTTTCCGGAAGCCGATCTCGAAAAAACTCTGAGGTTAAGCGTGCTTGGCCTGGAGCAAAATGGGTGACTGATCGGGAAATTCTTCCCGAGTGCACATGAGTGAGGACAAAGTGTGACGTAAGCGGGCAAGGCCTGGGAGAGGCGGGACATTACAGGACACCATATTTTCTTCGTGTCGTCGCCTTGTGGGTCCGGCTGCTTGGGTAGGTTAGCATATTCTGCTGTGAGGACCTCCGTTTGAGCCTTCCGTTTCCCACTCCTGCGACTCTTTTTCTTGCTTGACTCAGGCGCGCGTCCTTGGCTGGTTTCTTCTCTCCCCCTGTCCTCGGCTTGTCGTTCTTGTGTCTCAAGGCGTCGTCGGTGTGAGCGCATCGATCGACAATCTCGAATAGCTTGTGAGCAGTTGTGATCCGTCTTGTCGCCAGTTCCTGGGTTGTGTAGTGATCTCGGACACCAGACTTGAGAGCGCGGATTACAGAAGCATCGGTGATCTCGGGGATCATATTTCTGCACTCGTTAAAGCGTTGAATATAGTCCCTCAATGATTCGCCCGGATTCTACGTCAATGTGTGTAGGTCGTCCTCGATCGCGTGGCGCTTGTATGTTCCTTGGAAGTTAGTGACGAACTGCTGCCACAGATCTGCCCATGAAGAAATTGAGTAGGGTGGGAGGTGAACTAGCCATGATTGTGCAGATTCCTTCATCGCCGTCGGCAAATAATTTGCCAATGCGTTGTCGTCTGCTCCGGCAACATAGAGTACTCTGGAATAGACCTGAAGAAACTCCTCAGGGTCGGTGCTTCCGTCGTATTTCTCTATTGTTCCTAGTAGAAATTTCTCAGGCCATCGAACATCTCGTAGAGAACGAGTGAAAGCCCTGCACCCACCGCCAGGGGCGGTGGGTTGTCGGCGATCGTGTGCTCGTCGTGGATGTCTGTCCGATGATGAAGATGACGAAGATGACGAGGATGATGACGAGTCACTTGGTTCCGGGGCAAGGTTCCGAGGACGACGCTCGGGTTCTCACGCTTCTCGTCGTCGTCCATAGTTGTTTTCTCGGCATTGATCTCCATTGTCATCGTCGTCGCGGCGTTGACCTCGACTGGTATCGCCCAGCGGCCGCTGCTCGCGATTAGCGTGGTCGCGGCGGTTGTGGTGATCATCACGGTCTCGGTTCTCGCTTGGATGTCCTCCTTGCTCTTCGTTCTCACGATGTCGTGAAGAGACGCGATGTTAGGAACGGTTTTCATTATCTTGAGTGCGTCGTGCTTCTCGGCGGCCATTTAGATGGTCGCGGAGATCACTGTTGCCGCGAGGTGGAGGGGTAGCTTGACGATGTGGCGTCCGCTCTTCCGGCTGTTCCCCATTAGCGCCGCCGGTCGGCGGTTGTTCCAGTGGTGCCCTAGCGGCAGCCTCTGCGAATGCGTTACTGAGGTTGGCCACTGATTCCCGTAGTCGTTCTGTCCATTGATCGAGATCAGCGTTCAGGACGGGATCGAAAGGGCTTTCGCTCAATATCGCATTGAGGATTCTGATATGTTGGGCCGGCGTCGGCGTAACTGATTGATCCGCCGTTTCCGCGTCGCCGTCTCTAGACGTGCTAGTCCCATCGATGGCGTACACGTCACATGGTGTACTTGTTGATGATGAGGCTTGGTCTTCGAGCAGATGTAGAATAGATGGCTCATGGGGATCGATATCGATTACCCTGACGAATCGATCTGAAATAGTCGTCGCTCCTTGTTCCTTGTCCGCATCTCTAGGATAGATTTGTGACTGCTGGACCTTAGGAGGTGACGTCCTCATGGCGCTGAGATGGACCTTGCAGCTTGAGAGGTCGTGAGTCTTTGCCTTGTGAATGGGACAGTAGACATCACGTGGTGGAGAAGTACGTTGAATTCCACGCTCTTTGCTGGCACGGATTTCAGCTTGTACGTCGAGGAAAACCGAACAAGTTTGCAAGATGTGCCTTCTGGTCTTGTGGATAGGACACCAGGTCCTTGTCACCTCGGAAGTTGTCCTTGTCGGCTCGTGTTTCTTGTCGGAAGGACAAGATTTGGCCGCATTAGGATCCTTCTCAGGCTCAGATGTTGTCGATATTCCGTTCTCCGCTTCTGCGGGAGGATCTTTCGACATAGAGTCGACCGGGGTCATGACCACGCGTTCTCGCTCCCGATAATTGCTGGGCCAGTCGAGATCGGCATTGTGGTGTAGACTAGGAAGACGATTTCGCCGACTTGAGTCCACACCAGCATCGTTGAAGTTGAATCTCCTTGGTTGATGCTGGGGTTGACGCTATCGTCAAGGAGGCTTGAAGTCATAGTAGTACAACCTTGAGCACCAAGTCCACCTACCTGGCGTGCCACTGTCGACGGGGGATACCTGTAGACTGGATATAGAGGGTATTGGGGTCCGTTGGTACGAGGATCTATATAGTACGACATCGAGCAAATAAAAGACAAGGATTATACTGGTTCAGGCCCCTTGGCAGGTAATAGCCCTAATCCAGTTGGTATGGGATTATAAAATGGAAAACGCAGGTTACAAAGGGAGTAACAGAACTCGATGATATCGACGAGACCATAGTCGAGTTGAACCGACTAGATCTCCTGGCGACTTGGCTCCTATAGGCTCCGGCTCCGGAGGCTGTGGGGGGTGTGTTGGCAGTAATATTCGATGTCTTAGGTCCTGCCCAGTGGGTCCCTTATATACCGCGGGTCTGTTGATCTCTAGGTAGGACTCGAAGATATCGGACCCCTCACGATATGGTAAAAACCCAACCTCATCCAAGTAGGACCCCTTACATCCGTAGATTCTGTTTCTATCATGGGATAGATTTCCTTAATGTATACGGAAACCATTTGTAGACGCGCGGGTATACCGTATCGGTATCCATCGTATATCCAAGGATAGAGGGTATACCTTATCCGTAACCCTGACAGAATGTGCTAGTGACGAATAGCTCCGACGTCATGAGGAATTCGTCAAAGAAGGTCATATTTCTTGTAGTGTACAAACATTATAAAAGTCTTACACAGATGCAGTGGAAAAATAAAAGATAACTGGAGCTAAACCTTGACTTGGATAGTAGCGGGGACACCACTCCACAGGCATCCTCGACGGCACGGATGAAACCTACTCCTCGGAGAAACCACCATCGGATGCAAACTCGAACTCTAAGGGTTGGGAGATAGAGCAAGACTGAGTACTACCCACTGTACTCAGCAAGTCATACCGGAACGAAGGGTATGATGCAGGATATAACCAAAGAAGGCTAAGGGGGGGTTCATTTGCATAAAGCTAGCATTTATAAACAGTAAATAAAAGTAGTAAAACAGTTGTAATAATCAATCAATATTAAACTAATCATTGCTCAACGCTACACCACGTTGAGAGAGGCCCAAACCACCACCTGAAGTAATCAGTTCCATTAAGCTAAACTAGGGTGAGATTAATCACGGTGAATCTGATTGACCGCCCATAACCGCGGGCATAGTTATTCGAATAGTTTTACTCTGACCAGAGATGTACAACTATACCCACAAGACACAGCCCCACGACACGTTCCTGTGCGCCGGCATGCCACCACGACATATCGGAAAGAGGCCGTGACAGGACCCTTCGCATAACCCTCTCTAACCAAGCACACCACGTCTCAGGTTTCACCCCCACTCCTCGCAAGGCAGCGGGTAGTCCCCTCTCGTGCCCAGGTGAATTCGGGAGTGACAAAGACCGTCGCAGGGCCCATCCCGCTCCATCACGCCCACCCTTGCCTGGATGCGTTAGCTATAGGAAAGCTACACTACAAGCCCAGCCGTTGCCCATGCTGGCTTGTGGTAAGTACAATAAGTTCTTCTAGGGCATCCCGCGAACCGGTCCTTAATCGCCATGGGTGCAACCATCAAAACCATGCACCCACAGCCCACCATTTAATATATTTTAATTAACCAACACCGAAACGGTGGCACTAATCCAACATCAATACTAGGATCTGAAGTCTATACATTAATTTAATTCCCTCATTGTGTACTAGTTGAACTAAGCATGGCTAAGCAATCCCTAATCCAACATCTAGTCATGTTACAACCCAGGCTAGCAAAGGAACAAGGTATCAAATCATATGGCTAAGACAGTAGGTAATCAACCCATAGTAACATTATAAACCAATGCAATATTTAAAGGAAAACAATAGAGCATTTGCAATATGGGATAAATATGTTCAAGAGACAAGCATGACTTGCCTTGCTCTGCGGCTGGAGGAACTTCGACGACTATTTCGAAGTACACCGGAGCGTCGGGAAAGCCTGAATCTATGCGACATACAATGCAAATAGGCTATAAGACTACTGAAACAGAGAACAAAACCATTTTTAATGGATTCTTTGTATTTTTCTTGATTTACTGAGAGTTGAATGGGCTTAAACGGAGCACGGATGAATTTTCTAAGAATTTTAGAAGATTCATTGTGTTTTTACTTTAAAAACAAAAGCCTTAATCGATTTATTGCGCAATTATTGACCCTGGTGATGTCAGCAAAAGGGGGGGGTGTTGACCTTCCTTAAATCATAATATCTGACCGTCAATACCTGCATATAATGAAATAAAAAATGGTATCCAACTTAGTAGTAGGTATTATTACTAATCATTTCCACTAGTGTTGGTGAAATATGTGTATGCAAGTATTTTGAGAAGAAAACACATCTGTCAAGCGACAAACTGCACCTCTGCGCATTCAGGGCACATTTACACGGATTGGAGGCCCCATAAGTCAATTAAACAACTCCAAATGGGCCCAACTATCATGCCAATGGGCTGAGGGCCTCAAAATTAGTGTCCACGACGAAAAACGGGCCGAACGGAGCCGTCTCGGGTTCGGCCGAACCTTCAGTTCGGCCAAACCACTTTGGTGTCCGTTCATCACCATCTTTTACATGGACAGTCCTGATTTCATCCCAATGACGGTTGCGGGGTAGTTTGGTCGTTTCCCATACCTGTAACCGTCATATGGAGGCTATAAATAGAGCTCCTCTCATTCATTCACAACACACAACTTTGAGCTGAATTACAAAAGGCTTTATTGTATCTTTTGTACATTAGAATAAGGTAGAGAGTGAGGGGAAGCTCTGGAGGAGTGCCCGGAAGTTTGGCGCTCATCCGACTTCTACCTCGATGAGTGTAGCTTCCTAGGAGGAATTCGGGAGGAGTACCGGAGCTGTCGATACACTCTGCTCCGGGTTCGGAGAACTTCTTCTATAAAGTAAGCATTCGTGTTCCTTTCTTTTGTTATTTATATTTAGTCTAAGTAAGATAGATTTCCATCTTTGCGGGTTCATTGTTTAGTATTTATACTAAGTGCTCTAGTACTAGGACTCTGGATAGAGAAGGAAGTTCCTGCGCAAGTATTAGAGTAGTAATTAATAACTTAGGCGTGGTGTCTAGGTTAGAGATTACCTTTGTTTGTTGTGTATCCCACGGATTTGTCAGAGGTAGGCGGCAGGTGGCGACAGCCCTGAATCCCATCCAAGTAATCCTCCACATTCGGATACATCATAGAGCTATAGCCGGAACCATGCTAGCAGACCAGCAGGGGTCGGTGCCCGAAGCAACAGATAGGGAATTACCTTCAACTTATCTTAGATAATTAAAACCCATAAAAAAACCTCTCTAGCCTAGCCTACCTATCATCAGTTGTTGTTCTTGGATCATCTTAGCCTTAGGTAGATTACACACGTTTCCTGAGATCGATATCCTTTTGGGGTCACCCGAAGGTGAAGTGCTACAGCGGTATTCCGTGCGCTTGCGGATTTATCTGTGGTCGTAAGAATTACCAACAAGCATTTCTGGCGCCGTTGCCGGGGAACGGTTGCTAATTTATCCGAGTCTAGGTCATCCTCGTATCCTTATTTTTATTTTTTTTTCTTCTTTTATACCATTCCTTGATGGAGCAACCCACAATTCAAAAGCTTTCTGCTCCTCAGGCTGATCTTTGTGAGCCATGCTGTTCTTCAAAACCAATTCTTTCAGATGGCTAAGAAATCAGTCCTGGCTTTATAGCCATGGTTCGAGAGAAAACTTTCTCTAGTAGTACCGGTGAAAACCCATACCTCCATCTTCGGGATTTTGAGCTAGTATGTTCATGTCTATCCATCGTAGGCATGACACATGAAACTCTTAAGTGAAAATTGTTTCCTTTTTCTCTTAGAGATGAAGCGAAGCAATGGTACACTCTGTCTGTCAAGAAATTCCACGGTGAATGGGAGGAGCTTAAGTGCATTTCTTCCTTACTTTCTTTCCGTTAACCCGTGTAATCAATCTTCGATTAGACATCCTTTCTTTCCGACATAATGAGAAGAAATCTCTCGGTGCAGCCTGGGCCAGGTTCTCACTGTTAACTCAGTTTGGCCCAGACTTGTCTTTCCCCAATCATGTGTGGTTACAACATTTTCGGTACGGGTTAGACAAGGAGTCTGCTGAAAAATCTCGATATTTCCGCCAGAGGATCGTTCGCACACAAGACAACCGCCGAAGGAAGAGAACTCTTAGATCTGATCTTAGAGAACGATTCTTTTGGCCGAAGCGAAGCTGTCCCGGAGGTCAAGATTATCCGTGAGGAACTTCTGCACGTGGATTCGGAACCCGACTCATCTGCCAAATCCCCATCCCAGTTGCAGGAGCTAGAGGAAGAAGAAATTCATCCTACGGAAAATCCATTCCAATTCGAGGAGGATCTTCTTGAAGATTATGGAAACACCTTGAATTATTCTTGCGAGAAGAGACCACCGACCAAGGTCAACTCTAATGATCCTCTCGATAAAGCTATGCTTAAAGAGACGGTGAAGAAGTTGACCACCATCATGAGTAACGAATGGTTAAGGGAAGGAGAGCTCTCATCTGAATCGATTCAGATCCGATGCCCCTCCTCAACCATTACATGTCTCATTGGAGGTAATTTGGTTTGTACTCTGTATAATCCCTCTGTTGGTGTCAATATTATGTCCGCAACCATTACATTCGATTGCTTAGGGGATGGACTGTTGGAACCAACCGTCAAAACCTTCCGAATTTCAACAAAGTCTACTATCGAAGGTTTAGGGATTATCTCTGGAGTGCCCGTATGGCACAATAACGTTGAGGTCATCTTAGATTTTCATGTGTTCGATATCTCTGATTTCGACATACTCATAGGCCATCCTATAGAGAAACTCTTGGATGCGCCCGAAACCGATGTCCTCAACCTGAAAATAGGAAGAATCGCCACCTCCGTCCCTATGTTGCAATCAACCAATTCTTCGACGGAGCTCTTCCTGTTCCCGAGCCAATTGAGGAAGTGATGGCCATTTCTCCATTCGAGCCCCCAGAGTCTAATCTCGATGAATTCATCGAAGAATTCAATGAAGGGGAGGATGAATCTGGAGAAACGATTGATTTGCCAAAAACGGATCAGCCGTCACGAGCCCCAATTGAGTTAAAGCCCTTACCTTCAGTCCTACGCTATGCCTTTTTGAACGGCGATTCGGAGTCTCTAGTAATTATAAGTGACAAACTCTCTGAGAGGGAGATGACACGACTTATCGCTGTTTTAGAAAAGCATCATGCTATTTTTGGCTGTTCCCTCCAAGACTTAAAAGGCATCAGTCCGACCCTTTGCACTCATCGCATTCCCTTAAACCCATCTTGCACTCCATCTAGGGAACCTCAGAGGAGGTTAAATAATAGGATGAGGGAGGTTGTCAAAAAGGAAGTCTTGAAACTCCTACATGCCGGGATTATCTATCCCGTGCCATATAATGAGTGGGTTAGCCCTGTTCAAGTAGTGCCTAAGAAGGGAGGCATGACGGTCATTGAAAACTCGAACAATGAGTTGATCCCACAACGAACCTTCACAAGATGGAGGATGCGTATTGACTATAGGAAACTCAACAAGGCTATAAAGAAGGATCACTTTCCGCTGCCTTTCATTGGTTGGCGAACCATTCCTTCTTTTGTTTCTTTGATGGGTATTATGGTTATCACCAAATCCCCATCCATCCCGATGATCAAAGTAAGACCACGTTCACATGCTCATACGGAACATATGCATATCGAAGAATGTAACAGCCCTACATTCATAACCAGGTATTTAGAAGTGCATTTGTTGTCCTTTAGATTTCATATTTACTATATTGCAATTTGATCATAGGCGATAACAAAATTAACTCTAATCGGTAAAATTGAAACCACTTCTATTTGAACAATAATTTGAACAGAAGTGTACATGTGTAATAATTTATTCAAATACTAGTTTATTTATCACAAACAAATATAAATTTTTTGGAATTTTTACTCTCTGTTTAGGCCTCCTGAAAATTCAAACCAACTTTCAGCCTAACCAATTTCATCTTTTCACCAGAATTAAAATATTTCGAATTTTTGAGTGAAACTTTGAAAAATGGAACCTAGAAACCAACACCTATCACCACACCAAATCCCTTAATTTTTGAACTAGTTTTACCTAGTCAAATTGAATTTACCAAGAGAGGGAAAGAAAATAAATCCTGGAAATTGCAAAAACGAATCTGTACTCAGTTTTTCACCCACCTCTCTCACCCTCATTAACAGCCACGACTTGGGCCCACTTGTCACTGACCTTGGGTGCCTCTTTAGCCCCACAACACACCCATGGGCGTGCTCCCACCTCAGGACTTAAGGGGGCAGAGAAAACCCCTTCTTCTTCCTCCCCTTTCATCTTCACTGCTTGTTCTTTCTTTTCTTCCTCAAGCTGAGCTCTCATCTCACTTCTCCTCCCCAAATCCCATCCAATAGCCCAAGATCAATCCCTGCATGTTAGATCACAACAATCCCCATCATCCAAGCTTTCCATCCATCCGAACATCTTGCACATGCATGGAGAGTTGAGAGAGATCGAAATAGGAGAAGAGAGTGGTGGTTTCAGCCTGCATGGTTGCAGCAGCAACATGACTTTGTTTCCCTCCATTTGGTGAGCTTCCTTGCCATCCATGGTGCCTTTTTTTTAGTTCCCTTCATGTTGAACATCTACAGCAACATTCAACAGGTCATCCATCTCCATTATTGCAGCTAGGATGTGGCTGCAGCTCATTTCGGTTGAAGCAGCCTTAGGTAACGTCTCTTATCGTCAGCCCGAGGCCTTGCTCCGTCTCTTGCCATCAGCCCGAGGCCTTAGCCTCACACGACCCTACGTCCAGGTTGCTGCCATGTGAGCGAAGTCCGGTGGAAGTTGGAGAAAAGGGGAGTGAAAATAGAAATCGATTTCTGAGATAGCTATTGAGCTGAAAGATGTATGCGTTTTAAAAATTCATAACTAATTCATATGAACTCCGAATTCAGTGAACCAAATTTCTGTGGATTAAGAAAAATGTGGTCTTCAATGTTGTAAAATAAAAATGACCAACTTTTGTACTCGTTTTCCCAGTAAAAATATAAATAGCTATATATATCCCTCGTGTGGTCTAGCTCTTAATAAATTCGTAAGAAATTATTGGTAAAAGCTAAAATTGTGAAACCGAAACCAATTTTGTTGAGCTTATATTTTAGTACTCTTTGCTGTTGTGGTGTTGTTGTTGGCAAAACTACCTCTTAAATCATGCTTAGAAGTTTATTTAGCATTCCTACGATTTCACTTCTAAAATCCATAAATAAATAATGACAAAACTTATGGTTGTGAAATAAATTTTCTTAGGATCTGTGAGTGATGTACTTTACTCTAAAAATAATCTTTACCATGAAATCTTGGTTTGTAATGCATGTTACCTGTAATGTACTGAAGGAAACATTAATATTTACAGAACTGCCATTTTCAGCACCTGAGAGCTTGTCATTTTCATATCTCCCAAACTATAAGTGATAATCTAGTGATTCTTTCACCTAAATTCAAGTTAGCATGTGCTATACCCACTGTATTTATTTCATGATTTATTGATCATTTTACATGTGTATGTTTATTTGGCTCTTATTCGCATATTGCTTCTTTTCGGTAGATTCGGAGATTCCGGAGAGTAACGAGCCATATCCCGAGGAGGATAGTGACTACCCTCAGCAGCAAGGCAAGCACCTAAGCATATAGAACCTATGCTTTCTCTAAAAATGATTTGGTTGCAATCTATATGTATATATATATATATGTATATATATATATATATATGTATATGCATGCATTGCCTAGATATTAATATTGTTGGTTTATGATGTATGGGTAGGACCTATTTATGCATTTAGTTCTTGTGATATTGCTGTCCTTATACACTATTACCACTGGTTGGGATTACTTGGGATGTCTTATTCATTAATGCTTAGCCATGCTTAGTGCTAATAGAACTATAGGGATGGACAGTGCTATTAATTGTGGTATATAGACAACTTGTATTATTGGGTATAAAACTTGAGCACTTACACTGAATAATGGTTGATGAAATATGGTGGACTTGGACGGGTGATAGGGCGATGATGGGAGGTGGGTTTCCCCTAATGCAAGTAGCCCCGTCTAGGTCGTTAAGGACCGAACATTTTGACATCTATTCAAGCACCCTTCGTACTTACCACATGCCTTATTTGGGACCGGCTTGTTCTTACTAGTTCTACTGTGATCATTTATACCACGTTGGAGAGTCGTGAGGTAGGTAGCCTTTGGAAGGCCTCGGGTGCCTAGGTTTGGCCGGGGGTGCATCCCGCGTGGCGCGCCCGCCTTGCTCACATCACGCACACACGTGACTGAGTCGTCGGGAACCCCAGAGTGGTATAGGTGGTTGGGGTGGGGTTAAGAAAGGGCATGTAATGAGCTTGAATCACTTGTGTACCGCACTCGACGGGGTGTGTAGCATTTGATCTTTGTTCATTTTGTGTGGGTCCAGTTGTACACCTCTGATCAGAGTATAATCTATTCGAATAGCCGCGTCCTCGGTTATGACAATGCTTGATGTGTTAGTCAGTTATGTTAGCATCAAATGTGGGTTATTATGGATGGGATTATGTTTGATGGTGGTGTTGGCATGTTGTGCCATGTTGGTATGGACTTTGGTAGTCCATGGATGATGATGAGAGCGCCGTTTGGGCTCATTTGCTTATACATTTCAGAATTATATACTTGCTGTCCATAAATTAAAATAATGCTAGATTTACTTGTCCTTGCTTATTTTACTCATTAATTTCTCGATAAAATTAGCTTTATGCAAATGTTGAACCTAGAGACCCACTATAGGCTAAAAAGCTTGCATACTTCTCTCTCTCTTATGTATATATAATTTTGGGTAAGACTTGCGAGTACAATCTTGTACTTAACCCGGTGTCTGCAATTTCAGGAGAGGATTCCGGTTATGAGTTATGCTTCTTGTGTGGTCATTGCTCTACCGAGGGCGGCGAGGGCAATGAGTGATCTCTTGCAGCTTGGCTCTTGCCCGTTTGGTTTGCCCTAGTGGGGTTGAGGCACCACTGATTTTATCTTTTGCTTATGAACTATATTTGAGACTTCCACTGCTATATTTATGTGTTGTATGTTGGGACCTCGGACCCTATTATGTGTCATGTATCTCGCTGCTCTTTGACCCTATTATGGTACTTGCTATGTTTATTAATTGCTTGCGATGAAAGTGTGAGGCTAGACGCATTCCTGGGGACTAGCTAAGCATGAGTAACGGGTTTTGATCGCTTGAGATAATTGGGGATAGCGCTTTGGATCGAGTCACTGGGGTATGCTTT
Source organism: Oryza sativa Japonica Group (assembly GCF_034140825.1). Taxonomy (NCBI): domain Eukaryota; kingdom Viridiplantae; phylum Streptophyta; class Magnoliopsida; order Poales; family Poaceae; genus Oryza; species Oryza sativa. Next base: position 14,495,932 of record NC_089045.1, on the reverse strand, counting down.
TGGTTGCCACCTTCGAGTGGTTGACGAGCATATGATGTGGTGGACTGGCAAACTATCTTACGATTATGTCTTGCGCTCACTACTCGGCATTTTGGTTATTATAACAGAAGGTTGTCAACCGCGATCATGGACACATTGAGGACGAGTGGCTATTCATGCGTGTATGGATCCCACTTCTCCAATAGTATGTGGTGGTCGCGTTGGACACTGGATGGTATAATACTCGGTGTGTCCACAAAGAATGTCGTTCGGGTTGTGCAATGCACCAGCGTCATTTCAAAGATGCATGATGTCTATTTTCTCCGACATGATCGAGCATATCATGGAAGTCTTCATGGATGATTTTTCAGTCTATGGTAAATCTTTCGATCAATGTCTGGAGAACTTTGATAGGGTCTTACAAAGATGTCAAGAAAAGGACTTGGTACTTAATTGGGAAAAGTGCCACTTCATGGTTCGTGAAGGAATAGTCTTGGGACATCAAATCTCCAAAAGGGGAGTTGAGGTGGACAGAGCAAAAAATCGAAGTAATTCGATAGCTTCCACCTCCTGTCAATGTCAAGCGAGTCCGTAGCTTCTCGGGTCATGCATGGTTCTAGAGGCGCTTCATAAAGTATTTCTCAAAAATTGCTAGACCCCTAACTTCCTTGCTAGCTAAGGATGTTCCATTTGACTTTGATGATGAGTGTATGAAGTCCTTTAAAATTCTTAAGGAATCACTCACCTCAGCACCAATCATCCAACCCCCTGATTGGTCGTTGCCGTTTGAAATCATGTGCGATGCTAGTGATTTTGCTGTGGGAGCTGTTCTTGGGCAAACTAAGGATAGAAAACACCATGTTATCGCATATGCTAGTAAAACGTTGACGGGAGCTCAGGTTAACTATGCCACAACTGAAAAGGAGCTCCTAGCCATAGTGTTTGCCATTGACAAATTCAAGTCTTATTTACTAGGAGCTAAGGTAATAGTTTACACCGATCATCCTGCACTAAAATACCTGCTCTGTAAAAAAGATGCAAAACCTCGGCTGATTAGGTGGATTCTTCTACTCCAAGAATTTGACATTGAAATTAAGGATAAAAAAGGAGTAGAGAATTCTGTTGCAGACCATTTGTCGCATATGCAAGTCACTAGCATACAGGAACTACCGATAAATGACTATCTGCAAGACGACATGCTGTTGAAAGTCACAGACTCTGACCCGTGGTATGCAACCATCGTCAACATCATGGTCGGTGTTGATGTAAAACATGAGGCCTGGGAGATCTACTTAACTCCAGTGCAGGTCCAAAGCTTGCCTTTAGGTGTATGAGCGTGCCAGTTGATTTGATCCTGCAATCAACAAGAAACAAAGACAAAGAAACCGCGGTTAAATCCATAAACGATAGCCGATCGGCTAGTTGCCGATGACATATCATTTATCTCTGATATATTTAAATGTAACAAGATCTTAACATAAAGGGCAGATTTAACATGTCAATTAAGCACATAGGATAAAAGTTGTTAAATCAGGTAAGATCGATTGAAACCCCGATGCTACCATAATCGGCAACCAAAAGCAGGCTAGAGATTGAGATTCTAATCACGACTTATATGGTCAAACCCAACTGATGCAGCTATAAGTATGAAAAAAAGGACAATATCTAGACAATCAAGCCGTTGTATGTTTCATAGAGTGGTAAATATCATATATAATCTAAGTCAACATCGGTATTTAACCTAATCGGCTGCCTTCTAGTAACAGATGTTAGCCGATTAGAGGTTAGATAGCGATATTGCCGGAGATTATATAAGATATATGACAACTCGACGAATTACATAAACAAGATTAGAGTATCATCAAGATGGAAGCACTAATCCCGAGAACACAAGCCGCCATAACAAGTTTTACCTCTAGTTGAAGATCGAAACCGATGCAGCTCAACCCGAAAGCAAGAACTCGTTGAAACAAAACGAAAGTAAAAAGGGTGGCGATGCGCTGAGATTGTATTGAATGTGTGTTAATTTGATTGGCGAAGCTCACTGGCGCACGGTGCGTAGTGGGTTCCGGCGGCGGAAACCGATGGAGGAGGGGTGGACGAGGCGGCCCGCACGACGGCGAACGCCACGGCGTCAACGGCGCGGCAGCTAGCTGCGGCCAGAGCAACGGCGGAGACGGCGGAGAGGTGGGCAATGGCGCTAGGGCTAAGAAGAGCACGGGAGCGGGTGATTGCAAAGCGAAAAAGAGAGAGGAGGGAACGGAGGTGCTTTATATAGGCTCACAAGGGTCGATCGTGGCCGGGATAGCCGTGATATCGCCGGCGGAGTGGGGAGAGGTGGGGAGGAGAGAGAGGCGGGATTCGAAATTCGAATCCCGGCCGTCTCGAGGGCGAGCGCAGGCGGGGGAGAGAGGGAGTGGGCGCGGGGAACGTGGGGGAAGGCAGCGACGTGGGCGACGTGGCCCGGGAGGTGCAGGAGCGAGCGGGGCGGCGGTTGCAGGATGCGGCGGCGCCGGCTGGAGGTTGGGGACGGGCCCGATAGGTGGGCCCCACCTGTCGGCGACCCCAGGAGAGAGAGGAGGGGGCACGGGCTTAGCTGGGCCGTGGTCTTCGGCCGGCCCAGCAAGGGCGTGGGAGAGATAGGAGGAAATGGGCCGGCGGCCCATTAGGGGAAAAAGGAGGGAAAAAGGAAAAAGAAAAAGGGAAAAGAATTTCCAGGGATTTAAATATTGCTTGTGCTCCTTTTTAATTGGTTAAAATTATTTCTAGAGGTCTGAAAATTGCACTAAAAATCTTGTTAGCATATTTCGATATGTAGAACTCAAGAAAAATTCCACATGCCAATTCTGATTATTATTTGCATTAATTTAATTAGGGTTTCACTCTTGCTTTTACACCGGTATTTTCTTGAGACCATTTATAAATTCACTTTAGGCTTGGGAGAAGAACTTCATGGTGTGACACACTGCTCGCGATGCGATGCCACTAACACACAACCTTCAAGTCGAGCTATTTGATGTATGGGGCATCAACTTCATGGGACCTTTCCCAAAATCCTATCACTACAAGTATATTCTGGTGGCCGTTGACTATGTGTCCAAGTGGGTAGAGGCAATGCCATGCAGGGCCGCATACGCCAAGCATGCCCGCCAGATGTTTCATGAGATTATCTTCCCACGTTTTGGAACTCCGCGGATGGTGATAAGTGACGGAGGTTCTCATTTTATCGATAAGACCTTCCGAAACTTTTTGCAAGAACTTGGGGCTCAGCACAACATTGCCGCTCCGTATCATCCCCAGACAAGTGGACAAGCAGAAATGAGCAACAAACAAATCAAGAACATTTTGCAGAAGACTGTCAATGAGATGGGGAAGGCATGGAAGAACAAGCTACCTGACTGCTTATCAGACGCCCATCGGCATGTCACCATACCAACATGTCTACGGGAAGACTTGCCACCTTCCGGTAGAGATGGAACATAGGGCGCATTGGGCTATCCGGACTTGGAACATGGATTTAAAGGGAGCCGGACAGCACAAGAAGATGCAGCTCTCTGAGCTGGAGGAATGGAGGGACAAGACCTATCACAATGCCAAGATCTACCAGGACAGAACCAAAAGATGGCATGACAAGCGGATCAAGCACAAGGAGTTCAAAGCAGGGGACAAGGTGCTGCTGTTCAACTCACGGGTGAAGCTTTTCGGACATGGAAAACTTCGAAGTAAATGGATGGGTCCATATACCGTCGTTGACGCTTCACCACATGGCGCCGTCACACTGCGCGACAATGAAGGTAACATCTTTAAGGTAAATGGCCATCGATTAAAAGTTTTCCTTAATCCGATAGAAGTTGATCGTAACTTAGATGTTGTGAATCTAGTCTCTTTTAGCTTCTACCCGGAGTCTTTAGGTCCCCCTTGATCCGTTAGTTTTCAACGCCACAAGTCCTTAGGCCTCCCTCTAGTTATCTTAGGTCTAGCTTTCATGAATAAAATAAAATAAAATAAAATAAAGTTGGCTCCTTGGTCTTCCAACCAAGTGAGCCCTTTTTGCTTCACTCTTGTCTTTCTTTTTCTTTTTTTCTTTTTTGTGTGGGGGTGATCTTGCACATCAACGCCATAACCAAAGCAAGATCACCCCAAAAGTGATGAGCCATGACGAACCACACAAGGAAAATTGTTGCAGTCAGAACCAATGAGGAGTCAGCCAAACCCCCAGTTCAGCTGAACCTCCTTTACCATGAATCGTCCTCTGTTTTATACAGAGCGCAGGTTTGCACAATTTTTCTTTGGACATCCATTTTATCTTGAGTTCAATTTGATCATCAATTCTAAAATATCGAAGAAAATAACAATTAGAGTCCATGATCTCCCTGAAAATAACATGCATGCCTTTTATTCTTTGCTCATTACTTGTTGCTTGTGGTGACATATTCAATAGGGACCCCATGCTATCTAGGTAATTGATGAATGTGATATAAGTCTGATGATAGAAATCTTGCTCTTCATGTTGTACACTTAGGAATTTTATAAAAAGAAAAAAAATATAACGATGTTAAACTCCTCATTGATATTTTTATTCCCGCTAGAGCCATAGGTTGATCATTCATGATTATCTTGCTACATACGCTGCTTGTCATTTCATTGAGCGTTGTCAAGTTTTATGACCCTAGTGAAACGCTTTTCATACTTTCATGGTCAAGAACACACATACAATCCACATACACCCACCTATGCTTGACTTCTACACTGGAAGTTAGCATCTCCCATTTGTCATTCATTTCATCTATCAAATAAATACTCCATGTTATTTATGCCTCTTCCTCCAAAGTTCTTTCAAAAAAAAGAAAGAAAGAGAGAGGCATGGTTATGCAAAAAGAAAAGAAAAAAATGCTCATATAAGTATGGAGCATGATGGTGAAAAAAAAGAAAAAAAAAGATAGCCATGCACTCTCCCAAATTTCAAAAGAGAAAATAAATGGAAGAGGAGGTATACAAAAGGAGTTATCTTTATTTTTCCTTTTTCCACCCACAAATTCACCATACATACATATGCACATTCTTGACCAGAAAGTATGTCTTGTATTTCCGTGGATCCATTATTTGACTTTGCAATATATGTGATGCAGGTAATGCTCTACTCTTTTCCATACCTGAGCTCCACATGAGCCTTATTAGATGGTAGGAAAAGAAAAGGCGCAATCATATGCCTTTGTGAAAAATCATACACCTTGAGTGATCGAGAGAATCAATTGAGGAGCAAAGCAAAGTTATAGTTTTGTGTTACTTGAAAAAAAAACTCAAGTTGTTCTTCATGAAAAGTTATGGTGACTTGAGTCAAGATTGTTCCATTTCTCAATTGCTTAGGATCGCATGGTAGACGCTACAAAGACCCACAAGTACATGTATGGCTTTGAATAATTTGTTTGCAGGATTATTAGTAAGGAAGTCATAACTTTGTTGTAGAGTCCATAGCCTTCACTCGGGAAGAGCAAAGGTTAAGTGCGGGGGTGTTGTTGACGGTCCTTAAATCATAATATCTGACCGTCAATACCTGCATATAATGAAATAAAACACGTTATCCAACTTAGTGGTAGGTATTATTACTAATCATTTCCACTAGTGTTGGTGAAATATGTGTATACAGGTATTTTGAGAAGAAAACACATCCGTCAAGCGACAAACTGCACCTCCGTGCATTCAGGACACATTTACATGGATTGGAGGCCCCATAAGTCAATTAAACAACTCCAGATGGGCCCAACTATCATGCCAATGGGCTGAGGGCCTCAAAATTAGTGTCCACGACGAAAAAGGGCCGAATGGAGCCGTGGAAGTTCGGCCGAACCACTTTGGTGGCCGTTCATCGCCATCTTTCACATGGACGGTCCTGATTTCATCCCAATTACGGTTGTGGGGTAGTTGGTCGTTTCTCATACCTGTAACCATCATATGGAGGCTATAAATAGAGCTCCTCTAATTCATTCACAACACACAACTTTAAGCTGAATTACAAGAGGCTCTATAGTATCTTTTCTACATTAGAATAAGGTAGAGAGTGAGGGGAAGCTCTGGAGGAGTGCCCGGAAGTTTGGTGCTCATCCGACTTCTACCTCGATGAGTGTAGCTTCCTAGGAGGCATTCGGCAGGAGTACCGGAGCTGTCGATACACTCTGCTCTGGGTTCGGAGAACTTCTTCTATAAAGTAAGCATTCGTGTTCCTTTCTTTTGTTATTTAATTATTTAGTCTAAGTAAGATAGATTTACATCTTTGCGGCTTCATTGTTTAGTATTTATACTAAGTGCTCTAGTACTAGGACTCCGGATAGACAAGGAAGTTCCTGCGCAAGTATTAGAGTACTAATTAATAACTTAGGCGTGGTGTCTAGGTTAGAGATTACCTTTGTTTGTTGTGTATCCCACGGATTTGTCAGAGGTAGGCGGTAGGTGGTGATAGCCCTGAATCCCGTCCAAGTAATCCTCCACACTCAGATACATCATAGAGCTATAGCCGGAACCACACTGGCAGACCAGCAAGGGTCGGTGCCCGAAGCAACAGATAGGGAATTACCTTCAACTTAGCTTAGATAATTAAAACCCATAGAAAGACTTCTCTAGCCTAGCCTACCTATCATCAGTTGTTGTCCTTGGATCGTCTTAGCCTTAGGTAGATTACACACGTTCCCTAAGTTCGATATCCTTTTGGGGTCAATTGAAGGTGAAGTGCTACAGCGGTATTTCATGCGCTTAAGGATTTATCTGTGGTCGTAAGAATTATCAACAGGGGGGCGGAGCCGACATACGGGCCTCACATGTCATCGGCTCGGGGACGTCGGTCCACGGTGGACTGAGTCCACGGGACCGGGAGAGGGGAGCGCCACGTGCCACACACGTGGCGCCGAAGTGGCGGCCACGTGGGCTGCGGATAAGCAGCCCCGATTGTCACGCCCAGAAATTCATAATTTCCAAACATATTTGTGCATAAAATCCTCGTCCAGGAATCAGCCGAGGTACACAAACTGACAATTTAATATACATATTCATCTAATTAACTAAAACGATAAATACTTACTTAAGAGGCACTTAGTCCTCACCATGAAGAAAACTGCAGCGGAAAATAAAATCTAGCGAAGCTCCGGCTCCACTCCCACAGGCAACTCAACTGGTGTATAAGCCAAACGTCATCTCCTTCGCAACTTGTCTTCAACTGAGGTTTGATTGATTATTGCAAGGTGAGCATATGACATACTCAGCAAGCCACACAGCAAATATGCAAATGCACAAGGATACCAAAGAATGGCATAATATAGGGCTCATTTGCAAAAGCAGCATTTAGCAAACATTTAAGAATTGTAAAACAGTAGAGTAATTAATCATCAATATTAATCAACACTGAACAGCACACCCATGCTGCACAGGCCCAACCATCCTGAACAACCATACCCGGCTGCACAGATCTATCTCCAAACCAGGAATATACCATTCCAAACCAGGAGCTAAATTAATTACCATCAATTACCACATTATTATTAATGAGTAGTGTGGGACTAATCACGAAAGACATTGTTCGACCCGCCCATAACCGCGGGCACGGCTATTCGAATAGTTTTACTCTGGCCAGAGGTGTACCACTGTACCCACAAGACACAACCCACCAGCATGTTACCGTGCCTGGCCAGACACGTCACCATGTTGAGTGATTGTGACAAGACCCCTCGCATAACTCAACCCAAAGTAGTGCACCGTTCCTGGATCGTAGTCACCCCCTCAAAAACCAGAGGCATGGACTCCCCAGCGACCCCCATGGGCTTATCTCCGCCACTTCTCAGTCTAGCACTCCACAATGAGCCTTGTTATACAAAGTGTCCAGTCGTTGCCCATTCTGGCTTGTGGTTGGCACGATTAATGTTTCATAACCGAAACTCGTGAACCGGTCCTTAATTGTCATGAGCACGACCATCAAAACCATGTGCTCACAACCCACCATTATCAAGTTTTAGTTGGCACATTAACTAATTAACCAATCACGATTGACCATCGTGAGCTATCATTAAGCCATCATTAAATAATAGTAAATCATACGTTATCCCATTTATGTGAGCTAATGTCTCTAAGCATGGCTAAGCAATTATATCTAACATCTAGCTGAACCAATATATAAAGCTCAACTAGTCAAATTATAATAACCGGTATCAAGGAATAGAGTAATCAATGCAAGCAGGCCATAACAAAGGAATAAGTTCACACCACCCGGTGACATTCGAAAATAAATGCACAGTTGAAATAAATAGAGAATTTAAATATAGGATCAACATGCTCAAAGGAATTGTGTTTAGGATCTGTGTGACTTGCCTTGCAATATTCGGTCTTCAATTAGTCTTCTTGAGTACTTCCGGCGCACTCACGAACCTTCAAAACGACGGAAACGACAAGCTAACACGCAAAACGAGGAAAAAGACTAATAAAAACCAAATAAACAATACATATAAAGTAAACAAACATGTAAATCATGATTTTAGATGATTTTAGAGACTTGAACGGCCTCATTCCGATTTCATATGAATTAGTTACGAATTTTACAAGATTTAATTCCAATTAAACCTATTAAAGAAAAGACTATTCCAAATTAATTAAATAATTTACAAATGATTTATAACTGAGATAAAAGATTAAAGCAACCTCCGAAATAGATTAGATTATATTTGGTAGATGACATATATTAAAAAGAAATAAAATGCCACTGAAAAGAGCGAACGGATTTATATGGCTGAGATTAATCTTGACCGAGTCGACCAAGATTGGATGGCTTAGATTGATCTGGCAAGCGGGCCTCACGAGATACCGACTCAACGAGTCAATTCTACGTGACACCGGATCACCCAAATGATCAACCGAAACCGGCAAACGGAACCGGCGGCTCTGAACAGCTCAACACGGACGAACGAACGAAGCACGGGGAACACCTCATTCGAACGAACGAGTGAATGACTCAACAACGGCCGCGACTAAATCGGTGAGCTAGACACGACTCATGATAAAGCCCTGGTACGTCAAACGATAGGCCGGTAGGAATTTAAGGATGCACCTACGGCTAGACAACTTGGCTACCGAGCAATGGCTAAAGCGGCGGCTGGGTTAAAGCGGCACATAGCTGCGACACGGCGGCACTAGGGCGACTTGACTCGGCTTGGCAGCGGCGACTTGGCGGAGACACGCGGCTAGGGTTAGGATTACGGCACAACAACGGCTAGGCGACTAGCGCAGCGGCGACGCTAGGGCAGCAGCTAAGCGTTGCATGGCAGCGGCTACTCGACGACAAAAACGAGAGATTAAAAACTAAACCGAGGGAACACGGATAGAAGTCTCACCGAACCAAAATGATCGGAGAGAGAGAGATGACGATGGCTACCCGGCGGCAACACACGGAGACGACTACTACGCTAGATAGACAGCGGATTAGGTCAGATCGGATTAAGGCCCTAGGGAAAACCTCACAGGTGAACGGCATAGGAGCGGCGGTTGCCGGCGAACCACGGCACAATAATGCAAACGGAGGGCACCGGGAGGTAGAGAAGGCGATGGCGATTCTTACCAACACTTTCCAACGACGGACAGCTACGGAAGATGGCCGACGACGAGCTTCGAAGGGCGGCGAGGTACTGTCCATGGCGGCGACGATTTTCCGGCGACAACACATGAAGATGATGACGACACAAGGGCCAAATTAGATTAGATTGGATCAAGACCCTATGGATAAACTACACCGGTGAACGACATCGGAGAGAGGAAAGCTCACTGAGGGGTGGCGCGACGATGGAAGATGACGGCAGACGGCCGGCAGCGAGGTAGAGGCGGCGACGGGGTCGGGTCAGCGATGGCGGCGACGTTTCAGCGATCTTCGGCGAAGAAAAACCGATGGCCGGGCTTCACCTTGCTCCTGCGAACCCAATGGACTCGACGGCGACAGAGGGCGACGACGGACGAAGACGAACGACGCGACTGAAGATGGAACAGATCAGCTTCACGGTGACGACGGTGCTCCGATGGCTTGCGTCTTCGCGGAGGTGGCTGCCGGGTTTCTCCTCACCGCTGCGATGCCGACAGTGGATACGGCGAGGTCCGGCGACCACGGAGTCGACGGCAAAACTTCGCAGGAGATAAAAACATGGCAACGGTTCGGCCTTCACGGTGACGGCGACTTCCGGCGGGGTTCGGCGCAAAAGAACGGGTGGCCGGGGTAGAGCTCTTCACTGCGAAGCCGAGGGAGGTGGCGGAGCTGACCGGCCACGGCCGGGGCGACGGCGAATGGCGGCTGGAGCGGCGGCCAGAGGTGGAGAGAGAGGGAGAGCGTGGGGAGAGCGTTTCTGGCGACGGCGGAAGACGGGACTTGAGGGGATGAGTAGAGGACGACTAGGGGGTCCTTTATATAGCATGGGAGGCCGGGATCGAGCCCACAACGACGGGAAAAACTCGGGAACGTTTAGATCTTCGCCGGAAAAAGGAAAGGTTGAACCGCGAAATTGGAAAGGATTTCCATATAAACTTTTGGGGATTTCTTGGGGACAAGGAAGAGGAGATTGAGAGGATTCCATTCCCGCAACCAATTCGGAAATAAGAGCAACGGAGAGGTTGGATTTTGGAAGGGGATCGGCGGCAACAGGCACGGCACGGCTCGGCTCTGGCTCTGGCTCTGTCCAGAGCTGGAAGGAGCACTGTAGCGCAAGGGAGGTAAACTAGACTTTTCTGCCGGCTGAGAGGAAGGGAGGGAATGGGGTGAATTCGGCCCAAGACTAGGAAGGATGATTTTACTGCTTTTCCAAATAAATTAACCAATGAGATGATATTTCAATTGTTAAAAATACTTCCAATGCTCAAATAATTCCAAGAAAAATCTTGAACATACTTGGACACTCAAAGTATTTAATATAATAATATCCAGATCATTTAATGATTAATTTATTATTTAAATAATTGCTAAACTGTTCTTTGTATTATTAACATTAGGAATTGAGCTCCGAAAATTCCGAGAAAATTTCAGAGAGTATAATTAATCATGGAGAATTTAATACAAATTAAATCCATCCATGCTTTAAATTAAGGAAATTTTATTTCCCACATTTAACTTCACTTGTAAATTAATGAACAGTTAATATAAATTCGATTAATAATTTATTAAATAATTTCTAAATCCTGAAACGAAAATTCAGGCTGTGACACCGATCTACCTCTACGGCGAAGGTGGCGCGCGGCCGGGCGCGCGCAGGCGGCTTAAGCCGGCCCAACAGCCCTGGCGCGCGGCGGAGCGGCGCTAACGGCGGCGGCGACGCGGCTAACCGGCTAAGCGGCGGTGCTAGGCTGCGCTGGAGAAGGAGGGAAAATGGGGGAGGCCTTACCGATGACGATCGACGACGGCGAGCATTGGAAAGCGATGGCGACGGTGATGGTGGGACGGCTTTGGGCAGACCGGCGCGACGAAGGACGGCCCCCGGTGGCGGATTTCGACGGGGAAGGGGTGGACGGCATGGCGCCTGAGGCGGTGAACGCGACGGCGTCGTCGGCGCGGCTCGGCGCGGTGGCTAGCGGTGACTGGAGCGGCGGCGGTGGCGGAGAGGAGGGCGACAGCACTAGAGCGGTGGAGTGCACAGGAGAGCTTGGCGAAAACGGGAAAAGGTGGAGGAGGGAGCGGGGGTGCTTTATATTGGCGCGAGGGGGCGAGACGTGGCCAATAGGGGCGCAGATCGGCCGGCGACGTGGGGAGGCGTGGAGGAGAGAGAGGCGGGATTCAAAAATTGAATCCCGGCCATCTCAGCGCAGGCGCGTAGGCGGGAGAAGGGGCTGCGGTTCCGGGACATGCGCGGAGAGTGCGGGGAGTGGGCGACGTGGCCCTGGAGGCGCAGGAGAGGCGGGTGACGGTGGTTGAGGGCGTGTGCGGCGCCGACCGGAGGTAGGGGACGGGCCTGACAGGCGGGCCAAACCTGCAGTGACCCAGAGGGAGGAGAGGCACGGGGCGACTGGGCCGCGGCCTCGGGCCGGCCCAGCGGGGAGGCGTATGCGTGGGGAGGGGAAATGGGCCGACAGCCCAAGAAGGAAAAAGAGGGGAAAAAGAAGAGGAAGAAGGAAAAGAGAATTTCCAGGGATTTAATTATTGCTTGTGCTCATTTTTAATTGGTTAAAATTATTTCTAGAGCTTTGAAAATTCCACTAAAAATCCTGTTAACATATTTTTACATGTAGAACTCAAGAAAAATTCGACATGCCAATTTCGATTATTAATTGCATTTATTAAATTAGGGTTTCTCTCTTGCCATTACACAGACAATTTCTTGAGACCATTTATTAAATTAATTTAGGCTTGGGAGAAGAACTTTAGGGTGTGACAAACCTGCCCCCCTTAAACGGAACCTCGACCCCGATATTCAGAATAGCTGGCGAAGAGGTGCGGATGGGGCGGCCTTCAATTCATCTTCCCTTTCCCATGTTGCTTCTTACTCGGAGTGGTGGCTCCACTGAACCCTGTAGAACCTGGTAACCTTGTTTCTGGTTCTTCTCTCGCTAGTCTCAAGGATGCGGACTGGCTTCTCCACATAAGTCAGATCTTCTTGAATATCAATGTGCTCTGAATTGGCTTGCTCTTCTGGTACCCTCAAGCACTTCTTTAATTGAGACACATGGAACACATCATGGATACCAGCCATATTGGATGGAAGCTCAAGCTGGTGTGCGACTTCTCCTCTTCGCTCCAAAATCTTGTATGGTCCCACGAAGCATGGTGCCAACTTGCCTTTCGTCTGGAAGTGGTGGACTCCTCGGAGCGGAGAAACATGAAGATACACATAGTCACCTGCTTCAAAGGTGAGCTCCCTTCGGCGATTATCCGCGCAACTCTTCTTCCGAGACTGAGCAATCCTCAATCTTTCCCTGACGGTTCTGACCTTCTCCTCCGCTTCCGTTAACACTTCTGTTCCGAACAGTTGACGTTCGCCTGTTTGATCCCAGAAGAGAGGTGTGCGGCACTTCCGGCCATACAATGCTTCGAATGGTGCCATTTGCAAACTGGCCTGGTAGCTGTTGTTGTAAGAGAATTCCGCGTAAGGCAGACTTTTATCCCAAGCTCCACCAAAGTCAAGTGCACAAGCTCACAACATATCTTCCAATATCTGATTGACCCTCTCGGTCTGACCATCCGTCTGCGGGTGATAAGTTGTGCTGAAATTCAGACGAGTCCCCAGTTCTTCTTGCAGCTCCTGCCAGAATTTTGAAGTGAACTGACTCCCTCGATCAGATACAATCTTCTTGGGTACCCCGTGCAAACACATGATCCTTGAAAGGTAAAGCTCCGCCAATCTTTTTCCAGTATAAGTGGTGTGCACTGGTATAAAGTGAGCGACCTTCGTGAGACGGTCAACCACTACCCATATTGAATCATGCCCTGACAATGTCCTGGGCAAGCCAGTGATGAAATCCATTCCTATTTCTTCCCATTTCCATTCTGGGATCTGAAGAGGTTGAAGTAGTCCTGCAAGCCTCTGATGTTCTGCTTTGACTCGCTGACAAACATCACAGAGTGCGAAGAATTCCGCTATTTCCCCTCTCATGCTGGCCCACCAGAATTTTTCTTTGAGATCCTGGTACATCTTGATACTGCTGAGATGAATGGAGTACTGGATCTGATGAGCCTCGGTGAGTATTAGGTCTTTCAACTCTTTGTCATCAGGTACGCACAATCTTTCTCCCAACCGGATTGTGCCATGCTCATCCTCATGGAAATCTCGGGCTTTTCCAACCCTCATATTCTTTTTCAGCTCCGCTATCTCAGGATCATTTACCTGAGCTGCTCGAACTTGATCCACGAGAGTAGGTCATGCCTCTAGGGAAGCCACGTACCCGTGTTCCACAATTCCCGAGTCGAGATGTTCAAGCTCTTGTTGCAATTTGTCACACATGCCTTCAATACCCAAGGCGTTGCAATAGCTCTTCCTGCTCAGAGCGTCTGCTACCACATTAGCTTTGCCTGGATGGTAGTGTATCCCCATGTCATAATCTTTTATCAACTCCAACCATCTTTGTTGTCGGAGATTCAAGTCAAGCTGGGTGAAGACGTACTTTAGGTTCTTGTGGTCCATGTAGACTTCACAACGATTACCGATGAGGTAGTGCCACCATATTTTTAAGGCATGAACCACTGCTGCCAATTCAAGATCATGGGTATGATAGTTACCCTCATGTGGACGCAACTACCGCGAGGCATAAGAGACCACTTGGCCTTCCTTCATCAGAACACATCCTAGCCCTTGGTGGGACGCATCACAGTAGACCTGGAAATCTTTCATCTGATCGGGCAAAATTACAATAGGAGCAGACACTAATTTCTTCTTGGGCTCTTCAAAACTTTTGTCACACTCAGCTAACCACTTGAATTTCTCGTCTTTCTTTAATAACTGAATCATGGGTCTAGCAATCGTAGAGAAATTTTCAATGAACCGACGGTAATAGCCCGCAAGTCCAAGAAAACTCCGAATCTGTGTCACTGTCTTAGGTGGGGTCCACTTGGTGACTGACCCCACATTCAATGGATCCACTGCCACACCTTGAGCAGTAATGACGTGACCCAGGAATATAACTTTCGACAACCAGAAGTCACACTTGCTAAACTTGGCATATAACTGATGCTCCTACAATTTCTTGAGCACCAGACGGAGATGTTGCTCATGTTCTTCTTCTGACTTGGAATAGATAAAAATGTCGTCAATGAATACCATGACAAACTTATCCAAAAACTCCATGAACACTTTGTTCATCGGGTTCATGAAGAAGGCTGGTGCATTGGTGAGTCCAAATGGCATAACCGTGCACTCAAACAACCCATACCGAGTGGTGAAGGCTGTCTCGGGAATATCTTCTTCCTGAATTCTCAACTAGTGATAGCCTAATTGTAGGTCTATTTTGGAAAATACTTTAGCTCCCTTCAACCGATCAAACAGGTAATCAATCCTTGGCAAGGGGTACTTGTTCTTGATAGTGACCTCATTGAGTGCGCGATAATCGACGCACATTTTCTTCGTTTAGTCCTTCTTCTCCACAAAAATGATCGGAGCACCCCAAGGTGAAGTACTCGGTCGGATGTAGCCTTTCTGCAGCTATTCATCAACTTGCTCCTTGACCTTTGTTAGCTCATTAGCTGCCATTCTGTACGGCCTTTTGTAGATCGAAGCTGTTCCCGGTGCCAAATTGTCACGCCTAGAAATTTAACCAAAATTTCCAGACTATTTTGTGTATTAAATCCCTGTACAGGACCAGCCAGGGTACACAAAACAACAAGTAATATACAGTTCCAAACGTAAATAAAGCATAAAATACTTACAGAAGAGGCACTTAGTCCTCACACCGAAAGAAAGCAGCAACAGCAGAAAAAGGTGATCCTAGCGGGGCTTCAGCTCCACTCCACAGGCAAAACTCAACTGGGGTCTGAGCCTTGGTCCTCTAACTTCGTCGTCAGCTCAGAAGCACTACACTTCTGAAAAGGAGGAATAATAGCAAGGCTGAGTACAACCACCGTACTCAGCAAGCCACACCAACGATGCAGACGTGCAAGGGGACACAAGGACGGTTTGTGGCTATTTGCATAAAGGCGGTTGCAAAACATTTTATTGAGCAAAACAGTAAAACAATTGATTAATTAAAGTAAATTAGATCTCCACTGATCAACGCTACACCACGTTAAACAGGCCCAACCAACCCACCTGAACTACAGTGCATTAGGTCGATTTATTAGGGGTGAGACTAATCACGGTGAATCTGGTCGATCGCCCATAACCGCGGGCACGGCCATTCGAATAGTTTTACTCTGGCCAGAGGTGCACAACTGTACCCATAAGACAGAATCCACCGGCATGTCACCGTGCCATCATGTGCCCATGATGAACACATCACCACGTCGAGTGATTATGACAAGACCCTTCATATAACTCTCCCCTAACCATCCACACTACGCTAAGGTTTCACCCCCACTCCTCGCAAGGCAGCGGGCAGTCCCCTCGTGCGCCACGGTGAATCTGGCAGCTGGACAACCGGACACCCTGGCCGACCCAATTCCATCACGCCCACCCTCACCACCAGTGCCTAGGAAAGGGTCGAGCTATACTTCAGATCAAGCAGTTACCCACTCCCGCTTGTGGCAAGCACTGTAAGTCTTCTAGGGTTTCCCGTGAACCGGTCCTTAATTGCCATTGGTGCGACTAGCAAAACCATGCACCCAAAGCCCACCATTCAGTCGCGTTTTAGTTGGATAATTACGACCACTAAAACATGGCCGGATGTCTCGAGCACGCAGCTCGTTCTGATACTAACAGGTCTAAAACTGTAATTATCCCATCAACTGAGCTAGTGGTAATTAAGCATGGCTAAGCATATAATTCTAGCTAGGTCACATAAGTAACACGAGCTAGTCAATTTATTACCCAAGGTTGACAAAGGACGGATATCAAGTAAACATGGCACAAGCGAGCAGATAGGTAATACCCAGATCCCATGTAATTAGCAAAACATGCATATTTATTTGCAAACGAGAAAACATTTGTAAAGTAGGATCAAAATGCTCAAGGAGAATGTGTGACTTGCCCTGCTTCTTCACAACAATCTTCTGGACTCTTGTCCTCGCGACCGCGATCTTCCGAAACGACGGAAACTACACGCTAGCATGCAAAACGAGGAAAAACTCTAATAAAATCCAAGGAAATAGTACATAAAAAGTAAACAAACATATAGATCTCAATTTTAGATGAATTTTGCAAGTTGAATGGCCCAATTTGGAGTTAGTATGAATTAGATATGAATTTTAGAAGTTTTGAGCCATTTAAATGAATTTCTATAATTATTAATGATTTATTGTGCAAATATTAAATATTTTTCCAAAGGAAATGGTTGCTGCTGACGTCATCAAAAAGGAGGGGCGTGGACCACGTCCACAAAGCACGGGGCCCACTCGTCAGCGGGTACCCAAAGGAGTTACTCCACCATGGACCGAGTCCACGGTGGTGGTGCACGGCCAAAGGGGCGGCGGCGGCTCACAGCCGGACGGCTGAGAGGCGGCGGCACACGGCCACCGGCCATCGACAGCGAGCGGCGGCGCGGGAAACGGTGGAAGGGAGAGGGGGATGCTCACCAAGCGGCACGGCACCGGAGGGAGGCGGCCTACGGAGAGAGGTGGCGGCGGGCTCGTTGGGGTGAGGACGACGGCGGCGGTCCTATCGCGTACCGCGGGCGCGAGGCGGCGGACGACGACCGGGACGACCTGGGGAGCGCGATGGAAGGGTTAGGGAAAAGGAAGGAGGCGCGAGGCGGCGGGAAAACTCAGCCGGAAGGGTAGGAGCTCACCTCTCACAGCGGGGAGAACGGGCACCGGCGACGAGGAGCTCGGATGAGGGGATGCTAGGTTCCCTATCGTCGCCGCGATGCCACCGGAGGAGGACGCGAGGCCGGAGGTCGCTCAGAGCAGCGGCGAGGGATGGCCGGAGGCGGTAGAGATGGTGGCAGCTCGGGTTGGCAGTGGAGGTGGAGTTTCGGTGGTGAAGGGGGAAAACGGATCGGTGGCCGGGCTTGCCCACGCGGTAGCGAAGCTGGCGATGTTGGCGGTGCGATGCAGCGACGGCTATGGTGGCGGTGGTGCGCGGCTGGAGTTGGCGACGGTGGAGAAAAGAGATGGTGAATGTGGCGGCGGCATTTCGGTGATGGATTGGGGACGAGGAGCGGTAGACGGGGTGCGGTGGGGCGTGGCGGCGCTGTGGGTGGCGGTGGCATGGCCGGGCAAGGCGACGCTCGCCGGCGGGAGGTGGCTGGAGGCGGCATTTGCTCGGGTCGGTAGAGGAAGCGGCGATACGGCGAGGCTTTGGGGAGGACGAATGGATGCCGGGGTGCAGCGCGGCGTGACGAAGCTAGTAGTGGCGTCGGCTCGGTGCGGGGACGGCTGTGGCGGTGGGAAACGACGGCCGGAGTGCGCCGGGTAGCGGCGGTGATGGGGATCAGCGTGGGGAGAGCAGTACGGGGCGCAAGAGGCTCGGGAAAAATGGGGAAATGGAAGAGGACTCGGGGAGCATTTTTATAGCGCGGGGAGCTCGAGATCGAGGCCGGGAGGGGCGGAATCGCCGGTCGGAGTGGGGGAGCGGCGTGGGGCCGTGGGGGTCGATCCGGCGCCAGTTTTTGGGGAAGTGGGGGAGTTTGTAGAGGAGTTGGAGGGGATCGGTGTCCACGCGGTTGGGCGCGAGCGGGGAGCAGGAGGGCGCCGGAATCGGCGGCGTCGTGGGCAACGTGGTCGGCGGTTGGAGCCGGCCTAAGGTTGGGGATGACAGGTGGGGTCCACCGGTCCCACCTGTCGGATAGAGGGAGAGGGGAGGCCGGCTGGGGGAGGCAATGTGGACTAAGAAGAAAAGGGGGCCGAGCGGGCCGAGAGATAGAGGGAAGGGGAGGGCAGCCAGGCCCGGGAAGGAGGAGGGGGAGGACTTGGGCCGAGCCCAAAATGGAGGAAGGGGAAATTATTTTCTTTTCTTTTTATTTAAATTGATTAAATGAACTTTGTACTATTAAAATTACTTCTTGAGCTCCGAAAATTCGCAGGAAATTTCAGAGAGTTCATTAGGGCATAGAGAATATTACAAAATATTTCCGGCCAATGATTTTTAAGTGAAAATTTTAATTCACCCATTATTTCACTTGATTAAATTGACTTAACTTTTATTTAATTTCTAGAAACTGCATTATTGAATGCTTTTTAATCCCGAACGAAAATCGGGGCGTTACACAAATCGATCCGGAACTCGATCTCTCTCTTGGGTGGCATGGTAGTAGGTCCTCGGGGAACACTTCCGGATACTCGCAGACGACAGGAATATCCTCCAATTTCCTCGGACTCTTCTCCTCTGCGGCCACTGGGTCTTCCGCCTTAATCTGATTCAATGAGACTCCTTGCTTTGGTGAGGCTGGAGACTTGTACACCATTATTTCTCCTTTCTCATTGATCAAGGTGACCGTGCGATTCGCACTATCAATGACACCCTTAAACTTGGTCAGCCAATCCATCCCAAGAATGACATCTAAGTCTTTGGATTCAAGAAGGATGAGGTTGGCTAGAAATTGTGATCTTTGGATTTCTATTACCACTTTCGGGTTGTAATAGATAGAGGTGCAACTATTTCTCGGGGTATGAACCGTCATTCACCCAAACAAACTTCTTGGAAATGAATGAATGCGTTGCACCAAAATCAAAAAGTAATATTGCAGGGATTGACTTAACAGGAAACGTACCCAGTACGAACTCTGGTGCAGCTTGCGCCTCCTCTGCGGACGCATGGTTGACATGGGCCTGAACAAACCTCGGTCCAGCACGCCTTGGCTTTGGGCATTTGTTAGCAAAGTGGTTGTGCTCGTCACAGTTGTAGCAGGGTCCTGGTTTTGCTCTAGACTCCTTCTTGGCTTGAGTGGGTGGAGCTGGCTGAGCTGGTGCCATTGCCGGGCGCGAAGCTGCATTGCAGTTGGGCTGACCACCCTGGTGGTTCTGGCTGACACTGCCGCCCTGGTGGAAACTGTCGGGATGGTAGGGGCGATGCTAACAGACAATGATGGTGGAGGGTCCACTCTGCTGTCCAGTAGTGAAGCGCCGCTTCTTGTGGCTTCCCTGATGTTCCCTGAAATGAACAGCCTTCCTCCTTCTGTCCATCTTGTTGCGCTGGTCCTCCTGGCGGATTGCCTTGTCTACCAGCTTCTCGAAGTCAGCGTAATCTCCGGAGATGAGCTAGTTGGTCAGGTCGTCGTCCAAACCAGCTAGGAACTTCTCCTGCTTCTCTGCGTCAGTGCGAACATCTTCCGGTGCGTATCGCGCTAGGCGGTTGAACTCATGCAGGTACTCGGTTATTGTCTTGCTGCCCTGGTTGAGTGCCCGGAATTCCATCTTCTTCTGAGCCACGACCCCGTCGGCACCTGCACCTTCCTAAAGCTGCGACAGAATTCCGCCCAAGTGACTTCTGTGCCTAGCGGACGGGTGGCCATGTGGTTGTCCCACCAAGTTGACGCGGGACCCTAGAGCTGGTGTGTGGTGAAGGTGACCTTCTCCTGGTCATTACACTGCATAAGGTTGAGCTTCTTCTCTATGGCATGAAGCTAGTCATTTGCCTCCATGGGGTTGGTGGTGCTAGAGATGTTGGGTGGCCTGACGCGCAGAAATTCAGGCGGCTTGGACTGAGGGGGAGGGGGACCAAACTGCTGCGCCTACTGCTCGGCCTACTGCTACATCCTCTAGTGCATCTGCTGGTGCTGCTGCTGCATCTGCTGCATCATGGCTGCCATCATCTGGGTTTGATGGGCCATCACTTGTGCGAGCGTCGGGTTCTCGGGAAGCGGTGGCGGACCATTGCCGGTGGTGCTGTTGGGGTGCCCGCCATCAGCGCGTTCTTCGCTGCTGCTACCCTCACCTGCTGCACGACTGCCATTCCTGGTGTTGACCATCTGAAGAAAGAACAGATGGATGGAAAAGAAGAAAAACAGATGCTGAGGAACTAAGCTTTATTATAGGAATTTAAACTACAATTGTTCTGACTTGAGTTAAAACACTTAAAATAGCAAGCAGATCCTTATTAAGGCAACCATATCATAGGCACATGATATTGACCGCCGATTGACCCACAAGCGAACAAACCTAAACACACAAACTAACAGACAATTACTAAGCAGTCAATAAACTAAGGGAAAACGAGCCTAGTGCTTGGAGCGGCTCCTGCGGTCGGTGGAGTCGAAGGCGTCCTCCTGCTCGTTGCCGGGTCCCTCTGAGCGGCTCCTGGAGTCCTCCTGCTAGTAGGTGTCACCGCTGCCTGCCTCTGAGCTGGAACTGCTAATGATCACACGGCCACCACTGGGAGAAGCTGGTAGCCCTCCTCCACTGCCTCCTGCTGGACCCCTGTAGGCTGAAGCTGGCACGAAGGAGAGGGCGGACTCTGGAGCTGGCACTAGAGCTGGAGCGCTGGAGCTGCGGGAGGTGCTGGGGGTGGAGGTGGAGGCGGCGGCGGGTTCCTGAGCACGAGCTGGATGCGCACTAGAGCTGTGGTCGACTTCCTCGGCATGGTGTGGATGCGGGCACCTCCCAGCGACAGACGTCCCTGAAGCCTGGCAACCTCCTTCTTGAGGCGAGCGACCTCGTCCTGGAACTCAGCGATCCTCACTAGCTTCTGATCATTGAGCTTCTTGGTCGCCTTGTGGAGCATGGCGTGCAGCTTGTCGTAGCCCTCCATCACCTCACTCATGTGGCCGAAGGTGATAGTCGTTCTCTCCCCAAGCTAACTTGAAGGTGCTGGTGTTGGAACTGGAACCGCGGCGAGGGTGGAAGCGATAGGCGGTGGTGTTTAGAGTGTCGTCATGCAGCTCCCTCAAATTGGCCATCATCCAGAGGGCAGCCTCCTCACAGGCATGCTTAAACGTGCCCCCGCAAGCTGTCACCTCCATGTTGGGTAGGAAGGAGTGGATGTCGTGTACCTCCAAGCGGACCTGGTGCGGGAACTCGCCACTGAGAGGGTGGATGCTAGTGTACTGCGGCTCCATTGGAAAACCAATCACGAATGCCATGTCGGATAGGTATGCGACGAAACCTCCCATGGTCTGAGCCTGGTGCGTTAGAGGACAGCCGGCCATCTATCGAAGACCAAGGATGGAGAATCAATGCATGCTCAAATCCAATTATAAAATAAACGGTGAAGGACTCAAATAAAATAAGCGAATAAGAGCGGAATTTTGTGCATAGATCATTTTTGCATGAGGGCAAATAAATAAGACGGACATACACAGCAATAAAATAATGAGAAATTAGATACATAATAATAATAATAATAACAACATAAATAAATTTGCAACCCATATTCCATAGATAGGACCTAATGCATACCTCCCATTAAATTCCGACTGACTGTCAAATAAGTCCCAATTAATTTTACTAAAACCCTAGACTGACCTTATTTGAACAAATTTCGATTGAACGAGCGATCAGGATTTTTCCGATGAACCAAAGGAACAAATCCAAATTTTCCCAAAACAAATCCAATTGCAAAGAAAATATGCAAATGAAAAGGATTCGAAGGGCTCTTAGGGTTTCCATTTGGCTTGTCCTACGGTCAAGGTCGGCTCTGATACCAACTTGTCACACCCAGAAATTCCCGAATAGAATTTCAAGCAAAATGTGCATTAAAACCCCTGTCCAGGACCGGCCAGGGTACACAAACGACAAAGTTAACATACAGATACACGTCTTACAAACATTATAAAAGTCTTACACAAATGCAGCGGAAAAATAAAAGATAACTAGAGCTAACCCTTGACTTGGATAGCAGCGGGGACACTACTCCACAGGCATCCTCGACGGCACGGACGAAGCCGACTCCTCGGAGAAACCACCATCGGACGCATACTCGAACTCTGAGGGTTGGGAGATAGAGCAAGACTGAGTACTACTCACTGTACTCAGCAAGTCATATCGGAACGGAGGGTATGATGCAGGATATAACCAAAGAAGGTTAAAAGGGAGGGATTCATTTGCATAATGCGCATTTATAAACAGTAGTTGAAAGCAGTAAAACAGTTATAATAATTAATCAATATTAAACCAATCATTGCTCAATGCTACACCACGTTGAGACAGTGTCACACCCTAAAAATCCCAAATGTATAAATTGTTGTTTAAATGGAATTATTAGAAATGATTTTAAAAGCCTAGAAGAAAAGATCTAATTTTAAATAATAAATTCCAATGTAAAAGTGGGCCAGATAAAATTTTATTAAATACTTCACTTGATTCTATAGTTCCTAGATTTTTCTGGGATTTATTTGAGCCAAGAAAGTATTTTTAATCAATGGAATATCATTCCATGAATAATTTAAATAGAAAAAGGTTTTAAAATCTCCCATTTGGCTTTGGGCCGAAAGTCGGCCCAAGTCTCTCTCTCTCCCTGGCCTGTGCGCGCCCGGCCCAAGCCGGCCCAGTCCGCCCGCCCTCTCTACTCTCTCCCGCTGACAGGTGGGGCCCACCTGTCAGGGTCATCGTCTACCTCCCGCCGCAGCCGCGCCCTAGCCGTGCGCAAGCCGCCGCCGCCCCCTTCCAAATTCCGTCGCCTCTTTCCTGATCCGATCGAATTGGTAGAGGGGAAATGATCCTCGGGATCTCCTCTTCCTTTTCTCTTTTGGAAACTTCGGATAATTTCGTTTGGAAATCGCTGGATTTGATCTCGATTCGGATTCAATTTTCTCCCTCCAACTCTAAACCTTCCATCGCCGCCGCCGGCCGCCGTGGGCCTAGCCGCTGCCCCCTAGCCCCTATAAAAGGACCCCGGGACCTCCTCTTTTCGTCGCCACCTTCACCTCAGCTCACCGCCGCTCGTAGTGCCCTAGCCACTAGAGCCCGTGCGCCGCTGCCGCCGAAGGAAGTCCAGTCGTGCATCGCCGCTGCTCCGGTCGTCGTCGCCGCTCGGGATGGCCGCCGTTGGGTTCGCCAAGTCGTTGCCATCCTCATCCCGTCCTCCGTTTCTGCTGAAGACCGCCGGAGCATCGCCGTTGTCGTCGACCCGAACGCCTCCGCCGCTTCGACCTCGCCGCCGTCGCCGTCCGTTGCCGTCTGTCATCGTCCGAGTCCTCGGTGAGTTCGCCGCGTCGCCCTCTACGCGTAGATGCCCTCCGTTTGCGCCGCCGCGCCATCGTTCGCCGGCGAGCACTAGGTGCCGAGCCGCCGCCGGTGATGACGTCATCATCGACGTCAGCGCCACGTCAGCCGTAGACCCGTGGTGGATTAGATCGATCTCGGCCGTTCATTCCGTAGACCGTTTTCGTGCACCCGGTCCACCGTGAACCTGAGCCCGCTGACGCAATAAATCCTATTTCCTTTTCAAAAATAATTCTTTATTGCGTCATAATTCAAATAAAATCTATATAAATGATTTAATCCAGTTTAATCTTTAAAAATTCATAACTAATTCATCCTAGCTCGGATTTAGTTGGTTCAAGTCTCTAAATTTTTCTAAAATTGAGATCTACATGTTAAAAATATCCACATGTATTGTTCATGCTTGTTTATATGCTGTTTTGGTGATTTTGCTCTTTTATGATTAGATTCCGACATTCCCGGAGAGTCCAATTTTGCAGGAGAAGACTTTAAAGAGTTCCAAGGCCAGCAAGGCAAGTCACACAGATCCCAAACAACCCTTTGAGCATGTTGATCCCGTTTAAAGCTATTGTTTCTATTCAACTATTGCATTTATTTTTGAATGTCACCGGGTGGGAATGACCTATTACCTTTGTTATAGCCTTTTGTTGTTGATTACCTATACTTTGTCTCTTGGTTAATAATTTGATTAGCTAGAACATTATATGGTTTTAGCTAAAGCAATTAGGATGCTTAGCCATGCTTAGAGACACTAGCTCATATGAATGGGATAATTAATGATTCACTATTACATAATGGTAGCTCATGATGGTTAATCAGGATAGGTTGATTAATTAAGATGCCAACTAAAACATGGTAATGGTGGGTTGTGAGCACATGGGTTTGATGGTCGTGCTCATGACAATTAAGGACCGGTTCACGATTTTCGGTTGTAAAACATTAACCGTGCCAACCACAAGCCAACGTGGGCAACGGCTTTACCTTTTGTATAGTGTGGTTCATTATAGGGCACCAGACTGTGAAGTGGCGGAGATAAGCCCACGGGGGTCGCTGGGGAGTCCATGCCTTGTTTTATATGGGGGTGATTATGATCCAAGAACGGTGCACTGCTTTGAATTGTGTTATGCGAAGGGTATTGTCACAATCTCTATTCGGGTACTTGTTAAGTATCGCGACGCATGGTTGACATGATGTTGAGGTTGTGTCTTGTGGGTACAGTGGTACACCTCTTGCCAGAGTAAAACTATTCGAATAGTCATGCCCGCGGTTATGGGCGGGTCGAACAATGTCTTTCGTGATTAGTTTCATACCTCTCTCCATAATAAATGATGTTGTAATTGGTAATAACTTGTTTAGCTCCTGGTTTGGAATGGTATATTCCTGGTTTGGAGATAGAACTGTGCAGCCGGGAATGGTTGTTCAGAATGGTTGGGCCTATGCAACGGGTATGTTGTATAGCGTTGGATTAATATTGTTTAATTAAATACTTTACTGTTTTTCTAAATTCCGAAGTATTTATTGAATGCCATTTATGCAAATGAGACTATATTATGCCATCCTTTGTTATCCCTTGCACTTGCATATTTGCTGCGTGGCTTGTTGAGTATGTCATATACTCACCTTGCAATCATTCATCAGAGGAGGAGTTCTACAGTGATGCCGAAGGTGTGGAGGATTAGGCGTAGCCCTGGTCAAGCTGCTTGTGGGATGGAGTCGCCTGCGCTCTTCATTTTATTTTCCGCTGCTTAGATCTTTATTGTTGAGAGGAACTATCTACCTCTGTAATGACTTTATATTCGCTTATTAATTAGATTAATAATTGCACTCTATTATCAATTTGTTATTGTGTGCCTCGGTTGATTCCTGGACGAGGGTTTACACACATGTAAGCGTTTGGAATTTTGGATAGAAATTCCGGGCGTGACAAACAGGCCCAAACCACCACCTGAACTAATCAGTTCCATTAAGCTAAACTAGGGTAAGACTAATCACAGTGAATCTGGTTGACCGCCCATAACCGCGGGCACGGCTATTCAAATAGTTTTACTCTGATCAGAGGTGTACAACTGTACCCACAAGACACAGCCCCATGTCACGTGCCCGTGCGCCGGTATGCCACCACGACGTACCGGAAAGAGGCCGTGACAGGACCCTTCGCATAAACCCCTGTAACTAAGCACACCACACCTCAGGTTTCACCCCCACTCCTCGCAAGGCAGCGGGCAATCCCCTCTCATGCCTAGGTGAATCCGGAAGCGACAAAGGCCATCGCAGGGCCATTCCCGCTCCATCATGCCCACCCTTGCCTGGATGCGTCAGCTTGACGAAAGCTACACTACAAGCCCAGCCGTTGCCCACGCTGGCTTGTGGTAAGTACGATAAGTTCTTCCAGGGCATCCCGCGAACCGGTCCTTAATTGCTATGGGTGCGACCATCAAAACCATACACCCACAGCCCACCATTTAATATATTTTAATTAACCAACACCGAAACGGTGGCACTAATCCAACATCAATACTAGGATCTTAAGTCTATGCATTAATGTAATTCCCTCAATGTGTACTAGTTGAACTAAGTATGGCTAAGCAATCCCTAATCCAACATCTAGTCATGTTACAACCCAGGCTAGCAAAGGAACAAGATACCAAATCATATGGCTGAGACAGTAGGTAGTTATCCCATAGTAACATTATAAAACAATGCAATATTAAAGGAAAACAATAGAGCATTTGCAATATGGGATCAATATGTTCAAGAGAAAAGCATGACTTGTCTTGCTCTGCGGCTGGAGGAACTTCGATGACTATTTCGAAGTACACCGGAGCGTCGGGAAAGCCTGAATCTATGCGACATACAATGCAAATAGGCTATAAGACTACTGAAACAGAGAACAAAACCATTTTTAATGGATTCTTTGTATTTTTCTTGATTTAGTGAGACTTGAATGGGCTTAAGCGGAGCACGGATGAATTATCTATGAATTTTAGAAGATTCACTATGTTTTTACTATAAAAAGAAAAGCCTTAATCAATTTATTGCGCAATTATTTACCCTGGTGACGTCAGCAAAAGGGGGAGGGCACCGACACGCGGGCCCCACATGTCATCAGCTCGGGGACGCCGGTCCACGGTGGACCGAGTCCACGGGACCGAGAGAAGGGAGCTGCCATGTGGGCGGCGGATGAGCGGCCCTGATCTACCCTCGGGTAGATCAGACGGCGGAGGCGGCGCGCGGCCGGGCGCGCGCAGGCGGGTTTAAGCCGTCCCGGCGGCCATGGCGCGAGGCGGCGACCGGCTGATGGCGGCGAGCGGCGACGACACAGCTAACCGGCGGCTAGTCGGCTAAGCGGCGGCGCTAGGCGGCGCGAGAGAGAGAGGGGAAAAGGGGGAGGCCTCACCGACGATGATCAATGACGATGAGTGGCGGAAAGCGACGGCGACGGCGGGACGGGCTTCGGGGAGACCGGCATGCGATGGAGGACAGCCCCCGGTGGCAGATTTCGATGGGGAAGGGGTGGACGGCGTGGCGCTTGAGGCGCCGAATGCGACGGCATCGTTGTCGCAGCTCGGCGTGGCGGCTAGGGGCGACCGGAGCGGCGGAGAGGAGGGGGCCGGCGCTATTGCAGTGGAGTGCACGGGGGAGCTTGGCGAGAACGGGAAAAGGTGGAGGAGGGGGTGGTGGTGCTTTACATAGGCGCGAGGGGACGAGACGTGGCGGGGAGGGGCGCGGATCGGTCGGCAACATGGGGGAGGTGGGGAGGAGAGAGAGGCAGGATTCAAAAATTGATTCCCGGCCATCTCGGCGCGGGCGCGCGAGCGGGAGAGGGGGCGGCGCTTGCGGGACGTGCGGGGCAAGTGCGGGGAGTGTGCGATGTGGCCTGGGAGGCGCAGGAGAGGCGGTCGGCGGTGGTTGCAGGCGCGGGCGGCGCCGGCCGGTGGTAGGGGACGGGCCCGATAGGTGGGCCCCACCTGTTGGTGACCCGAAGGGAGGAGGGGGCGCCGGGGCGGCTAGGCCGTAGCCTTGGGCCGGCCGAGCGTGGAGGCGCACGCGCGGGGAGGGGAAATGGGCCGATGGCCCAAGAAAGGAAAGGAGGGGAAAAAGAAAAGGAAAAAAGGAAAAGAGAATTTCCAGGGATTGCTTGTGCTCATTTTTAATTGGTTAAGATTATTTATAGAGATCTGAAAATTCGACTAAAAATCCTATTAGCATATTTTGACATGTAGAACTCAAGAAAAATTCCACATGCCAATTTCGGTTATTAATTGTGTATCGTACCAGGAATTATTTGAAGCTAAAAAAAATGAAGAAAACTTAGCAAAAATTTGATTTTGATCTTGTCCTTGTCATTTGAAGTTAATTTTGGTGTTCTTGGATTTTCCATGCATCTCATAATTCATTTGCATGCAATAAATATGAACAAAAAAAAGAATTAAAATAAGTATTAGACACTGAAATAACCTTCCATAAATCTCACAAGTTTTGCATCTGAATTAAAAGGATGAAAACATCCAAAATTTGGTTCAAGTAAAAAAAAAACAGTGAACTTGTTCGAATTTTCAAAAATAAACTGCACTTGAGAAAAATCCCAAAAATTTACCAAGTGGAGGTCTTGACCAGACTAACCTCCAAAAATTTTTGCACAAGCTTTTGAGCACAGTAGCATATCCAAAAAAAAAATTAATCAAACTCTGAGCCTTCTTGGAAATTCCAAGAGAAAAATCCCGTAACATCATCCCTTCTCCCGTTATCTCTCTGATCAGTGGGCCTAAGAACCATTGGCCCCACCTGCCAGCCACCATCCCCATATCCCTGCTCTCTGTCTTTCTCCCTTCTCTCCTTCTATTCCTTTCAGGCAATTCATCGAGCACCTAGCGTGCGAGATCGAGGTCATGGTTTCCAAGCCGACCAAGCAACCTCTGCCCGCGTTTTCCGCTGGCAAAGCTGAGGCAAGGCTGGTGCACCCCTGCCCGAGGCCCTGCAGCTG
Source organism: Oryza sativa Japonica Group (assembly GCF_034140825.1). Lineage (NCBI taxonomy): Eukaryota > Viridiplantae > Streptophyta > Magnoliopsida > Poales > Poaceae > Oryza > Oryza sativa. Next base: position 14,467,286 of record NC_089045.1, on the reverse strand, counting down.
CCTTCGCCGCGTCCCTCGCCGGCTCGCCCAACCCGGAGCTGCCGCTCTCTTGCTCTCCCTCTCTCTCTCTGCCTGAGCAACGACGCGACGCGACCCTGCGCCACCCTCTGCCCGCGAATCCCGCTGTGCCAAGGCCGCACAAAGCCGACGCCGTCCCTGCCGATTCCCTGCCGCGCCCAGGCGCCGACCACCGCAGCCGCCGTGGCCAATCCAACGCCGCCGCCCCCTGCCAAAGCCGACGCCCGAAGCGACAAGGCGAGACCGACTGCCCCTGGCTCCCTCTGACTAACCCTGCACCCCCTCTGCAATCCCTGCGCAAAGCCGACGCCTGCTGCAAGCCGTGTTCCCCGCCGACCACCGCCTGCGCGCGCGAGAGACGCCGAGCACTTCGCGACAATACCCCGCGCTTGCCTCTCGCTCCTCCCTCGCCTATAAATCGAACCCTCGCGCCAGCTAACTCTCCACACCACTCTCAACCTCCACACCCAAAGGCGAAGACCGAAACCCTCTGATTCGCCGGGAACGCCCGCGCCATCGTCACGCCCCGCGTCGGCCGAACAGGGCGCGACCGCCAACCCGCACCCGTCAAGTCGCTGCCTCGGTGAGTCTCGAACCAAACCCTTGCGCCAACATGCTCCTGAGAACCCCATGAACCTATTTCCTCAAGTTAATTTAGGACCTCTTCGCCGGAGATCTGCCGCCACCATTGCCGTCGCCGACCGCCTAGGGAGCTCGTGGCCACGCCACATCGGACCGCCTCTACCCAAATAGAGCACGGGGTAAGCTTCCTCATAGTCCAAAGGTGCTCCTCCATCCTTTAATCGAGTCATCGTTCGCCGTACCACGCGAGCCGTCGCAGTCCCCAACCTACCGCCGACACCGGCCATGGCGCCCGCCGTCTCCAACCTCCCCGGGCCGCGCCGCCGCATCTAGGGTGAGCGCGAGGACCCCCTCTAGTCGCCCCTGCCTCTGCCCTAGCCAGCCCCGCCGCCGGTCGCCGCCGGCGAGACCATCCGGAGCCGCCCTCGCGCTCCCCTCTCTCTGGTGCGAACGGAGGAAGAGGACAGGACCTAAAAGTAAATAGTATAAACTCTAGGGTATCTGATACAAAGCGCCATTAGACTTACAAGTGGGACCCAGGACTTATATATAAATAATAAAAGTATAGGGTTGGAGCTATAAATCTACGAGACACTTACATGTGGACCCTACTGCTTTAAGTGGATGCGCACTACCGAGATACGTTTTCCGTGTAGGAAAGTGTACTCTAGACAGTACGCTTCAGCCTTTTGTAAAGAGAAAATAATAAATCTAAGAAAATGATTTCGGTTATTTATTTATGCACTATAAAATGCTGAAATTTTGTAAAATCATAGAAAATCCAATTTAACTCCGATTGAGGTGAACCAAATTTTGTTAGGTTCATAATAATGTTGTCTTTAATACTGTACACTCAAATTGTCACCACTGTTGTGAAAATTTTCACTAATTTAAATTTGAATAGTAAACTTCGTATTTACCGTACTTTAAATATTAGAAACACGATAACTTGCACATACAACATCGGATTTAGGCGATTCTTTCTCCGAAATTTATATTAAATCACTCTCTTTACACTGAACATGTTCATGCACCATGCATCATATTTTATCTTGGAGTTTTATTGGATGTTCATTTGAATGTACGTTTAAATTTAATTAGAGGGCGAATCAATTGTTGCCGTTGGTGAGAGTGTGCAGGACCAAGAGTTATTTGAGGAACCAACTGAGCAAGGCAAGTCCTATTCAATTCCTCCTTCGATCATGTTGAATCCTATATTTTCGCAAGTGCTTTACTATTTTATAAATTGCATGCGATGTTTTATAAAAATGGGGTATTGGTAGAAATGACCTAATTGCTGCATTACCTACCTTGATATATTGATTATCATTACTGTTGAAGCCCTAGGCTGAGTATATATGTGTGATGTACAAGCACATTGTGGGTATATTTGAGCTACTACTATAGCTACTTGCTTAGGCATGCTTAGAAAATATGACATGATAATCATTCTTTACAAATGGGATATTTTTACACAAGAGTTATTCTGTTGTTTATGACAATTGGAAACTGAAAATAATGATTTTAGACTTGGGCGGCAAGTGGTGTGCATATGGTGGTAGTTGCACACCGATAAGGGGAGTGTACGCCCGAGTCGATTAAGGACTGAACTATGTGTCACCAACTAAGATTACCGTGCAACCACATGTGTCGTATATGGGGCGACCTTGGCTTGTTAAGTTGTTTACTGTTTAGCCTTGCATTGGGAGGCCGTTGTAGTAGGGACTAGTCTGAGCGATGGTTCATAGGAGCTACCCATGTGACCCTCTATGGGAACGGTTGTGTTCGCCATATGGCATGGGCGTCTGAGCATATCCAATATAACGGATAGTGCCTCGTTGAGGGAACGGATGTGTTCGCCTCACGGCGTTAGGATTAGGATGGGGCCTACCTTTCCTAGCGGCATTGGTTCATGGCCAATGTGGAGAAACACTCTCCGTGCTCATGCAAGGCTAGACTTTAAGCAATGTAACAACTTCGTTGTGACCTCTAGTCCACATTCCATGTGTAGAGTGTGGGGTACCGACAGGTACCAAAACAACTAGAGTGTAGCCTTTTGGCTTCTATCACATCATGTGGATAAAGTTGTACAAACTCTGCAGAGTCTAAAACTAATCGATTAGCCGTGCTTACGGACATGAGCAACTTGGTGAAATGATGCAAGTATAGTGTTGATGATTTACTAAAATGGTTTGTGAAATGGGTATGGTGAATAATGGTGATGATTTTGCCCGGTGTGGGCTGATAATAAAATGATTACTTGTTGCCGTGGGTGGCACAAGGTTGGTACTATGATGATACTTATATTACTATTATTATGGCTTACTCTTTTATTTAAAAATCCCGTTTCTATCTATTATTATCTACTATTGTGAAACAAAATTTGCTTTATGCTAAAAATGAGCCACAAATATAGCCATCCTTGATCTCAGCTTGCAATAGTCCTAGGTTTCCCAAGGTTTGGGTAGGACTTGCCAATACCTAGTGTATTGACCCACCTCTTGTTGTTGTTTTTAGTCTTGTTTGTAGGAAGCGGGTGTTACCGGAGTTTCTAAGCATGGTTCTTTCTAGGGTGAGTCCTAGTTAGTTGCCTGTGTGGTTTGGTAGATGGGCATACTGAAGAACTTATGTATCTTTATCTTTTCCGTTGCGTTTAAACTCTTTTATTTGGCCGGTTGGCCTAACTACTATGTAAGACCTTTGCACCGCTAAGCTATGATAACCACTTTATCTATTTATATGCCAAGTATGTTGTATGGATGTGATATCAATGTTGTGGATGCGTGTGCTACCCACTGATCATGGGACTAGTACAGTGTACGCTCCAGGTATTCGGGAATTCCATCCCCGGGTGCCGACAAATTGCATTTATTAAATTAGGGTTTCTCTCTTGCCATTACACAAATAATTTCTTGAGATGATTTATTAAATTAATTTAGGCTTGGGAGAAGAACTTCAGGGTGTGACACGTATCCTGCATCGGCACATCAGAGGATGATCGATCACTTGACTCGTCTTGTTGACGGCTGGATTGAGAGCCGGATCCCATGAACAAGCGAGAGAGCCGTCTCTTCATGACTGCAAAAAGAGCAAGCGCACAAGGCAAAAACTCGAGCGGGGGTTAACGCAAGAAAATCTACCCGCCGATTAGCCTTGCACCAATGGCCACTTGTATATGCAAATGCAAAAGATGGTTTCTAAATATGAGGCTAGTTTGCACGAGTTTGGAATGAACATGAGAGCAAAATAGAAATTGAGAAGGAGTGAAAATGAGTTGAATTTGGGATAAACTCCTTCAACCAGCCAACCTATTCTTATAGTGCACCTCCAACGGCTATATTCCTCTATCATCATATTCGCCAAAGATATGAAAAATAGCATTGGTTAGACATGGCAAATCAGACTTAGCAAATAATTTCTCCTTCAAATTATCAAGCTCACAAAAATTATCAAACTGAATATAGCCCAAAGTATTTAAAAAAGATGTCAATTCATGCTCCTCTACTTCATTAGCAATGTGAACAACATGCCTAAAATCAGCGCAATAAGAATTAACAGTAGGAATAGCATGTTCATTCATTAATTGTGGCATGGATATAAGTGAAGCATTATCACACAACTCTTCTTTATCACAAGGAACAACAAGTAAATCAACTTGTGACAAAGGCATTTCAACAATTGGTTCCACTAATGGTTGCTCTGCAATAGCATGAAAAGTGGACATATTCAATTCATTAATGGCACACCCACCTTGATTAATTGCAGCACCATGTAGATTACCTATGATTCTCTCTTTTGATGATGGAGGTGCATCAAATTTGAGTGTAAACAATGGAAGCGACGGCTCTTTCATGTCTCTCTCCTCTTTTTCGTGATTATGCACTTTCTGCAAATGGTTAGTAATAGGAGGCAAAATCATAGCGTGTTTCTTTTTCATGTCCTTCTCTATTTTACTTTCAGCATTGCAAGCAAGTTTTAACAAATGAGAAAGAGAACTATATCTTTGACAAGCAAGCATGTCCTGAATTTCTTTGTTAAGCCCACATAAAAACCTTAATTATGTTGCTTCTTCGCATTCATCTAAACCACAACATAATAAACAAGCATGCATATCATTATAGTATGAAGTAATAGTTTTAGCATCTTGTTTTAAACATTGTAGTTTTTTGAATAGAATGTCAGCGTAATACATAGGAATATAAACATCTCTCATATATCGTTTCATGTCTTTCCAAGATTGTGGTATTTTATTATGCCTACAAAGATGTCTCCAATCATTAGAAACTTGATTAATTAAAACACTAGAGGCACACATAATAACACTAGAGGCACACATAATCTTTTGTTTCTCAGATAAACCATGCTTTTTAAATTCCCTGTCAATAGCTAGCTCCCAATTAATATAAGCATGACGATCATAATTTCCTTTGAAATAAGGTAGTGCAGATTTGATCTTAGTTAGAACATCATCACGTACCTTATTAGTATCATGTTGATCACTCCTCATGTCTTGACAAAGATGTCGATGTTGAGCTAGCTCATTTCCAATGGTCTTGCATATCCCTGCCATTGTTAGTAGAAAACAAGAAACATACACAAAAATATGCACGTTCCTATTAACTACTAGGTAGTGGTAGCTCAAATATCACACACTCAAAGCTTTTACCGAGCTCTTACAAGTTCTTACCAATGCAAGCGGAATGGTAACATACACCGACTCAACCAAGCACCCCAATGGAGGTTGGATGTATCGATGTCTTCGCAAACCTTGTTGTATGGCTGCAATCAAATATGTGGAGTTCTGGGTACGCTTAAATATGTAGCAAAGGAATAGAAAATGCTCAAATCAGAGAATGCAAAGTTGAATAATCATTCAAAGTCAAGTATCGTGCTGGTCCCGACAGCAACAAAGACACGACGGCGGCAGAGACAGTGGTACTAAACGTGACCAGAACTCGAAACTCTAAACGGACTAAACGCTAAGACCAGCAACATGACTAGACGATGCAACGCAAACTCAACAAAGCAAAAACTGAAAAGAACAATGCAATGGCACAATATGGCTAGGTAAATGATACTAACTTTTTTTGTCTGGCTATTTTCCGGTTATAGGCAGATAAAAACTCACTGAGCAACAAAAGCTTTGATACCACCTGATGAACCCTGAATTCCACTCGACACTCAAGGCTGTTGTTGGCCGATCTTTCGGTGAGTTGAGATAACTACGATTTGGGAGAAACGTTGATGATCCGACTACAATCGTACAAGACGTTGCGTTGCACCTTAGCGATCGATACACCTCTCCGTGGGTAGTTGATTTTGCCGGTGCAGATCAACCCTATTCCTGCAAGCAAATCGAAGAAACAAGCAAGAACAAGATAAAAGCAATCTGATATTGCAAATAGGAATTGAATACAAATGATAAGTTGGTGTTCCGAAGAACAAGCAGATGGACGGTCTAGCCGACACGCGTGCTGCAAGGAAGTAGCAATGGAAAAACTTTAATCTAATAAAACCCGAGAAACCCTGAAGGGGTACCTATCTATTTATAGGGGTGGGAGGATGACCATGGGGTGCCAAGGGTCGTTCTCCACCTGGATGGGATGCACCCTTACATGGGCCCCACCTGGGCTGGGGTCCTAAACAAAGTTACAAGCCCAGAGGCCCAAGACAAGTGACACAACACCTTGTTTATGTGATTGCGGCCAAACTACATGGAATTTGGTGATGAGGCTAGATCCGTTGGAAAGAGGGCTCCGAGATATTTCCATCAAGTACTCGCGGACCGAAAACGGAGGTCGTATGCAGATTCGGCGACCGTTTGAAGTCAGCAGTGTAGCAGTTGGCCGAATCGGATTCCAACACTTGGAGGACTTGATCTTGATATCTTCTGGTTCATCCATGATGTGAGCTATGGTTGTATCCATAGTAGCCATGGTCACTGTCACGCCTAGAAATTCCCGAATAGAATTCCAAGCAGAATGTGCATTCAGATCCACGTCAATGTTGACATTCAGATCCACGTCTTACAAACATCATAAAAGTCTTACATAAATGCAGCGGAAAACGAAAGACAACAGGAGCTAAGCCTTGACTAGATCTGCAGCGGGAACACCACTCCACAGGCATCCTCGACGGCACGGACGAAGCCTACTCCTCGGAGAAACCTTCATCTGACACATACTCGTGCTCTGGGGTTGGGAAAAATAGAGCAAGACTGAGTACTACCCACTGTACTCAGAAGTCATACCGGAATAGGGGTATGATGCAGGGAATTATCAAAGAAGAGCTAGAGTGGTTCATTTGCATAAAGCGAGCATTTATAAACAGAAGTTTAAAGAAGAAAACAGTCGTAATAATTAATTAATATTAATCATCCACTGTCCAACGCTATACCACGTTGCGACAGGCCCAACCATCCACCTATACTATCAAATTTCAAAAGACTAAACTAGGGTGAGACTAATCACGGTGAATCTGGTTGACCGCCCATAACCGCGGGCACGGCTATTCGAATAGTTTTACTCTGATCAGAGGTGTACAACTGTACCCACAAGACACAGCCCCACGACACGTTTCCGTGCGCCGACATGCCACCACGACATACCGGAAAGAGGCCATGACAGGACCCTTCGCATAACCCCCTCTAACCAAGCACATCATACCTCAGGTTTCACCCCCACTCCTCGCAAGGCAGCGGGCAGTCCCCTCTCGTGCCTAGGTGAATCCGGAAGCCGTATAGGCCGTCGCAGGGCCCATCCAAACCCCATCACGCCCACCCTTGCCTGGATGCGTCGGCTAGAGGAAAGCTACACTACAAGCCCAGCCGTTGCCCACGCTGGCTTGTGGTAAGTACGATAAGTTCTTCCAGGGCATCCCGCGAACCGGTCCTTAACTGCCATGGGTGCGACCATCAAAACCATGCACCCACAGCCCACCATGTGATTTATTTTAATTAACCAACACCAAAGCGGTGGCACTAATCCAACAATACCATTAGAACCAGCAGTCTAAACATTAATAGAATTTTCCCCATTGTGCACTAGTTGAACTAAGCATGGCTAAGCAATCCCTAGTCCAATCTCTAGTCATGTTATAACCCCAAGGTTACAAAGGGACATGGTACAACAATAGCATGGCTATGACAATAGGTAAACATCCCATAGTAACATTATAAAACAATGCAATATTTGAAGAAAAACAATAGAGCATTTGCAATATAGGATCAACATGTTCAAGTGACAAGCATGACTTGCCTTGCTCTGCTGCTGGAGGAACCTCGGCGACTATTTCGAAGTACACCGGAGTGTCGGAGGAACCGGAATCTAGCGACATACAAAGCAAACATTGCAAACAGGCTATAAGACTACTGAAACAGGGAACAAAACTATTTTTAATGGATTCTACACATTTTTCTTGATTTACTGAGACTTGAATGGGCTTAAACGGAGCTCGGATGAATTAGTTATGAATTTTAGAAGATTCACTGTGTTTATTACTATAAAAGAAAAACCTTAAATCATTTATTGCGCAATAAATCCCAGGGCTGACGTCATCAAGGCGGGGCGCGGCGCCGGCAAGCGGGCCCCACCGGTCAGCGGCTCGGGAGAGGGAGGAAGGGGCGCCGGCAAGCGGGACCCACCGGTCAGCGACTCAAGGGGGAGGGCGGTTCACCGTGGACCGGGACCACGCGGGTGGTCCACCGCCAGTCCACGGAACCGACGGCCCAGATCGCCCTCGGGGTCGATCGGACGGGCGGCGGCGACCCGGCTCGGCTCAAGGCCGGCCAAGCGGCCAAGGCGACGGCGACGGCGCGCGCACGCGCGTTGCCGGCGACGGCAACCGACGGCGGCGCAAAGGCGGCGCCGATGGGCGGTGGTGCTAAAGCGACGGCTAACGGGCGGCGGCGCTAAAGCGGCGGCTAGGAGGGAGAGGGAGGGGAATAGAAGGGAGAGGGCGCCTCACCGAGGGTGGCCGGCGCGGAGGAAGACGACGGCGAATGGCGACGGCGAGCCACGGGAGGACGACGGCCACCGGCGGACGGGATTCGGGGTGCCCTAAAGAAGGAGACGAGAGAGATTAGAGGGAGGGAGATGAACCACGGCGACCGGTATCCATGGCCGAAAGCGGCGGTAGCGGTTGAACTCACCGGAGCGTGAGGGGATGCGAATTCCGGCGACGAAACTCGACGGGGAAGGGGCGGCCGGGGTGGAGCTTAGCCTCGCGAACCCGACGGCGGCGACGGCGCGGTGCGGCGGCGACCCTAGCGGCGGCTAGCGGCGGCCGGAGTAGCGAAAACGGCGGCGGCGGGTGGTTGCACGGCGCAGGAGCGATGGGGAGCTCGGGAGAGTTCGGCGAAATGGGGAAAAAGCAAGAGGGAGTGACGGGGAAGCTTAAATAGGGGAGGGGAGGGCCGGACGTGGCCGGGAGAGGCGGGATTTCGCCGGCCAACGTGGGGAGTGAGGAAGGAGAGAGAGGCGGGATTCGAAAATCGAATCCCGGCCATCTCGGGCGCGGGCGCGGGCGGGAGAGAGAGGGGAGTGGGCGTGGGAGATGCGGCGCACGCGCGGACGTGGCTGACGTGGCCCGGAGAAGGCGGAGGCGTTTGCGGCGGTTGCGGGCGCGGCTGGAGGAAGGGGACGGGTCCGACAGGTGGGGCCCACCTGTCGGCGTCCCGGGGAGAGAGGGAGGGGCGGCTTGGCTGGGTCTCGGCCTGCGGTCGGCCCAGTAGGGAGGAGGGAGAGAAAAGGAGAGAATGGGCCGGCGGCCCATCCGAAAAAGGGAGGGACAAAGAAAAAGAAAAAGGAGAAAAGGATTTTCCTGGAATTAGAATATTGCTTGCCCAATTTTAATTGGTTAAAATTATTTCTAGGGCTCTGAAAATTCCACTAAAAATCCTGTTAGTGAATTTCGACATGTAGAACTCAAGAAAAAATTCCACATGTCAGATTCGATTATTATTTGCATTGATTTAAAAGGGTTTACTCTTGCTTTGCACCGGTTTTTTTCTTAGGGTCGCTTATAAATTAAATTTTTGGCTTGGGAGGAGAACTTCGGGGTGTGACAGTCACATCAAGAGATCCCACATAATGCTCGCTGGCGGGAGATGTGGCCTTCTCCTTGTCTTCAAAAAGTCATCGTGCTCGCTTTAGTAGACCCAATTCTCCTGTCGTCGGCCTCTGCGCTTGGGAAACACCCCGTACTTTAGTCGGAGTTTTGTAGCGTGGCGAGACTGGGCGAGCGGCCAAACAGGGGGTTGATCGAGGCCGACCAGGGTTCGGCCGACCTAGGTTCGGCTAAACTAGGAGCAGCGCCGATCGGCCGCATACTCATGGAGTCCACCGCGATGGTGTCCAGGGGGTCTATGAAGATCGCATTTGCCTCTTCCATCGCCCAGTTTTCTCCCGAAACCAATTGATTCGCCGGAGAGGGCTCTCCATTGAGATCAAATGCGTTTCAGCATGTAGCACCATACGGAATCAAGGATTTCCCAGCCATTGAAGATCTTGGGTATGGACTGGACTTATGGATTCGAGCTAAAGAGAGTAGTGGCTTGAATGGATAAGGTGGAGTGGACAGGGAGATGAACAAGAGAGAGATTTTAATGAACTGGGTCGATCCAACGAGCTACCGCACGAATGATTCAGTTTCTACTGTTGACAGAGTAGGCAGATCGAGTGTTCAAATTTTGGGGGCGATTGGGCGCTGTCCTAGTTCGGCCGAACCCTGGTGGGCCCGGTCAGTGTCACGCCTAGAAATTCGCTAACCCGAATTTCAAGCAGAATGTGTATTAAAATCTCTGTCCAGGACCAGCCAGAGTACACAAACGACAAATTGATACAGAGATCCACATCATACAAAAATAATAAATAATTCTTACAAACGCAGTGGAAATAAGCAAATAAACTAAACTCTGATCTTCACGACAAAGTGTAGCTTCCTCCATAAACTTGCCTAAAAAGAAGAAAAATAAGTGTTTCATGCATAGAAAGTGGTTTCAACTTTATATCCATCTGTTGTATATTCAGACAAAACTTGAAGGAGAATAAATATTCCACATTGGTTCCAAATAATTACATCATTTTCATGAGAAAGCAACAATTGCTTTTGTTCCCCATAACGCATTGGGCTAGCAGTATTTCCCAACTATTATGAATGATTTGTGTAAACAAAAATTAGCAATAAAACACATGGGACACTATTCAAATATCAGTATGTCCACTATCATTGTCAGTAAGTTCCAAACATTATCAATGGATTGTAGTTCCTACATTATAAGAACTACCTCATCCAATATCCTACTATCCCAACTAGCTGTAAATAACTGAAAGCCTACCTGACCATTTGAAATGAAATATTTGATAGTTTTGGAACACAGGTAGTTGCTCAAATAATATATAGGGAGTGTTTAGATCCAGGGGTGTAAAGTTTTGGCATATCACATTGCGTATTATATAGGGTGTCGCATGGGGTGTTCGGGCACTAGCAAAAAAACTAATTACAGAATCCGTCAGCAAACCACGAAACAAATATATTAAGCCTAATTAATGCGTCATTAGCAAATGTTTACTTTAGCACCACATTGTCAAATAATGGAGCAATCAAGCTTAAAAGATTCGTCTCGCAAATTAGTCGCAATCTGTGCAATTAGTTATTTTTTTAGCCTATATTTAATGCTTCATACAGGTGTTTAAACGTTCGATGTGACAGGGTGAAAAATTTTGGGGTGGGATCTAAACAGGGCCATAGTCTTCAATATGAAATGTCACATTTTAGCAATATGACTATGCTTGTAGCATGTTAAGCATATTTCTGTTATCAATAACTATTTCAATTGTAAACAAAAACTATAACAGTAGTATATGTTTTTCTTTATTGCCTGAATTCACACACCTCAGATGAGATATCATACTTCCCAAAAATGCATTAGTGCTCGTAAAGAGAGAACCTAGCTAGTATTTCTTAGTATACCTCTAGCTAAGAAGAGGAACCAAATTAGGGGACAAAGACTTTATCATGCACCTCATATGACAATCTTTGTTAAAATTCCAGTTCTAAATAGGTTACAATGACTTCATATGATGTTCAAACAACGTAATTGATTCGTATCGAGGCAAAACAGAACTTACATAGACATGTTCCACTTCATATGCACTGGGAGGGATACTTGCATTTAGAGAAGCTTAATAAGCACTGATAAATAAACAACGAACAGTAGGACATTTATAGTATGGTCTAAAAGGCTTTGAGCTAGATCAGCACTATTATGTTTCTTGTGTACATAATATGAACTGAATCAGCCCAAAAAGAACTTTACCTTAGCAACCAAAGAGAATCATTGCATACATTTCAAAGGTATCCTAAGCTTGATATAATGAACGAAAGCCCCAACTGCGAGCAAAGAACCATACGGGGCATCCTTGTTGCCTCTGCGAAAGAAGGGTTGTCAATCGGGAGGAAGCCTTTGGCATAAGAGAGGAGGTAAGAGCTAGAGGAGAGATTGGAGGTACCAGAGGAAGTGACGGCACGAGCACGACCTTGCTAGTGTCGAGCCCACCGTTTGGCTGCAGAATCGCATGCAAGGGACGCAATGAAGACCAAGGAGATGCCAACTCGTCATCTAGTCGTTAGGGTAGGCACGAGATCAACGGGTGTATGGAGAAGCCGAGGGAGCGTGGGCACGAACGCGTGCTAGGCAGGACATCCTCGACGCTGGAGCCCAGAGCGAGGGCAGTCGGATCCATCGGTGGGGAGGCCTAGACCATCGCCGCACCTCACCGAGCGGAATGGAGAGCGTAAAGGAGAGGGAAGCGGTGGCCACATGGAGATGAAAGGGAAGAAGAGGGCGGTGACGGCTAGCATACCTCTCATTCGGGTGGCTGGATCTTCCGGCACGGCAACGACGGTGTCGAAACAAGATTTCAGCAATACTAAAAGGGGGTGGCTATCAAGCTAGAAAAGTTGATGGGTTGAAAGACAAGGAATTTTATACAGGTTCAGGCCTTCTTAATCAAGAAGTAATACCCTACTCCTGTCCGGGGATTGATCCGCCGAGTATATTATTGATCGTATGATCTGGGAGAAAATCGTGCCCCTAGAGGCACCCGGACCCCTCCTTATATAGGGGAAGTGGTCCGTATTACAAAACACAATCCATATCCCTAACGGAATAGGTAGTTACAGATAAGATACAATCGTAACCGACTAGGATCACGCGCATTTCCTTGACGTACAAGTTTGGAATTTAACCCGAGTCCCTTTAAAGATATTCTATCTACACATGGCACCCCATACCTAGTCGGACTATACATGCCGTGTAGGTATGGGGTATCCATAATCTCCATAGTAGCCCCTGAGACCTTTACAGTCGATGAAATAGTCTTCTCTCGTAATCCAAAAGGATAATGCGAGTGCTCCAACTTCTTCTGCTTTGGCCTCCCGAGTACTAAGATCAAAGACTGTGAAGGGCTAGAAATAGAAACAATCAGGTGCATCAATTAGATGCACCTAATTAGGTGTAGCCTCCGACTATGTGATTAGTTAAAAACTAAGCATATAGCCAAGGTGCAAATAACATCCAACCGAGTGGTTTTACAACCGGATCATCCATGGTATCACACAGCCAAGCATATGCGACGTTTAATAAAACATCCAGCCGACTGCTTTAGCTTTGATACACCAGAAAAGGAGATATAAAAAGTCCCGAGTGAGAAACACTCTAAAGGTTTATAAATCAACACATATGATAAGAATCCTAGTAAAAACTCTCGAAAAAGATCCATCAAATGTGGTATAAATCATGACAATAGGTGAATCTAAATTGCCTAAGCTATGACTCACACCATATCAAAATAAGCATATAACATGCCAAGAGAATGACCATTCAAAAACCAGTCATCTCAACAAAACCCGAACAGCTTTTGCAGCCTAAAAAGGCTTACAAAATTAGTATAACACTTTTCCGTTGGGCACCTTTTTATTTGCATCGTAGTAATTCCAAAGAATTATCTAACTACGTCAAAAAGGATTTTAACAGCATTGGGCTATACTGTTGTGAGCAAGTGTTGCCGAAGCAAAATGCCTAAGTCCCTAAGGATCACAACTTAGACACGACGAGATAGCAAAATTGGGCTGAAGTACTGTTTAGGCCTAGGCCCATTAGTACTCCCGATACCCTAATGAAATAACACCGAAAGCAAAGCGTCGGTTCGTCTTCCCCGCCGAAACTCTTGCCACTTTCCCAATTCTCTGCTACGGTGTGAAACCGCGCCCGCGAAGCTAGGGTTCACAGATTCGCTCCAATCCATCCTCCAAAACTCCACAAGAATCTCCCACGCAACCACCGCATCAATCTCCCATCCATTCCCAGCCACATTTCGAACCAAATCACATCATCCAGTTCGCATCCATGGCGGAAGAGAGAGAAAGCTTTGAGAGTCAGTGGGCGCCCTCCGATGTAACGGAGGAAAACCTGAAGGAGATGGTGGCGCACGGCGTTCTTCCGGCAAAGGAGATCATCGGGTGGCGTCCAGCATGCGGTGAAACATTTCCGACCCCCGACACACACGAGGTGGTGCTGTTCTCCCATTTCTTCTACGGCGGGTTTTCTGTTCCAACCTCAAGTTTCTTTCGGGCGATTTTGGATTTCTATGGGATCAGTTTGCATCACCTAAACCCCAACTCCATAGTCCACATCGCCAATTTCATCCACGCTTGCGAGGCTTTTCTGGGGATTAGGCCACATTTTGCTCTATTTCGCCGCATCTTCTTCCTCAAGCCCCAGCCAAATAAGAGCAAACCGTGCGTAGTTGGGGGAGCCGGATTTCAACTGAGGGGGACCTTGAGCCAAAAATACTTCTCCATGCCCTTCAAGACCTCGAACAAAGGTTGGCACGCGAACTGGTTCTATGTGCAAAACCCCAAGCCAGCGCTTCCCGGATACTCCTGTCTGCCTCCAGTATATCGCGATACCTGGAACTCACTTTCTATGGGAGAAGAGGCTGCCCAAGCGCTTGACTTATTGGATCGCATGCTGAAGCTTAAAGAACAGGGTCTGCAAGGAGAGCAAATCACCCGGCACTTTATCAAGAGCCGGCTGGCGCCAATCAAGGAGAGATCCCGCACAGCTTTTGAGTTTGATGGCAAGCATGACCCCAACCGAGAGAACCCAGAGTCTCTTGAGTTCAAAATTATGTAGGAGAGAATGTACAAAATCTTCTCGAATGCCATTGTGGTCAGCTATTCACACTTATTGCTAGTCGTGCCATACAATACGTTCAACCCTCCTCCACCGGTATGTATTATACACCTTAGCCTTTCTCAAAGCATGCTTTTATCTTCTGTAAGGTCGACTGAAAACTTGGAATACCATGCACAGGAATTCGCTTTGATGAAATCCGATACTCCAATTGCTCAACGCCGCTCACCTCGCCGGCACACTGGCCAAGCCAGTGGAGGGCCGAAGATCCAGTCGGACGTCCAACCCAACACCTCGAGGTCAACTAACCAGTCAGATTCTCGTAAGAGGAAGTTGGTTTCAAGTGACGATGAAGGTGATGACGCGGAAAAGACGGACAACAAAGGGGTGATTGGGAAACAGCCAAAGCAAGCCAATCCGAAGAAGAAAACGTCCAGTCGTCCCATGCCAAAAATAAGGAAGTCATCCAGGTATGTGTCATCTAGCAATTTCCCCTGTTTCGCTAGTCACTCACTATTGAAGCAAAGCTGATAGCATGTCTCAAATTTGTAGGAAACCATCTGACATAGATCCCTCTGGAAAAGACCCCATGCCGACTGGCACAGAGACTAGTCCTTCAGCAGAAACTGGGCCAACTGCTGAAGACCGCCCAGGTAATAATCAACCGGCAACCGGCAATATAGATACTAGCAACGAGCCCCCGACTGGAAACCAGTCAGCCGAAGCTGAAGTCGGTGCTGATCAAGAGCCCCCGACTGGAAACCAGTTGGGTACAGAACAAAATAGAGATATCCCAGAAGTGGAAGCTCAAGCCAACAGCCCTCCCAAGACGGACGCTGCTGCTGACCCTGGAACTAACTCTCCTGTTAGGGTGCAAGGACCTGCTCGTCCCCGACCGGAAATTATAATGGGTAAACAAGTCCTCCAAATCTGTCTTGATCCGACAAACTTTCTTCAATTGCTTCACCATTATTCATGAATATATAAGGGCCAATGATCGGTAATGAAGAAGAGGTCCTCCAGATACGATCAGGTGAAGATTCTCGCCCACCCATATTAGTCAAGTGGTGGGATGATGAAATGCAACCACAGGGAATCGTGATAAATAAACAAAAGGAAGACGAGGAAGTATGTCTGCTGAAAAAGACACTCGGCCAATCTACTCATCTTGTAAATGTAACTCTCCCTATACGCAGCCTCAATCATCCTGTCGGCCACTTTACTTGAACAAAGATAAATTTGCGGTGCAGAGAATCCATCTTAGGAATGAGGCGAAGACCGCAACCCTCGAAAAATTAGTTCCCCACCTTGGAACCCTTGAAGCAACCAGAGACCAGCTGCGTGAAGCCAAAGAGCTTGCCAGGAAGACTGAGCATGACCTCAGAGATCGGACTGCCGAGCTTCAAGACTCCAACTTTGAGCTGAGCGGTTCATTAAAAGGTAAATCTCATCCTTATCTGACTTGTTTCGTACCGCTATCCATGTGCAACTAACCAATGAGAAGCAATACAGTGCAAGCTGCCAAGATATCCGAGCTGGAAAGGCGAATCAAGGCTCTAGAAAAAAATAAGGGCGAACTAACGAAGCAGAGGGACTCAGCTCTAAAAGATGTCGAAGATACTTGTAGCTGGAACATCAAAAAACCACTCTTATCTTCATGCCCACTCGTTGATGTGAATCTACTTGTGCAGATCGCAAAATCAAATCCCAAGCTCAGTTCGACGTCTTGCTTAACAAAATCAAGAGGCTTGAGGGAGCTAGAGATGAGGTCGCCAACGCCGCTACACCACTCGTCCAAGCCATGTTTTTTATAACAACAATGGTCCGAGCTCATTTGTTGCTGCCGAAATCTTCGACAAGCTGAGAATTGCTCCGGATACATATTTTAAGAATATCAAGGAAGCTGGAAGTATGGGAGCAGGCCTGGCGTTGGCAATGACCAAGTCCTTGTACCCGAAGATTGATATTGATGCCATTGATGGCTTTGCAGACGGGACAAGCGAAGAAGCCACTCTTGACCTCATCAATGACACGCAGAAAGCTGCCGACAAGATAGCTGCTGATGTTGTTGAGAGATTCCAGGACAACGACCTCTGGCCGACTAGATCTAATAACTCTGACGATGAAAAGACTGAAACTGATTGATATTGTATTCTGACAATGATGATGATGATGGAGGCACAATTTGTACAATACTGATGAATTTATGTTGTGCTTGATGATTTAAACTCAGCTCCTGATTTCTTAAAAGTTTTTGTCAAACCTTACTGAGCCTAGAACCCGCAAAAGCTGTTAAAAACTTTCAGTCCTCATTAACTAAGCCAAAAAATCAAACAAGGCAATGATAAATCAAGTAAGCAAATTGAATTGATAAAAATCACACTCCATTATTATTATAGTAGCCCCCGACTGATAACTCAAGTAAGAACTTGATGTTAACAGTCAAAGAAGAAGATACAAA
The DNA here is from genome assembly GCF_034140825.1 of Oryza sativa Japonica Group. Lineage (NCBI taxonomy): Eukaryota > Viridiplantae > Streptophyta > Magnoliopsida > Poales > Poaceae > Oryza > Oryza sativa. Next base: position 14,450,028 of record NC_089045.1, on the reverse strand, counting down.
AAATAATGCCTAAGCATAAAAACGACGAAGATGTTCGATATTCCAAGAGTTGTCGATATGAGTACCGTCTTCACGTTTGAGTCAATAAGAACCTGGCCGAGTAACTTCAGAAACTATGAACAGTCCTTCCCACAAGGGAGATAACTTGTGCCGATCTCGTGTAGTTTGAATTTTCCTCAGAACCAGGTCGCCGACTAAGAAAGCTCGTGATCGAACATTGCGATTGTGATAACGGCGCATCCCTTGTAAATACCGAGCCGACTGAATTAAGGTTGCTTCACGGGCTTCTTCCAGTCGGTTGAGATCATCTACTCGGTCTTCTCCATAGCGCTCCTCGCTGAAGTTACGAAATCGCAAAGATTCGAATTCTACTTCACTTGGCAGCATTGCTTCTGCACCATAGACTAGAAAGAACGGTGACTGTCCCGTAGCCCGACTGGGTGTGGTGCGCAGGGACCAAAGGACAGATGGCAATTGTTCTACCCATTTGCCAGCATAGGGACGCAATCGGTCAAAAACTCGTGCTTTTATTCCTTGAAGTACCATACCATTGGCGCGTTCAACTTGTCCATTACTCATGGGATGCGCTACGGGGGCATAACAAATTTTGATGCCGAAGTCTTCACAAAAATCTTTAAATACTCCGCCAGTGAATTGAGTGCCGTTATCAGTGATGATCCGATTGGGTACCCCAAACCGGTGCACAATGTTGATGAAAAAATCTCTAGCCTTGTCTGTCGTGATTGTGACGACCGGTTTGGCTTCGATCCACTTGGAAAATTTGTCAACAGCTACAAAGACATGAGTATAACCACTGATAGCCTTTTTAAACGGGCCGACCATGTCGAGCCCCCAAACCGTGAACGGCCAAGATAACGGGATGGTTTGCAACTCTTGAGCTGGTAGATGAGTCTGTCGGGCGAAAAATTGGCAACCCTCACATGTTCGCACGATTTTGTCAGCATCGGATACAGCTGTGGGCCAGAAAAAACCCTGCCGATAGGCCTTGTCAACAATGGTTCGTGCGATAGCATGATTGCCACATATGCCTGAATATATATCCCTTAGCAATTGTCTTCCTTCCTCCAAAGACACATAGCGTTGCAGGATCCCTGATGGATTTTTCTTGTACAGCTCGGTCTCATGTATGACATAAAGTTTGCTGCGCCTGGAGATCCGCTCGACTTCGTTTTTATCTTGAGGGAGTTCTTGTTTGGTCAAAAATCTCATGAGGGGCTCTCTCCAGTCGGCTTCAATCATGCTTACTTCTTGAGTGTCCGTGGCCTCGATTATTTTTTTCCTTGGTACGGTTGGCTCATAAAGATGTTCAACGAACATGTCGGAAGGAGTTGCCTCTCGTTTTGAACCAAAATTAGCCAGTCTGTCGGCTACCTCATTATTATGTCGAAGAACGTGGGTTAGCTCAAGGCCATCGAATTTATCTTCTAACTTGCGTACCTACTGCCGATAGGCGGTCATGTTATCATCAAGGCAGGACCACTCTTTCATGACTTGATTAACAACCAACTAAGAATCTCCACGAACTATCAGACGCCGAATTCCCAAGGAGATCGCAATCCTTAATCCGTGAAGAAGCGTCTCATATTCTGCCACGTTGTGAGACGTAGAAAAATGTATCCACAATACGTAGCTCAGCCTTTCTCCAGTCAGGGAAATTAGAACAACCCCCGCTCTGGTGCCTGAAAGCCTCTTTGACCCGTCAAAATGCATAGTCCAATACTCCATCTTCTCCACAGGCATGTCTTCTTGGCACTCGGTCCACTCGGCGACGAAGTCTGCTAAAGCTTGGGACTTGATCAAAGTTCGCGGCTTGAAGGATAGATCTAAAGACATCAACTCTAAGGCCCACTTTGCGATCCACCCATTTGCTTTGCGATTGTGAAGTATATCCCTGAGTGGAAACGATGTAACCACCGTAACCGAGTGACCTTGAAAATACTGAGATAATTTCCTAACAGTAATCAAAACGCCATACAACAGCTTTTGAACCTGAGGATATCTTGTCTTGGAGTCGGCCAAAACTTCGCTAACGAAATAAATTGGTCGTTGGACTTTTTGAACGTGGCCTTCCTCCTCACGCTCAACAACCAGAACCGTGCTCACAACCTGGGAAGTTGCCGACACGTATAACAACAGCGGCTCTTGCGAATGTGGCGAAGCTAAGACCGGTGGAGTGGTGAGAAGTTTCTTGAAGTCTTCAAAGGCTTTTTGTGCTTCGGGTCCCCACTGGAAATTGTCGGTTTTCTTTAGCAGCTTGAAAAAGGGCAACCCCCGCTCGCCGAGTCGTGAGACGAACTGGCTGAGCGCCGCCATGCAACCAGTTAACTTTTGAACGTCTTTCTGGGAGCTCGGCGGTTTCATGTTGAGGATGGCGTTGATTTTCTCCGGGTTGGCTTGCATGCCCATATGGGATACCATAAAGCCAAGCAACTTCCCTGACGGTACTCCGAAAGTGCACTTTTCAGGGTTTAATTTCATCCTGAAGGCGCGGATGCTCGCAAAGGTCTCTTCTAGATCCGTAATCAAATCATCCTTCTGCTTGGTCTTGACGACTACATCATCAACATAAGCTTCAACGTTACGACCTATCTAAGTTGAAAAGCATCTCTGGATCATGTGTTGATAAGTTGCCCCTGCATTCTTTAATCCAAAAGGGATGGTGATGTAGCAATAGGCCCCGAAGGGTGTAATAAATGAAGTCTTTAAGCAGTCGGACTCCTTTAGTCGGATCTGATGATATCCTGAGTAGCAATCCAAAAAACTGAGTAGCTCGCAGCCGGCCGTTGAGTCAACTACCTGGTCAATACGAGGTAACCCGAAGGGATCCTTGGGACAAGATTTGTTGAGGTCGGTGTAATCAACACACATGCGCCATTGTCCCGTCTTCTTCCGAACTAGGACTGGGTTGGCCAGCCAGTCAAGATGAAGGACTTCCTTGATGAAGCCTGCTGCTAACAGCTTGGTCAATTCCTCCTTGATCGCGTCCTTCCTATCTTGTGCAAAATGGTGGAGTCATTGCTTGATAGGTTTAGCATCTTCCTTAACATGTAAAGAGTGTTCAATCACCTCTCTAGGAATGCCAGGCATATCTGTCACGCTCTGAAATTCTCCTCCTTGCTTTAAAGTTCATAAAATAAATCGTCCGAAGAAATTGTTTAATTTAACCTAGAGTTGAATCCCTAAATTAATAAATGCAAATAATAATCGGAATTGGCTTGTTGAATTTTTCTTGGATTCTACATGTCAGAATATGCTAACAGGATCTTTAGTGGAATTTTCAGAGCCCAAGAAATAATTTTAACCAATTAAAAAGGAGCACAAGCATTAAAGAATCCCCAGAAAATCCCCTTTTTCCTTTTCCCCTTCTTTTTCTCCTTTTTTTTCCCTCCCTCTCCTTTCATCATGGGCCGCCGGCCTATCTCTACCGCTCCCTCCCAAAGTCCAGGCCGCCTCCCCTCACTCCCCCGGGCTCTGACAGGTGGGGCTCACCTGTCAGTCCTTTCCCCTACCTCCAGCCCGGCGGCAACCGCCGCCAAAACCGCCGCCCACATCGCCGCTTTCGCCGCTCCTCTGGCGCTCCACCCCGCGCCCCACCCCACGCCACGTCGCCGCCCACGGCCTCGCCTTCCCGCCCGCGCCGTGCACCCAAAAAGGGCGAGATTCGGTTTGAATCCCCCTACTCTCTCTCTCTCTCCGCCTCCCACGTTGCCGGCGAAAATCGGGTGCCCCCCGGCCACGTCCGCTCCTACCGAGCCCCTATAAAGGTCCTCCGCACCCCCCTCTATCTTTTTCCTTTTGTCGCCGCTCTCTCCCGAGGCCTCTATCGCCGCCGCGCCGCTCTCCCCTAGCGCCGCCGCTGCCGCCACTCTCCGGCCGCGCGCCGCCACCGCTAGCATTGTCGCCACGCCGCGCAACCACCGCCACTAGCTTCGCCGTTGCGAGGGCTACCCCGTCCAACACTCGGTTGACGCAAATCGTCGCCATAGCTCCGTTCTCCTCGCGTGCCGGTGAGCACCACCATGGCCGCCGCCTTCGCCGGGCGAATCCGCTCGCCGTAGACCACCCTTCTCCCTCTAATCCCTCCCATTTTGTCCCCTAGGTGGTCCCGAAGCACGTCCGCCCATCGTCGTCGTCCTCCCGTCACTCATCGTCATCGTTCACCGTCGCTCCTCCCCCGCGCCGGCCGAGCCCCTCGGTGAGGATCGGTCTCCCTCCCTTTCCCTCCCTCTCTCTCTCTCTTTGCCGCGCCGCCGCCTTCGTGCCGGCCGCCGCTGCCTCCCGCCGACGGTCGCCGTCGCCGGCAACCGCATGCCGCCGCCAGCTCTGCGCGCGCCGCCGCCCCTCCATGGCCTGCCGGTTTGGAGCCGAGCCGAGCCGAGCCAGGCGCCACCTCCCCTCCCTTGGACCGCTGCCTGGTGGGACCCACCCGCCAGGTCACCTCCTCCTCCTCTTGTGTCACTGACCCGTGGGTCCCGCATGTCGGCGCCACCCCCCCCTTGGGTGACGTCAGCCTGGGATGCTTTATTGCGCAATAAATCAATAAGACTTTTCTTTAATAGTAGAAACACAGATAATCTTCTAAAATTCATATCTAATTCATCCGAGCTCCGTTTAAGTCCATTCAAGTCTCAGTAAATTCATAAAAATGTATAGAATCCATTAAAAATGGTTTTGTTTCCTGTTTCAGTAGACTTATAGCATGTTTTGCTTGTGTGCTTTGTTTGTCGCGTAGATTTCGACCGTTCCGTCGATCCGCGGTTTCTCGAAGACGTCGTTGTGGTCTCACTAGTGCAAGAGCAAGGCAAGTCATGCATTACAATTGATCATATTGTACCCAATTTACAAATGTCCCGCATTTCTATTAAATGTTGCATTCTTTTACAATATCATGTTTGATGGGTCCTACTACTCAGCCATATATTGTTTAACTTGGGTATTAAAATGACTAGATGGTTTAGGAAATGCTTAGCCATGCTTAGTTCTACTAGACCACAAAGCGGGATCACATTAAAGCATAGACATTGATTATTGGCATAGCTTTAGATTAGTGCCACCGCAATGGTGTTAGTTAATTAAAATACACTACCTAGTGGACTGTGGGTGCATGGTTTTGCTAGTCATGCCCATGGCGATTAAGGACCGGTTCGCGGAATGCCCTGGAAGAACTTATCGTACTTACCACAAGCCAGCGTGGGCAACGGCTGGGCTTGTAGTGTAGCTTTCCTGTGGCCGACGTACCCAGGCGAGGGTGGGTGTGATGGAGTTGGGTCGGCCGGGGTGTCCGGTTGATCGGCTTCCGGATTCACCGCGGCACGAGAGAGGGGCTGCCCGTTGCCTGCTGGGAACGGGGGCGAACCCTGAGGTGTGGTGCGATCGGTTAGAGGGGGTTATGCGAAGGGTCCTGTCACGGCCTCTTTCCGGTATGTTGTGGTGGCATGTCGGTGCACGGAAACGTGTCATGGGGCTGTGTCTTGTGGGTACAGTTGTACACCTCTGATCAGAGTAAAACTATTCGAATAGCCGTGCCCGCGGTTATGGGCGGTCGACCAGATTCACCGTGATTAGTCTCACCCCTAGTTAGCTATTGAACTGGTGTAGTTCAGGTGGTTGGTTGGGCCTGTTGCAACGTGGTGTAGCGTTGGACAGTGATTGGTTAATATTGATCTATTACTACAATTGTTTTACTGCTTTTAACTACTGCTTTTAAATGCCTGCTTTGTGCAAATGAACCTCTAGCCTCCTTTGGTTATACCCTGCATCATACCTTCTCTTCCAGTATGACTTGCTGAGTACAGTGGGTAGTACTCAGTCTTGCTCTCTTTTCCCCCAACACCAGAGTTGAAGTCCTTCTCAGTTGGAGATGTCTCGAAGAAGTTGGTTTCGTCGCTGCTGTCAAGGATGCCTGTGGAATGGAATCGCTCGCTGCAGGAGTCAAGTCTTTAGGCTTAGCTCGCTTTTATCTTTTCTGCAGCATTTGTAATCTTTTCTATTTTTGTAAGACGTGGATCTGTATGTCAACAATTGTCGTTTGTGTACCCTGGCTAGTCCTGGATAGGGGTCTAATACACATTCAGCTTAGAAATTCTGGTTCGTGAATTTCTGGGCGTGAAAATATTAGATGGTTTCCACGCAAAGATATCTTTATTATTTTGAAGAAAGGTGATGAGCATGCTTTCCTATTTACAATCTAACTGTAGACCCCCGATTTTGGAAATCGGAAATCATCTGTGTTTATTCGTACCAATCCCTGGATCAGTAGTTGGTACACACATACATAGTTGAATCACAACATATCATGAATGAATTCAAGCTAAAAGAGTTAAATACTTACATTAGGGCTAGGTAGGCCAACAACTATCAGAGAACAACTGCGGAAGACAAAATAATATAAGGGCCCGGTTAACATGCCACAGGCAGTCGACTGGGGAACGAGACCTAGAACAAGACCGCACTCCGATCATCTTGTTGGATACGCAAGCGTATCGACAAGGGCTTCTCTTCAACACTCGCCTAAAAGATATATAAATAGCAAGGGTGAGTACCAACCGTACTCAGCAAGCCACCACAGTAACGATGCATATGATAGAGGGTATGTCAAGGAATGGCTTCAGGTTCCTTTGCGCAAAGCAAGTTTTGCAAATCTTTTCACAAGTCTAAGACCTAGCATAGACTGATCAAATTTTAATACCAGTGTTCACATTAAACAACGACGGTTCTGTCCACCATCCATTGTGATCCCAAGGATAGCTTCCCGCCATTGAGTAGTCATGGTTTTCTGAGGACGTCCACCTTCCCGCCTCTCAGGAAGTGGGTCCAACAGCATAAAAATCATCATGCATTATCCCATCCCACACAAGTTAAGAATTTTGAGTCTAGCCAAGTGTAATACACGTCCCGGTGCTCAATAACCGCGAGCACGGCTATTCGAATAGATTTGGTTTACTCACACTGCAGTGGATGTACACTTTACCCGCGCTCCGCGACTGCCCAACACATGAGCCTCGTCCCTACACATGAGACGCATTACGGCAAAGCTTTTCGATAACCTCGCATTGGCAGTACCCGCTCCATGAACTTTATATCCTCATGCACTATAGGCGTACACGGTTTCTAGCAGTGAGAGGAGTTCTGGCGCACCCGGGAAGGAAAGACTCATACATGCATTAAGTTATAATTATGTTTAAATTCTCACATGGCAGTCCTACCGATGGCGACACCACTGTAGATACCCGCCTCGCGGTTCTACCAATGGATGCCCCACCGTAGAGCCCCTGCCTCACACATCAAGAAACCACTATGCATGGATACTGCCTCCGCTCAGCTATCTACTCCGCTAGGTCTATACCCATACGAGAAGTGCGGTTGTACGGGGGTCGTTTCATGCTTAACTTCATGGCTCGGTCCTTAATTGACCAGGGACGGTACTAGCCTTTTCCGGATACCACCCAAATCCTCCGTCTGCCCCAGTCGAAAACAATTGTTTAATTTTATTTCTCCTTTCACAAATCATATCATCAACATCATGGCAATGTGGCGCTCATGTCTCCACATGCCGCATCTCAATACCTTCCCAAAGGTAATTGCCCAAGCATATAGCATTTGATAAATATGAGTATGCATGATTCTAGAGTAGCATTTCTAAGCATTTGTCATAGTTGACTAGGGACTCATACGTAATCATGGTTACAAGGGAATAAGGGTAAACAATAATCAAGGCATGGCATATTCAAAAATAGGATGTTCATCATTGCATGCAATCTTATTTGTAAATAAAAATAATTTCGCAATTGGGATCAACATGTTCAAGGAATAGTGATGACTTGCCTGCTCAGAATAATCCTTATTATTGATATAATCTTGATCAACCTTCACCTCCTGGAAATTGCAGACGTTGCCTCACGACTAACCGATACACAAGGTCTATAATACGCGAGAAAAACCAATATTCAAACAACAATCAAATATGCGCAACAAAATATACTATTCGTGTTTGCTAATGGATTCCAATCATGCTAAGGGCTAAAGTTTCTTAATCTTTCTATTGTCATCGTGGTCTATTTAGGAGTTAACCAACATGGCATTTATGGTATACATATATATTTGGCTAATCGGTGGTTTAGTCTATCAAATGGCTATGGAAGGATTATGACTATATATGCATCTATCTAAATAGCACGGTTACATACCAGAGGTTCTGTTGTTAGATGGATTTATTATTATTTAATTGATGGAGGCTTTACTTTAATTATGAACATATTTTACTTGTCACAATAAATTATAAAAGGTTAATAATTATCCATGCTTTGTATGTTAGAGTTGTTTAGGTTAATCATATTATGGTTACAGATTATCCCATCACATAATTTTACAATGAATAATCCTAATTTACAGTTGAACTATAATTATAATTATATGAGGTCAAGATTTATAACTAGTATTTATCTAATATACATGTTTGTCATATACTCCCTCTAATTTAATATATGCAACACGCAAATTAATACTATACCGTACAACTATAATGGGATGTATAGTATATGTGTAAGCAACAATATCTTATTATTGGATCATATATTTGAGTAGTTGCTTTTTACTGTAAGCTATACAATACATGTTGATTTTAAGATGGCTCTGTTTGGTTAACTAATGGATATCAACCGACTATATATATATATTCTACTTCACATGACATTGTATCGACTAATTTTTAAGTGGTCCAAATACAACTAGCTCTGTGATTACTCTCCTAAACAAGTTAAATATTCATCTATGTGTGTTTATATTTTAGTTACAAAATATGAGGCTAAACTTTTTGTAAATAATTTATAAGTCATGGATTTAGTTATATTTGGACATAGACTAGTAAATGGCACTAATATTTTCCTATACACCCATTAATTTGAAGGATTGATTATAACTAATTTATGTGGTTGCTACAGTGACAAGACATATTAAAGATAATTATGCTACTGTACAATATCCATTTTTATTTATTGGCACACTATTTAGGTTAACAATTATCTAATCATTTGATATTAATTAATTTATAATTATAAATATATTTTATTAAATAGTGAATTATATATCATTGGAAAGCTTATGAATTTAGATGAATTTAGGTTCAAGTTTCACTCAAATCCGAGTTAAAATGAATAAGTTATGCTAGTGTAAAGATTCAAATTTGAATTAATCCGAGAAATTGTGAAAAGCTACTGTTCATAAATGATTTATTTTTAATCCGAAGTTTGTTCTTAACACTAACAGCTGCTGACACGTGGGGTCAAACCTTTACTTTATTTTCCACCGAATTAATTTTCTAAAGGGAAATAGGATGAGCTAATGACAAGTGGGGCCCACATGTCATAGACTCGAAACTATAAACCTTCCATAATCAGATTTCTAACCACCTGGACCTATGTAATATACTTAACTAATAAAGATTAAAAAGCGGATTACTATTTACTAATCACGTGGGGCCCACTCTAACCTCTCTTCTCTATTCTCTTCTCTCTCTCTGCTACCTCTCTGCTTCCTCTCTCTCGTGGCTCGGCTGGAACCGGCGGACAGCGCGGCGCGACGACAAGCGGTGGGGGAGGGGGAGGCTGAGGCTCACCGGACCGGTGGTGGGGTCGACGGCGGGGCACGGTGCGGCGACAAGGCACAGCGCGGCGGCGGGGCGCGTCAACTCAGCGGCGGCGGCAGCTTCCAAAGAGGCGGCGACGCCGGGGATGGGAAAGAGAGGGGAAAGGGAGGGGAGGTGGTGAGGGTAGCGTGGGAAGCAATGGGCAGCCGGGGAGGGGTTTATATAGGCGTGGGGAGAGGTGGTCGGCCTGATGGCGATGGGACGGCGCGGCGCGCGGAGAGTGAGGCGACGGTGACGCGCGGCGACGCGACGGGCGGGCGGCGCGGCTCGGCATGGGGCTCGGCGCGACGGGACGGGCGGGACGGCGACAGGCGAGCGGCGCGCGGCGGCAGCAACGGGCGCGCGGCGATAGCGACGGGACGGGCGACGCAGGGCGACGGGTGACACGACGGCGACAGCGCGCGGTGGCTCAGGGCGCGAGGCCGACGGCGACGGTCGAGCGGCGCGGCAGCGACAGGGCGCGGGGCTCGAAGGCGTGGCAGCGCGACGGCGACGGCGATGGCGACGCGACGGCGACGGCGCGTGGCACGATGGGACGCGAGGGGGCACGACAGCGGCGTGCGCAGAGCGAAGCGACGGCGCGAGGCGCGTCTAAGCGACGGCGACGGCGACACGATGGCGTGCGGCGGCACAGGGCGCAAGGCAGCGGCACGGCAGGGCTAGGTGCGGCGGTGGGACAGGGTCGAGCACTTAGGGGGCAATGAACACTGTCCTTTCCTATTATTCATTTCTTAGCCTATCTCCTATACAATTTTAATCCTATAAGCCCTAATTTTACTTAGTTAAATGTTAACTAAATTTAAGCACTAACTCCTCATGAAAATTTATCCAAAATTATTACCACCCATATTTATTTATTTATCACACAAATAAATTCTTTTTAGATTAATTTAAATTATTGGCCCTAAAGTGAACTTATATATTTTTGAAGACTTTGGGGGTAATATTATATTTAATATAACGATGTGTCCTTAATAATACAATGGTAGATTGGTCGAGTTTATTTGTATAGCAATATATTTTACACAGATAGGTTTAATCCATTTATTCTATAAATAGTAAATTGAGACTCGGTACAATATTAATCTAATTGTTTAATTAAAACTCACATAATCTTATTTATATATAAAGCTTAATTTATTTATATGACCATTATTTTATATGAGTGATTTTCATGTTATGAGGAGCTTGATAAGGTGTTTCAAATATTAATTATATATTCTAGTGAGATACTCTATTATAGATGGGGCCATTGATGTGTTCATTATTTCATGTGTACTTATATTTCATATGAGAGTAGATCCAAATAAATTAGATTTAATCTTACTATTTCTTTAGCTAATTGTGACATCAAGCTATCACTCATGGTTCGAATATTTAATATCTGATTTTTAATTTATAATAGAAATTAATATTTGACTTTACTATCTTGTGCATAAATATTGGTAGGGTTAACAATAATATATTCTCGTAAATTATATCTATTGCTTAAATGTCGATCTTTTCTTTACTTTCTTTGTGATCATTTATGGTTTGGCAAGCAATAGCAATCATAACAACCAGCATGATGCAAAAGTTTTAAAAAGTTCGAAATTTTAGTGATTTTTATTGTCAGGAATTTTTAGGATGTTACACTAACTCAGCGCCTATTACAACAGTCTTAGTAGGATCGGAAGGATCTAGAGGAATTTTCTTGGTCTTGGCGTTGCTTTCTCCGCTCTTTGTCATCTTGGTCGCAGGCACTTCTCCTTCGGTTGCTGTGGACGCAGCTAGTCGGATTTCTTCTCGGGCGAGCGTGATCTCGCGGGTCTGAGCCATCTCGCAGCTTTCCTTGTCGCAAGTGACGGCTTGCTTAATATCGCTCCGCAGGGATATGACTCCTCGGGGACCTGGCATCTTCATCATCATGTAGGTGTAGTACGGGACAGCCATGAACTTGGCTAATGCCGGTCGTCCGAGTATGGCATGGTACGCTGTCTCGAAATCAACAACTTCGAAGCAAATATTCTCTGTGCGAAAATTCTCCCGAGTGCCGAAAGCAACCGGCAGAGTGATCTGGCTGAGTGGAGTAGAAGACAGCCCGGGGATGACTCCGTGAAAGGGCGCATTACTCGGCTTCAATTCCGTGCGAGGGATCTGCATGTCGTCCAGCATCTTGGCGAAAAGGATGTTGAGTGCGCTACCACCATCGATGAGGGATCTTCGGAGCTTGACGTTGCGAACCACTGGGTCTAGTACCAGGGGGTACCGTCCCGGGTAGACCACTCGGTCAGGATGATCCGAGTGGTCAAACTTGATAGCTGTCTCTGACCACCGAAGATATTGGGGTGTGTCGGGCTGAACAGCATTGATCTCCCGTTCAATCAGCTTTTGCTTTCGCTTGGATTCATAAGCTAGGGGTCCGCCAAAGATGTGGTTGAGTTCCTTGCGATGGTCTTGAAAACCAGTCGGGGCATCATCTTCGTCATCCTTCTTCTTTGACGTGCTTTGATCTCCGTTAGTCGTCTTGCGTGAGTTCTTAGCGTATTGCTCTACGAACTGTTTGTAGACGAAGCAATCTTTGGCTGCGTGATTGGAATTTGGATGATGCGAACATTGGGAGTTCATGATCTTGTCAAAAGTGTTGACGCGTGAACGTTGTCGGGAGCATGGTGTAGTGGTTGCCACAAGTTCTTCGGGCTTACGCTTGCGATCCTTGTGATTGGTACTTCCACTCCCCCTGTAGTCGGCGTATCTTTCTTCGGCTTCCAAGTGGTGCCCGACTGCTTGGATGCGGTGACGGCATCTTCGGCTTTGGCGTACTCATTGGCTTTTTCGAACATCTGCTTGACTATCCTGGGAGGCTTGCGTCCAAACTTGCCGACTAAGAGATCGTGGCGAATGCCCTTGGTGAAGGCGGTGATGATGACGTCGTCGATGATGTCGGAGATCTTGTTGCGTTGCTCGGAAAAACGTCAGATCTAATCTCGAAGGGATTCTCCGGACTTCTGGACAACGTTGTAAAGATCAAACTGGGTGCTAGGGCGTTCAAAGGTACCCTAGAAATTAGCGATGAAGTGGTCGCGAAGTTCCGCCCAAGATTCGATTGTGCCACGGGGTAGCCCGTGAAGCTAGGACCGGGCAGAATCCGCTAGGGCCACGGGCAGATAATTTGCCATAGCTTTGCTGTCTCCTCCTGGTGCGCGAATTGCGAGACTGTAGACGGTGAGCTAAGACTCAGGGTTGGTGGAGCAGTCATACTTCTCGATTCCAGTCAGCTTGAAGCTGGCTGGCCAATCCACTCGACGCAGGTCACTTGTGAAGGCAGCAACTCCATCCACGTCGTCGTCGTAGCGATCTGGTGAATGGTGGGGAATGTAGCCTCTCGCCGCGCGCGCTGGTTAATGGTCTCGCGAAGATCGATGGGACGCCTATGATGTGGGGAGTGGGGACGTTTAGCTCGACGCTCCCTTTGCCGGTGAGGAGGCGAGTAGACAGATCGTTTGCCGTGATCCCTGCTCTTGCGACTTGACCCAGCGCCGACGATGCTGAGGCTTGGATGGTGATAGTCTTGAGATCGAAGAGGAGGAACTCGGCTGCCAGTCGGCGTGCGGACGCTTGCGGAATTAACCGGGACCGAAGCTGCGATCATGGTCTTGGTCTTGTTCAAGATGTTGACGACGTGATTGGCCTGATTGAGTGCGTCTCCCTTAAGGAGGGTGTCGAGGAGGGTGATCGCTGCAACCGCGTTCTGTAAAGGGATGTGAAAAACCGCCGTCCCCTCGACATCTTGCTGCCCGATGAGTTCTCGTGCTCGTCGCCCAGCCTCCAAGGCGCGCTGTCACCGGTCCTCAGCCTCCTTTGCAGCCCGCTCGCGCTCCTGTTGCTCACGCTGCAGCCTTTCTCACTCTTGTGCTTGGCGCTCCTCCTCCAGTCGGCGACGTTCGGCTTCTTGTCGCACGCGCTGTTCTTCTGCTTGTCGGGCTTGACACTGTTCTTCCGTCTCGTTGTTGGCCATGAAAATGCCGAAGTAAAGGGGCGTGTAGTTATCTTCATAGCCTTCGTCGAAGTCGTCGAGGTTGCGGTAGTCGTAGCGGTAGCCGAAGTCGTCGTACTCTACGATCTCCGTCAGTCGTGAGTCGACACTGGGAGAGCTGAGGTAGCCGTCCAATTGTTCCGTCGAGACCGTGCCGAGAGGCTGGAGTATGACGCCGACTTCCCTGGAACTAGACTGGATCGGGGACGGGGCCGGATCCCGCCTAGACCTACGGGGAGAGGACGCCCTTTTGGTGAAGACGGCAGCCAAGTCATCGCGGAGTTTCATCAGGATTAGCGGATAGGCTCCATCATCTTGATCGGGTCGTGTTGGAGTAGATTGGATCTCGTCCGAGTGGTTTGGGGCCAACTCGGCTGAGATGATCTTGGGGTAGATCCCGGCCGATTTCGGGATACCGAACGGGGCGGGGACCTGGCCTCTTCCCGACTGGTTCGAATCCGAGTCGAGGAGAGAAATCTTGCCGAAGTCGTTGGTGATGAAGTCGAGGCTGCCAAACCGAAACGCCTGCCCAGGTGGGAAGACGAAGTCGTCAATGCCGGAGACGAAACCCATCGCACTAGTCGGCGAAGAACTTGATGCTACCCCTACCTGGCGCGGCAACTGTCGAAACAAGATTTCGGCAATACTAAAAGGGGGTGGCTATCAAGCTGGAAAAGTGGATGGGTTGAAAGACAAGGAATTTTATACAGGTTCAGGCCTTCTTAATCAAGAAGTAATACCCTACTCCTGTCCGGGGATTGATCCGCCGAGTGTATTATTGATCGTTTGATCTGGGAGAAAATCGTGCCCCTAGAGGCACCCGAACCCCTCCTTATATAGGGAAAGGGGTCCGTATTACAAAGCACAATCCATATCCCTAACGGAATAGGTAGTTACTGATAAGATACAATCGTAACCGACTAGGATCTCGGGTATTTCCTTGACATACGAGTTTGGAATTTAACCCGAGTCCCTTTAAAAATATTCTATCTATACATGGCACCCCATACCCAGTCGGACTATACATGTCGTGTAGGTATGGGGTATCCATAATCTCCACAGACGGCTTCTAGAGCGTGGAGCTGCGGTGGAGTTGGCGGGATATGGACCCGAGCAAAAGGACGTCAACGGGTCTGTTTGGCAGTACATGATATATCCAAGATATGCAGGGTTTGCACGATAGAGGTATACGGAATCTGCGTCACTGAAGAAGTAGAGCGAGCACTGTAGTGATAATTTCTTCGGGGATTCAAGGCAATGGTGAATTTTTTCAAATTATCAGGAATTCAGTCTACGGATACGGGAAAGCGTGGATGTTAGATTTATTAGCTTGGTTCATAAGACGACAAGGAAGAAAATATTTAGTTCTTCATGTCTGGTGAGTTTGTTTTATCTATTTGGTGATGACATCAGTTATCTGGTCATGGATTAGATTAAATCAAATTTAAGACAAAAGATGGAGGTGAATATGGTCTTGGGGAGTCTATGATGTGACAGCTAGGAAAAAAATTATTTTCACTTGGCAAGATGACTGGTGATATGAGAGAAGGTAGAGCATTGTTGCAGGTAGAGTCAAGAGTATTGTCGCCTAGTTCTAGCTTAGTTTGTCAGTCTTTATCGATTTGCACTGTAAATCATCCACTTTCGTCGCGAGAGTGCGAAATCCCTCTGTAGGTTTGTCCCGTAAACCTTCCGTTCACCCACAAGACGGGTGTTTATCGCTTGTTCCATCTAAATCGGCTCTGCTAGTCGGTTTAATATATCAAAACCATCTTGATCTAGCTTTTGCTAGGTTGAGGTGGTTGGCGACTCTAAATCACCACCACGCATTTAGGTGTCCTGATCGTGATTGTCTTCTTGCTAGAAAAGTTGCCAACTTAAACAAAAAATAGTTTGTGTGCAAAACTTTTATATATGTGTTTTTAGTGACTTAAAAGTTAACACTGAAAAAAAACTATGTTGAAAATATGTTAAAATTGTTTTAAAATTTAAATTTTGCTTTAGCTTATTTTTTAGGCAGCCGATGGATCTCTTAGAACAGGTACAATAAGTCTAAATCAGCATGCTATAATGTTTCATATAGCAGATTTTTGCCTGGTTGAAAGAGAGAGAAGGGTAGGAGAGAGAGACGCGGGCTACTATTTTGCAGCCAGGCTGCACGCGGCTCCCCGTGCTGTAGGCCCAGTTTTTTTTCCCTGCATGTGTGTAACTTTGTGCATCATTTATTAGCAGTCAATCAAAGGATACTATTTGAGATTAAAAAAAATAAAATGCTGTGCATGAGAAATATGTAGAGATCATTACTGTATTTATTAGCTTTTGAAACAAGCTATAAACAGGATGATGTGTTATTTTTATAGCCACTAGCGAGCTGTACTATTAACCTTGCTCTCTGCTTCTACTAGTAAAAACTAATTCAGCCAAGGAATAAGATCACTTTGACTCCCTCAACTGACCGCCGAATATAAATCATATCCCTCAACCACAATACTAGAAATCTTAACCCCCGAACTATCTAAACCGGTACAATTTAACTCTCTTGGTGGTTTTGGAGGACGGTTTCGCTGACGTGGTGGTGCACACATGACAGTGTTGACTTGATCTTCGTTCCACGTGGCATTGAAGTGGCGCTTATGTGGCATTAAAATTAAAAAATATATGCTGGGCCATTTGTCATCCACACACACAAAAAAATGTGGGCCCACTGACATGTGGGCCCAATTTAACTCCCGCGGAAGCAGCTCCTTCTTGCGGATGCAGAGCGGATGCTGCGCGCCGCCTCCGATTTTGCGGCGGCGGTGGGCGCGTCTCGGCCTCGAGGCGGCGACGCAAAGCGAGGAGTGGTCTCCAGCCGCCGCCGCTGCCGCCCTGCTACCACATCTCGTCCTCTAGCCGCCTGTCGTGGCCGATTCGGAGCTCTGGATCTAGGTTGGTGGAGCTCGGTGTTACGCCGCCGGAGTCGTCTTGTCAATGCCACGTGGGACGAAGACCAAGTCAACACTGCTGCGTGTGCGCCACATCAGCAAAATCGTCATCCAAAATCACCAAGGGAGTCAAATTTGTACCGGTTTTAACAGCTCGGGGGTTAAGATTTCTGGTATTGCGGTTGAGGAATACGATTTAGATTAGCTGGTCAGTCGAGGGAGTCAAAGTGAATCTTATTCCTTCAGCCAATGGCCACGTATCGGCCCACAGATAGACGCCAGCTTATTGAGCCCATGCCCGAACTTCGGCCGACCCATCACTCAGCCCACACGGGACCTCTGGTCGATCCCAACCACTCGTTCTCCGCCGCCGCCTCCCCGTTTCCGCCCGAAGCCCCGCACACACGCTTTATCACCCCCTCTTTCCCCGATCGCCACCGCCGCACCAACCCCTACCCTGAGAAGAGCTAGGTTTTTTACCCTCCTCACTCTCCCTCGCGTCGGCGGCCGCGCGCAACTTTCCCTGAAGCCCCGGATCCACTCAACCCCCCTCCCCCTCCGCGCCAGATCGTTGTGTTTATGAGGTACTTGCCGTCGTCCCGCTTCTGCGGTAGCCTTAGATCTCGCTTTCTTCCTTCCCTTTGTTGCCTGTATGGCGGCGGATCTGTGGGCTGTCGGTTGTAGGGGTGCTGGATCGGAGTGGGAGGGGGTTCGAGCTGCTGTTTGCTGCTTTCTTGTTTGGAAGCTGGATTTTCGTTTGGTGATTCTTGGTGACGCGCTCTTGATTTGGGTAATCTTGGATGTGCGATTTTCCGGCGAGTTTTGATGGTTGAAGCTTGGGGATTCCGAGCGCTCAGTATGATCGGATCTGGTAGCTGTGAGTAAGCGAGGTTCCCTTTGATGTGCCTTGGTTTGATTCCTGCGTTGTAGGTCTATCAAATTCGTTGCGTACTGGTAGATTTGTCCGATTTGTTCGTCTCATTGAAATGGTATAAGGAATTAGCTATGTTTATCCAGACGTTTATCGTGTCAATATTTTCGTTGTTTGGGTAATTTGATAGTCTTTTCTTAAATCTTCAATGATTTGATGGGTTTGATGGAGCTGCCTTTTCTGCTTTTAGTCAGTTAGGTTCCTTGATTCCTCACAGATTTGGCGGTTGTCAGATGTTTGAGTTTTTCTTGATTAGTAAGTTCTGTGAATTTTACCCTGAGATGAGCATGAAGATTCTTGAGTTGTCCGTTGTTATTTATGAAGATTCTGGAATTCTCCGTCGATATTTTTAGAAAGTTTCACAAAACCACATATCAGTATGTTATGTTTTATGACTGTAGCTGCATAAAGGTTTCTCGGCCAGAGTCTGGATACTCCATCATAACCAAGTTCTTTTTTACTTACACATTCTTTACACATTTTTTTTACTTACCTTACACATTTTTTTTGACATGTTTTGGAATGTCCCGATGGCCTTTTCCAGTGCCAATAAAATAACATCTGGTTAAGGGAGGGGTTCTATGAATGTGTTAGGACCATAAAGCATGGGGAGCCTCGTACAAAAAACCTTTCGTGATTTCTGCAACAATGGCAATAAAACATTTGATTTTTTTTTTGGCCATTTAGTGCATACCATTATTTTACCTTTTGTCCTATTTAAGTTCAATTTTCTTTTGATAGGTGACTTATGTTTTAGACACATAGGGACACTTGATCCATTTTAAGTATGCAGGGGTAACGGGTTATTGAATTATTAGCAGTCCCTGCTTTGTTGTTTAACATTTTATACGCCTTATGCCATGATCACTTGAATTTCATCCAAATTGGAGATGATGCTTTCTTGTTGTCTGATCCAATTTCTCTTTTACCTATTTTTTGTCTGCAGCTCGAAGGAGAAGCCCACTCTTGGGTAAGGCTCTTGGTCTCGCAATGGTGGTGCCAGTGAATCTGCCAGCCACTAACTCTGTTGTACTTTTTCTCTAGAATTTAGGTTTATCACGCAAATACATCTACAGCGAATCAGGGATGAAATTGTCCCAAAAACCTTATAATTAACTTGTTCCAAATATTATTAGCCCACATATAATTCATTTTTATCCGTAGCAAAGCATGGGTATTAGCTAGTTCTTTTAGATATTTCTTGTTTACTTTCTTCTGGTGCTGTTGTACTGGGTGTTCATATCATTTAAGCACTATATTGGAATGCAACATTACGAATGAATCTGCACAGCTAGAGCTATCACTGATGTTACTCCTATAAATTTGTGTATGCTAGATCAATATGCACAACTGCACATACAGATATTTTGATTGAGTCATATGTAGAACTTTTCTGTTTTGTTCGTATTGCAAGTAGTAACATATAGACATGCTTTTCCTAAATGCCCTTGTACTGCAACTTAAGCTCACAAAATGTATGGGCATAATTTCAACTTTGATTTCATTTTGATAGAGCTTTCCTTGTTTAAGTATCTATGAGGCGCAAACTTGTTCAAGTGCTGTGCTTTAAATTTTGTTAGTCCGTGTTGCTTACTTAGTCCTTATGATTGTGTTTGTAATCTGTCTTATCTGACCTAGCAATAGTAGAGATAATGTTGCATGTTTCTTTTGCATGATGTTCTTGCTTTTAAGATATATTTATCTTGTCTTTTCTCATTATTACCTTAACTACGCACTGTGTGATCATACAGTAAGGGAATGAGCTGTCATGTGGTTTGTTGTGTCAATTCATAGTATTGTGTGAAGTTTTCAGCTTTCTTTGCAACTATCATATAGTAAGGCTATCTTAATGATTTTTTTTGTTATGCTATACTGCAGAGGCCAGCGGATTAAGACCCGCAAACGGAATATTGCTGCTCCTTTGGACCCTGCATCATTCTCTGATGCAATTGTCCAGATTTATCTGGATAATGCTGGAGACCTGGTTAGCCCTGTTAAACATCCTTGACATGTCACCTAACTTTCGTCTCATTTATCTTCAGTTGGGTGTTCTGATAAAATATTTATTGTTGTCTATACTTTTTGCTCATAAGGGACATGCAATTATTCTTGAAAATATTCTTAGCAGTCTGCCTATCATTCTTTGCTAGTACTTTTTTTTAAGAGGTCAGTTGAACAAAAATAAAACCTACGCATTACACTGATAAATCAATTTATTTCACAGATATGTATTGCCATTTCAGCCCCGTACTCAACATATTTAGTGAATAATGTTATCATTTTCATCTCTTAGTGTATTCAATCCAAAGCATTACATGCTATACAACAATTATGACTTCATAGTAAATTTTAATTTTTTTATTCTTGTAATCATGTTGAACATTATTTGGAGTGCTAGAATATCGACATACAAGCTAACATTATATTTATATGTAAAACTATCTTGCCGACCTTCACATACATATGTTTTACTTGTATTTTATCCTGTGCAATCAATTCTTATAAAGACCTTTCACTGACAGGAACTTGTTGCCAAAAGTATCGAGTCCTCGGATCTCAACTTCTCACGTTACGGTGACACCTTTTTTGAGGTATTTCCATAGAATTATATGTATGTAGAATTCTCTTGGATGTTGCATTTGTGGTTATGACCTTTAATAGTCTACATCTATATTTATAGTTAACTAAGATATTATTACAGTTCTCTTCTAGCTTATATTGTAATTAGTTTGGAGTTTTAGCTTGCTTGCTTGCTTGGATGCTGTACTCTGTGGCACCAAACTGCCATTTGTCAAGCTATTTTTATACTATTAGCTAAATGCCGGTGCTTTGCAATGGATTAAACAAAATGTATTAATGTGTTACGGAATATTCATCTTGAACTATTTTTTTATGTGGCTATCCATTTAGTTTTGATCCTTTTTAATATTAAGAAGTTCAAGAAGAGGTAACATGCAAACATTTAAAATGGGAGTAGGTGCCACCACCACTACCTGATTAAAAGAGTATAGATACACAGTTATTTTTGAGCTATTTGTGATTTAATTCTTTTGTGTTTATTTTGAACAAAAGTAAAACTACAAATAGTATTGTGCCTTTGAAAGATGTGCAAAATGAATTAAGTACTGGAGTTTCAATTTCCTTGAATAACCCTTGTTGTCAACGAACACTTAAATGTAAATATTTGAAAAACTGCAGGTTGTATTCATTGGAGGGCGCACTCAGCCTGGCACAATAAAACCTGAGGAAGAAGGAGAGCGTCACCCCTATTCTGTACTTGATTGTGCAGCGCAGCGTGAAGCAATTTTGCCTTCTGTTCTCTACATTCAGAAAACATTGCGCAGGAGGCCTTTCTTGATAAAGAATCTTGAAAATGTTATGCGCAAATTCCTTCAGTCACTGGAGTTCTTCGAAGAAAATGAGAGGAAGAAACTTGCCATTTTCACAGCACTTGCCTTTTCTCAGAAGTTATCAGGTCTTCCACCTGAAACTGTCTTCCAGCCACTGCTCAAGGATAATCTTGTTTCCAAAGGGATAGTGCTTTCGTTCATTACTGAGTTTTTCAAAGAATATCTGAAGGAGAACACTTTAGATGATCTTATTGCACTTTTGAAGAAAGGCAAAATGGAGGACAATTTGCTGGAATTTTTCCCATCGGCAAAAAGAACCTCCGAGGCTTTATCTGAACATTTCACGTAAGTTGTTATCATGATTTTTTGCTGAACAGAAGTAGTTAAATGATATTCTGAGTTCTAGTGTTTCATTATGCTCTCTTCAGTAAAGAAGGTCTGACAAGTCTTGTTGAGTACAATGAAAAGAAGATGTTTGAGGTTAAACTTAAGGAGATAAAGTTAACACTGACAACAATGATCAATGAAGAGGCTGAAATATCTGAAGTCACAGAAGCTGTCAAGCAACAGGTGAAAGATGCTAAATTTCCTGATATAGAGGTTGTTCGCATGCTATGGGATGTGCTGATGGAGGCTGTTCAGTGGTCTGGGAAGAACCAGCAACAAAATTCTAATTCAGCACTTCGGCAGGTAAATCTTTTTATTTTGGCATTGATTTTAAAGCAGTTGTGGGATACTTGGAATGTGTATATCTTAGTTCAGCTTCTGAAATTCTACTTTTGCCTACTAGCATAGGTGAGGATAGTCAGCAAGTGTACAACATTGTTTTGTGGTGTATCATATTTCTATTTTGTTATACCTCTCGTTCCTTATTTTTCTCATAGTAAAGTGGATCGTCTGCCCTCCACCTAAATAGAAAACTACCTCAGTGTAACCTCTGGAGAACTTTCTCTTGACCAATCATTTCTCGGGAGGCAAAAGAAATAAAATTCTATCCATAGAACAGTAGAACGATGTTTGCTGGTATGGATAGTAGGAGCTAAATGTATACGAATTTGCATATCATGGGGTTAACTGGCCTATGTTAACCCATGATATGCAAAAGCTATCAATTACTGAGGGAAAATGAACATTGATATCGCCTGTCAAAAGCTACAGTTTAATGGAAAGGCAGGTTAAAGCAATGATTATGAGTGGTTGCTTGTTTGGAAGATGGGGCATTTGATGGCATTTCCACTTTCTAATTTAGGGACAAGAAGCCTGTTAACTTTGAAATAAATGCAACAAACTTTGCAACTTCATTTGTCAATACATATTTGGATAGTTGGATTGATATGTACATGATATGGGTAGGATTTTCTTGAGGTATTCACAAAAATTGCAGTAATATTTTTTTGCAGTTGAATTTTGGCGATTGATGCAAAATGTCAGTTATCTGTGACATGAGAGCAGTATTAGGTTAAAGTCAGCGTCACTTACCGTGTTATAGATGGCATTAGGGTGGTAATAGTTGCCTGCACAGGCCACATAATTGGACGGCCAGTCGTAAGCGGCGAACGAACTTTCACAAATCAGTGAATCAGATCTGTTGTGAGTGCAAACACCAAATCTACCATGTTGGACATTTGGTTGGCCATTTCCTCTTACCTGATTACTCCTTCAATTACTACTACCACATTGAGTGCACCGTCAACCTGCCCAATAGTACCAGTAGATAACAAGTTATAGTGCCACTCATGTCCTTGTGTCAGTTGCGTAGTCACAGTTAAGTTTAGAGTCTAATCTACGACCATGTGATATTACATGCTTCGAAACTACTGTGGTATAAACCCGGGGAATATTGCAAGTATTTTTATGAAATGACAATATAATGTCTTAAGTTGCCTCTAAAATAGATTAAGGCTGTGTTCACTCCAGCCGGATCCCAACCCAAACAGTGTGCACGGAAAACGAAGCGGTCCATTAGCACGTGATTAATTAAGTATTAGCTAAATTTTTTTTTCAAAAATGGATTAATTTGATTTTTTTAAGCAACTTTCGCATAGAAACTTTTTACAAAAAACGCACCGTTTAGCAGTTTGAAAAGCATGTGCGCGGAAAACGAGGGAGAGGGGTTGGGAACTTGGGGTGCCGAACGCACCCTAAAATTTCACAACTATCCTCACAAAAGAAAAAGGAGATCATAATCAAATGTATATATATGTATTAATATGACTACCAGATTATCAGTATAATCCTGATCAATTATTTGCATGTCAATTAACCACTTGGTGGTCCCTTGGTTGTACGAATTCCAACTATTACTACACTGGACAGTATATCCTCTTGATGGGAAGATTACCTTTTAACTGCTTAGGTGATGTGTGAGTATTTGAATGTGTGAACTCTAATAGTTTGGGATGCATTCAAATAAATTGGTTAATGAGGGCTGCTTTCATTATGTATGTTCACTAAAGTTGTGGAAGTGTCACATTTCCCAATGATGGATCGTCTATTAGGTATCCAATTTAAGAGCTTTAACTCTACTTTGGAATGGGTCTATTTTGGACAAATTACTTGAAGATATCCATGAATAAGTGTATTATTAATTTTGCAGTTTGCTGAAAGGGAAAACTCTAGATGCTGCGTTGTCTAGATCCCAAATAGGAAGAAGCACCTTCTATTAGTTATGCTTGTGGAGATTAGGATTAACCTCTAAAGACCATTTTGATCTTTCTAGGTTCTCTTTGTTATGATGGGTATCATTTATTATATCTAAAAATATTCCCTTTACAGGTGAAAGCATGGGCTGGCCTTTTGAATGCATTCTGCACAAGTGGCAGGCTTGAACTCGAACTCATATACAAAGTTCAGACACAGTGCTATGAGGATGCTAAGCTGATGAAGCTATTTCCTGAAATAATCAGAACGCTGTATGACCAAGATGTCCTAGCTGAAGATACCATCCTCCTTTGGTTCCGCAAGGGTTCAAACCCAAAGGGCAGGTAATTGCCTTACGTAGGTCCACTTTTGTACAAGATACTGATTTTACCTAGGTTTTTGTTAATACGATTTCAAGCTGTTAAACAACGCATTTTATGTGGAAACTTTCTATATAAAAGTTGCTTTAAAATATCAGAAAAATCCATTTTTCAAGTTTATAATAATAATTATAACTTGATTAGTCATACGCTAATGGCTTTCTTGTTTTTCTTGTTTTCCGTGCCCTAACTTCAATCTTCATGTTAAGTAGAAACTAACTACCAATGCGAACTTTAGATTGCAATCACTAGTGGATAATATTTGTTTCATGTAGATGTTGTAGAGTTTCAGTTATGTTTGAAACTGCTATAATATTTGCATTTTAATGTCAGGCAATCTTTCGTCAAAGCACTGGAACCTTTTGTTAAATGGCTGGAGGAGGCCGAGGAGGAGGAATAAATGGTGCTACTGGAGGCTGTGCGAATGTATTGTTTGAATATTTCCTTATATCCCAAGTTTCCAGCTAAAGTTATGTATCTTTTGCTCCCTTGTTACTGGGCCGACCATTTTATGATCACATGCTGATCCTAATAGTCTACTGAATGTTAAAATCCCATGCAAGAAGTTATTCCAGGATTTGCTAAATTATTGGTTGTTACAACTTACAAGAATGTTCCATATGTTATTTCTCAACTGTTGGTACTTAAGATATTTTAAATTCTTATGATTTCATTACTGTGACCGGACCTTTCCGGCCAGTAGGGACTCTAGGAAGCCCATTTTTTTTTCACTATTTTGCTCGAAATGAACGACAAATTTGCCATTCGGATCGCCACATGTAACGTGGTTTTGCACTCCCGGTGGCATTTGACGGCCGTTTAGAGGGAAATCCACTTTATTTATGAATTTAGATATGGATGCGATTTAGTGCTTATCTCCCGTTCTTAACAAGAGCCATCACGACTCAATCAAATGATGCTTCCTACGGTTTTATGTTTTGGACAGCGATATTTTCTCTAAACATATATTTGAGTCATGGTTTTAAATTTTACGTAGTGTTAATAAACGTGTTTTCCAGCGCTCCCCTTAGACATGTACAATGGTGGCTAATAACGGTCTCTTAGAAAAATAGTTTATTAACAGATTACATGAGGATGGAGAAAAGAAATTTATTACCAGAAAATTTGTTGCATGAGGACGGAGAAAAGAAAAGAAGTACAGTAAAAAATTATCTAAAAATTTGTTGCATGAGGATGGGGAAAAGGAAAGAACTATATTATCTAAAAATTTGTTGTATGAGGATGGGGAAAAGGAAAAAACTATAATAAAAAGTTGCATGAGGACAGGAAAAGGAAAAGTTGCATGAGGACGGGAAAAGGAAAGAACTATAATAAAAAATTATCTAGTGTATTAATAGTTTAGAAATCTTATTTCTCTACTATGGTAGGAGGATAGTCTATAGTGACATTAATTAATATAGAAAGTAATTAATATAGAGAGCTCATATTAGACTCTAATTTTGTACATGCCCATATTCGTATTTTTCGTTTTACACGTCACCCTCCTCTACCGTATTTTCCGCTTTTCAGGTGCATACACGGGATTGCATCTGCTCTTACTTCGTGAGAGTAAAAGAATTACTCCTTTTGTCTCCAAACTAGAAAAAGATGTATGTACGTTACAACGGGTTAAGGTTATTATAATTTGTTATACGATTTAGCTAGGATAAAATTAGCTGCGTAAATTCGCTTGGATACATTTTTCTTAGAAAATCATGAGCTGCAAATTAGGAGTTCGACTTTTATCTCAAAGTTACTATGTGAGTTTTCTTTAAGAGATTTCTTCTACGACTCATTTTGTTTTTCTAAAAGCAAACGAACTTAATATCCGACTTATACACGGATCTGTATTTTCAAAAGCGAGCGAACATAAAACCGACTCAAACATGGATGACATATCAAAATACCGGCAAAAACATCTTCAATTCTCTACTATTTATAAAATTGAGGATATTTTTGTCGGTACTTTGGTATGTCATCTGTACATGAGTCGGTTTTTAAGTTTGTTCGTTTTTTGAAATACATATCCGTATTTCAGTCGGTCTTTAAGTTCGTTCGCTTTTGGAAATACAGACAGAATTGTATAAGAAATCTCTTTAAAAAAATTCACATACTAACTTGAGACGATTAGACTCTTAATTGCAGCTCAGAATATATATATATATATATATATATATATATATATATATATATATATATATATATATATATATATATATATATATATATATATATATATATATATATATATATATACACATATATGTATGTATGTATATGTATACATACATACATATACATATATATATCTATATATATGAGCATATTCGAAGACTGGGCTAGCAAATCTTTGAGATTGACGAAGTCACCATAGGCGCCTTGTTGTCGATGGGTACATCGTTTACCACATTAGATTTCACCTTAACTGAAACGTATAATAATAATAAGATTAAAATAGCCTTCACCTGTTGTAACGCACTGGTATTTTTTTTCTAGTTTTTATAATAGTAGAGATAAACAAACCAGTATGGAATGCAAGTTTACTCCCTTTGTTTTATAATATGTCACGTATAGTATAAGATTTGTTTATTTTAGAATTGGGACTGTCAATGTGACAGCCGGCTGATTTTTTTTATTGCGTTTACAGCAGGATTTGTAACTGTAGGATTGTACACATGTCAGGATCAGCCGCCTCCCCTCGTGCACGCGGTGCGCGCGCCTCACTCGCATCACGTGCTTCCTCTATGTCGAATTGTATCACCAGTCCATTTGTATTTTGTCCGTTAAAAAGGGCCATGAAACAAACGAGCTTGAAAATGCATGTGAAACCTGTCCTAAAAGAAGAGACACACTCATTCATGCATTCGTAAGACAACATGTATGTGTCACAAATCAAACAAGCCATGACACGTAATATCAAGTTTGCTACATGTCCCTGCGTAACCCACCCAGACTTGAATTGAGGTTGCTCAGTGCCACATGACAGACTTGAATTGAAGTTGCTCAGTGCCACATAAGGAAAGAAATAAAGAAAACAAAGTGAAGAAAAGAGAAGGCCATATGTGTGTACTACCAAGCATTTGCAGCATTCAAGGATCAAGCCACAATTATTTACTTAACACTCATCAGCATTTCAGATTAGTACGCAAACCCAATACACACGCGCGCGCGCGCGCGCGCGCGCACACACACATATATATATATATATATATATATATATATATATATATATATATATATATATATATATATATATATATATATATATATATCGGAGAAGCAACTATAATAATTAGCATTTCAGAGCAGATACATATTAAGAGCTAGAGTGTTCTTCCATGTTTCCCCTACTTTGGTAGAGCAAGGGGATCAGAAACTATACTGGTGCTATCTACTCCGCCACTTAAGATCACTCAGTGATGTCTTTTTTGACCAATGCTTCAAAAAGCAAACCGTTTGAGAATAACAAAACATTTGTGCTGTAAGAAATACAAAATTGTAGGTAAAGTCAGTTGTGCTAAAATTGACACATCCATCCTTCTTAACATCACACATACACGCCAAAAAAAAAAACATCCACTACAGTTGGTTCAGGAGTTTATGAGATTGTAATAGTACAACATAGATCAAAATTACCTTGAGAAAAAGATATCATCCAACGATATTGCTAGCTTGAAACCTGGATTTTGATAAATAAAACAGTTACAACTATTCTTGTTAGTTTTGGGACATTAACTAACAAAGAGGCTGATGGAGAGCTACAATTGGAGTGCTATATGCTAACATCAAAATATATTAATTCCTGACAAAACTCCCCATCTATCCTCATTTTGACTAAACTAATTGCATCTTATAAGTATTATTTGCTATAAGACTGTTTCTAACAAAAACATAGACGGTAGAATTGATATATTTTTATGGAAAGTAAATAGCGGCATTAAGAACGATTTCCAGTGGTTAGGATATGACCTAAATATGCGATAAACTGATTAATATGTACCAAAATTATAAAAATATAACAAAGACAAAAACAAAAACACATACTTTCTGAAACTTTTCTGAAACACATACTCAGGATCGAATTCTGCCGGTTTGACCGGCCGGTCCACAAGCAACGTTATGACCGACCAACATATAACGGTCAGACCGGCTCCGTGAAGGAAATCGACACTAGGTGCAAAATTTGGATGTAAACACATGCCCCCTGCCTTTTTGGTGAACATCGTGAACCTAAAGACTTGGGAACTTGCCAAACACTCGGGAAGTATTTCTTCAAGTATTTCCCATTAATTGCTCTTTGAAATCGTTCTGCTTGTAACGTCTCAAGAAAATAAAATATGCATTCCCTGAAACGATTCCACATATCCAATAAGGACATTCCCAACTATGTGACCACTTACGGAACTCCATAAATCGAGAACCCAAAGGCAAAATCGTCTTCCATACCAAGTCTCCTGCTTGAAAGATTTTTCTTTCACTCTTTTATTGTAGGATTTAGCTACTCTCCTTTTCTCCTTCTCTATCACTTCCAAAGCCTTCAAACACTTATCGGTCACATCATAAAGATTGTCTCCCATAAATGTTTTCTATTCTTCAACCAATAAGTCATCTTGCTTTATGTATCTAAGAGAGCCATGATTCACCTCTATCGGTAAAACGGCTTCTTGTCCATAAGCCTACTCAAAATTAAGGAGTAACTTTAGTAGCACCATGTTCAGATATCCTATCATCCCATAATGCTTCCGAAAGCACCTCATGCCACCTCTTTGGATGTTCTTCGATCTTTTTCTTGACTAATTTCAACGACATCTTATTACTCAACTCGGCTTGTCCATTAGCCTGAGCGTAGTAAAGAGATGAACTTAACAATTTAATACCATAAAATTTGGAAAAACTTCTTACCTCCTTAGACATAAAAGTTTGAGGAATGCCAAATTTATGAGCAATATGCTTTTAAAATAAAGTCAATTACCTCCGTGTAAGTCATAGCAGCATGAGTTTGGCCCATTTGGTGAAATAATCCATTACAACTGGCACGAACTGATGCATTTTGGATGACGAAGGATAAATTTGACCTATGAAATCTAAAGCCCAACTTCGGAACGGCGATGGTTTAATAATAGGATTGAACACTGCGGCGGGCACCAATTGAACATTAACGAACTGTTGACAAGCTTCACATCCCGTATAATGCCTAAAATAATCATTAATCATTTTCGGCCAATAAAACCCCACTCTCTTAAGCAACCAATTCATCTTATGGGAAACTTGGACCGATCATTATCTAAGCATTTCAGTAATACCCCATCTATATTTCGGTGATATAACTCCCCATCAAGCAAAGTATATTTAAATGCTTGCCGCTGAATTTCCCGATCAACCCTAAGACTAGGATCTTTCGAATATTCTATTAAACGGATTATCCAATCCTTTTCCAACTCCTGGGCACAAATGTCTGAATTTACAGTCATATCGGCCTCTAAATCAAACATCTCATGCCCCCCAGCTCTTTGCTGAGATCGGGTCAGACCGGCCACACTAGGCCGGTCAGACCGATCATGGTCCCCGGTCAGACCAGTCATGCTGCGCCGGTCCTCTTGTTGCTTCACTACAAGGTTTTCGGGCTAATGCCACGAAATTTTGGGCAACGACGTGATTTTCGTTGCAATACATAGGGGTTATGTCACGTCCCAAAACGACCCTAAAATATATCCTTTAAATTATGCCTAGAATAATTAAAATCCGTGTGAAAGCCTCCAAAAATTAAAATGTGCAAAGTAAAAGTCAAACAAGGCTTAGAGGATTTTTGTATATTTCCTAAAAGCCTAAAATGTGTAAATAAATTTTAGTGGAATTTTCAGAGCACAAAAAAAAATAATTAAGAAGAAATAAACAAAGTTAAAAAGGTTTTATAAAAAAGAAAAACCCTAAAAGTCCCCCTTCCCTCCTTTGGGCCGGCTCGGCCCATCTCCCTCTCCCCCACTCTCTCTCTCTCCTCTCCCCCGCGGCCCATTCGGCCTCCCTCCCCGCGCGCGCGCCGTTGAGGGGCGGGCCCGCCCCCCCGCCACCCTCGCTGACGGGTGGGGCCCACCCGTCATCCCCGTCCTCCCGCCGCTCCCGCCGCCCCGCCCACGCCAAGCGCTGCCTCCCGCCGACCGTGACGGCTTGGCCGCCCTCGGGCGCGCCGAGTGGCTGCCGCGTGGGGCCCGGCCGTCAGCCGCCCGCGCCCTCGGGTGCGGCTGACGTGTGGGGCCCACGGCGCCGGCAGGTGTGAGCCCGGGTGCACCCGGTCCACCGTGGACCGTGAGGCTGCCGCGTGGGCCCCACTCCCATGGACCCGGTCCGCGCGCCCCTCCCCCTCGGCTGACGCAATAAACCCTTTTTAAATTAAAATTTAAATGAAGAAATTGGCAAATATTCATTTAAAGAGCATATAAACTTCAAATGGCCATAACTTGGCCATTTAAACTCGGAATTGGACCGTTCAAGTCTCTAATTTTTCCTTAAGAAGTCAAGAATCCATTTTTGTGCTTTGTTCCTGCTTGTTATATGGAGTTTATTAGAGTAAAAGCCTTTTCTTTTCCGTTGGTCGTGTAGATCCGCTCTTCGTGGAGGTTGAAGCCGACGTTTGGGAAAGCGAGCAAGGCAAGTCACATCATCCTTGAACATATTGAATCCCAATTTATAAAATTATTTTGATTTAAATTATTGCATTATTGCTTTATTTAAATTCCCGCGTTATCACTGTTTTATTTAGCCATGCCTATTTACCTTTGTTATGACCTTATTATTATTGCTATTGTTATTATTACCTTGTTCACCCTAGAATAAACAAAACCCCAACTAGTGGACACTCTACTCATGGTACCACTAGTATGAATTTAGGTAGATGCTTCGCCGCTTAATTAGGCAACATTAGGTGGTTTTACAGCTCTAGACTTTGGGAATATTCATATCACCTGGACATTATGGAATGGTTGGATTATTGTGGAATTGGATTCACACCTCCCCCTCTATTCAAAACCCTCAAAATGGTTTTAGGCTGGGCTCGGGGTGCATGGTTTTGATAGTAGCACCTCGGCCATATAAGGACCGGTCTTCGGGCCTCTGTTGCAAAGCACTACCGTACTTCCACATGTCTAGTGGTTAAGCCTTAGTTTGTGGATCAGTCTGGTTATAAACAAAAGTACACAGATGGAGATGGACGAAGTCGGGGGTCGATGGACATCTCTAGGGCAAATGAAGGCTACACGAGCTGCGGCCCGGTAGTCGAGATGTCATGGCACAGGGCCGGTGTCCTGCTGCTAGGGGCTCAGTCCTGCCTACCTGTCCCGGATGTTCCGGCCGTAGGTGGGGTTGGGTCGGTACTCTTGTCTATGGCTAGGATGGGTTGGAAACTATGTCACGTCTTCCGTCCATATACCGTTGTGGTATGTGGCATGTGGTTACACGTGAGGAAGATGTGTCTTGTGGGTAAAGATGTACACCTCTGATCAGAGTATAACCTATTCAAATAGCCGTGCCCTCGGTTATGGGCAAGCCGAGCAATGTACCCAAGTTAGTGTTTTAATTCTTAAAACCTGCTTAACAACTAAAATGTGGAATGGTTGGCCTGGGTTGGCTTGGGACGAGCTGGGACCCAGGGTCAGGTTGCCAGTTCGGTCTGATTCATCGTAGGCCTTGGGTTAAGGCAGGTTCGTGTGGGTTCACGGCCTTGATTAATAATATTGTATAGCTCTAGGGTCGTATTTACAAAATAGCTTTGAGCAACTAAGTGTCTTTTAATGCTGTTTACTGCAAACCCTAACCCCTATATTATGGCTCCCTTGTACTCCCTTGCATTTATTCTGCACTTATGGGTGTGTCTTATTGAGTACGGTGGTTGTACTCAGTCTTGCTCAATTTTTCCCAAACCCAGAAGAGGAGTTCCTGGAAGATGAAGGCTTTGGTGTCTAGCTCGTGCCTGCCGTCAAGCGCCTGTGGTCGTCGCCCTAGTCTTCCGCTGTTTTTCTTTTGTCTTCTTGTGTGCTAGGCCTTTGCCGCCCATGTAATAAATTAACTATTTACGCTTCCGCTTGATAAACTCTGAAATGTATCAACTTTTGGTGTACCTTGCCTCCTGGGACAAGGAATAATACACGCACGTAAGGAACTCCCGTTGGGTTATTTCCGGTCGTGACAAGTTGGTATCAGAGCCTCCTTGACCCTAGGATGAGCTTTAGATCCCAAGTCTTAGCAATATTTTCGAAATAAAAATCCTTCCTTATTTGTTAAAATCCTCTAGTCTCTCTCTGTCCTGCTGCTTCATTTATCGTCAAAATCTGATCTGTAAAATGTTGCTTTTCTCTTTTGTTTTTGTTTGTAGATGGCCGGTAGCATCAACCGTCGTGGCCTGGACCTGACTGGCTTCGTTTTGGAGCTGCGGGGCATGTGCGTTGTCCTGGGGTATCCGCATGGAGTGGACTACCAAGGCAAGCAGCTCCCGGAGCAGGAGGGTGACGATGCAGAGCCCCACGCTGCTTGGGAGGTCACTGCAGTGATCCTCACTGGCTCACCCGAGAGGACTTCGTTGGCAGTCACCGCGGGTGGAGATTCTTTCTCCGCTGCTTGCCAGAACGCCGCACTCCTCGCCATTGGCACTCTTCACCAGTGCTACCCGGACGAGTTGCAGCACTCGCCCTACCGCTACCACCCTCGTCGCGGAGGAGCCCGTGACTACGCCACCTTCAGGGATGCTAGCTCGGAGGATGACGCTACCATCATGCACTTGGCGCGCATGGTGGAGGCGTACGACGCAGCCCGTATCGACTTCCATCATATGGTGCGCCGTGGGTTGGTCGAGAACAACATGAAGATCCTGGAGCTGCGTCAGGAGAATCTGCAGCTGAAGAAGGACTTGGACACGGTGGAGGCGCAGCTGTGTCAGCTCAAGATCGCCCAGGGAGAGGTCTGTCGCCCCAAGCGCCGCCGCGTCTGCCGCAGTATGAAGATCACCGCCCGCAAGAGTACCTCCAGGCCCGAGCTTGTTCGTCAGTCCTTGGCATGGACCTGCTTCGTCGAGACCCCTCGCGCCGAGCCCGCACCCTCGGTTCCTCAGGAGGAGGGAGCCTCTGGCGTTGGCAGCACGGAGGATGCGCTGCTGCTCACCTTCCGCCCTGGCTCGTCGCAGAAGTAGACGAGCAGTTAGTAGGCTCGCGCGTGTGTTCTTTTCGTTTGTTTTCCTGCTAGAGTCGTGTGGGGCATGGTTATACCGGTGTGTGGTATAACTGTGTCGGAGCCTGTCTTTATTTTATTTGCTTAAGCAACTTGAACCTTAATGAACGAATTTAATAGCAGTAATAAATTCAAGAATTATGGTAGTCGTGGGTGGTTAGTTTTAATAGTCAGCTCTCTCTGTTTGCCGGTTCTGTGTGGGATTTTCAGATGGTGACAACCAGGAGAAGTGCTGCTACCGGTGAAGGCAGTCACCCCGAAGGCAGCAACCACAACAAGCATGGCAGCCCACCTCCACCTCCTCCCCCGCCACCACCACCACCACCAGACACCAACTCCATCCTCACCCAAATCCTCGCCCAGCAGGCCAACATGATGGCTGCTTTCCTCCATCACATCCAAAATCCGCCACAGCATAATGCTCCACCTCCACCACCACCCCCGCAACATTCTAAACTCGCTGAGTTCCTCCGCATCCGTCCGCCTACCTTCTCTAGTTCCAATAACCCCGTGGATGCCTTGGATTGGTTGCATGCCGTGGGGAAAAAGTTGGATACCGTGCAGTGCAACGATGAGGAGAAAGTCATCTTTGCTGCTCACCAACTGCAGGGACCCGCATCTCTATGGTGGGACCACTTCCAGGCTACGCAGCCAAAAGGACAGCCTATTACTTGGGCCCGCTTCACCGCCGCTTTCCGGAGGACCCATGTGCCCGCCGGAGTCATGGCCCTTAAGAAAAGGGAATTCCGGGAGTTGAAGCAAGGCAACCGTTCCGTGATGGAGTATTTGCATGAGTTTAACAACTTGGCCCGGTACACCCCGGAGGATGTTCGGGAAGATGAGGAAAAGCAGGAGAAGTTCTTGGCAGGAATGGACCCTGAGCTGTCCGTGCGTCTGGTCTCCGGGGATTATCCTGATTTCCAGCGTCTGGTGGACAAGAGCATCCGCTTGGAAGCCAAGCACAAGGAACTGGAGTCGCACAAGCGTCGCTTGGCGAATTTCCGCAATCAACAGGGGGCTAACCAAAGGGTCCGCTACACCAATCCCTACCCAGGGGGATCCTCCTCGTAGCAGCAGCAGCAGCAACCTCGCTCCGCGCCCCGACCTCAATTCGTGGTGCGCGTCCCACAGCCGCAGCAATAGCAGAGTCAGCAAGGGACCCGTGCGCCCCGTCCTCCTACGCCCGTTGTGCAGCCTAGTCAAGGCCGCAAAGACGCTCAAGGTCAGCAGCGTCTGTGCTTCAATTGCTTCGAGCCCGGGCACTTTGTGGATAAATGCCCGAAGCCGCGGCGCCAGCAAGGCCAAGCGCCTCCCCGCCCCAACAACGGTGGTAAGGATGTCATTCGGGGTCGTGTGAACCACGTGACTGCCGAGGATGTGCTGACGACTCCGGACGTCATCGTTGGTACGTTCCTCATTCATTCTATTCCTGCTACCATTTTGTTCGACTCTGGAGCTTCCCACTCATTTATATCTGTGCCCTTCATGGGGAGAAATCAGTTGGGGGTAGAAAGGCTTAGGAACCCTCTGCTCATCACCACCCCTGGAGGGGTTATGACAGCAAAGTATTATAGCCCTGCCGTTCCTATAGAAATCCAGGGAATCCCTTTTCCCTTGGATTTGATTCTTCTGGACACCAATAACTTGGATGTGATCCTTGGGATGAATTGGTTGGCTCAATTCCAAGGAGTAGTGGATTGCGCAAGGCGCACTGTCACTCTGTATCGGGGGCCGGAACAACCGGTTGTTTTCTTTGCACCCTCAACCTCTGTCGGCAGTTCAGAACTTCATCAGATAGGACTGTCAGAAATACCCATCGTCAGAGAGTTCGGAGATGTGTTTCCGGAAGAACTACCCGGTATGCTGCCCAAGCGAGAGATTGAGTTCCGGATAGATCTTGCTCCAGGAACCACTCCTCTATACAAGCGGCCCTACCGTATGGCCGCGAATGAACTGGCCGAAGTCAAGAAGTAGTTGGAAGAGCTGAAGGAAAAGGGGTACATACGGCCGAGCACTTCCCCCTAGGGTGCTCTCGTGATTTTTGTGGGAAAGAAGGACAAGACAAAGAGGATGTGTGTTGACTACAGAGCTCTCAATGAAGTTACTATAAAAAACAAGTACCCTCTTCCCCGGATCGATGATCTGTTCGATCAGCTTAAAGCTGCCACTATCTTTTCTAAAATCAATCTTCGCTCCGGATATCACCAATTGCGTATTCGTGAAGAAGATATCCCGAAGACCGCATTCACCACGCGTTATGGGCTGTATGAATTCACGGTGATGTCGTTCGGTCTGACCAATGCTCCTACCTTGGATAAGTTTGTTGTGGTTTTCATCGACGACATTCTGGTGTACTCACAATCAGAGGAAGACCATCAGCAGCATCTCCGTCTAGTGTTGGGAAAGCTGCGGGAACATCAACTTTATGCCAAGTTTAGCAAGTGTGAGTTCTGGTTGTCCGAAGTCAAGTTCTTAGGGCACGTGATATCTGCTAAAGGAGTTGCTGTGGACCCCGAAACAGTGACCGCCGTCACTGATTGGAAGCAACCCAAGACAGTCACTCAAGTCCGCAGCTTTTTGGGTTTGGCCGGGTACTATCGGAGGTTCATCGAGAACTTCTCCAAAATCGCTCGACCCATGACACAGTTGCTGAAGAAAGAAGAAAAATTTGTGTGGAGCCCGCAATGCGAGAAGGCATTCCAAACTCTCAAGGAAAAGCTGGTTTCCTAGCCAGTTTTAATCTTACCAGATACTCACAAGGACTTCCTGGTGTACTGTGACGCTTCGCGCCAAGGATTGGGGTGCGTGCTCATGCAGGAAGGTCATGTGGTAGCCTATGCCTCACGCCAGCTACGGTCCCATGAAGGCAACTACCCTACCCATGATTTGGAGTTGGCCGCTGTAGTTCATGCTCTAAAGATCTGGCGGCACTATCTCATTGGGAATCGCTGTGAAATATATACTGATCATAAGAGTTTGAAATACATCTTCACTCAGTCGGATCTGAATCTTCAGCAGAGGAGATAGTTAGAACTCATCAAGGATTATGATGTGGGAATTCACTATCATCCTGGTAAGGCCAACGTGGTCGCCGACGCTCTAAGTCGAAAAAGCCGTTGCAACACTCTCGGCGTCTGTGGCATTCCACCGGAACTTAATCAACAGATGGAAGCCCTGAACCTAAGCATAGTTGGTCGTGGATTCTTGGCTACGCTGGAAGCCAAGCCTACCTTACTCGATCAAATCCGCGAGGCTCAGAAGAATGATCCAGATATGCATGGACTCCTCAAGAATATGAAACAGGGTAAAGCCGCTGGTTTCACAGAGGATGAACACGGAATCCTATGGAACGGAAATCGGGTATGCGTTCCAGACGACAGGGAACTTAAACAGTTGATACTTCAGGAAGCTCACGAAAGTCCTTATTCCATCCACCCTGGCTGTACGAAGATGTACTTGGACTTGAAAGAGAAATATTGGTGGGTTAGTATGAAGCGGGAGATTGCAGAGTTCGTGGCCCTTTGTGATGTGTGCCAGCGTGTCAAGGCAGAGCACCAATGACCGGCCGGACTTCTCCAACCTCTCCAAGTACCAGAATGGAAATGGGATGAAATTGGGATGGATTTCATCACCGGACTTCCAAAAACCCAGGGCGGTTATGATTCTATATGGGTAGTCGTGGATCGACTAACCAAGGTAGCTCGGTTTATTCCTGTGAAGACCACCTATGGAGGGAACAAACTAGCCGAACTCTACTTCGCTAGGATCGTAAGTCTCCATGGCATTCCTAAGAAAATTGTATCTGATCGGGGAAGCCAATTCACCTCTCATTTCTGGAAGAAGCTCCAAGAAGAGTTGGGTACCCGATTAAATTTCAGCACCGCGTATCACCCGCAGACAGATGGACAGACCGAGCGTCTAAATCAGATCCTAGAAGATATGCTTCGCGCATGTGTCCTAGATTTCAGGAAGACCTGGGATAAGAGTCTCCCCTATGCCGAGTTCTCCTACAATAACAGCTACCAAGCCAGCATACAAATGGCACCCTACGAAGCGTTGTATGGCCGCAAATGCCGGACACCGCTATTGTGGGACCAAGTTGGGGAAAGCCAAGTGTTCGGGACTGATATCCTGAGAGAAGCTGAAGCTAAAGTCAGAACCATTCGGGATAATCTAAAGGTGGCACAGTCCCGGCAAAAGAGTTATGCAGATAACCGACGCCGTAACCTAGAATTCACAGTGGACGATTTTGTGTACCTACGGGTCACGCCATTGCGAGGAGTACACAGGTTTCAGACGAAAGGGAAGCTCGCACCTCGGTTCATGGGTCCTTTCCGTATCATTGCTCGACGCGGAGAAGTCGCTTACCAGTTGGAGCTGCCCGCATCCTTGGGCAACGTGCATGATGTGTTCCATGTGTCGCAACTCAAGAAATGTCTTCGAGTGCCATCGGAGCAGGCCGATTCAGAGCAAATTGAAGTTCGCGAAGACTTGACCTACGTGGAGAGGCCAGTGAAAATCCTGGACACCATGGAGCGCAGGACCAGGAACCGGGTAATCCGTTTTTGCAAGGTCCAATGGAGCAACCACGCTGAGGAAGAAGCTACTTGGGAACGTGAAGACGAGCTGAAGGCAGCCCATCCCGATCTCTTCGCCAGTTCTTCCGAATCTCGGGGTCGAGATTCCGTTTAAGGGGGGTAGGTTTGTCACGTCCCAAAACGACCCTAAAATATATCCTTTAAATTATGCCTAGAATAATTAAAATCCGTGTGAAAGCCTCCAAAAATTAAAATGTGCAAAGTAAAAGTTAAACAAGGCTTAGAGGATTTTTGTATATTTCCTAAAAGCCTAAAATGTGTAAATAAATTTTAGTGGAATTTTCGGAGCACAAAAAAAATAATTAAGAAGAAATAAACAAAGTTAAAAAGGTTTTATAAAAAAGAAAAACCCTAAAAGTCCCCCTTCCCTCCTTTGGGCCGGCTCGGCCCATCTCCCTCTCCCCCCTCTCTCTCTCCTCTCCCACGCGGCCCATTCGGCCTCCCTCCCCACGCGCGCGCCGCTTACTGGCGGGCCCGACCGCCACCCTCGCTGACGGGTGGGGCCCACCCGTCATCCCCGTCCTCCCGCCGCTCCCGCCGCCCCGCCCGCGCCAAGCGCCGCCTCTCGTCGACCGCGCCGGCATGGCCGCCCTCGGGCGCACCGAGTGGCTGCCGCGTGGGGCCCAGCCGTCAGCCGCCCGCGCCCTCGGGTGCGGCTGACGTGTGGGGCCCACGGCGTCGGCAGGTGTGAGCCCGGGTGCACCTGGTCCACCGTGGACCGTGAGGCTGCCGCGTGGGTCCCACTCCCATGGACCCGGTCCGCGCGCCCCTCCCCCTCGGCTGATGCAATAAACCCTTTTTAAATTAAAATTTAAATGAAGAAATTCGCAAATATTCATTTAAAGAGCATATAAACTTCAAATGGCCATAACTTGGCCATTTGAACTCGGAATTGGACCGTTCAAGTCTCTAATTATTCCTTAAGAAGTCAAGAACCCATTTTTGTGCTTTGTTCCTGCTTGTTATATGGAGTTTATTAGAGTAAAAGCCTTTTCTTTTCCGTTGGTCATGTAGACGCTGCAGCTTCGGAAGATCCGCTCTTCGTGGAGGTTGAAGCCGACGTTTTGGAAAGCGAGCAAGGCAAGTCACATCATCCTTGAACATATTGAATCCCAATTTATAAAATTATTTTGATTTAAATTATTGCATTATCGCTTTATTTAAATTCCCGTGTTATCACTGTTTTATTTAGCCATGCCTATTTACCTTTGTTATGACCTTATTATTATTGCTATTGTTATTATTACCTTGTTCACCCTAGAATAAACAAAACCCCAACTAGTGGACACTCTACTCATGGTACCACTAGTATGAATTTAGGTAGATGTTTCGCCGCTTAATTAGGCAACATTAGGTGGTTTTACAACTCTAGACTTTGGGAATATTCATATCACCTGGACATTATGGAATGGTTGGATTATTGTGGAATTGGATTCACACCTCCCCCTCTATTCAAAACCCTCAAAATGGTTTTAGGCTGGGCTCGGGGTGCATGGTTTTGATAGTAGCACCTCGGCCATATAAGGACCGGTCTTCGGGCCTCTGTTGCAAAGCACTACCATACTTCCACATTTCTAGTGGGTAAGGCTTAGTTTGTGGCTCAGTCTGGTTATAAACAAAAGTACACGAGTGGAGATGGACGAAGTCGGGGGTCGATGGACATCTCTAGGGCAAATGAAGGCTACACGAGCTGCGGCCCGGTAGTCGAGATGTCATGGCACAGGGCCGATGTCCTGCTGCTAGGGGCTCAGTCCTGCCTACCTGTCCCGGAGGTTCCGGCCGTAGGTGGGGTTGGGTCGGTACTCTTGTGTATGGCTAGGATGGGTTGGAAACTATGTCACGTCTTCCATCCGTATACCGTGGTGGTATGTGGCACGTGGTTACACGTGAGGAAGATGTGTCTTGTGGGTAAAGATGTACACCTCTGATCAGAGTATAACCTATTCGAATAGCCGCGCCCTCGGTTATGGGCAAGCCGAGCAATGTACCCAAGTTAGTGTTTTAATTCTTAAAACCTGCTTAACAACTAAAATGTGGAATGGTTGGCCTGGGTTGGCTTGGGACAAGCTGGGACCCAGGGTCGGGTTGCCAGTTCGGTCTGAATCATCGTAGGCCTTGGGTTAAGGCAGGTTCGTGTGGGTTCACGGCCTTGATTAATAATATTGTATAGCTCTAGGGTCGTATTTACAAAATAGCTTTGAGCAACTAAGTGTCTTTTAATGCTGTTTACTGCAAACCCTAACCCCTATATTATGGCTCCCTTGTACTCCCTTGCATTTATTCTGCACTTATGGGTGTGTCTTGTTGAGTACGGTGGTTGTACTCAGTCTTGCTCAATTTTTCCCAAACCCAGAAGAGGAGTTCCTGGAAGATGAAGGCTTTGGTGTCTAGCTCGTGCCTGCCGTCAAGCGCCTGTGGTCGTCGCCCTAGTCCTCCGCTGTTTTTCGTTTGTCTTCTTGTGTGCTGGGCCTTCGCCGCCCAGGTAATAAATTAACTATTTACGCTTCCGCTTGATAAGCTCTAAAATGTATCAACTTTTGGTATACCTTGCCTCCTGGGACATGGAATAATACACGCACGTAAGGAACGCCCGTTGGGTTATTTCCGGTCGTGACAGGTTATTGCTACCGAAGTCTAATTTGGTTCCGAGAGGGGGGCATATTACCACTAATTGCATAGTGTGCGATTGTAATTTTTTTGTTGCAATAAGTAGGAAGTATCGCAACAAATAAATTTGCGTTAAAATTAGGGTGACGATATTGCCGCGCTTTTTGTTATCGTTGCAATAGTTATCCATGTCGCAACGAATTTAGAGCGTTGTTATTAGAGTCATGTATATAGCAACGCGAAACTACTTTGTTGCAAATGAGTCTGTAGATATTGCAACGCAAACCTAAATCATTGAAAATTAGTCTATAGGTATTGCAACGCAAACCTAAATCGTTGCAACCATTCTTAGATATTGCAACAACCACCGGAAATCGTTGCAACTAACAAGATTCTCTCGCAACAATATTTCGTCATTGCTATAGTTTAACGAATCGTTGCAATAGGTGAAATTGGTGGTGCCACCTACAGATTGTTCATGGGCCTTTGTATTGTTAAACTTTAACTTGTTTGCATCATTGTGGCCCGGGTCGGGGTCATGACTTACGTAATTAAGTCGGCCCGGCCAATTAGCTGGGCTGTATCGTGTAATAAAAACAGGTACGATTAACCCTACCCTTAGCAGTCGATAGATAGATCCCTGATCATAGACTAGCTGGCGCCAGCGACCCTTTTATATCTTGCACAATTGCCGGCGACACCGAAGCACTCGACGCTAGCGAGACCACACCCTGTCCCTATCTCCCAACTCGATATCTCGACGCCGTTCGAATCGATCCCTATATTTATATATATTCAGGTACCTCTTCGATCACGAGTGCAATGAAAACTATTGATTCTTTATTTTCTATATATCTATGTAATTAAAAATTGGCTTATTTCATTGCATACCACCCCTTAGGCAAATTTGGTAACAAATTTTCTCAATTGGAATATGGCACGTGATGATGATCATAGTTGGATGCTATTGTCTCAGTCAGATTGTGTGTGGCAAGTTGGATTTGAAAAATTCATTTAACATACATTTGAAGGTACCCATCCAGGAGGGACTGCGGCCTGTCCATGTACTAGGTGTCGTTGCATGGCATACAGAACGAAAATTGAGGTTCAACAACACTTTGCTTGGTAGAGGGTTTGATAAGGATTTCATAAAATAGAAACATTCTGTTA
This sequence comes from Oryza sativa Japonica Group, assembly GCF_034140825.1. NCBI lineage: Eukaryota > Viridiplantae > Streptophyta > Magnoliopsida > Poales > Poaceae > Oryza > Oryza sativa. The sequence goes on along the minus strand of NC_089045.1, from coordinate 14,408,536 downwards.
GTAAACCTATGGTTGTGGATGATCAGGAGATTAGTGAAGCCGAAGTTGATGATGGCGGCTCTATCGATAATCGGCTTTCTTCGCTAATCAGAGATAGTAATATTGAGGTGCCAAATGAGTCAGCAAAGAATTTTTTCAAATTAATGGAAGAAGATCGGAAAGAATTATACCCAGGGTGCAAGGAGGCTACCATGGTATCTTTCATTGTCAGGCTATTTCAGATTAAGTGCATGTATGGTATCAGTAACAATGCCATGGAGCAAATACTTCACTTATTCTGTCTTTTGCTCCCTGAGGGACATTGTGTCCCAAATACTTTGGATAAAGTTCGTAAGGTAGTCCAAGATCTCGGGTTGGACTACCAAAAGATTCATGCTTGTGTCAATGATTGTGTGTTATTTCGTGGAGAGTATGATAATATGAACAGATGTCCAACATGTGGGGAGAGTAGGTGGAAAAATATATATTCTGGAGAACTCGGGGAAGGCAGTGGCATTGGAGGAGTAAAGAAAAAAGTCCTTCGTCCTCGTAAAATACTTAGGTATTTTCCACTTATTCCTTGACTTCAACGATTATATATGAATGACACCACATTGACCTATATGCGTTGGCACAAGGAAGAAATAGTTGATGATGGGAAAGTGCGGCACCCAGCAAACTCATTGGCATGGAAGCACATAGATGAAAAGTACGGGGATCGGTTTGAATCTGATCCACGCAATGTTAGGATTGGACTTGCATCAGACGGCTTCAATCCATTTGGGATGTTGAATGCGACTTACACTACATGGGCGGTGATCCTAATTCCATATAACTTGCCTCCTTGGTTGTGCTTGAAACAATCTTATTGGATGATATCGATGCTGGTACCTGGGCCTAGATCTCCAGGAATGAACATTGAAGTATATTTGCAGCCACTGATCGATGAGCTTAAACAGGGATGCCAAGGTGAAAAAGAATTTTACGCTTCGTGCAATTCTGCTTTGGACAAAAAACGGTTTTCCTGCGTATGCCATGTTATCAAGTTGGAGCAGAAAAGGCAAGTTTGCGTGTCCTTATTGTCACAAGGATACTGAATACTTGTGGTTAAAATACGGCAAGAAGCATTGCTACATGGGCCATCGCCGCTTTTTGGCTTCAAACCACAGGTGTAGAAAGAACAAGGTTAGCTTCAATAACAAGGTTGAAATGAGGGGGACTCCAGTGGCACTCAGTGGTGACGAAGTATTGAAGCAGTACGAGAGTTTTGAGCAAGTCAAATTTGGCATGATGTCAAGGAAGAGGAAGCAACGAGATGAAGATACTAGATGGCACAACTGGAGGAAGAAGAGTATTTTTTTTATCTTCCTTACTGGAAATCATTGCTTATACACCATAATCTAGATGTGATGCGTATTGAGAATAACATATGTGAGAGCTTGCTAGGTACTTTGCTTGATTTAACAGGTAAATCTAAGGACAGTGAGAAGGCTCGACTTGATTTGCAAGAATTGGGTATTAGGAAGAATCAACATCTATTGGTCCATAAAGGAAAATACACTTTGTCGGCAGCCTTGTACACGTTAAGTCCAAGTCAGAAGGAAATTCTATGCAGATTTCTACAACATGTCAAGATGCCAGATGGTTATGCCTCAAATATCAAGAGATGTGTTGATGAAAATGGTTGGAAGGTTAGTGGACTTAAAAGTCATGACTACCTTGTTTTATTACAAAAACTTTTACCATTGGTGGTATGCCATATTTTGCCTGAAGATGTTGTGATCCCATTGATCGAGCTCAGCAGGTTTTTTAACAAACTATGTTCAAAGGAGCTTGAGGTGACTGAAATTGAAAAACTTTGCAATTCGATTGGAGAGACCCTTTGTCGGCTTGAGATGATATTCCCTCCATCATTTTTTGATATTATGATGCACTTACTAGTTCATATTGCTTCGGAGGCTAGAATTAGAGGCCCTGTTTGTTATAGATGGATGTATCCCGTTGAGAGGTACCTACGTACCCTTAAAGGCTATGTGAGGAACAAAGCGTGCCCAGAAGGTTCAATAGCAGAGGTATATATCTCGGAGGAGTGCCTTACTTTCTGTGCTCGGTTCTTTGAAGATGTTAGTACAAAGGTGAATAGGCCAGAACGTCAAGAAATGTAACACCCTGAAAATTCAAGGCAATAAAAATCACTAAATGTAACATACCCGAATTCTAGGATTAAGGAATTTCCATCAAAACTAGTTGAAAGGAAAGTTCTTCAATTTTGTGAACGAAAAATTTCCATTTTAAACCCTAGGTGAAGTTAATCTAACTTGTACTGAAGTAAAATCTGAGAACAAATTAAAACCTTTTCATCTTTAACCTATACCATAGATGCAAAAACAAGTGAAAGCATGCATACTCGTTTACATCATGTTTTGACTTAAGTCCTTCTTATGCATTTGGATTTTCGTTTTGCATTTCATAATAGGTCTCATGAATAATAACTAAGATCTAGATAAACAACTAAACCATTAGGGCCTAGTGCTAGCTAGAGGAAGTTAAAATAGGAACCATACACCTTAAAATATATCAAAAAGGCCTATGTCAAGCCCCACAAAACTAAATTTGGTCATCCATTTGAAGACAAGTCATAAACATGGAAGTGAACAAATAAATTAACTCATATAGGGTATATTCTATCTTAATCATCTCTATAAGCATTCTCTTAATTTAATACTAAAGTAAACTTATACATAAATAGGTAAGGAGCTTACGACATGTGTAAGGTAAACTATAATTTTAACATATCAACATCACCTTATGTTAAGAAGAGTCCAAATATAACTTTTATAAACATTTACATGCATTTAGGCAAAGGAAAACACATATAAGAGATAAGTCTTACTAATTATCTATAATAATTCGTGAAAGATAAAATCATGGGAAAAATTCATGTAGGCTCTAATTAACATATACAACTCACTGTAATTTTGGTTCAATTTAATAACAAAATTTGATACCTCAAATAAATCAGTCAAACCAGTTAAATAATAGACTAATTAAAATTCCTAATCGGCTAAAACCATACTTTGTTTAAAAATGCATTTAACTTCATGGGAGTGTATAGGGGAAACAATTTATTCAAATACTAGGTCATTTATTATGAATAAATATATTTTTTCCAGAATTTATCTTCTCTGTTTAGGTCTCCTAAAAATTCAAACAGTTTCCATTGAGCCCTTCTTCTTTTAATTTCTGTGAGCAATCTATCCATAATTCGTGAGTGAAACCAAATAAAATGGAAACTAGGTACATTCATCTACTTCCAGTAAAATCCACATGAATTGATCTGTACCCCAAAAATAATATATGAATTAACAAAGATGGGTAAGAGAAATAATCCTGAAAATTTGTCTAAAATCACTTACACCCAATTATCTACCCATCCCTCACACCACCACCTAGCTTACACCGACCTGGACCCACCTGGCAGCCTCCTTGGCTTGCCCTTCCTCTGTGCAACTTCTCTAGCCGACCAAAACTGAGAAAGAGACCGAGCCAACAGCCCTCAGGCGCGTTTGACACGTGGCCACGACGTGTCGACGATCTAAAAACGCCGAGCTCCATCTCCGCCTCTCCCAGACGCGTCGTCACTCCTCACCCACCATTCCAGTGCCGATCCAACCGAGGGAGAGCATCCTTGCTGCCCTTCTCCACCGTTTCTCTATCGCCGGTCGCGAAGAAGATGATGGCCACATTCGTTGATGAGCCACGGTCATTTCCTCTTCTTTTGCATTCCAAAACCTACTCTCGATGCCATCTCTATTTCATCTAATTTCGTCCCATTCTATGCAGCGGTTGAGCGGGAACGCCACCGTGCCCACAAACGCCCTGGAGCGCACAACGACGACCGCTGTCGGGTTCTCGTCGTCGTTCTAACCAAACCGAACCACCCCAAGCCGAACCCTTGCGCCACCAGAATCGCCTAGACGTCCTCTTCAAGATTCTCCAAGAACCTCATGGATCGGTGAATCGAGGAGGGATATCGGCGTCATCTTCTCCATCTCCGGCCGCCGACATCGATCTTCGATTCCTTGATCCCGGGTGAGCTTCAGCGCAATTCCTGACTCGTGTAGCATCTTTAGATGGTCTTTGAGCCGTTCCACTCTTTTTCTTGGCAGCCCGGAGTCCGGATGGTGGTTGTCACCGTTGGCATGCCGATTTCCGCCGCCGTCGGGACATCCTCTGCATCGTCGTCGCTGTCCAGGCCTACCCGTACCGCGTCCGAGCTTTGGTGAGCACCCTGCAGCCTATAGAACATACATGCATGCATCCCTTTGGGTACATCCAGACTATAGCATGACATGCACCACCACCCGAAAACATCCTCTGCTCGGACTCGCCGCTGGCGCTACTCCAATGTCCGCTATCTGATAAATGTATAGGAATGGAATCGAAATAACATGATCTTCATTTTGTATTTTGGTCGCACCCCCAAACGAGCCATCGTTTGTCGCCGGCGAGCTCGAGATCGAGCTCAGCCATGGCGCTCTGTTCTGTCCAGGTCGCAGGGACTTCGCTTTGAGAATTTAAACAAATATAAGGGTTAATATGAAAACATACTAAACACTGACATATGGGCCTAGGACTGCGGGTTGGTTTCTAGAAATCTCAAGGGCCTTCCTGCATATTGGCCGTATGACTGACAGCGGACCCCTAGTAACAAAATCTGAGATTATGTAAGAAAAGTACCTAAAACTTGTAAAAAATCCATAGAAAATCAAATATAACTCATTTTGAGATGATTATGTAAACTCATATAAGGATGAACTTTAATGTTATGAAATAAAAACTTACACTTGCAGTACAAATTACACCTCTAAAATTTATTTAAGAAAAAAATATACATAAAGCATGCACAAACTTATAAAATGCATACAAAATTCATCTCAACTCATTTTAGGGTAAATTCACATTTCAAGGAATCATAAATTTGTTGTCCACTGTAAAGTGAAATAAAATAATATACTTACTTTGTACCTGATGCCTCTAAAACTATTATCTTTAAAATGAATAGTTTTAGATAAGCTGAACTTTAGAAGTTCATATAAAATTCATCTTAGATCCTTTTTGAGTAAACCCAAGTTCTGTAGATTCACCAAAACATATACTTCCAATTTGTAAAATAAAATCATATACTTACTGTGTAATAAAAGCCTCTAAATATTTATGTAATTAATAACCAACATAGAGCAACATTTAATTTGTAAAATTTGTAGAAAATTCATCTTTAGTCTAAATGAAGTGAACCAAATTTCTATAGGACCAGCAAGTAATGTAATTCAACCTAGTAGAGTGAAATATGGCACCCTCTGTTCATACCATAGCTCTAAACCTTAATTTGGTAGTATAGGTACTAAACACATAATAGTGGTTAAACAATACATATAAATAAGTATATATATGCATGGTAGCTCCAAATAATTCCAAATAAAACTTGTTAGGACCAGTGGATCCATAGTTCCATCCCCATCCACAAAAACTTAGAAGAACTTAGCTCATATAATAATTTCTAGATTGATATAATATATTGCTAGCATAGACTAGAGCTCCCCTAGTTTATAAGAATATGAACTATGATAATAAAGACCATAAGCTTATGAACTAAGGTTAGACTAGTTAACTAAAATACTCATTTTGTACATCACTAGCTAGATGAGGCAAGTTCTGGACCTAAACCTCTAAAGCCATGACCCTATGTAACACTATACACCTATAACACGTTATAACTTGTAAAATACATAAAGAATTCATATTAACTCTAAAAATTGTGAAACCAAATGTGTTAGTCTTAGAAAACACATATCTTCACCTTAATAAACTTAATAAGAATCACCTTACAACAGCATTTCATAATAGTACCTAAGTAAATCCTACACTATACCGACGAAACTTCTAAAATTCATAACTCTCAAATAAAATGAGATAAAATAGAAATTCTTTCACCTAAATTCATTTTAGACCAGTACCTATTCACTGTGCACAAATCATGCATTTTAGAGCATTTTGTATTTTTCACATATTTCGGTGTTTAATTGCATTAGGTGTACTTTGTATAGATGATTGCTTAAACGGTGAAGAAGTGAATTAGGTGCTGACATTTTCCAGTTGCAAGGCAAGTCCCACCTTCCTCTCTTTGATCATTTTGAACCTTTATTTTGGAGGTTATTGCAAATGTTTGCAAATCTTGCATGTCGATTGTACACTAATAAATTAAAATTTTCTTAAACTTGTTAGAAAAACTCCTATTATTTGCATTATCACCCTAACCCCACATATATCCATATCCATCATTCCTAACCATAGGAACAATATGACTATGCCACTTTGTATATGAGTTTAGATGCCACTAGATTGCTATAATGCTTAGCCATGCTTACAATGGTCTTCCTTGTCATTATGGGCTCATTACAAACATGTCAATTGATTTTGAAATAATCTGGACAGAACTTTAATACTTGTGATTTTGATAAATAAAATGATGGAAAACGTGGATTTTAGGTTTGGGCTCAAGTGGTGCACATATGGTGATTAGTTGTGTACCGATAGGGGGAGAGTGCACCCAAACCGACTTAAAGACTTCACTCAATGTCAGTCCATTTCGTATACAGTACAACCACATGTGCTAGTATGGGATAGCCCAAGCTTAGTAAATCATTTATGGTTTAGCCTTACATTCTGGTAGGCCAGTGTGGGTGGGTTCCCGTTGTGTCCGCCACCACGGCGTTAAGTTTAAGGTGTGGGCCCGCCACTTAACGGTTCTAGGTCATATAACGTGTAGGCTTAGGATGGAGTAACACGTATCGTGCTGGTGTAAGGCTAAATCATGAATTTTGAAAAAGCTTTGTTGTGGGTAATAAATCGGGTACTTATGTTTCGCGTGACACGCTCTTGCATGATTATTATTTCGCATCATGTGGGTAAAGTGTACAAACTCTGCAGAGTAAGAACTAATCGATTAGCCGTGCTCACGGTCATAAGCAGCATGTGGATATGTATTGAGTATAGACTTGTGTTTATTCTTCTAAATGTTGAATTTACCTTCAAATTATGTTGAGATTTGAGAATGATCTCCTTGCTGCCATGGATGGCAATGAGGTGCACATTTATACATTATTAATGCCTACTTTGATGCCCATATGCTAAGTACTAGCTTGCTGAAATTTATTTGAAAGAAAATTTGATTTGAATGTGGTTTATGCAAATAAAACTTGCTTTGTGCTAAAAAGAACCATATCATGCCTTCCTTGATTATATGCCTTGCAAGTAGGGTGTTAGGCTTGTCTTGGTGCTTGCCAGTACATTATTTCTAATAATGTACTGATTCTTGCCGTTGAATTAACCTTTTGCTTGCAGGTTTTAGATTTAGTCTGTGAGTGATGCGCGTAATCGACTGCTTCGCCTAGGATTTGAACATAATGGGGTAAACTCCTAGTCGGTGTGCTTGTGGATTGGGTAGACAAGCTTCCGCTGTTCTATATATTTATTTGGCCGGTCGGCCTATGTATCTCTAAGTTAGTTGTAATTTTAATCGCTTTCATCTTTATTTGTGTTTGCTATGTATGTCCATGCTTAAGATGAAAGTGTGAATCTAGTGCACATACTGGGAATTAGATTCACATGAGTATAAGTTAAGAATATTTGAGATGTTGTAGATCTTTAGCTATTTTTGTCAAGTCTCCTGAATGTGTAACACATCTGGTCGCCGCCTTCGAGTGGTTTGACGGGCACATCTCAGGTTGAAGTTGACTGGCAGGATATTCCTCTCTTGAGGCGTCGGATATTTCATTATGCTTGTTAGATGATTTGAATTATTCATTTCATCTCTCAATTATAATGGAAGGTCCGAAGAGCCTACAACACTAAAATTTTGAACTTTTTAAAACTTTTGCATCATGCTGGATGTTATGGTTGCTATTGCTTGCCAAATCGTAAATGATCATAAAGAAATTAAAGAAAAGATCTACATTTAAGCAATAGATAAAATTTACGAGAATATATTATTTATGTTTAACCCTATAAATACACACGAAAGCAAGCCAAATAAAGTACAAGTCAAATATTAATTTCTATTTTGAATCACAAATCAAATATTAAATATTCGAACCATCTTGATAGCTTGATGTCATATTTAACAAAAGGAAATACTAAGATTAAATATAATTCATTTGGATCCAACCTCACATGAAATAATGGTCACCACCATAAGAGCATCTCCAGCAGGGTCCTCAAACAAAGTCCCTAAATAAGTTTTGAGAGTTGATGCAAAAAATATAGGTCCAGCAAAGTCCCTACTAGAGCCCCCAATCTAGGGAGGCCCCTAGATCACTCCTCCAAGCCCCCAGTCCGGGGGGCTCAACCCCACAGCCCCCATCCTCTTTTTTTTTGGCGGGGGAAATTTCTGAGCGCGCGCCATTGTCATCCTCCCTCCCTCCCGCGTCATCGCCATCCTCCCACAACCTCCCAACGAGCAAGCCGCCAGGTCGTTTTGCTCCGGCCGGCGACCACCCGACATCCCTCGGGAAGAAACTTCGGCGAGATTCCACAGTGTGCCGCCTCAAGCCATCACAATCATCGGTTTTACTCCGTCACTCACTGTCGCCGACCTCCTTGCATCTTTGGCCAACGCGCGTCGTCACCGATCGATCACGCCTAGGTGAGTCTCGACGTCCTCCCCGAACTAGCTGCTCACCCGCTGTCCACAAGGCCTAGCGCCGACCATCGACAGCTATCTATCACCGGCCGCACACATGCTGCAGTAAAAAAATTCAGAGATGATGGTGATTAAAACAAATCACAATAGTAAAGTTCAGTTTCGTATGTCTGAGTCTCCTTGTTTGATTTTGATCTTTATGGGCTTCCTAGGCGTCTAGGCCCATCTAAATCATTCGCACAGCAAAACGTACATTGTCATCATTCATGTTTTATATGCAATGTCTTGTTCTATGTCAGAGAGCTAATCTTGCTGAGCATATATAATATTTAAGAAATAAATTTGTGTTTGCACTGAGTCCTTAGTACTGCGGAACCAATATATATGCTAAATAAATACATATTGCAAACAGTATAACCTGATGTACATTGCAATCATTTGTTGATGTTTCTGAGATAGATTGGAAAGGTTGTCAATTTATATATTTATTGCAGTGACTAGATTGCAATGACAAGTGGAGGTGATTCCTTTGTGCGCATGATGTCCGAGGACACTGATGTCGAAGTGCTAATGCCAAATGAAGACCTTCGTACTTCAACAAATGGTGCAAAAGGAAGTGCCAAAAGATCAAGCAACTATACTCGTAAGGAGGACATTCAATTGTGCATTTCATGGCAGAGCATTAGCTCAGATCCTATTATTGGCAATGAGCAACCAGGGAAGGCATATTGGCAGAGGATCGCAGAGCACTACCATGCTAACCGTGATTTTGAGTCTGATAGGAATGCAAACTCTCTTGAGCACCATTGGGGTAACATTCAGAAGGAAGTAAGCAAGTTTCAAGGTTGCTACAATCAAATTGAGCGTCATCATCCAAGTGGCATACCACATCAAGAGCTTGTAAGTTAAATTGTTTATTTATTATTATTAATAACAATCTTGTATGTATGTGAACTAAAACTTAAATTATGTTGCAGGTTCTTGAAGCTGAGGCATTATACTCGTCCACTGCACCAAAGAATAGGGCATTTCAGTTTAATCATTGTTGGCTCAAGTTGAGGAATTCTCCAAAGTTTCAAACACTAGAATCCCACAAGAGGCCACGGTCTAGGAAGTCTTTGACCCCAATTGAGAGAGCTGGTGAAGAAGATGAAGGAGATGATGCTAGCAAGAGTACAGCTCCTGATTTATCTCAGCCGAGTGCTAAAAAGAGACCAATAGGTAGGAAGCAAGCAAAGGAGAAGTTGAAGAATGGAGGAGAAGATGGACCATACAAAGAGGCGATGAAAGATTTGCTTGACGCTAAAGAGAAAGAAGCGAAATTGAAAGAAGAGAGATGGAAGGAAACTAAGGAGATTCAAGAGCGCAAGCTCTTATTTGCTGAGCGTAAGTTAGTGTGGGATCAAGAACAGAAGATTATGTTTTGTGATGTTTCCACCTTGGAACCGGATGTGAGAACGTATGTGTTGGCTATGAGGGCACAGATTGCAGCTTCAAAGGTGGCTGCCCTCAATGGTGGATTTGATGGTAGTAGTGGCTTTGGAGGTGAGTTTGGTGGCGGTAATGGAGAAGTTTGAGCACTTCGATGGAATAAGTTGGATTCTATTGGATGATCCACGTGTCCTTTACTAGTAGGATATGCCATTATCACGATTGGTCTTTGAAGTCCTTTTTTGTTAATTATTTCCACAATAATTTTAGTGTCACTTGCTAGTAGGACATATATTACTTTCAGATTTGTTATTTATAATCGAACCATTCATGGTTGTAGGATGTATTATTTTTAAATTATATAATGCATCATTGGGTTCACATAGTTTATTTTTTATGAGCAATTTTCATTTTCATTGGTGAATTACGAATATTGGTTGCATCTTGTTGTCGTATATGGCACTGTACCCATACCATATTTACATGTTTAAAAATTTTAATTTTGTATTCGAATTGTAGTATTTGAAATTGTGAATTTAAGTATGGTTAAATTATGTGAGTTAGAAATAATTGTGTTCGAATTTTTGTGGTGTTAAACATACTGTATATGGATTGTATTTTAAAATACAAGATAAACATGAGTAGGGACTAAGAAATAGGGGGTACTGCTGGAGTTGGAGGCATTTTTTAGTCATTGAGAAATAGGGGCAGCCCTTATTTAACTTTTAGGTGCTTCAAAATAAGGTCTATTGCTGGAGATGCTCTAATGACCCTATCTATATATTTCACTCGAATATTTAACATATCTTTCTTCACATAAAATTCACTTATGTAAAATGGTTGGTCACATAAATAACTAGAGCAAATATATCACTACCTTTATGATGGATTTAATGGAATATTTTAAACCTACATTTAGATATTGAGTCTCCAAAATATATAAGTTCTGATGAGGACATCAACACCATCGATACATCCATGTCCCCCCATATACAGCATGATGGTCCTATTACCCGCGCTCGTGCACGTCAACTAAATTATCAGGTGAGTTCTTTCTTGAGTTCATATTCCTCGTCTTTATACCTCGGAGACGCGTGCACTCGTGTTTTACTCAGGAACGATGGAGAGGATCCAAAGGGAAGAGGATTCGCGTGGGGTGGATTCGGACTGCAGGGCAGCGCCAACTTCTGACGGCCGCCACGACTTCATGCGAACTCCGATTTGGGCGTGCAAGTACTTCATGGAAAGATTATTAAGTCTACTTTCAAATGGATCCAGCCACATGTCCATATCTATTCTGGAGCGGCCGCAATTGTCATTTTACTCCCGACTATTTTTTGTCCATGGTGCTGCGTCACCTCTTTTGGCCCAATGGGCTGTGTATCCATGTTGGGCCCATTAGGGGCGCGTCCTAGGGTTGGAGCACGACCCTATGGTCGTTCTTCCCCTCTTTTTATACCTCTAGTCGCCGCCAAGAACAGGCGGGTTTTGATGATAGAGATAGCTTCTTGCTACCGGCTCGCAGCGCGCGTGTTGGCTAAACCGCCCGTCTGCCTGTAATCGGAACCCCACCATATTGTGTTTGATAGTGAAACTTTCATCTTTATCTAGCAATCTCAGTGCTTGTCCTACTTGTTCTTGCTTGTTCTTCGATTGCTTGCAGGACGAGTGCCCTCGTGGCCGGGTTGACGCGCACCACAAGTTCGCGGCGACCATTGGAGACGGTGTATCGGTTGCTAAGGCGCAGCGTCTTTGGACAGTTGTAGTCGGGCCGTGAACGTCGACTTCATCTAATCGAGTTATCCCTTACCTCTCATCGAAAGATCGGGCCACAAACCCTAGCGGGTTCGCATCAGGTGGTATCAGAGCGTGGTTCATCGGTGAGAGAATTTACCCTTCCCTTCGTCATTAATTTTTTTTTCCTATAGTCCAGAAAAGACCAACAAAAAAAAATAGTAGATTAGTTTTTCGATGATCCTATAGACCATTGTGCCTTTTCCCTAGTACTTGTTAGTTAAGGCTTGTTGAGTTTTCGATTGCATCGGTTGTGTTAATTTGCTGGTCTTAGTGTTAGGCGATTAGAGTTTCGAGTTCTTGCCACCACCGCACATCGCCACCTTCATCAATTTTGCCGTCATCACCACCGTCACCACCATCGCAGTCACCCACCAAATCACTTTCTATTTGTGTTTGATCTGTTGCCGATAGCTTTTGTTAGTTGCCTTGTATCCTGCCGCCACTAGAAAGGAAATAGAACCCTGATTCGAGTGACCTTCCTTAAAACAGTCATATCTTTTTCATACGGACTCGAAATTAGGCTTATAATATATCCACGGACATCTACAAAAAAAGTTACATCCGATTCTCCCCGCTTTGTCGGGTTCGGCAAATTTAAAATCGCCAAATTCCTCTTGCAAAATTCTGTTTTTGTGGCGAGAAGCTTCGGGACCTATTCGCATAGAACTTTAAAAAAATTCTACAAGCTTCATACTTTGTCCGTTTGAGATAAGATTTTCTGTGGTTGGTTCTAGTGTGCTCCTGGTTGTGAAAAAAATATCAAAAAAAAAGTTGTGCCTCTCTCCTCAGCACTAGAGAGAGCAAGCAAAAAAAAAAAGAGGATCCAGCGAGCACACCACACCATTCCCCCTTTGTCACCACCTTCTACCACCGGTTCTTGTTTTCGTTGTTGTTTGGGTTTGTGTTTTGTGGCGTCCTTTGTGGTTAGGCTCGCGTCTCTACTTCGACTAGCCTAGGACCAGCACTGTACACTATACCCTTGAGCGATTATTCAATTTGCTTTGGCTAACGTGGTTTCTAGTTTTCTCTTGAGCATTGCTTTCAGCCCACCAACAGCTCCACCACAAACCCGACTACAGCTTGACAGGTCTTGTTGCTACAGCACCGATACACCTCGTTCCACGGTTGCTAACTTGTGGTGTTGCTGTCCCCCTCCTGTGGGCAAGGTAAGAACTGGTAAGAGCTTGTGAGACAAGCTGCGAGTGAAGTGAGAGTGAGCGTCTTGCAAAAGCTACATCCCAATAGTTGTGTAGGGCTTACATTACATCCTCCATTGTTTTGTTGTCCTTCATTTCTAAACCATGGCAGGTCCAGAGGATAAAGATGAGGAGGGTGCATCTCATTCCCCACGCACCAAAGGCATCATCCAATACTTTACAAGGCAAGTGAAGCAGCACACAGAAGGACTTGATACAGATTTGCAGGTGACAAATGAGAAGATTGGACAATAGGAGTCCACGCAGATCTCCACCAACACTAAGCTTACAGGGTTGGAGACAGCGGTCGCCCGCATTGACACTAGCCTTGCTGCTCTTGTGAGGCATTTTGATGCTCTCAATGCTGGAGGCAATGGTGGGGGTAATGACGATGACATTGACGGAGAGTACATCGAGGATAATTTAGAGGATGAATATATTGCTGACACTGAACAAGATGATCGAGATGCTCAAGATCGTCGACGGCTACACAACAATCGACGAGGTATGGGTGGTCGCCGCCGACGCGAGGTACGCAACAATGATGATGCTTTTTCTAAAATTAAATTTAAGATTCCTCCTTTTGATGGAAAATATGATCCTGATGCGTTCCTCTCTTGGGAGATTGCTGTTGACCAAAAATTTGCATACCATGAGTTTCCTGAGAACACTAGAGTTAGAGCTGCTACGAGTGAGTTCACCGATTTTGCTTCGGTTTGGTGGATAGAACATGGCAAGAAAAATCCTAATAACATGCCACAAACTTGGGATGCTTTGAAACGGGTCATGCGGGCTAGATTTGTTCCTTCTTACTATGCACGTGACTTGCTGAATAGATTGCAACAATTGAGACAGGGTGCGAAAAGTGTAGAGGAATATTATCAGGAGTTACAAATGGGCTTGCTTCGTTGTAATTTAGAGGAAACTGAGGACACTGCCATGGCTAGATTTTTGGGTGGGTTAAACCGCGAGATTTATGACATCGTAGACTATAAAGATTACACTAATATGACCCGATTGTTTCATCTTGCTTGTAAGGCTGAAAGGGAAGTGCAAGGACGACGTGCTAGTGCCAAGGCTAATTTTTCTGCAGGTAAAACTTCATCATGGCAGACACGCACCACTCCTCCGGCCGGCCGTACTGCTTCTCCATCTTCCACACCCACAACCAGTCGAGCAGCACCTCCTCCATCTAGTGACAAGTCCGTGACAAAGGCCGCTCAGCCAGCACCGAGTGCTTCTTCAATGGTATCCACAGGCCGAATGAGAGATGTTCAGTGCCACCGTTGCAAGGGCTTTGGGCATGTGCAGCGTGACTGCCCTAGCAAGCGAGTTTTGGTAGTCAAAAACGATGGTGAGTACTCCTCTGCTAGTGATTTCGATGATGATACACTTGCTTTGCTTGCGGCTGACCATGCAGATAATGAGCCACCGGAAGAGCACATTGGGGCTGCATTTGCGGATCACTATGAGAGCCTCATTGTGCAGCGTGTCCTTAGCGCACAAATGGAGAAGGCGGAGCAAAATCAGCGACACACGTTGTTCCAAACAAAGTGTGTCCTCAAAGAGCGTTGTTGCCGCATGATCATTGATGGAGGTAGCTGCAACAACTTGGCTAGCAGCGAGATGGTGGAGAAGCTTGCACTTAGCACCAAACCGCACCCACATCCATACTACATCCAATGGCTGAACAACAGTGGTAAGGTGAAGGTAACAAAACTGGTGCACATTAATTTTGCAATTGGAAATTACCATGATGTTGTTGAATGTGATGTTGTGCCCATGCAAGCATGTAATATTCTGCTAGGTAGACCATGGCAATTTGATAGGGATTCTATGCATCATGGTAGGTCCAACCAGTACTCTTTTCTGTACCATGATAAGAAAATTGTGTTGCATCCCATGTCTTCTGAAGATATTTTGCGTGATGATGTTGCTAAGGCTGCCAAATCCAAATGTGAGAGTGATAAAAAAGCCCAATCTGATGGCAAGAAACCTGAGACAATCAATTTGAAACCCAAATGCTTACTTGCTACTAAATCTGATATTACTGAGTTGATTGCATCACCTTCAGTTGCCTATGCTTTGGTATGCAAAGATGCTTTGATTTCACTTCACGATATGCAGCATTCTTTGCCCCCTGCTGTTGCTAACATTTTGCAGGAGTACTCTGATGTGTTTCCCAAGGAAGTGCCACCGGGGCTGCCACCGGTGCGCGGCATTGAGCATCAAATCGACTTGATCCCAGGTGCTTCCCTACCGAACCGTGCGCCATACCGAACCAACCCTGAGGAAACCAAGGAGATTCAGCGTCAAGTTCATGAGTTGCTTGATAAAGGGTATGTACGCGAGTCTCTTAGTCCATGTGCGGTTCCGGTAATTTTGGTACCAAAGAAAGATGGTTCATGGCGTATGTGTGTTGATTGTAGAGCTATTAATAACATTACCATTCGATATCGTCATCCTATTCCTAGGTTAGATGATATGCTTGATGAATTGAGTGGCTCTATTGTGTTCTCCAAAGTTGATTTGCGTAGTGGTTACCACCAGATTCGTATGAAGTTGGGTGATGAATGGAAAACAACATTTAAAACGAAGTTTGGGTTGTATGAGTGGTTAGTGATGCCTTTTGGTTTAACTAATGCACCCAGCACTTTCATGAGGTTGATGAATGAGGTTTTGCGTCCTTTCATTGGAAAATTTGTGGTGGTCTACTTTGATGATATCTTGATTTACAGCAAGTCTATGGGTGAACATTTTAATCATTTACGTGCTGTTTTTAATGCTCTTCGTGATGCACGTTTATTTGGTAACCTTGAGAAGTGCACCTTTTGCACAGATCGAGTTTCTTTTCTTGGCTATGTTGTAACTCCGCAGGGGATTGAGGTTGATCAAGCCAAGGTTGAGGCAATTCAGAGTTGGCCGACTCCTAAAACGGTCTCACAAGTGCGGAGCTTTCTAGGACTCGCGGGGTTCTATCGCCGCTTTGTGCAGGATTTCAGCACCATTGCTGCACCATTGAATGCGCTTACAAAGAAGGGAGTGCCTTTCACTTGGGGCACATCACAAGAGAACGCCTTCCACATGTTGAAAGATAAGTTGACCCATGCACCTCTCCTCCAACTTCCCGATTTTAATAAGACTTTTGAACTTGAATGTGATGCTAGTGGGATTGGATTGGGTGGTGTTTTGCTACAAGAAGGAAAACCTGTTGCATATTTTAGTGAAAAGTTGAGTGGGAACTTTAGATAAGGAATTATTCTACTTATGATAAGGAATTGTATGCTCTTGTGCGAACTTTAGAAACATGGCAGCATTATTTGTGGCCCAAGGAATTTGTCATACATTCTGATCATGAGTCTTTGAAGCATATTCGTATTCAAGGGAAGCTGAACCGTAGACATGCTAAATGGGTTGAATTTATTGAATCTTTTCCTTATGTTATCAAACACAAGAAAGGGAAGGAGAACATCATTGCTGATGCTTTGTCTAGGAGATACACTTTGTTGACACAACTTGACTACAAGATTTTTGGCCTAGAAACAATCAAAGACCAATATGCGCATGATGCTGATTTTAATGATGTGTTGCTGCATTGTAAGGATGGAAGAACATGGAACAAAATCGTCATCAATGATGGGTTTGTTTTCAGAGCTAACAAGCTATGCATTCTAGCTAGCTCCGTTCGCTTGTTGTTGTTGCAGGAAGCGCATGGAGGCAGTTTGATGGGACATTTTGGTGCCAAGAAGACACATGACATCCTTGCTAGTCATTTCTTTTGGCCACAGATGCGAAGAGATGTTGGCAGGTTCGTTGCTCGCTGCGCTACATGTCAAAAGGCTAAGTCACGCTTACATCCACATGGTTTGTATATGCCTCTTCCTGTTCCTACTGTTCCTTGGGAAGATATTTCAATGGATTCTGTGTTAGGATTGCCTAGGACCAAGAGGGGGCGTGATAGCATTTTTGTGGTTGTGGATCGATTTTCTAAAATGGCACATTTCATACCATGTCATAAAACTGATGATGCTTCTCATATTGCTGATTTGTTCTTTCGAGAAATTGTTCGCTTGCATGGTGTGCCAAACACAATTGTTTCTGATCGTGACACAAAATTTCTTAGCCATTTTTGGAGAACTTTGTGGGCTAAATTGGGGACTAAACTTTTGTTTTCTACTACTTGTCATCCCCAAACTGATGGACAAACTGAAGTGGTGAATAGAACCTTGTCTACTATGCTTAGGGCTGTTTTGAAGAAAAATATCAAGATGTGGGAAGAATGCTTGCCTCATATTGAATTTGCTTATAATCGTTCCTTGCATTCTACTACAAAAATGTGCCCATTTCAGATTGTGTATGGTTTGTTGCCTCGTGCTCCAATTGATTTGATGCCTTTACCATCTTCTGAAAAACTGAATTTTGATGCTAAGCAACGTGCTGAGTTGATGTTAAAACTGCATGAGACAACTAAAGAAAACATAGAGCGCATGAATGCTAAGTATAAGTTTGCTGGTGACAAAGGTAGAAGGGAGTTGAATTTTGAACCTGGAGATATGGTTTGGTTGCATTTGCGAAAAGAACGATTTCCTGATTTGAGAAAGTCTAAATTGATGCCTAGAGCTGATGGACCATTTAAAGTGTTAGCAAAGATTAATGAGAATGCATATAAGATTGATTTGCCTGCAGATTTCAGGGTTAGTCCCACATTTAACGTTGCAGATTTGAAGCCGTATTTGGGAGAAGAAGATGAGCTTGAGTCGAGGACGACTCAAATGCAAGAAGGGGAGGATGATGAGGACATCAACACCATCGATACATCCACGTCCCCCCATATACAGCATGATGGTCCTATTACCCGCGCTCGTACACGTCAACTAAATTATCAGGTGAGTTCTTTCTTGAGTTCATATTCCTCGTCTTTATACCTCGGAGACGCGTGCACTCGTGTTTTACTCAGGAACGATGGAGAGGATCCAAAGGGAAGAGGATTCGCGCGGGGTGGATTCGGACTGCAGGGCAGCGCCAACTTCTGACGGCCGCCACGACTTCATGCGAACTCCGATTTGGGCGTGCAAGTACTTCATGGAAAGCTTATCAAGTCTACTTTCAAATGGATCCAGCCACATGTCCATATCTGTTCTGGAGCGGCCGCAATTGTCATTTTACTCCCGACTATTTTTTGTCCATGGTGCTGCGTCACCTCTTTTGGCCCAATGGGCTGTGTATCCATGTTGGGCCCATTAGGGGCGCGTCCTAGGGTTGGAGCACGACCCTATTGTCGTTCTTCCCCTCTTTTTATACCTCTAGTCGCCGCCAAGAATAGGCGGGTTTTGATGATAGAGATAGCTTCTTGCTACCGGCTCGCAGCGCGCGTGTTGGCTAAACCGCCCGTCTGCCTGTAATCGGAACCCCACCATATTGTGTTTGATAGTGAAACTTTCATCTTTTTCTAGCAATCTCAGTGCTTGTCCTACTTGTTCTTGCTTGTTCTTCGATTGCTTGCAGGACGAGTGCCCTTGTGGCCGGGTTGACGCGCACCACAAGTTCGCGGCGACCATTGGAGACGGTGTATCGGTTGCTAAGGTGCAGCGTCTTTGGACAGTTGTAGTCGGGCCGTGAACGTCGACTTCATCTAATCGAGTTATCCCTTACCTCTCATCGAAAGATCGGGCCACAAACCCTAGCGGGTTCGCATCAAGTTCACCTTGGGAAAAATCCAAATTAATCTAAAAACAATTCAATTGTGGGTGAATAAATAAATAACCAAATAAAGCATTTGAATTTACAAATCCAAAATATGTTGAGCTACATTTCAATTCCAAATCCAACACCATTTTGCAGATTAGCCCTTCCACTTTTCCTTTTTCCTTTCCTTCTTTTCTCTCTTTCCTCCTGTCGGCACTATTCATTGCCCAGGACGTATTCGTTCTGGGCCCAAGCCTCTTCCCTGTGTCACGCATGCCATCCCTGTCACCATCGCGCGCCGTTGCAGCGCCGCACGAACGTCGCCCTCGCGTCGCCGCTCCTGCCGCGTCGAGCCCCGCGTCTCACGCCGTCGTGTCGCCATCGCCTTCGCTCAGCCGCGCGCTGCCACGTAAATCGCCCATCTATGACGTTTTCCTCATGATGTTGTATATTTTCGTCATTGAATAGACCATATCTATGACAAAATTTTCTATTTCGTCATGGATCAGTCATGGCGGGATAGGTACCAAAACTCTATGACGAAATTAAAAATGGCGTCAAGGTACAATAGAAAATTTCGTCACAAATAATGCACACCTTTCATTTATTAATACCTGTTGGTCCCACAGCGCATACGTGGATATCCAAATTTCATTTATTAATACCTGTTGGTCCCACCGTGCATATGTGGCACTGGTCCCACCGCCCGCCCAAATTATATGTGCCACTGGTCCTATATGTGGCTATCATTTTTTTTATAAAAAAAAATACACCTGGGAATCGAACCCAGTCCATGAGCATTTGCGTAAGAAGCTCTACCACCATGATACTAAGATCTTTGAGTGAAAGCTTGTTTTTTTGTTAATTGTCCTTTATGCGGTGAACCTGGAGAGGACGCGGCGGCCGTGGCGCCACCATGTGGAACACACCCACTCGGCGGTGTCGTGTTTCATCATCTCCCACGTTGGGCTGTTCCCCACCAGGTGGTTTGGATCTGAATCCCCTTGAATAGTTGATTTACGATTGTGCCCTCATTATATGTGTGTTGTAGTGTTGTACCGATATGAACGAGGGGTAAGTCAGTCCAAACCACAAGAAAATTCACAAGAATAGCAGCAGGTTTTTACTTTTAATGCATGAATAAAATTTTAAAGTAGTTTATCTCACTCATATGAGTTCGAAATTAGACGATTCCTTTTTCATTATTCATATAAAAATATTGTCTACAATTTCGAGCACGTTTAGAATGTTGTCAAGTAAACAGTGAAGACTCATAAATTGAAATTCAAAATTTTGAATTGTAGAACAACTGTGTGGTTTTTCTTTTAAATCTCTAGGTAAAACTTGTAGAAAGTCTTTCTCCCTCATACTGACTTCAAATTTGATTATTCTTTTTTCTACAAATTTCTAAATTCATGATCTATCAATTTATTGTGTTATTACAACTATATTTTTGTTTACTGCTAGATAAATTAATCCGAGCTGGATGTGCATGTGCTTGAAAGATGGACAAATTTTTGGGTGGTAACTTTTGCACTGACTTCCTATTAGCAAATGGTAAGAATGGTCACTTGAACCATAGTGTCCAACTGATCTACTTAGTGATGTTGCTGCCACATTGTTAAATTTTGGAAGTGGGAAAATGCTCTTTTGATGTGTTTTGGGTTCCTGCCTGGCATTTGCACTCCATATTGTCGTGGAACTGTTGTTGTATGCCTGTACTTTGTAGAAATGAAGCATGTTTAAATTGTGTCCATAACTTTACACCACACTTTACGGTCCTGCATACAAATCTGTATATCTAAATGCTATATGCCTATAGTCTGTAGAAATGAAGCATGCATAGGAAGTTACTTGTATCATAACTTTAGTGTCGAGAAATGTCCAGGGGTCTTCCGGCTAGCTCCACAAGGTGGTAGGCTAGACGACCTGGGTTCAAAGCCTCACCCCTCCTAATTATTTGATATTAGGTCCTTCCCTAATATTCTAGTTTTTTTTTATCATAACTTTAGTGTCTAATTTTTAGTGCTACACTCCTATGCATTCTAGTTCAGTTGCTTGTTTGTTTGGCCAGTGAAATGAGGTGGGTTGGGGATGGTGACATTGAGTTCTGTTAGTGCAATATATTATGGGGACATCGGATTAGTGTTGCAAATTAGCCCTTTCATTCAAAAACTAATATCGTATCTGTCGATTGTTTCTTGTTGTTTCTCTAGCGCATAAAAAAATAATCTAACATATGGTACTATCCTATCAGGTTGCTGTGCTCCTCCCCATCACCCTCGGGCAGGTCAGAAAAATAATTGATCCTGAATTATTATTCAGTTGTATCTGATTTGGAGAATAAGAAATTTGATGTTGATATAATCTGAAACTTGGTTTTGTTTGATTGTCAGGTGTTGATATAAGCTGTCTTAGTCTCCTTTATTATCTTATGCACTGTGATGAACTCCATCTACTTATTTTAGTTGTGTTGATGCTTCTATGAGCTTACTGTCGTGTGGTGGACTTGGTTATGTAAAATGATGTTTGGTGCTATGGTGGACTTAAATTATCATCCTGTGGTAAACTTTTGTGGACTTAAATGTGAAGATATGTGTACTAGGTTGTGTGAACTTATTTGTAATATGGTGCTATGTGAAGTTGGTATCTGTGTTCAATGTTGATGTTGGGCCTATTCATAATGTCCTGTGAAGTTCTAATTGTTGCTCCAAATTGGCCAATGCTAAAAATTTTCTAGACCTAATAGTGGGTTGGGGCCACAACTAGATGTAAAATGTGTGGCTAAATGGGTTGGGCCAAGACAAATGATCAGTGGGCCTTCATCCTAATGTGTTTGACACGTGTCATTGAAACAGATTAACACGTGGCTATATCAGGTAAAGACATGTGTCATTAATCAGATATAAACACGTGGCGCCTCAAAATGAGAACACGTGGCGCTGCCACCTTCAGTCACGTGGACATATGAAATGCCAACACGTGGGATTAAATACGACTGCCACGTGGCTCTAGTATACTGGAGATGCTAATCCAACATGGAGTACATGTCATCTGCCACGTCACATCTGTCACACCCCGAAGTTCCTTCCCAAGCCTAAATTGGAGTTTTAAATGGTCTCAAGAAAATACCTGTGTCAAGCAAGAGCAAACCTTAATAAATTAATGCAAATAATAATCGGAATTGGCATGTGGAATTTTTCTTAAGTTTTACATGCCGAAATACGCTAAAAAGATTTTTAGTGGAATTTTCAGAGCTCTCGAAATAATTTTAACCAATTAAAATTGAGCACAAGCAATTTTAATCCCAGGAAAAATCCTTTTTCCTTCTTTTTCCTTTTTCTTTCTTTTCTTTTCTTTTTTTTTCCTTTGAATGGGCCGCCGGCCCATTCCTCCTTTTTCTCCCCCTCCTCCCGCTGGGCCGGCCCTTCGGCCGGCCCAGCTAAGCCGCGCGGGCCGGCCGCCCAGCTCCCCTCTCTCCCCGGGACACCGACAGGTGGGCCCCACCTATCGGGGTCGTCCCCTTCCTCCGGCCGCCCGCTCCACGTCGCCACCACCGCCGAAACTGCCGCCACGCCCACCTCCGCCTCCTCCGGGCCACGACGTCCATGTCGCCCTCGCGCCCGCGCCTCCCGCGCCCACTCCCCTCTCTCTCTCCCGCCCGCGCCCGCGCCCGAGATGGCCGGGATCCGATTTTCGAATCCCGCCTCTCTCTCCTCCCCTACTCCCCGCGTTGGCCGGCGGAATTCCGCCCCTACCGGCCACGTCCGGGATTCCCCTCCCCTATTTAAGCTCCGTCGCCACCCCCTCTCTCTTTTTCCCCATTTTGCCGAACTCTCCCGAGCTCTTGATCGCTCCCGCACCGTGCATCCGCCCGCCGCCGCCTTTCCCACCACTCCGGCCGCCTCTAGCCGCCGCTAGACTCGCCGCCGCACCGCGCCGTCGCCGCCGTCGGGTTCGCGTGGCCGAGATCCACCCCGTCCGCCCTTCCTCCGTCGAGATTCGTCACCGGAACCCGCATCCCCTCGCGCTCTGGTGAGCTCTACCCCTACCGCCGCCTTCGGCCATGGTTTCTGATTGCTGTAGTTCGTCTCCCTCCCTCTAACCTCTCTCTTTTCCTCCCTTAGGGCATTCCGGACCTCGTCCGCCCGCCGCCGTTGTCCTCCCGTAGCTCGCCGTCGCCGTTCGCCGTCATCCTCCTCCGCGCCGGCCACTCTCGGTGAGGCACTCCCCCTCCTCTATTCCCCTCCCTCTCCCTCCTAGCCGCGCCGGGTCAAGCCGCTGCCCCGGTCGTCGCCGCCGCCCCGGTCGTCGCCACCGCCTTCGCGCCGCCGCCTCCGCCGCCGGTTGCCGTCGCCTCCGCCGCTGGTTGCCATCGCCGGCAACGCGTGCGCGCGCGCGCGCCGTCGCCATCGCCGTGGCCGGTCGGCCGGCCTTGAGCCGAGCTAAGCCAAGGCCTCGAACAATGGGAAGCTAGTGAGGATCATAGCTCTGAAGGATGAGATAGCACGCTTGAAGAAGGAGAATGCTCAGTTGAAGGGTCTCCCAGCGCCAGGAGGAGTCCGGATCCGCACCACGCCCCGCAAGACGGCGACTGCACCCGTGCGCATTCAGCTTGCGCCCAGGAACCCACCTCCGCCCGCAATTCTCGCAGCTCCAGCTCCAACCCCAGCTCCAGTTCCAGTGCCAGCTCCCGCGTCCGCTCTCTCCTTCGCTCCAGCGTCAGCTGCCAGGGGTCCAGCCAGTGGCAACGGAGGTTGGTTGTCTGCTACTCCCAGTGGCAGCCGCGACCACAGCAGCAGCAGTTCCAGTGGCTCAGAGCCGGGCAGCAGGGAGACGTATCTGCCAGACTCCAGGAGCCGCTAAGAGGGATCTGGTGACGAGCAGGAGGATGCCTTCGACTCCACCGACCGCAGGAGCCGTTCCGAGCATTAGGCTTGCTTTCCATTAGTTTATCGACTGTTTAGCATTTGCCTGTTAGTTTGAGTGTTTAGGTCTGTTCGCTTGGGGGTCAGTCGACGGTCGATATCATATGCCTATGATATGGCTGTCCTAATAAGGATTTTTGCTTGCTTTTTAAGTGTTTTAATTCAGATCAGAACAATTGCAGTTTAAATTCCTATATAATAAAGCTTAGTTCCTGAGCATCTGTTTTTCTTCTTTTCCCCCGTCTGCTCTTCCTCAAGATGGTCTACACCAGGAATGGTAACCGTGCAATAGGCGAGGGCAGCAACGGCGAAGAACGCACTAACGGTGTGCATCCCAACCGTGATTCCGGCAATGGTCCGCCACCACTCCCCGAGAATCCGACCCTTGCCCAAGTAATGGCTCATCAGACGCAGATGATGACAGCTATGATGCAGCAGATGCAGCAGCAGCACCAGCAGATGTACCAGAGGATGCAGCAGCAAGCCGAGTAGCAGTAGTTTGGTCCCCCTCCCCCTCAGTCCAAACTGCCGGAGTTTCTACGCGTTAGACCACCCACCTTCTCCAGCACCACCAACCCTATGGAGGTAAATGACTGGCTCCATGCCATAGAGAAGAAGCTCAATCTCCTGCAGTGCAATGATCTGGAGAAGGTCGCCTTCGCCACACACCAGCTCCAAGGTCCCGCGTCAGCTTGGTGGGACAATCATATGGCTACCCGCCCACCAGGCACGGAAGTCACTTGGGCGGAGTTCTGCCGCAGCTTCAGGAAGGCGCAAGTGCCAGATGGGGTCGTGGCACAAAAGAAGAGGGAATTCCGGGCACTCCACCAGGGCAACAGGACAGTGACGGAGTATCTCCATGAGTTCAATCGCCTCGCGCGATATGCACCGGAGGATGTCCGTACTGACGCCGAGAAGCAGGAGAAATTCCTAGCAGGTCTGGATGATGAGCTAACCAACCAGTTGATATCTGGAGATTACGCCGACTTTGAGAGGTTGGTTGACAAGGCAATCCGTCAGAGGATCAGCGCAACTAAATGGAAAGGAAGAGGAAGGCAGCGCAGTTCCGGTCCAACCAAGGGAGCCACCAGCGACCGCGCTTCACTCCCGGACAGCAAGGTGGACCTACCACCCTAATCGTCCGCCAGCACCGCCCTTTCAGTGCCAGCAACTTCCATCAGGGCGCCAGTGGCAGCCAGAACCACCATGGCGGTCAGCCCAACCGCAGTGCAGCTCCACTCCCACCAATGGCTCCAGCACAGTCAGCTCCGTCCGCGCAAGCCAAGAAGGAGACTGGGACAAAGCCAGGGTCTTGCTTCAACTGTGGCGAGCTTGGCCACTTCGCTGACAAATGCCCAAAGCCTAGGCGTGTCGGGCCAAGGTTTGTCCAGGCCCGTGTCAACCACGCGTCCGCAGAGGAGGCGCAAGCAGCACCAGAGGTCGTACTGGGTACATTCCCTGTCAACTCAGTTCCTGCTACAGTACTTTTTGATTCTGGTGCAACGCATTCTTTCATTTCAAAGAAATTTGTGGGGATGTATGGGTTAAGAAAAAAAGAGCTTAGTACACCAATGAAGGTTCATACCCCAGGAAATAGTTCAACCTCGGTCAGTTATAGCCCTTCAGTGCTAATAGAAATTCAAAGATCACCATTTCTAGCCAACCTCATCCTTCTCGAATCCAAGGATCTAGACGTCATTCTTGGGATGGATTGGCTGACCAAGTTTAAGGGCGTCATTGATTGTGCGAATCACACAGTCACCTTGACCAATGAGAAGGGAGAAACCGTGGTGTACAAGTCACCAGTCTCACCGAAGCAAGGAATCTCCTTAAATCAGATTAAGGTGGAAAACCCTGTGACCACCGGGGAGAAGAGTTCGCGGAAATTGGACGATATCCCCATAGTCTGCGAGTACCCAGAAGTGTTCCCCAAAGACCTCACTACCATGCCACCCAAGAGAGAAATTGAATTCCGGATTGATTTGGCACCAGGAACTGCCCCTATTTACAAGAGACCGTACAGAATGACGGCCAACGAGCTAGCAGAGGTCAAGAAGCAAGTTGATGAGTAGCTGCAGAAAGGGTACATTCGACCAAGTACTTCACCTTGGGGTGCTCCGGTCATTTTTGTGGAGAAGAAGGACAAGACGAAGAGAATGTGTGTCGACTATCGCGTACTCAATGAGGTCACAATCAAGAACAAATATCCTTTACCGCGGATTGATGATTTGTTTGATCAGCTGAAAGGAGCTAAAGTGTTTTCTAAGATAGACCTGCGATCAGGCTACCACTAGTTGAGAATTCGGGAAGAGGATATTCCAAAGACAGCCTTCACCACTCGGTATGGGTTGTATGAGTGCACGGTTATGTCTTTCGGACTTACCAACACACCCGCATTCTTCATGAATCTGATGAACAAAGTGTTCATGGAATTTCTGGACAAGTTTGTTGTGGTCTTCATCGACGACATACTTATCTATTCAAAGTCCGAAGAAGAACATGAGCAACATCTCCGTCTGGTACTCGAGAAGTTGAAGGAGCACAGGTTATACGCCAAGTTCAGCAAGTGTGACTTCTGGTTGTCGGAAGTTAAATTTCTGGGTCACGTTATTACAGCTCAGGGCGTGGCAGTTGATCCATCGAACGTGGAGTCAGTTACCAAATGGACCCCACCGAAGACCGTGTCGCAGATTCAGAGTTTTCTTGGACTTGCGGGTTATTACCGCCGATTCATCGAAAACTTCTCAAGGATCGCCCGACCCATGACTTAGTTGCTTAAGAAAGATGAGAGTTTAAATGGACAGCTGAGTGCGACAAGAGTTTTGAGGAGCTCAAAAAGAAATTAGTATCCGCACCAGTTTTGATTCTGCCCGACCAGATGAAAGACTTCCAAGTCTGTTGCGACGCATCCCGCCACGGGCTTGGATGTGTTCTAATGCAAGAGGGCAGAGTGGTCGCGTATGCCTTGCGGCAGTTGCATCCACACGAAGGGAATTATCCAACTCATGACCTGGAATTGGCAGCAGTGGTTCATGCTTTAAAGATCTGGAGACACTATCTGATTGGCAACCACTGCGAAGTATATACGGACCATAAGAGTCTGAAATACATCTTCACCCAACCGGACCTAAATCTCTGACAACGAAGATGGTTGGAACTAATCAAAGACTATGACATGAGCATTCACTACCACCCGGGTAAAGCCAATGTGGTGGCAGATGCGCTAAGCAGGAAAAGCTACTGCAATGCCCTATGCATCGAGGGCATGTGCGAAGAATTGCAGCAGGAGCTTGAACATCTCAATGTGGGAGTCGTTGAACACGGATTCGTAGCCGCTCTAGAAGCACGGCCTACGCTCGTCGATCAAGTTAGAGCAGTGAATGATCTTGAAATAGCAGAGCTGAAAAAGAACATGAGAGTCGGAAAGGCTCGGGATTTCCTTGAAGATGAACACGGCACAATCTGGTTGGCAGAAAGATTGTGTGTACCTGACGACAAAGAACTGAAGGATCTGATACTCACCGAGGCTCATCAGACTCACTACTCCATTCATCCAGGCAGCATCAAAATGTATCAAGACCTCAAAGAAAAGTTTTGGTGGGTCAGCATGAGAAGGGAAATAGCTGAATTCATCGCACTCTGCGACGTTTGCCAGTGAGTGAAGGCAGAGCACCAAAGACCAGCAGGTTTACTCCAACCTCTTCAAATCCCGGAATGGAAATGGGAGGAGATTGGAATGGACTTTATAACAGGACTGCCCCGGACATCATCGGGCCACGAT
This sequence comes from Oryza sativa Japonica Group, assembly GCF_034140825.1. NCBI lineage: Eukaryota > Viridiplantae > Streptophyta > Magnoliopsida > Poales > Poaceae > Oryza > Oryza sativa. The sequence goes on along the minus strand of NC_089045.1, from coordinate 14,381,038 downwards.
TCAATCTGGGTAGTCGTGGATCGACTCACTAAGGTTGCTCACTTCATACCAGTACATACCACGTATACGGGCAAAAGGTTGGCAGAGCTCTACCTCTCGAGAATCATGTGTCTACATGGAGTACCCAAAAAGATAGTATCTGATCGAGGGAGCCAATTCACTTCAAAGTTCTAGCAGAAATTGCAAGAGGAATTGGGAACCCGGTTGAATTTCAGCACAGCCTACCATCCGCAGACCGATGGTCAGACCGAGCGAGTCAATCAAATATTGGAGGACATGTTAAGGGCCTGCGCACTTGATTTTGGTGGAGCTTGGGACAAAAGCTTGCCGTATGCGGAGTTCTCTTACAACAACAGTTACCAGGCTAGTCTTCAAATGGCACCGTTCGAAGCATTATACGGCCGGAAGTGTCGCACCCCTCTCTTCTGGGATCAGACAGGCGAGTGTTTGGAACAGAGGTGCTAAGGGAAGCAGAAGAGAAAGTCAGAACCATCAGGGAAAGGTTGAGAATTGCCCAATCTCGACAGAAGAACTACGCGGACAACCGCCGAAGGGAGCTCACTTTTGAAACAGGGGATTACGTGTATCTTCGTGTTACTCCGCTCCGGGGAGTGCACCGTTTTCAAACCAAAGGCAAGTTGGCACCACGTTTCGTGGGACCATACAAAATCTTGGAACGAAGGGGAGAAGTTGCTTATCAGCTAGAGCTTCCTTCCAACATGATCGGCATCCATGACGTGTTCCATGTATCCCAATTAAAGAAGTGCTTGAGGGTACCCGAGGAACAAGCCAATTCGGAGCACATTGATATTCAAGAAGATCTGACGTATGTGGAGAGGCCACTTCGAATTCTTAAGACCAGTGAAAGAAGAACCAGAAACAAGGTCACTAGGTTCTGCAGGGTTCAGTGGAGTCACCATTCAGAGGAGGAAGCAACCTGGGAAAGGGAAGATGAGTTGAAGGCCGCCCATCCGCACCTCTTCGCCAGCTCCTCCGAATCTCGGGGTCGAGATTCCGTTTAAGAGGGGGGGTAGGTTTGTCACACCCCGAAGTTCCTTCCCAAGCCTAAATTGGAGTTTTAAATGGTCTCAAGAAAATACCTGTGTCAAGCAAGAGTAAACCTTAATAAATTAATGCAAATAATAATCGGAATTGGCATGTGGAATTTTTCTTGAGTTTTACATGCTGAAATACGCTAACAAGATTTTTAGTGGAATTTTCAGAGCTCTCGAAATAATTTTAACCAATTAAAATTGAGCACATGCAATTTTAATCCCAGGAAAAATCCTTTTTCCTTCTTTTTCCTTTTTCTTTCTTTTCTTTTCTTTTTTTTTCCTTTGAATGGGCCGCCGGCCCATTCCTCCTTTTTCTCCCCCTCCTCCCGCTGGGCCAGCCGAAGGTCCAGGCCCAGCTAAGCCGCGCGGGCCGGCCGCCTGCCTCCCCTCTCTCCCCAGGACGCTGACAGGTGGGCCCCACCTGTCGGGGTCGTCCCCTTCCTCCGGCCGCCCGCTCCACGTCGCCACCACCGCCGAAACCGCCGCCACGCCCGCCTCCGCCTCCTCCGGGCCACGTCGTCCACGTCGCCCTCGCGCCCGCGCCTCCCGCGCCCACTCGCCTCTCTCTCCCGCCCGCACCCACGCCCAAGATGACCGGGATCCGATTTTCGAATCCCGCCTCTCTCTCCTTCCCCACTCCCCGCGTTGGCCGGCGGCATCCCGCCCCTATCGGCCACGTCCAGGATTCCCCTCCCCTATTTAAGCTCCGCCGCCACCCCCTCTCTCTTTTTCCCCATTTCGCCGAACTCTCCCGAGCTCTTCATCGCTCCCGCACCGTGCATCCGCCCGCCGCCGCCTTTCCCGCCACTCCGGCCGCCTCTAGCCGCCACTAGACTCGCCGCTGCGCCGTCGCCGCCGTCGGGTTCGCGTGGCCGAGATCCACCCCGTCCGCCCTTCCTCCGTCGAGTCATCGCCGGAACCCGCATCCCCTCGCGCTCCGGTGAGCTCTACCCCTACCGCCGCCTTCGGCCATGGTTTCCGATCGCCGTAGTTCGTCTCCCTCCCTTTAACCTCTCTCTTTTCCTCCCTTAGGGCATTCCGGACCTCGTCCGCCCGCCGCCGTTGTCCTCCCATGGCTCGCCGTCGCCGTTCACCGTCATCCTCCTCCGTGCCGGCCACTCTCGGTGAGGCACTCCCGCTCCTCTATTCCCCTCCCTCTCCCTCCTAGCCGCGCCGGGTCGAGCCGCCGCCCCGGTCGTCGCCGCCGCCTTCACGTCGCCTTCGCGCCGCCGCCTCCGCTGCCGGTTGCCATCGCTGGCAACGCGTGCGCGCGCTCGCGCCGTCGCCATCGCCGTGGCCGGTCGGCCGGCCTTGAGCCGAGCTGAGCCGGGTCGCCGCCAACCGTCCGATCGGCCCCGAGGTGATCTGGGCCGTCGGTCCCATGGACCGGTGGTGGACCACCCGCGTGGTCCCGGTCCACGGTGGACCGGCAGCCTTAGGCCGCTGACCCGGGGGCCCCACTTGCCGGCGCCCCTCTCTCCCCTTGAGCTGCTGACATGCGGGCCCCGCCCGTCGGCGCCGCCGCCCCCTTGATGACGTCAGCCCTGGGAATTAATTGCGCAATAAATTATTTAAGGACTTTTTGTTATAGTAATAAACACAGTGAATCTTATAAAATTCATAAATAATTCATCCGTGCTCCATTTAAGCCCATTCAAGTCTCAGTAAATCAAGAAAAATGTGTAGAATCCATTAAAAATGGTTTTGTTCTCTGTTTCAGTAGTCTTATAGCCTGTTTGCATTGTTTGCTTTGTATGTCGCTTAGATTCCGGTTCTTCCGACGCTCCGGTGTACTTCGAAATAGTCACCGAGGTTTCTCCAGCAGCAGAGCAAGGCAAGTCATGCTTGTCACTTGAACATGTTGATCCTATATTGCAAATGCTCTATTGTTTTTCTTCAAATACTGCATTGTTTTATAATGTTACTATGGGATGTTTACCTATTGTTACAGCCATGCTATTTTGATACCATGCTCCTTTGTTAGCTTGGGTTATAACATGAATAGACTTTGGACTAGGAATTGCTTAGCCATGCTTAGTTCAACTAGCACACATTGGGGAAAAATCCTATTAATGTTTAGACTGTAGGTTCTAATGGTAATGTTGGATTAGTGACACCGCTTCGGTGTTGGTTAATTAAAATGAATCACATGGCGGGCTGTGGGTGCATGGTTTTGTTGGTCGCACCCATGGCAGTTAAGGACCGGTTCACGGGATGCCCTGAAAGAACTTATCGTACTTACCACAAGCCAGCGTGGGCAACGGCTGGGCTTGTAGTGTAGCTTTTCTCTAGCCGACGCATCCAGGCAAGGGTGGGCGTGATGGAGTTTGGATGGGCCCTGTGACGGCCTATGCGGCTTCCGAATTCACCTAGGCACAAGAGGGGACTGCCCGCTGCCTTGCGAGGAGTGGGGTTGAAACCTGAGGTGTGGTGTGCTTGGTTAGAGGGGGTTATGCGAATGGTCCTGTCACGGCCTCTTTCCGGTATGTCGTGGTGGCATGTCGGCGCACGGAAACATGTCGTGGGGCTGTGTCTTGTGGGTACAGTTGTACACCTCTGATCAGAGTAAAACTATTCGAATAGCCGTGCCCGCGGTTATGGGCGGTCAACCAGATTCACCGTGATTAGTCTCACCCTAGTTTAATCTAATGAAATTGGATAGTTTAGGTGGATGGTTGGGCCCGTTGCAACGTGGGATAGCGTTGGACAGCGGATGATTAATATTGATTAATTATTACAACTGTTTAATTCTTACAACTTCTGTTTATAAATGCTCGCTTTATGCAAATGAACCACTCTAGCTCTCCTTTGATAATTCCCTGCATCATACCCCTATTCCGGTATGGCTTGCTGAGTACAGTGGGTAGTACTCAGTCTTGCTCTATTTTCCCCAACCCAAGAGTACGAGTATGTGTCAGACAGTGATTTCTCCGAGGAGTAGGATGCCTGTGGAGTGGTGTTCCCGCTGCAGATCAAGTCAAGGCTCAGCTCCAGTTATCTTTCGTTTTTCCGCTGTATTTATGTAAGACTTTTATGATGTTTGTAAGACGTGGATCTGAATGTCAACATTGTCATTTGTGTACCCCGGCCGGTCCTGGACGGGGATTTTCATGCACATTCTGCTTGGAATTCTATTCGGGAATTTCTGGGCGTGACAACATCCAACGTGGATTCCACGCATAACATGGAGTACACGTCATCTGCCACGTCACATCCAACGTGGATTCCACATATGGCAGCCACGTGGCTTGGACGACGCATGTCACTAGCCAGCTGGAAAGCAATTCTGTGACGAGCACCTTCGTCATGGATAGAAGCATTTCTATGACGAAATCTACCATTTTGTCATAGAGAAACTTATGTGACGCGAGTTCTATGACTAATCCTATTTCGTCATAAGTTCATCATAGATGTTATTTTACGACGATTATTGCATCTTCCATGACAAAAGTAGATCATCATAGATGTACCGATCTCTACTAGTGCACGTCGTCGTGTCGCCGCCATCGCTATCACCACCTCGAGCACCGCCCGCGCCGCGTACCGTTGCCGTCGCGCCCGCCGTCCCATCGCCGTTGCCCGTCGCGTCGCCGCCCTGAGACACGCACCGCCAAGCCATGTGCCACTGCTGCGCCGTCGTCCGTCGCGTCGCACCACACCAAGCCCCGTGCCACGTCCCGTCGCCGCGCGCCGTCCCATCACTGTGCCCCGCGCCGTGCACCGCGCCATGCCATTGTTGGATAGTATAGGAGAGATATACTATGAAACGTTGGATGATTGTATTGAGCCTCAGGGGGCCGGTATATATAGGAGTACATGTGGAGGAGATAAGGAAGGATTACAGATAAGGAAGGAATCCACATAAATCAATCCTATCCTAATACATCTCTAACTACCATATACTCTAACATCCCCCCGCAGTCCAAGCGTGAGCAGCGCGGACACTTGGACTGGAGAAGAAACCGGCAAGAGTGCTTAACATGGATGATAGCCCTTTGTGCCATAGTCGATGTAGTCGAGATGAAGTTGTCGTAGTCGTAGTAGCCAGTCGTCGCCGATATCGATGCAGCACAAGTCACCCAATAGTGTGTGGTTGCGGTTCGTGGCAGGGATCGCGGCGTCAGGCGCGAGAGTGCGCAGGTGCAGGCGAGAAGCCAACAAACACGACGACCAAAAGGATAAATTAAAAAAACACTATGGTGACCACGGCGCGAAGACGTGATGACGGACAGACGACGATGTCGAACAATGTCGTTGTAGCTTGGGACAGCAAAACAACAACATCCTTGATCTCGGTGAAACGACGGCGTGGGCGACGCAAACCGATCTCTGATCGGAAAAGGAAAATAACAGCAGCAAGCAGCAATATGCCACCAAAACCAATCTGAACCTCGAGCTCATGGCATTGATGGCTTTCCTGGCAGCATGGAGGAGCTCACGTGCAGCATGTTGACTCAACCCATGCATGCATATGTGCCACTGCAGACGTCGAGCATGTATGCTCGTAGCGTGCATACACAGGTGCAGAACAGCCAGAGCCACGAGTAGACGGTAACGATGAGACTGCTGTTGGTGCTGCTTGACGCGAACGACGAACGTCGCCGCCCAAGGAGATTGAGACATCCTCCCACACAGCAACAAAACACGAGGCCGCGTCGAGATCAAGATTGATCCTTCGGTGGCAAACCATGATGATGACATGACGCCAGGAGATCGATCTCTCCGAGGAGAACAATGACGACGACTGGAAGAAAAAAAGGTGGCCGCCCCCGGGAGCGAGATCGCCTCCCGGGGGCGACGGCAGCCGAAGCGATTAGCATCACTCTGATACCATGTTGGATAGAATAGGAGAGATATACTATATAACGTGAGATGATTGTATTGAGCCTCAAGTGACTGGAATATATAGGAGTACATGTGGAGGAGATAAGGAAGGATTACAGATAAGAAAGGAATCCATACAAATCAATCCAATCCTAATACATCTCTAACTACAATATACTCTAACAGCAATGTGCGCCTATGCCCTAACCGCCTCTAGCCCAGCATCTAGCCCGGTTGGCCATGAGCTGGTGAGCTTATCAATCTTAGCTTCCAGCACAAGCCCCTCACTCGCCTATAAAAGACCTCCCAGCCTTCACGAGCTCGTCCTCCCCTCTCTGCCTTTTCTTCACCCTTCTACACATTTCGTCGAACATCTTGTGGGCGTGCTGCAGCTTCTTCCCGGCTCCACCGCCGCCGCGGAACTTCGTCGTTCCGCCGTCCCTCGGTAAGTCCTCACTCCTGTTACTCCTCCTATTCCTCTAGGAACTACCTCCCCCAACTATTTCGTCGATTAGGGCCATAATCGTGACAAGCCCGAGCTCCGAAGCTCCGCCCAAGGAGGTCACCGTGGACATGCCATCCCGGGGGCTCTCCCTTCGATTTTTCTAGAAAAACGGAACCCTCATGCGCCATAAATGCTCACGCCCTCACCAATTTGGTCGGAAACCCTCCGTATCGCCCTAGCACCTAGCTACCCGTGCCCGGCCATGGCGGCCATGCGGCGCCTCTCGCCCCCGCGCCGTCCTGTGCCGTGACTGCCGGCAGGAGGACACCGGAGTCTTGCCGCTCCCTCCCCTGGTCACCGTCGGGTCGCCCTCGGCCGGCCTTGCTGCGCGCGCCGCGTCTCCCCTGCTGCTCCCGCTCGGTCTGGAGGTAGAAGACGATAGAGAGAACGAGAAAAGAGAAGAGAATAGGTTGTGGGCCCCACCTGTCATTAGCACCATCCAATTTCCTTTAGAAAATAATTCGGTAGAAAAAGGAATAAACCCGGGGTCCCACTTGTCAGTCGGTACAAAGGCTAAAGATATACTGTATTTCGGATTAAAAATAAATGAATTATGAACAGTAGCTTTTCACAATTTCTCCGATTAATTCGAAATTGAATCTTTAAACTAGTATAACTTGCTCATTTTAACTCGGATTTGAGTGAAACTTGAACCTAAATTCATCTAAATTCATAAGATTTCTAATGGTATATAATTCACTATTTAATAAAATACATTTATAATTATAAAATAATTAATATCAAGTAATTAGATAATGGTCAACTTAAATATGTGCTCATAAATAGGATTGATATTTTACAGTAGAGTAGATGTAATAATATAGGCCTTTAACATGTTTTGTCACTATAGCAACCCCATAAATTAGTTATAATCAATATTTTAAATTAATGGATGTATAGGAAAATAATAGTGCTGTTTATTAATCTATGTCACTACTCGAAAATCGATTTTTCATGGCGTTTGGAAAATATTTTTCATGGCGGCCATGTGGAAAAACCGCCAGCACAGAAAATCGTGGGGGTGGGGGGTCAAGGGCCGCCAGCGGAAACACATCTTCGCTAGCGGTGTACTTAAGAAGGCCGCCAGCGAAGATAGGATATCTTCTTTGGCGGCTTTCTTAAGCTCACGCCAGTGAAGGTATTGTATGTTCGCTGGCGGTAAGGGGATGCGGCCCACCAACGAAGATGTAGGTGTCTTTGCTGGTGGCCCTCTTAACTTAACGTCAGCGAAGATATCTTAACTTAACGCCAATCTTCGCTAGCGGTGTGGTGACGTGGACCGCCAGCGAAGATACCTACATCTTCACTAGCGGCGTCCTCAACCCTCCGCCACCTCAAATCATTTTGAATGGAGGTTCAAACAAACCGACATATGACGACCGCCAGGGAAAACACGCTGAACTATATGAACCAGCTACATTAACCTCGAGCACCATTAGGAGCACGATTTTCTCTCTCTTAAGAACACATACATAGTGGGGAAGGTTTTGATCTTGAATCTTTTGAAAGATTTATTGTACCAGAGGTTAGTTATACTTTGTCCTACTCTTTTTGTCAAGTTTTTTTTCATTTTTATTGGTTGTATGTTGAGATTTTTCATCACAAAAAATACTTGACATGGAGGAACAAAAACATTTTTTATTTGTTATTTGGAGCTCAAAATGGCAAACTTTGCAAGAAATATTGTGCATGATCCATGTTCCATATATATATATGTAGTTTTCAATAGGTTTATTTTTAGCAGATTTATATATTAGTTAACTGCAAAAGAATGAGCTAGCTAGGAAGAGAAGAGAAAGAAGGGTAGTTTGGTAATTCGTCCGAGGGATGTATGTTTTATATATGTAGATTTTTGGCTAGGTTTAATTATCTTGTTCAAAATATTTAAAATAATTAAAGTTGTATTATTTTTTTCGCAATTAATTAATTAATGCATAGATGGCGGACAGGGCATGGATGTATAAAGAGAGATATCGTGCGTCATATATTGAAGGAGTCGACATATTCATGAAAGCAGCTAAGAAGAATGCTGCATCTAAGAAGACAAAAGATATTAGATGTCCATGCGTACACTGTAAAAATCAGAAAAGTTGGAAGGATCCATCTGTAATCGAACAACACTTGGTAACGCATGAATTTGTTGCACGCTACACAAACTGGTCACATCATGGAGAGATCCCAAGCAAGCAAGTTCCGAACCAGGCTACAGTACGCGACGAAGTGTTGAGCTGGGACGAGGATGTCATTGTAGTAGCTCAAGAAGAAGAAGAAGTGCATGCAGTAGAACCCGTTGATGATGATGATGTTGTTGGTGGCAATGGTTAGCACAGTACAGTTGATGATGCCGATGATGGTAATGTCAGCGTAGATGTCACGCCTAGAAATTCACAAGTAATTTCCGAACTAATTTGTGCATTAAAACACTCGTGCAGGAATCAGCCGAGGTACACAAACTGACAATTTAATACACAGATTCATCAAAATAACTAAAACGATAAATACTTACATAAGAGACACTTAGTCCTCACCATGAAGAAAACTGCAGCAGAAAACAAAATCTAGCGAAGCTTCAGCTCCACTCCCATAGGCAGCTCAACTGGGATCTAAGCCAAAGGTCTTCTCCTTCTGGATCCTTTCTCTTCAACTGAGGTTTGATGATTATTGCAAGGTGAGTACATGGAATACTCCGCAAGCCACACAGCAAGTATGCAAGTGCACATGGATACCAAAGGATGGCATAATATAGGGTTCATTTGCGAAAGCAGCATTTAGCAAAGGGTTGAGAATTTGTAAAACAGTAGAGTAATTAATCATCCATATTAATCAACACTGAACAGCACCCCAATGCTGCACAGGCCCAACCAAACCTGAACAACCAACCCCGGTCGTACAGATCAAACCTCCAAACAAGGAGTCAAATTAATTATCACATTGTTGTCATTAATGAGTAGTGCGGGACTAATCACGAAAAACATTGTTAGACCCGCCCATAACCGCAGGCTCAGCTATTCGAATAGTTTTACTCTGGCCAGAGATGTACCACTGTACCCATAAGACATAGTTCCACGACATGTCACCATGCGCCTCAATACCACCACGGTACCTCGGAAAGGAACTGTGACAATACCCCTTGTACAACACAACTCACCACAGTGCACCATTCCTGGATCATAATCAGCCCCTCAAAAACCAGAGGCATTAACTCCCCAGCGACTCCCACGGACTTCTCGCCGCTTCTTAGTCTGGCACCCCATAATGAACCATGCTATACAAAAGGTAAAGCCGTTGCCCATGCTGACTTGTGGTTGGCACGGTTAATATTTCACAACAGTATCTCGCGAACCGGTCCTTAATTGTCATGAGCACGACCTTCAAAACCATGTGCTCACCACCCACCATTAATCAGATTTTAATTATCAATTATAATTATCATAACACGATTCACCACCGTGAGCTACCATTAAATATAATGGTAAGTAATAGTGAAGCATGATTTATCCCATTAATGAGTTAATGTTTCTAAGCATGACTAAGTAATTTTGTATATAGCATTTAGCTGAACCAAACCAATATATAAGGTCCAAGCTAATCAATTTATTACCCATAGGAAATTAAAGTCATCTTCGGCCATAATTAAATGGGAAAGGCTGACTACCCAATGACAATCGAAAATAATGCATAAGTTGAAATAAAACATTAGCTTTAAATGGGTTCAACATGCTCAAAGGGTTGTTTGGGATCTGTGTGACTTGCCTTGCAAACAAGCGTCTTCAATTCGTCTTTAGGAACTTCTCCAACGAACGAACGATCCTCCGAAACAACGGAAAACTAAACCTAGAACGCAAAACCAGGAAAAACACTAATAAAAACCAAATAAACAGTACAATTAAAATTCATAAATAGGTAGAGCTTGAATTTAGATGAATTATGAGACTTGAACGAACTCATTTTGAGTTCGTATGAATTAGCTATGAATTTTACAAGATTTAATATAATTTAGCCTTATATAGAAAAGGAATTACGATTTATTTGGAAACGAAAAACGCGCTGACGTCAGCGATGACATCATCACCGGCAACGGACTGGACTGCAAGGTCGCAGGTGCTATGAGGCTCGGCCGGGCTATCCGAGAGCACTAACGCGAAGAGGACGACGAGACGAACTCACCCAAGGGCGGCACGACCACGGACGACGACGGGAGATGGCCGGCTACGAGATTGAGATGGCGGCATGGCTCTGTCCACGGTGATGATGGCGTTTCGGTGAGGGGAGACAGCAAATGAGGGGCGGACGGTCTTCACCTCGCTCCTGCGATCCCGTGGGTGGCGAAGGCGGCGATGGACGGTGATGAGCGGCACTGCTAAAAACGCGGTGACGGAAGATGAGCGGCACAGCCTTCACGGTGACGGAGACTTCCGGTGGGATTTGGAGGAAAGCGACGGCGTAGGTCGGGGACGACCGAAGAGGCGGCGCGACGTGGCTGGAGCAGCTGCCGGCAAAGGAGAGAGAAGCCGAGCGTGGCAGCGGCTCTAGGGCTAGGGAAAAATTCAGGAAAAAAAGGAGGAAACGGAAGAGGAGGCCCGAGGCATGCTATTTATAGCCAAAGGAGGAGGAGATCGGCTCGGATACGAGGGGAATCGGCGGCGGAAGGGCTAGGGTTCGCCAGCAAAATAGAAGATAAACTCCACTTCGAATCCACGCGATATACCACGGGATATACTCCGATTCTTGAGGGGAAAGAAAGAGGAGGATAAGGGCAACAAATCCCCTCAATCAATTTCGGAAACGGGACACAAGATGCGACGGATTTGGCGGTGGTAGCGGCTGCACACACGGCTCGGCAGGGAGTCTGGAGGTTGGGGGCGACACTGTAGCAGAGGGACACAATACAGACTTCTTGCCGGGCTTTCTTTCTCGGCCCGATTGGAAGAGGGAGACAAAGCAGACTTCGCCGCGAGAGACAGCCGCTGCTCGGGCTGAAGAAGAGAGAGAGAGAAAGGAGAGGAGTGGGCCGGATTAGGCCGGATTTGGCCCGGAGCTAGGAAGAGAATTTTAATTGATTTTATAATTTAAATAATTGCTGAAATGATGTTTCATTTATTAAAAATAATTCCAATGCTCAAATAAATCCAAGAAAAATCCTGAAAATACTTGGGCACACAAAGTATTTAATAAAATTTTATCTATATCAATTTAACTTTCAAAATTTTCATAGATTTTATTCACACACTTACTTTAATTATTAAATAATCTCCAACAATTCCTTTTTCACAACGATTTATAATTTAGCGATTTTCAGGGTGTGACAAATCCACCCTCTTACAGAAATCTCGTCCCGAGATTTGGAACGGCTAGCAAGAAATCGGATAGGGCAATCCTTTACTGACCACTCTGTTGAACTGACTAGCCAATCTGACATACCTTTATCTAACTCTTTTTTTCTTCCTTCTTCCAATAGAACTAACACCTAACATAATCCTCTTGTAGACATTGTCAGGTCTGCCTTTTGAAAACATTATCCCTTCAACCTTTCGAATGTTGATCACAAGATCTCCAAACATTGTTGTATTCGATCAAAGGTTCCGCTTTAGCTTTTCCTTGGAATACTTTGAAGTATATCAAGTCCATAGAAATTTTGCCTATAACTGGAGTCAAATTGATTCCCATGATTCCACTTTAGTCCAATCCAACCTATCATGGTAAAATGATTTCCTCTTACATTATGGAAACAAGTTTCTTATCCTTTAAGTATATTAGTGAAATATCTGAGCCTTCTCAATCCGGGCTTAAAAATGCTTTAAATTGATAGCTAATCCTGAAGTATCTTCTTTGATCTGACCTTTATGTTTTTGCAGTAAAAATAATTATTGTCTGTATCTCAAATATTATAGAATTGTTTCCTATAACGGTGACCCATTAACCTTTCTAATTCTAGTTTCCAATGTAGCTTCTTCAATAGCTTGACTATCAACTATCTGGACGGACTATCAAGACTTTACTTCCAACATTGGTGTAAACCACTTTGCAACCGTATTTTATGGCCTCTGCAGTTCCAAAATACCTTGAATTAGAGAACTCCACACTTGATTTGACTGTCCTAGTGATTATTGTTCCATTTCAATTGACTATTTATTTATCACCTTTCTATGTATCCTTCTCCTTATTATCATCTCCATACTTCAGATTGACATAGTGGTAATGTCCATTGTCCTCTTTGTACTTCAGATTAACATAGTAGTGATATCCCTGCTTATCTTTTTACCATAGGTGTACGTGTAACTGATAGAACGACCCATCTACCGTCTCACAGAAGCTTTGTAGTGATTCGTCAAAACTTCTTGTACTTAGTGATGTGTCGGAAAGCAAACCATTCTTGTCCTTGTACCATATTAGTAGAGTATAAACTTTCTTAAGTGCTTCCAAGTAGACTCTGGTGTAGGTTCCACTACAACTTTATATATCCTTGATTAATCATCACTTCGTCTTTATTCTCATTTTCCTGAGTTGCCATAAACATCTGTTTGACATGAGTATACCTCTGACCATCGATAAATATTAAGGTTCATGTATCAACTATATTATTCCAATACAATACCGTAGAATCCATAGTCTCACTTTCATTGATTACATACTTATTCAACACGGTGATGATTCTATTTAACTGAATCCATAACCTTTAGATAGACTGGCATTCCTTAAAACAACTTTGAATCTCATATATCTTTGACAATCTGGAATACATGAATAAACTGATTGCTTGGATCCATATCTTATCCTCTGTCTAATTATTATTGCACCTGCCGGAGCCATATTTTTTTTACTCATGGAAAACGAACCATTTAAATCTCTTGAACTATAATGTTCTTTGCAATATAGACATTGGTTGGCCTTTCATTCATTTGGGTAATAGTAACGTAGTTAATTCGTCCTTTTAGTTATAATCTGACCAAGATGCAATAGAGAATATTGTTGTGACTGACATCTTGCATCAATTATTATTATACTTCAAACTTGCTCCAGTTTCCATGTAATTTACTGTAGACATCCAGGGTAGAATCATATGTGCAACCATCTACTGTGAATATCCATCTTACTTGATTGACTATTAATGCTAGAACTTCAACTATCGACCTTTAAAAATTGTCTCACATTGAATAGACTATCGTGAACACATTTTCCATGTATCTCCCTCTAGAACTGTTGATTCTTAGCTGCGATTAGCATAGTTTCTACAAAAATGTGTTGACTCAAAACAATTAACTCATACCAATCCCCAACATGAAAGGGGTGCATTCCTCTTCATTAACAATCTTCTTACTCAAACTAAAACATATACAAACTTGAACCTTTCTTGATGATACCTTTGCTGATCACATTTGACAGTATTATCTTGTTACTATTAATAGAAATAATGTCATGAGCACCCGGCGGCGAATGCCCTAATTTATCCCTCTCTTTCACGGTAACAATAATAATCAAATAATTAAAGTTCTGAATTTTTCCAGACAGCAGCAAATTTAATGCACACGATAGCAAATCAAGCAGAGCAACCAAATTAATCCAGCTTAATAGCAAAATATAAAAGGACCAGTCTTGGCTTACAGTAGCAAAAACCAATCCCTAGATAGTAGTACTCCACCCGTGTTCCTGAGACACGATCAGAGTAAGTGGACTTCCAATAAAATCCAGAAAACGTCCCCAGGAGATGGATCTCCTGATAAGTAGTAAAAACCAATCCCTAGATAGTAGTACTCCACCCGTGTTCGTAAGACAATCAGAGTAAGTGGACTTCCAATAAAATCCAGAAAATGTCCCCAGGAGATGGATCTCCTGATCACGTCACTCTCCAAACATCAGCCGGCAGCAGCGACACTTCAATAGATAGCAGATGGGAGCGCCATAAGCTTTTTCCGAGAGAACAAACCTCGACGAAAACAAAAAAAAAACCTCCTCCCGTACTGCTTGGTAGAGTTTATATATAGTATATACGGCACGCAGGCCAACTCAAATACGGCGCATAGGCCCATGACACAAACTAACAGAACTCTGTTTGGACTCAAAACAGGAGAAGTCTAATCACTTTTGCTAAATCAGCCGCTAATGACCCTGCTAATGATAATTGGCTAATTAGCCTACCGGTACAGGAACTGAACCAATATATATATATATATATTCTTTGAATTGCTTCTTTTCTTCCTGCACAGCAACTTGTATTTCTTCCACCAAAAATACCTGGCTCTTGGACACATCATCCTCCCTCCCTTGAAACAAAGCCATCCTTGGCTTTGGATTAATTTGAGTCAGTTCTTTCTTTTTCTTTACAACAGGAAATACCAGTGACTTGATAGAACTATCATGCATTGGTTTCAGCACATGTTTAACACCAAGATGCATAAAAGAATAGTGATTACTTCTGCCCTCATGCGTTGCATTAAGATCAAACTGCCATGGTCTTCCCAAAAGCATGTGACAAGCATTCATCGGCACCACATCACAACCACTTTATCAACATAGCTCCCGATAGAAAATGCAACTCTCACCTTATGAGTAATTTTAAGTGTGCCCGCTTGATTCATCCATTGAATATAACGCGGCGTAGGAAACCTTCGTGTAGATAAAGATAAAGCATGCACCAAATCTAAACTGATAGCATTAGTGAAACTACCACCATCAATTATTAATTTGCATACCTTTTCCTATATTTTACACTCTGACTGAAAAATATTACAGCGCTGCCCTCTTGCATCAACATTAGAGCCATCTCGCTGTACTGCACGTGCAAGCATTGATAACCCATTCTTCTGTTCAGCACCACCATCCATAGATGAATCATCAATATCTCGATAGCCTGCAGTAAGAATATGATCAAGTTGTACACCTTCTGAATTTTCTGATAAACTCTCAGAAACATAGCCTTCTTTAGTCATCAACACCTTTTTCTGATTAGGACAATCTCTCATATAATGTCCTCTCCCTCCACAAGTATAACACTCTACACTTCGTGATTTAGAACCAGATGCAGCAGTAGATTCATCTTTAGATTGGGATTTACTCATCGAACTAGCAGCAGGTTTAGTCCCATCTCTAGGAGTAGCCGGCTTAAAAGACACCGACTTACTAGCGGCACTTCCATCACAATCTCGCTGAAAAGAACATGAACGACTAGTGTGGCGACTTGTTAGTTGCTGCTCCACCCTTTGAGCGATGTGCACCATACTTTGTATATCATAATAGTATGATATCTCAACACGTTCTTTCACATCATCATTGAGACCATTAAGAAATCTAGCCATAGTGGCTTCATCATTCTCTGTTACCCCTGTACGGCTCATTAACAATTCCATCTCCTTATAATAAGCATCCACACTAAGATCACCTTGTTTGAGTTGCTGCAAGCGCGTATACAAGGATCTAGTATAATGTTCAGGAACAAAACGGCGAGCCATAACCTCTTTCCTATGTGGACGACCAACACGTTCCAATTGATTCCACCAAGATAAAGCATAACCGGTGAATTCAATAGATGCAAGACATACCTTCTTATCCTCTGAATAGTTGTGACTATTAAAGATTTAATCACAACGCATCTCCCACTCCAGATAATCTTCCGGATCACCAGAACCCGAAAAAGAAGGCATGGAAATTTTTATCTTACCAAGCCCTTCGTCCAATGAAACACGAGCAGCACGACGATTGCGATTGTCATGGTGAATATCATCAACAACCCTATCCATAAAAGCAGGACCTCGGCGAGGAGGTTGTCGAGGACGGCGATGATGATCACCTCCATCAGAATGCAAGCCTACACTCTCATCCTCCGCATCATACTCATGATGTTCAGGTGGTGGACGTCTTCCCTGTCTAGCATGTTCCTGACGTGGCGGTGGTAGACGATCAACTAACATAGCAATACTCCTCTCAAGCTTCGTGAATTTCTGATTTATGCATTTATCAAAATAATCACAAGCACTTTCCAACCCATCCTTAACTCCAGCAGGCAAGTTAGCATCAAAAACAGGCATAGTAACATCTTCCTCATCAGAACCATGGTGAGAACCACCACTACTTTTAGAACCTCCAGATTTAACCATGATGCAAAATCTGAAATTTAGCAAAATAACTTAACAGTACCGTGATGAACCACGCTCTGATACCACTTGATGAGCACCCGGCGGCGAATGCCCTAATTTATCCCTCTCTTTCATGGTACCAATAATAATCAAATAATTAAAGTTCAGAATTTTCCTAGACAGCAACAAATTTAATGCACACGATAGCAAATCAAGCAGAGCGACCAAATTGATCCAGCTTAATAGCAAAATATAAAAGGACCAGTCTTGGCTTACAGTAGCAAAAACCAATCCCTAGATAGTAGTACTCCACCCGTGTTCCTGAGACACGATCAGAGTAAGTGGACTTCCAATAAAATCCAGAAAACGTCCCCAGGAGATGGATCTCCTGATCACGTCACTCTCCAAACTTCAGCCGGCGGCAGCGACACTTCAATAGATAGCAGATGGGAGCGCCATAAGCTTTTTTCGAGAGAACAAACCTCGACGAAAACAAAAAAAAAACCTCCTCCCGTACTGCTTGGTAGAGTTTATATATAGTATATACGGCACGCAGGCCGCAGGCCAACTCAAATACGGCGCATAGACCCATGACACAAACTAACAGAACTCTGTTTGGACTCAAAACAGGAGAAGTCTAATCACTTTGCTAATTCAGCCGCTAATGACCCTGCTAATGATAATTGGCTAATTAGCCTACCGGTACAAGAACTGAACCAATATATATATATATATATATATATATATATATATATATATATATATATATATATATATATATATTCTTTGAATTGCTTCTTTTCTTCCTGCACAGCAACTTGTATTTCTTCCACCGAAAATACCTGGCTCTTGGACACATCAATTACTGCCATCAACAAGAAACCGTCCAACGATCGATTACAACTTCTGCCACCCTTCACGAGCCTGACTATTACTGAATTGGGCTAGCAATCATTATCTCCTGATCCATTCCATTAATCCATTCCATTAATCGAAAGACAAATCTTTTATGAACCGAGCCTTCACTTGATATTCCAGTACCATGATAACAAGAATAATTGCTCTACTTAATGTGTTTACTTTTCCATAACAATACAAACTTTAACTTCCATTTACTTCACATTGAAGACGTGAGAATTGAATCTTCTTGCTATTTTTTCTTCTAAATCAACATCTCTTTACATTCCTCGTTGTTGAATGTCTTAGCCTTACTGACACTATTCTTTTGACTTAAAAAATAGTGCAAAAAGAATTGTCCTTTCAGACACCTTGATATAATCATTTCTTCTATAAACCACATTGTAGTGGGAATAATCATCTTGATGACATAGATGTAAGCTTTTATTTTCCTTATTCCTTATTGACTCTTGCTCACATCAAACTTGGAACCTTATATCGTGAGATACCAAATGTGAACAATTCTCTTGAATTTTTTTTCAATGGCGTCCCTTGAGCTTCTGACTTTTAACCTTCCTTGGCTGACAGACTGTGTTATCCACAACAGCATCTGGATGAATTTTATTTGGAGATCCAGACACATTGTTCCTTAGCTGAAATAACCAGGTTGAGTATATTAAATGTTTACTTGTTTAAACCACTGGCACCGTTGAGCACAAAACTTCCTTTCCTTTAATTCATTCTCTTAGGTAGGAGGTAAGAGAGAGATAGAAAGGGAAGAGAAAGTAGATAGGAGACTCAAAATAGAATAGACTTTTTACTAAGCTTTATTTTTTTTATTGATGTGAAGTAGGTTGTTTTTTAACACTAAACTGAACACTGAAACTAGTATGGTTATATCACAACCCTCGATATACTCCATACGCTAAAACCCACACACACACAAACAAAACTTAAGCAAGCAAGCTAACACAACGATCTAACTAAACAAAAGACCACTACTCTTAAGGGTAAAGCTTAGGTTCTGCCATAGGTGCGTGAAACTTCTTCATTTTTCCTTTGGACTTAGAGGCTTCTGATCTGACTCATCTTCACAAGAATCGTCCTTCCATGAGAAAAATAATTCCAGTGCAGAGACGCTTGACAACATGAATAGGCTTCACATCTTCATAATCATCTTTCATCCGATGAAGGTTCTACTTTCAACTTCCACAGTTTATCTTGTAATTTGAAGATCCTTTTATGGCGAAGAACGAGCTTACGATTGGTGTCTTTGCGATACTAGGCAAAACGACCTTCTGTATATTTCAACATCTTGACGGTGTCACTATCTTCAGGTTGAGACATGTCTTCCATTTAATCCACCATCTTCTGTAGCCTGAAAATTTTCTCCTATTGAGCATACTTCTGACTCATGGCTTGAGTCTTGTAATCAGTGTGGAGGTCATCAATAGCATCTAATATCGTAGTCACATGCACAATCGTTTGATTCTCTTCACCCCGACTATGTGCACAACCGTTCATCCAAAAGTTGTCACCATGCTTCGGATGGTAATGAAATGTAGTATTCTCTAGACGATCCTTGAAATGATGACAGAGACGACATGAAGCTTCATAAGCGACTCCTTCATGAACATAGAAGAAACAATCGGCCTCACCATTAAATGTTAGTTTGGGAAAGATCTTCTTTGTTAGAGACGAGGGTAACAGTTGTCTTGCAATGCAATTGGTCTCCAACATGAGTAGATATTTTAGTGTACTTTGGCAGAACCTCATATCCAAGATCATACGTCAAACAACCAAGCTCACTTGTAAAACCCTAGTTTCCATATTGCTCAGCTTCCTTTAGAAAAAAAAACGCCTTGCTTTCTTCTGTTGCTCTTCTCTCATTAATCTTATCAATCTTTTTGGGCACATCACCCCAAAGCAAGTTGAAAGACAAGGAAGGGAGAATGAGAAAAGCTTTTGCAAGGAGCAATGGGATAAGGAGGAAAATATATTTTTGTTTTAGCAAAGACGCGTCCTTATGGATTTAACCATTTGGCTTGATCTACAGTCGAGATGGCTCTGATACCAACTTGTCACGCCCAGAAATTCACAAGTAATTTACGAACTAATTTGTGCATTAAAACCCTCGTCTAAGAATCAGCCGAGGGATACAAACTGACAATTTAATATACAGATTCATCAAAATAACTAAAACGATAAATACTTACATAAGAGGCACTTAGTCCTCACCATGAAGAAAACTGCAGCGGAAAACAAAATCTAGCGAAGCTTCAGCTCCACTCCCACAGGCAGCTCATCAGGGATTTAAGCCAGAGGTCTTCTCCTTCTTGATCCTTTTTCTTCAACTGAGGTTTGATGATTATTGCAAGGTGAGTGCATGGAATACTCCGCAAGCCACACAGCAAGTATGCAAGTGCACATAGATACCAAAGGATGGCATAATATAGGATTCATTTGCGAAAGCATCATTTAGCAAAGAGTTGAGAATTTGCAAAACAGTAGAGTAATTAATCATTCATATTAATCAACACTGAACAGCACCCCAATGCTACACAGGCCCATCCAAACTTGAACAACAAACCCCGGTCGTACAGATCAAACCTCCAAACCAGGAATTATCCATTCCAAATCAGGAGTCAAATTAATTATCACATTGTTGTCATTAATGACTAGTGTGGGACTAATCACGAAAAACATTGTTAGACCCGCCCATAACCGCGGGCACGGCTATTCGAATAGTTTTACTCTGACCAGAGATGTACCACTATACACACAAGACACAGCTCCACGACATGTCACCATGCGCCTCAATACCACCACGGTACCTCAGAAAGGACCTGTGACAATACCCCTCGCACAACACAACTCACCACAGTGCACCATACCTAGATCATAATCACCCCCTCAAAAAGCAGAGGACTTGACTCCCCAGCGACCCCCACGGACTTCTCGCCGCTTCTCAGTCTAGCACCCTGTAATGAACCATGCTATACAAAAGGTAAAGTCGTTGCCCATGCTGGCTTGTGGTTGGCACGGTTAATGTTTCACAACCGTAGCTCGCGAACCGGTCCTTAATTGTCATGAGCATGACCTTCAAAACCATGTGCTCACAACCCACCATTAATCAGATTTTAATTATCAATTAATTCTCATAACACGATTCACCATCGTGAGCTACCATTAAATATAACCATAAGTAATAGTGAAGCATGATTTATCCCATTAAGGGTTGTTTGGGATCTGTGTGACTTGCCTTGCAAACAAGCGTCTTCAATTCGTCTTTAGGAACTTCTCCAACGAACGAACGATCCTCCAAAACAACGGAAAACTAAACCTGGAACGCAATACCAGGAAAAACACTAATAAAAACCAAATAAACAGTACAATTAAAATTCATAAATAGGTAGAGCTTGAATTTAGATGAATTATGAGACTTGAACGACCTCATTTTGAGTTCGTATGAATTAGCTATGAATTCTACAAGATTTAATATAATTTAGCCTTATATAGAAAAGGAATTACGATTTATTTGGAAAAGAAAAACAGGCGTTGACGTCAGCGATGACATCATCGCCGGCAACGCACTGGACCGCAAGGTCGCAGGCGCTAGGAGGCTCGGCCGGGCTATCCAAGAGCACCAACGCGAAGAGGACGACGAGACGAACTCACCCAGGGGCGGCACGACCACGGACGACGACGGGAGATGACCGGCGATGAGATTGAGACGGCGGCGTGGCTCTGTCCACGGTGACGGTGGCATTTCGGCGAGGGGAGACAGCAAACGAGGGGCGGACGGTCTTCACCTCGCTCCTGCGATCCCATGGGTGGCGACAGCGAGCGAAGGCGGCGATGGACGACGATGAGCGGCACTGCTGAAAACGCGGTGACGGAAGATGAACGGCACGGCCTTCACGGTGACGGAGACTTCCGGCAGGATTTGGAGGAAAGGAACGGGTGGCCGGGGTAGAGCTCTTCACTGCGAAGCCGAGGGAAGCGACGGCGCAGGTCAGGGACAACCGAAGAGGCGGCACGACGTGGCAGGAGCGGCTGCCGGCAAAGGAGAGAGAAGCCGAGCGTGGCGGCGGCTCTAGGTCTAGGGAAAAATTCGGGAAAAAAGGAGGAAACGGAAGAGGAGGCCCGAGGCATGCTATTTATAGCCAAAGGAGGAGGAGATCGGCTCGGATACAAGGGGAATCGACGGCGGAAGGGCTAGGGTTCGCCGGCAAAATAGAAGATAAACTCCACTTCGAATCCATGCGATATACCACGGGATTTGCTCCGATTCTTGAGGGAAAAGAAAGAGGAGGATAAGGGCAACAAATCCCCTCAATCAATTTCGGAAATGGGACACAAGATGCGACGGATTTGGCGGTGGTAGCGGCTGCACACACGGCTCGGCAGGGAGTCTGGAGGTTGGGGGTGACACTGTAGTAGAGGGACACAAAACAGACTTCTTGCTGGGCTTTCTTTCTCGGCCCGATTGGAAGAGGGAGACAAAGCAGACTTCGCTGCGAGAGACAGCCGCGGCTCGGGC
This sequence comes from Oryza sativa Japonica Group, assembly GCF_034140825.1. NCBI lineage: Eukaryota > Viridiplantae > Streptophyta > Magnoliopsida > Poales > Poaceae > Oryza > Oryza sativa. The sequence goes on along the minus strand of NC_089045.1, from coordinate 14,359,144 downwards.
TGAAGAAGAGAGAGAGAAAGGAGAGGAGTGGGCCGGATTAGGCCGGATTTGGCCCGGAGCTAGGAAGAGAATTTTAATTGACTTTCTAATTTAAATAATTGCTGAAATGATGTTTCATTTATTAAAAATACTTCCAATTCTCAAATAAATCCAAGAAAAATCCTGAAAATACTTTGGCACACAAAGTATTTAATAAAATTTTATCTATATCAATTTAACTTTCAAAATTTTCATAGATTTTATTCACACACTTACTTTAATTATTAAATAATTTCCAACAATTCCTTTTTCACAACGATTTATAATTTAGCGATTTTCAGGGTGTGTGACAGTAGATGATGGTAATTTTGCAGATTTGGAAGAGATGTTGCGTCATGCTGAACCTGAGGTTGTTGCTGGGTCCGCTCGTGGGTTGGACAACTTTGATGCATTGAAAAAGGCAGCGAATGATCTTTTGTATGATGAGGCAAAGGGCTGTGAGTAGGATTTCACATTGTTGCAGACGGTGCTTGAGCTTATGAGACTGAAGGCCAGAAATGGTTGGTCCGACAGTAGTTTTAACGACTTGTTGGTTCTGTTGAAGAAACTTTTTCCGCAACTCAATTCCCTGCCAACAAGCACCTATGAAGTGAAGAAGCTTATATGCCCTTTGTCACTGGGTGTGCGAAAGATACACGCGTGTGTTAACCACTGTATCCTATTCCGTAAAGAGTACGAGGATTTGGACAGATGCCCAACATGCAAGAGTAGTCGATACAAAACAAGCCGTATCCAGTCCGAGGGTCAGGATGTTGCCCTTGACGATGTAGAAGAGTTCGATCCATGCAAAGACAGTAACAAAAAGAAGATTCCCCAGCTTGTTATGTGGTACCTTCCGGTGAAAGATCGTTTGAAGCGTTTGTTCTCAAACTCGAGGGATGCCGAATTGATGCGCTGGCATCATGAAAAGCGAAAAAAGGATGGGATGATTCGACATCCTACAAATGCAAGACAGTGGAAGGAATTTGACAGAAAGTATCATAAGTTTGTAGAGGACCCAAGAAACATAAGGTTTACATTGAGCACCGATGGAATGAATCCATTCGGTGACTTGAGCAGCTTACACAGCACGTGGCCAGTACTCCTAACCATGTACAACCTCCCAACGTGGCTGTGTCACAAAAGGAAGTATATCTTGTTGACCATCCTTGTTCAGGGACCACGACAACCTGGCAATGACATGGATGTGTTTCTAGAGCCTTTGCTGGAGGATATGCGCGATTTGTGGAAACACGGGATCCGAGTTTGAGACGAATTCATGCGGGAGTACTTCACGCTACATGCAATTATCTTTGTCACCGTCAACGACTTGCCCGCACTGTTTTCCCTATTGGGACAGATCAAGGGGAAGACGGGTTGCGTTATTTGTGTGGATGGAACCGTGTACAGGTATCTTAAGGGATCGAAGAAGCTAGTGTACCTGCGGCACTAGCGTTTCTTAAGAAAGAATCACTCGTACCGCTCCCAAGCAGGACATTTCGACGGTACTGTTGAGGAAGGTGATGCACTAGAACCATGGGAGGGTGATAAAGTGTTCAGAATGACCAAAAACCTGAAGGTTGTTTTTGGGAAGGTAAAAAAGAAGGAAACAAATAAGCGGATGAGAAATAATGCCGAAGTGCCAGCAAGGCCTAGCGTGCCATTCAAGAAGCACTCCATTTTCTTTAAGTTCCTTCCGTACTGGAAAGATTTACACATACGCCATTCTATCGATGTCATGCACCTAGAGAAAAATGTCTTCGATAGCACCATTAGGACTATACTGGACATACCAACTAAGACCAAGGATGGGCTGAAATCACGTAAGGACCTCATGGATATGCAAATAAGGAAAGAGCTTCATCCTGTGGATGAAGGTAATAATGGAAAAGTGTACTGTCGGTGATATGGACCCGGGGGTATTATGTTTAGAGCGAGGAGGTCACCCCCAAACCCATGTGGCATCCCCTGAGGAGGGTGACGCCTGGGTGGACGGCGACCGCCCCCTCCCAGGATAGGGTACGGAGGCTGCCCCCAGACCCACGTGGCCCATCCCCGAGGGGAGTCAGGCTTGAGGTGGGGCGGCGGCCACTCCCTGGCTGAGACTCGACGGAGGAGGCTGCCCCCCGATGCCGCGTGGCCCTCCCCCGAGGGGAGTCAGGCCCAAGGTGGGGTGGCGGCCACTCCTTCCCAAAGACTAGTCGGAAGAGGCTGCCCCCCGATGCCACATGACCCTCCCTCGAGGGGGGAGTCAGGCCTAAGGTAGGGTGGCGGCTACTCCTTCCCAGAGACTGGATGGAGGAGGCTGCCCCCCGATGCCACGTGGCCCTCCCCCGAGGGGAGTCAGGCCCGAGGTGGGGCGGCGGCCACTCCCTGGCCGAGACTAGAGGGAAATGGCTGCCCCAGGCGCCACGTGGCCCTCCCCGGAGGAGGGATCGGGCCCGAGGTCGGGCGGCGGCCGCCCCCTCCCGTGACTAGGGGTCGGGCACCCCCGACCCCCTCTCTAGGTCACCATGTACGGTGGGTTAAGTGTCCGCCTCCAGGTGCCCACCTACCCGCATTTATGGCGGCCCGAGTAGTCGCGCCACGCCGCATTTAATGCAGTGTGCAATGCACTCAATCGGTCTGTGACCGGTCGAATGACCGATGGGACAGGGGTAGTGCGCCTGTGCACTGCTCGTGTGTCAGGCGATGTGTAGCCTGACATGTCCCATCAAATAATGATGGTGAGAGGTTCTCATCCTCTTATCCCAGCCGGAGTCGGTCCTCCCCCTCTGGTCAAAGTAAGGCTCCCGTTTCCCGGTGTAATAGGAGCCCAGAAGTCCTCACCCATTAAATGGTGACTGACAGGGGCACTCCCCATGTCAGGCAGCAAGATTTGACAGGCCTCATCATCAAGATGACGTGCGCTTGCTTCCCAAGTCAAGAGACAAGACATGCATTTAATGCAAAGATTGTAATCCTTCTCCACCGGAGTTAGGTTAGGTTGTTGGGCCATGTGGTAACCCCTTCAGATATAAAAGGAGGTCCAGGCCTAGTAGGGGGAGGGGACTCCCAAGCGAACTTGAGTTTCGCAACCCCAAGCACTGGTGTTCTACACTCAATCAAACAAGTACAGGAGTAGAGTATTACGCTTCTCAGCGGCCTGAACCTGTATAAACCCCTTTTGTCTCATCGTCTTTGTGGATGGAACCCCCTGAACATCACACAGCTTCGCTCACCAAACCCTCGAATCTCACCCGCTGCCCCAGGCCGAACTCACAAAGGGGGGCCTCACGGTCCCTTGATGGAGGAGTTCATTCTCCGACATCTGGCGCACCAGGTAGGAGGCGCGTTCGTGATTTTTGAGGTTCTTTCGAGCGCTGGCGTGACGAGCGTCGCGGCGCCAATGCGGGGGAAGGCGCAGCCTCCTCAGGAGTGTCGCGCCGCCCCAGGCAGGGGGCTAGGCTCCCCACATTCTCATTAGAAAAGGCTAGCGGCCAGGTTTTTGTGGCGAGTCTTCGGAATGTCCGATGGCCCCCAAAGTTCCGGCCCAGCCTCACTGAGAGGTACCACAGTAGCGTCAACCCCTCCGAGTCCCTCCAGGTCCATACGACGATCATAGAGGCGGCGTGGGGTGACGACCAGGTCAAGGCGAATTTCTTCCCCATGGCCCTCCAGGGCCAAGCGCGGGGATCGCTCATGAACCTGCCACCTGCCTCGGTCTACTCCTGGGAGGGCTCTTGCAGTTGAGCTCCAGGTGCCGTCGAAGCCCGGGACCCCCAGTGCTGGCTCTTCCGTAGCGGCTAGCTTTGGTCCCGCCGGCTGGCTATGGTGCCCGGCCCGGCTCAACTAATCGTCCTTTCAAGCTTCAAGTATTTTCAATTTTTCAATTCATCAACTTAATACAGCTTGAAGTCTTATATTTATTTTCCCCCTGTTCTTTTCTCATGGCCCTGCGACGCTTACGTGTTGCGCATTTGTTTGCTCCCTCGGTGGTAAGAGCCCAACCTCTCTCCCATCTACATGAACGTTTCCTCGCTAAGTGTGGGGGCTAAGTTTTCTAGCCCTATTCCAGCCTTAAGCTGAGCTCTGGGTGCTGTCGAAGCCTGGGACCCCCTGTGCTGGCTCTTCCGTAGCGGCTAGCTTTGGTCCCGCCGGCTGGCTACGGTGCCCGGCCCGGCTCAACTATAGACGGGAATCGCTGGCTTTAGAGTTTTTCAGCTCTCACACTCGTGCGAAAGTAGTCGTCCGTGTAGAAAGGAAAGATATTGGAAGGAGGCCACTGAAAGGAAAGAGCAAACATAATGTGTAGTGTGGGGACATAGTCTCGTGGGAACCTGACCTCGTTTGCTAAGTGGTCACAGGCTTCCCAAAATGGTTTGGAACCCATGGTGGGGGGCTCTCTTCGAGCTAAAGGTTTGAAAGGTTGCGACATGCAAGCAAGGTTTGTGTTTGCCTCATTCATACAAGCAATTCTTTGCTATAAGTGTGGGGGCTACGATTCCTAGTTCTATCCTAGCCCTGCGTCGAGCTCTGGGTACCGTCGATGCCCGGGGCCCCCTGTGCTAGCTCTTCCGTAGCGGTTGACTTTGGCCCCGTCGGCTGGTTACGACGCTCAACTTCGCTTGATCGCAGGCGAAGATTGCTGGCTATAGAAAGTTTAGTCCTCACACTCGCGCGAAGATAATCGTTTGCATAGAATTATTATTGCTTATATTTATCTCTCGCCCATCTCTTCCTCGCGGTCCCGCGGTACCTATGTGTCGCGCGCCGGCTTGCCTCCCTTGGTAACAAAAAGTTTGTATTGGCTTCATCCATTCAAACGATTCTTTGCTTAAAAGTGCGGGAGTTACGATTCCTAGCTCTATCCTAGCCCTACGTCGAGCTCTGGGTACCGTCAACACCCGGGGCCCCCTGTGCTAGCTCTTCCGTAGCGGCTGGCTTTGGCCCCGCCAGCTGGCTACGGCGCCCAGCTTAGCTTGATCGCGGGTGATGATTGCTGGCTATGTAAAGTTCAGTCCTCACACTCGTGAAAATAATCGTTTGAATAGATGAAGTAGAATATGAACAGAGGTTAACAAATGGTAGGGGCAAGCGAGGTACGGCGGCGTAAGGTCACAGGCTCGAGAGAATCTAACAACGTTTGCTGAATATATACAGAAAATAAGTTCACAGCCTAAAGTACGGGCTAGCGAGTCGCCCTCAGGCTGCGGCGAAAAAGGCGCATGGGTCCTAGTGACAGCAAAGAAGAAGAGGCCGGGCCCGCATATCATCAGACTAGGAGTGGCATTAACCCTGACCTCCTGGGGAAGGTTTTGGTCAGGGCTAATGCCGGGGGCTACTGTCGGTGATATGGACCCGGGGGTATCATGTTTAGAGCGAGGAGGTCGCCCCCAAACCCATGTGGCATCCCCTGAGGAGGGTGACGCCCGGGTGGAGCGGCGACCGCCCCCTCCCAGCATAGGGTACGGAGGCTGCCCCCAGACCCACGTGGCCCTCCCCCGAGGGGAGTCAAGCTCGAGGTGGGGCGGCGGCCACTCCCTGGCCAAGACTCGACGGAGGAGGCTGCCCCCTGATGCCACGTGGCCCGACCCCGAGGGGAGTCAGGCCCAAGGTGGGGTGGCGGCCACTCCTTCCCAGAGACTGGATGGAGGAGGCTGCCCCCCGATGCCACGTGCCCCTCCCCTGAGGGGAGTCAGGCCCGAGGTGGGGCGGCGGCCACTCCCTGGCCGAGACTAGAGGGAGAAGGCTGCCCCAAGCGCCACGTGGCCCTCCCCCGAGGAGGGATCGGGCCCGAGGTCGGGCGGCGGCCGCCCCCTCCCGTGACTAGGGGTCGGGCTTCCCCGACCCCCTCTCTAGGTCACCATGTACGGTGCGTTAAGTGTCCGCCTCTAGGTGCCCACCTACCCGCATATATGGCGGCCCGAGTAGTCGCGCCACGCCACATTTAATGCGGTGTGCAATGCACTCAACTGGTTTGTGACCGGTCGAATGACCGTTGGGACAGGGGTAGTGCGCCTGTGCGCTGCTCATGTGTCAGGCGACGTGCAGCCTGACATGTCCCATCAAATAATGATGGTGAGAGGTTCTCATCCTTTTATCCCAGCCGAAGTTGGTCCTCCCACTCTGGTCAAAGTAAGGCTCCCGTTTCCCGGTGTAACAGGAGCCCAGAAGTCCTCACCCATTAAATGGTGACTGACAGGGGCACCCCCATGTCAGGCGGCAAGATTTGATAGGCCTCATCATCAAGATGACGTGCGCTTGCTTCCCAAGTCAAGAGACAAGACATGCATTTAATGCAAAGATTGTAATGCTTCTCCACCGGAGCTAGGTTAGGTTGTTGGGCCCATGTGGTAACCCCTTGAGGTATAAAAGGAGGTCCAGGCCTAGTAGGGGGGGGACTCCCAAGCGAACTTGAGTTTCGCAACCCCAAGCACTGGTGTTCTACACTCAATCAATAAACCCCTTTTGTCTCATCGTCTTTGGGGATGGAACCCCCTGAAGGTCACACAGCTTCGCTCACCAAACCCTCGAATCTCACCCGCTGCCCCCGGCCGAACTCACAAAGGGAGGCCTCACGGTCCCCTGATGGCTAGAAATGTCTCCCGCACAACCATCAGAGCCTGTACAAGCAGAGCCTACAAAGCTAGCGGCGGGTGAAATTGAAGCGGTGCCCGAGCAGCCAATGCCCGACCAACCGGAGCAATCGCTACCAGTGCCATCGCAACCAGAGGAACCTAAGGGTGCCGATGTGCCAGTGATGGTAAGGACGCACAAGCACAAAGCAAAAAGTGCGTCCAAGAAACATTATATGGTAACGGCATTCCGAGGAAGGGACAAAGATATCGTAAATGCCAAATTTGATAACAGAAAATTAAAAGGGTTCAAACAGACCTTGGATGACTATGTCAACTATATAAATTCCCCAGACGTGCCATAAGAGTTTGAGAATGGCAAACCATTCATTTATGACTAGCAACTAAGAGAAGAACCGTGGCAACTAAGAAGGTGGCACGATTGGTACATTAGGGCAAGCACCATGAAAGGCATCGATTCATTCATAGTTGCTGTGGGGGAGAACATCTTCTGGAGCGGTCCTTGTCTACTCCAAGTCCATTTCTCCGATATGCATTCCCTCTACCGTAGGAAGAGGCTGGACGCCAATTTGATTGCCATCTGGTGTCTATAAGTGCTACACTTGAACGTGTTAACAGATCACTACACCTATATGCGTACATTTGATATCCATTATTGGCAGGATGAATTACGTCGAAGCCGAAGCGATGAAAAAGCCTGTCGCCTACCTAAACCCGTGCGGGATAAGTTAGCCAAACCACACATACATGCTAGACGAGAAGAAGCTACCGGAACACATCAAGGCGATGACTCCCGAAGAGAGGAAAGCTTACATAGCACAAAGGCATCATGAAAAGGTGCTCGATGTCGCTACGTATGTAGCTATTGCGCTTGAATCTACGCAGGACAAGGAGTGTGTTTATGCCCCATATGCCTTTGAGTAAGTTGAAATATATATACACTAAGAGTATATACATATAATCATGGCTCGACTAACAATTTTGTTTGCAGCGACCATTGGATAGTCTTTCTTCTCTATCCAAAGTTCAATGAAGACATCGTCTTGGATTCTCTCGACAAAGATAGCAACACCTATCAGGAATTTCTAAGAATTCTCGATTTGTAAGTAAGATATTAGCATGACATGTTTTAACCTCTGACGAATGTAAATTAATTATATCTGCAAACAGTGCATTTAAAAGGTATTACCAGCGAGGCAGACAACGCAAAAACTCAAGAGAACGCATATTTGTCCGCAATAAGTGGCCGGTAAGTACATATGGATGCCAAACAGTACTACTTAAATTTCATAAATGCTTGTGTGTTTCCATTTAATAACCTAATATACCTTATAATTATTTTGATGTTGAAAGTGTCACAAACAACCTTATGCAGATATTACTGTTGTGAGTTCCTAAGGGTTTATGGGAAATATTGTGCGAATTACGATGAGGTAAGTAATTACTTGTTAAATTAGTCGCTAACTTGTATTATAATACACACTTGTTAAATTAGTCGCTAACTTGTATTATTGTGAATAATTAATTTCCTTAATTCTGTCATGATCTGATGCAGCTTCCAAAATTCCCCATGTCTGAAAGACAGCTCGATGATACTTCCATTCAGAACATTCAGGCGGACATGTGTTACTTCATCCACCGTGAGTGCGCACATCAGCTTCGGCAGTTTTTCGACAATGAAGGAGTCTTAGCCCTGTGGGAGAACGAGTCCCTGTCTAACTGGACCAGGCGTATAATATAGCTAGGGTTTTGTAATTCAATCAAAATACTTGTAAATGTTATGTCGTCGATCGAATTTAATTTGTCAAATAAGGTCTCTTATGGATCGGAGTTGTTCCTGGTACCAAATCTATTCTGAACTCTATATCCCTTTTAGGCGGAATACCAGGTAAATCGTCTGGGAACACATCGGGATACTCCCAGACTATAGGAATCTCTTCCAAAGTCATTTGGTTCAGTCTTGACCTTAAAGACTCAGAAGACAATGCATGAACAGTTACAACTCGACCATCATTGCTGGTGAGAGTTACTTTTCTGTTGGCACAGTCTATCACACCTTTATATCTGGCTAACCAGTCCATCCCTAGGATGACATCAAGGTCTTTGGATTCTAACAGGATAAGATTGGCCAGAAATGGTACTTCTTGAATTTCTATTCTGACAGAGGGGCTACGTTGCAAAGAGAGTGCTTGATTACTTGGGGTACTAACCATCAAAGGACGTCTAAGATCTTCTACTTCCATCCCATGATTTCCCGCAAAACTCATAGATAAAAATGAATGTGTAGCACCAGAATCGAAAAGCACTGTTGCAGGAACTGAGTTGACAAGGAACGTACCCAAAATCACATGTGGAGCACCTTGAGCTTCTGCAGCAACATGATTGACACGGGCCTTTGATGCTGGTGCGGTAGAGTTGCTCTGGGCCGGGACAACCTTCACGCGTTGGGGCTTCGGACACTTGTCAGAGTAATGTCCTGGGTCTCCACAGTTGAAGCACACCCCGGGCTTGCTACCTTGCTCCCTCTTGGCAGGCTGTTGCTGTGTTGGAGCTACAATAGGGCGTGGAGCTTGATTGCGGATGTTGTTGCCAGCATTGTTGTTGAAGAGCTGACGCTGCGGACGAACAACAGATGAAGAACCTCCCTGTGGCATGGACTGAGGTCCTAAAGTAAGACGCGGCCTCTGACTATTCCCCTGTTGTGCCTTGAAGTGAGCAATCCGGCGTTTCTTCTGCTCCATGCGGTTGTACTTGTCCTCCTGGCGAATAGCCTTATCCACTAACTTCTGGAAATCATGATAATGCCCAGTCATGAGTGGGTAAGAAAGCTCATCATTAAGTCCTTCCAAGAACCTCTCCTAGCGCTCTTCATCAGTGCGCACATCTTCCGGAGCATAACAAGCCAGACGGTTGAACTGGTGTAGATACTCGGTGACCGTGCGAGATCCCTGGGTGAGCGACCTAAATTCCTTCTTCTTGAGAGACACCACTCCCGATGGTATATGAGTCTTCCGGAAAGCAGCGGTGAATTCAAGCCAAGTGATAGGTTCAGCAGTAGTTCTGTTAAGGCGGAAGTGATCCCACCACTCAGAGGCAGGGCCATGCAGCTGATGTGATGCAAATGAGACCTTCTCCTGATCAGTGCACTGAAGCAAATCCAACTTCTTCTCTATGGCATGCAGCCAATCGCCAGCTTCAACAGGATTAGTGGTGCTAGAGAAAGTGCATGTGCATGTGCTATTAGTTTGGTTTAATTAAAAGAGAAAGGGAGGAGAACAGTTCTACTTTTCCAATATTTTTAGAGGGCTTCTATGGGTAACCATTTGGCATAACCTAGGTTCAAGGAGGCTCTGATACCAACTTGTCACGCCCGGAATTTCTATCCAAAATTCCAAACGCTTACAGGTGTGTGAACCCTCGTCCAGGAATCAGCCGAGGCACATAATAACAAATTGATAATAGAGTACAATTATTACTCTAATTAATAAGCGAATAAAATGTCATTACAGAGGTAGATGAGAAGTGTGATGAGAAGTGTGAAACTAATCAAATTATTACCAGTTATAGCATCTTTTATTATGATGAGAAGTGTGAAACTAATCACGAAAGACATTGTTAGACCCGCCCATAACCGCGGGCACGGCTATTCGAATAGTTTTACTCTGGCCAGAGGTGTACCACTGTACCCACAAGACACAGCCCCACAACATGTCACCATGTGCCTCAATACCACCACGGTACCTCGGAAAGGAGCTGTGACAGTACCCCTCGCACAACACAATCCACCACAGCGCACCTTTCCTGGATCATAATCACCCCCTTATAAACAAGGCATGGACTCCCCAGCGACCCCCGTGGGCTTATCTCCGCCACTTCTCAGTCTGGTGCTCCACAATGAACCATGCTATACAAAAGGTAAAGCCGTTGCCCACGCTGGCTTGTGGTTGGCACGGTTAATGTTTCACAACCGAAACTCGTGAACCGGTCCTTAATTGTCATGAGCACGACTCTCAAAACCATGTGCTCACAACCCACCATTATCAAGTTTTAGTTGGCAAGTAATTAATTAACCAATCACGATTGACCATCGTGAACTATCATTAAGCCAACATTAAATAATAGTGAGTTTCTAAGCATGGCTAAGCAATCATATCTAATATCTAGCTGAACCAATATATATAGCCCAACTAGTCAAGTTATAATAACCCAAGGTATCAAGGAATAAAGTAATCAAGAACAAAAGGGCTATAACAAACAATAGGTTAATTCCACCCAATGACATTCAAAAATAAATGCAATAGTTGAATAGAAACAATAGCTTTAAACGGGATCAACACGCTCAAAGGGTTGTTTGGGATCTGTGTGACTTGCCTTGCTGGCCTTGGAACTCTTCAAATTCTTCTCCTGTAAAAACGGACTCTCCGGAAACGTCGGAATTTAAACAGAAAGGAGCAAAATCACAAAAACAGCACATAAACAAGCATGAACAGTACATGTGGATATTTTCAACATGTAGATCTCAATTTTAGAAAAATTTAGAGACTTGAACCAACTAAATCCGAGCTAAGATGAATTAGTTATGAATTTTCAAAGATTAAATCGGATTAAATCATTTATTTAGATTTTAATTGAATTATGACGCAATAATGAATTATTTTTGAAAAGGAAAAGGGAATTATTGCGTTAGCGGCTAGGGTTCGCGGTGAACCGGGTGCACGGCGGTGGCTCACGAAAACGAACGGCCGAGATCTTTCCATCCAAAACGAGCGGCCAAGATCGACCGGTCCACGGCCGGACCACGGGAGACGACGACGATGACGTCAGCGGTGACGTCACCACCGGCAGCAGCTCGGGCGTGCATGCTCGCCGGTGAACGACGGCATGACAGCGCGAACGGAGAGCACCTACGGGTAGCGGACGGCATGGCGAACTCACCGGTGACCAAAGCGGCGGCGGAAGATCAACGGACGACGACAGCGATGAGGAAGAAGCGGCGGCAACCTTCGGCTTGACGACGACGGTGGTGCTTCGGCGGTCTACAACAGCGATGGAGGGGCGGACGAGGACGGCGACGCGACGGCGACCACGACGGTGACTTTCCCGAGCGACGACGACGACGGGATCGGCGGCGGCGCACGGCTGGACGAACGGCGACGACGGCGGTGCTAGGCTACACGGGGCTAGGGCGCTACGGGCGGCGAGAGGCGAAGGCGAGGGTGGCGGCAGGTAGCGGTGGGCTTGGGGGTCCTTTTATAGGGGCAAGGAGGCGGCGGCGAAGGCCCACGGCGACCGGCGACGCGAAGGAAAGTTTTGGGTTCGGAGGAGAGAGATCGATCCGAATCGAACTCGAATCCACGGATTTCCAAACGATTTAGCCGACGATTCCAAAAGAGAAAAGGTAGAGGAGATCTCGGGAAACATTTCCCCTCAATTGATTTCACCGGAGAAGGAAAGGCGCGAGCGAATTTGGAAGGAGACAGCGGCGCGGCTCGGCTAGGGTTCCGGCCGGGCGACGGCGCGAGGAGGACGACGAGTCCGACAGGTGGGACCCACCTGTCAGCGGCCGAGGGCGCTCGCGCGGGCGGTTGCGGGCTGACTGGGCCGACTGGGCCGAGGGAGAGAGAGAGAGAAGGTTTTGGGCCGACTTTCGGCCCAAAGCCAAAAGAGGATTTTAAAAACCTTTTTCAATTTAAATTATTCATGAAATGCAATTCCATTTATTAAAAATACTTCCTTAGCTCAAATAAATCCCAGAAAAATCTAGGAATTATAGAATTAAGCAAAGTATTTAATGAAATTTTATCTGGCCCCATTTTATATTGGAATTTATTATTTAAAATTAGATCTTCTTTTCTAGACTTCTAAAATAAAATATAATAATTCCAATTAAACAACAATTTATATATTTAGGATTTTTAGGGTGTGACAACTTCTGACTTGAGATTCTTCAAATCTGCAACATCTTTCTTTAATCCAACCATATCAACGCGAAACTCATTCATCACCTCCAAACTGAATATCTCATCATTAGACCGGGTCTTCGTCACCATCTTCATGATCTGCAGAGTAGGTTCAGAAGCTCGTTCCTCCCCTGTTTCCTCTGCAGAGTGTTCTACCGCCGCTGGATCCAGATCTCGAGTTCCGGAGATTTTACGGGAGCACACCGCAACGATGGCTCACCAACCCTCACTCAAGAATCTTTACCTTCCCTTGTCGCCTCCGGGTTGAATTCGCTCAGCTTAGGAATTTTACAGTGGATCTCGCCGCCGCCTTCCACCAACCCTCGCCTAACGAATCCAAGAGCCAAGAATCGAGTGTGCTCTGGTACCTTTGTTAGGAATCGAGCGTAGCGAAATGGAAAACGAATCCTCTCTTGTTCTCTCTCTCAGGAAAAACTTATTGGAACACGATTCAAGGTAGGGGAACGAGAGTATGTGGTCGCCGCAAGAACCCTAGAGCTAAATTACCCCTACTCCTAGAGAACAAGATAATTATCTGCTTTTTCTTACTCCTTCACTTGGCAAAGCCGCAACATATATTAGAGTTTTACATCTTAGCTGTCAAAGCAGACACAGCACTAGAAAAAGAGCAAAACGACAAGAGTGGAACAACTACAGCTGACCCCCAATACTCTCTATTTTCCGATTCCCATTAAC